>NC_143397.1:138576396-139291396 GCF_052110815.1 Crocodylus siamensis
CTGGGGTAAAGCATCCACACCTGAAGACAGGAGGGTGATCCGGGTGGATCTGGACAGGCTTGTGAAGTGGGCGGATGAGAATCTGATGGTGTTCAACACCAAAGAATGCAAGGTTCTCCACGTTGGGAGGAAAAACCTGCACCATGAATATAGGCTCGGTCATGCTATGCTGGTTAGCTCTACAGATGAAAGGGACTTGGGGGTCATGGATGACCACAAGATGAACATGAGCCTTCAGTGTGATCATGCAGCTAGTAAAGCGAGCAAAATCCATAGGTGCTTCTCAAGCAGATCCCGGGACATCATTCTTCCATTGTACTCAGCCTTGGTGAGGCCACAGCTGGAGCACTGCATCCAGCTTTGGGCTCTGCAATTCAAAAAGGATGTGGAGAAGCTTGAGAGAGTGCAAAGGAGAGCCACGTGCATGATCAGAGGGCAGGAAAACAGACTTATGACAAGAGGCTGAGAGTAATGGGGCTATTCAGCCTGGGAAAGCGTAGGCTCAAGGGGTGATCTGGTGGCCACTTATAAGCTCATCAGGGATGCTCATCAGAATCTGGGGGAATGACTGTTCACCAGAGCCCCCCCCCCCCAAGGGATGATGAGATTGAATGGTCACAAACTCCACTGTGACTGGTTCAGGCTGGACCTAAGAAAGAACTTCTTCACTGTCCGAGCCTCCAAGGTTTGGAATAGACTGCCACCTGAGGCAGTTCAAGCGCCCACTTTGAATGCCTTCAAAACACATTTGGATGCTTATCTTGCTGGGATCCTATGATCCCTGCTGACTTCCTGCCCTTGGGGCAGGGGGCTGGACTCGATGATCCTCCAGGGTCCCTTCCAGCCCAAATGTCTACGAAATATCTTAAACACATGACCCTCTAAGACTTACACTTCTAACAGTCTGTGGTGCAAGTGCACAAGCTGGCAGAAACAGAAGACTTAGCTGAAGGACAAGATTGCTAGTCCTGGGAGCTCCTGGCAGGAGAGAAGAGGGCAGAATGGCCCGGTTTGTGTTTCCCTGGCTGCACCCTGGGCAAGCAGTGATAGAGAATAAACAGGACATGGGTTACAGAGGCTATGTACTCTCCAGTGAGCACTTGGCCTGATTCTCTGCAGAAGTGAAAATTTCAGGGGGAAGTGAGCCCATACCCACTAGACCAATAGTCACTAACCCAGGGATCCTGATCTACAGGTAGATGTGGGAGCCTCTTTCATAGATCCTGGGACAGGGAGACAGCTGGACATGTGCATGTGTGCACACCCACCACCCCCAGCCCCAGCAGGTCAATCTGTGGGGGAGCGAAGGGGCAAGGGCCAGATTTAGGCCCCCCCGTGATGAGCAACTGATCATGCGGCCCAGCCAGGAGCAGGGGAAGGCCCCACCCCAGTTGGGTGGTTAAAAGATTGGAGCCCAGAGGGGCTCCTCTAGGGCTGCAAGGAGCTCCACCCCACCCCCATCTCTGCAGGGGCGGAAGTGGTAGAGGCTGCTGCTGTACCTCAAGTCATGCTGCAGCTGGCCATGTGTGAGCATGGCTCAGCTTAGCAGCAGGGACTCATATGGGGGTGGTCCCAGCTCAGTTGACTCTGGGAAAATCTGGTCGTCTAGGGGTGAGTGGGGGCGGGGGGATTCCCTGCTGGCCCCCTGCCCTCCCCACCTGCATTCATAGAGTGGCAGGCAGCCCACAGCAGCAGCCACCTGGTCCCACACATGGGGGGGGAAGGGTATGGGCCACCAAGACCTCCACCAGGCTGTACCTCAATGGCAGAGACTTCCAGATCTGGCTGGGCCGGGGCCCAACATCATGTACCTCTGGCTGCTGGGCAGATGCAGCTCAGCACAGGCACAGCACAGAAGTGGGATAGGGTCCCAGCCCAGCTGGGTCTCGGACACCCCATGGCCCAGGGGCACAGTAGATCCTGGGGTGACCTTTAGTTCCAAAGTGATCTTCAGCATAAAAAGTTTGGAGACCACCGCACTATATAGCCTGTACTAGAGGTACCGTAAGAAACACTGAATAGTCCCTGGGTCTACATGTGTCCCCAACTCCCTTGCATAACAAGATAAGAATATCACTGGGGCCAAGTGCTTGATGGAAGGGTGGCCTGGCTTTCCTTCCCCCCCGAGGCTCTTCAAGCTGTCAGACACTCCCAGTGCAGTGTCTGCTCTGCTAGAGACAACATAAGCCTCACCTTAACATTTGGGCATTTGGTTTTTAAACAAAATTAGCAGTAAAAAACAAAAACAAAAAAACCACCCACCAAAAAAACCACCTAATGCACACAGGAAAAGAAATGAATGATTTTTTACTAGGTTTCTCTCAGCAAAAGCTGAACAGAATTTCAGAGAAAAATGACAACACAAGACATTTGTCTGGTGTGATGTTACACCTACTCCTGAATATTGAAGACCAGCTGCAAACAGTGGAGACAGGAAAAATTATTTGAGAAAAGGCTGAAAGAATCCTTTATTGTGATGTGTTCAGCTAACTAAACCTATAGCCACATCAGCAAGTTATTAGGAAACAAGCTAAAGCAGGGGTGGGCAAAATACAGCCCACAGGCTGGATCTGGCATGCCAGTTGATTCTATCTATAGATTTCATAGACATTAGAGCTGGAAGATCATCGACTCCAGGCCCCTGCCCCGGGGACAGGGAAAAATCAGCAGGGGTCATAGGATCCCAGCAAGATAAACATCCAAATTTCTCTTGGAGGTATTCAAACTAGGTGCTTGAACCACCTCTGGCGGCAATCTATTCCAGACCTTGGGGGCTTGGACTGTAAAGAAGTTCTTCCTTACGTCCAGCCTGAAATGGTCCTGAAGGCATGTGTGCCCATTGGACCTTGTCATCCCCTAGGGCGCTCTGATGAACAGATGTTCCCCCAAATCCTGGTAGGCACCCCTGATAAACTTATAGGCGGCCACCAGATCACCCCTGAGCCTGCGCTTTTCCAAGCTAAAGAGTCTCTCAGCCTCTCATCGTCAGGTCTGTTTTCCTGACCTCCGATCATGCATGTGGCTCTCCTCTGGACTCTCTCAAGTTTCTCCATGTCCTTTTTGAATTGTGGAGCCCAAAACTGGATGCAGTACTCCGGCTGCGGCCGCACCAAGGCCAAGTAGAAGGGAAGAATGACGGCCGGGGATTTGCTTGAGAAGCATCTATGGATGCAAACCAGCATTTTGCTCACTTTGCTAGCTGCAGCATCACATTGAAGGCTCATGTTCAGTTTAAGGTCAATCATGACTCTCAAGTCCTTTTCACCTGTAGTGCTAGCCAATGTAGCACTGCCAAGCCTAAGCATGCTGCAGGTTTTTCTTCCCAAGGTGGAGAACCTGGAATTTTTAGTGTTAAACACCATCAGGTTCTCATCCACCCATTTCCAGACCCTGTCGAGGTCAGCCTGGTTTACCATCCTGTCCTCAGGTGTGGACACTTTACCCCAGAGTTTGGGCATCATCCGTGAACTTGGCCAGTCCGCTTCTGATACCAGCGTCCACACAATTAATGAAGATGTTGAATAGTGTTGGCCCAAGGACAGAGCCTTCAGGGACCCCACTGGTCACAGAGAACCATAACAATTGACTTCCACCAACTACCACACGCTGGGTCAAACCACAGAGCCAATGGATCATAGTGGACTCGAGGCCACAGTTGGCCAGTTTTGCCAAGGGGTAATCATGGGATACCAGATCAAAGTAAAGATATACAACATCAATCTCCTCTCCCTTGTCCAGATGATAGGTCACCTGGTCGTAAAAGGAACTAAGATTGGTCAAGCAAGACCTTCCCGCAACAAACCTGTGCTGGCTATCCCTCAGGACGTTGCCATCAGCCAGTCCATAAAGAATGGCCTCTTTGATAATCTTTTCTAAGACCTTCCCCAAAATAGAGGTCAGGCCGATGGGCCTGTAGTTTGCTGGATCTGCTTCCCTCCCTTTCTTGAAGATAGGCACCACATTGGCCTTCTTCCAATCTTTGGGCACTTCACCAGAGCACCAGGAGTCCTCAAAGATCTGTGCTGGGGGATGAGCTATGATGTTTGCCAGCTCCTTGAGTACTCTGAGGTATAAATTGTCAGGGCCAGCTGACTTGAAGGTGTCCAGCCTCTCAAGGTGTTCCTTCACGAGGTCAGCATTGATGGAGGGTGAGGAATCTCCCTCACCCAGGCCTCCCTGCCCCGTAATGGACAGGGGCTTGCCATGGGACTGGTTAAAGGCCGACGCAAAGTATCCATTTAGCAAGTTGGCTTTTTCCTGGGCATCAGTTGTCAGTTATCCCATCTGGTTTAGCAGGGGTCCAATGTCGCCCTTGCTTTTCTTCCAGCTCCCCACATACCTAAAAGAGGACTTATTGTCCTTGATACTTGTAGCTAGTTAGAGTTCCATCACAGCCTTGGCTTTCCTTGTTCACTCCCTGCAGGTCCAGACCAGTGCAGAGTATTCCTCCTTGGAGGTGGATCCAGTCCTCCATCCTTTGTAGGTCTTTCTTTTTAGAAGCAGGAAGCCTGCTAATTCCCTGGAGAGTCAAGGGGGCTGCTGTGCCCTTTTGCTGCCTTTCCTCCAAGATGGAATAGACTTTCCTGGATGCACAAGTATCACTCCTTTGAGGAGCAACCACTCATCCTGAACTCCCCTCCCCTTTGGGTTGTGGTCCTTTAGGACCTCACTGATGAGCCTTCTGAGCTTGTCAAAGTCAGCTTCCCTGAAGTCAAGGACTTCTGTATTGCTGACTGACTTGCCAGCTTTACGGCGGATGGTGAAGGTGATCAGCTCATGGTCATCGTCACCCAGCTTCCCTTCTATCATTAGGTCACCAATTAGGTCGCCCCCCCCATTGCCAGAACCGGGTCAAACAGCGCTTTACCTCTCATCGGCCCACAGACTTCCTGCATCAGATAGGCTTCACCCACACACAAAAGAAAGCTTTGGAACTGCTCAGATTTGGCCGAGTGCTCTTCCCACAAGATGTCGGGGTAGAAGTCTTCCATGACAATCATGCACCGGGAACATGCAACCTCAGCCAATTCCTTGGTGAACTTGTGGTCAAGCTCTTGATCCTGGGTGGGAGGTCTGTAGTAGACTCCCACCGTTATGTCCCCTCTGCTGTGTTCCCCATGGAATTTGACCCAGAGGGTTTCCAGCCATCCACTGAGGGTGCCAATGTCAGCTTGCAGGGACACATAGCTTTCCTTGACATACAGACTTATACCCCCTCCCCTTTTGTCCACTTGATCCCTCCTGTACAGGGTATAGCCATCTATACTTGTGGTCCAGTCATGGGTGGAGTCCCACCAAGTCTCCGTTATCCCTCCGTCTCCATTTATTCCCCAAGCTCCTGGCATTTGTGTACAGGCTGGCAAGTGTCCCTTTAGACCTGCTGGCTTTGCAAGGGTTGCTTAGCAGACCAGCAGTGGTGGTAGTCCCGCCATCCTCTAATGGGCTTAGTTTAAAGCCCAGTGGAGCAGGTTAGCCAGTCTGGCTGAGAAGAGCCTCCTCCCCAGCGGGGAGCAGTGGAGGCCATCCCTTCCCAGTAACTTGCAGCCTCTGTCACCAAAGAGCAGACTGGTCATGGAAGCTGAAGCCTTCCCAATGATACCAGCACCAGTCTTTGGTTCACTACCTCGATCCTCCTCTCCCTATAGCCCAAGACTGGGAGGATCAAAGAACATATCACCTGTGCCCCCAAACCCTTTAGCCCTGCTCTCAAATCCCTGTTGTGCTTCATGACCTGGCTGGGATTGCTCCAAGCCATGTCATTTCTGCCCACATGGATAAGAAGTATAGGTCAGTGGGCTGGTGGAGTACAGGGATCTTTTCCACAATGTCTCAGATACGGGCTCCTAGGAAGCAGCAGACTTCCTGGGCTAAGGGATCAGGGTGGCAGATTGCCCCCTCAGTCCCTCTCAGGATGGAGTCTCCCATGACAAACACTGCGTTTCATCTTAGGGAGAGCAGGGACAGTAGCTATACTTGAACCTGTGCGGTCTACCACAGCTGGCAGCTTAGTAGGATGTACTGGGGCTGCAAGAGGTTCATACCTGTTGCAAAGCTCCAGTGCGGTGGGGATTTTGGTGCAGCAGGCCTTGGGGCCCTTGACCACCTTGGTCCAACCCCTTGGCTAGACAACATGGGAGGTCCCCGAGGCCTCCCTTGTCCTGGAAGGCGACAGTGGCCTACCCTCCACCTCCAGGAGGTAAATGGCCTGGTAGTAGGAGTCAATTTCCTATTCACCATCCCTGATGGTGCAGTCTCCAGACTGTGGTCTGGAGCTCCCCCAGCTGGCGTGCCAGAGACCCCAATGGGGGAAGACCTCACAAGGAGAGGTGACCACACTTCCAGACCCCAGAGCCTGAAAAAGGTGTCAGGCAGCCCCCACAGCCGAGAGCCAGAGGCTCCATCTGGGTGGAGCCCAGAACCATGAGCTCCATCTGGGTAGAGGCCTCTGAGGAGTCAGGGTGGGGGGGCCGCAGACCCTGAGGAGACCCTCGAGTTGCAGATGGGCACGTGCCACATTTTACTGGTGGTAGTTTAACTGTGACTAACTACCCTAGGGCCTCACAGGCAGGGCCTCAGAGGCAGGGCCTCAGGCCCTCCCGCTCACCCTCCTACACAAACTCCATGCTAACTCATGCGCCCTGGCAGACAAGTGCACCTGTTTGCATGGCCTGTTCACAAGGTTCCAGTTGCATGGCTACCTGGGGGCTGGGCAATGTAGGAGCCGGGGGGGGGGGGACCCGTCACTCCCTGGCTCAGACTCAGCTCCCCCACAGCTGTCTAGGGGTGGAGTCCCTCCCTCTCCGCCACAGGCCCTATCTACTTCTGGCTGTGCTGGAGGTCTAGGTCACGGTCCTGCTGGAGGGTCCTGGGGATCCCTAGGCTCAATGGGGGTGCAACAGGCTTCTGCCTGTGTGTCTCATTCCGGAGCCAGGGACAAACTGCAGCCAAGCCGTCGGCAGGCCCTTTGCAAACTGCGCACATGTGCAGAAGGGCTCACCAACTGGGCAACACTGCTCTAGGGGCTTGAGGGTCCCTGCCTCTCGGAAGAAGGGGACAGGTGAGTTCCCCCCCCTTCCCGTCATGCGCCAGGTAGGACCAGTCATGTGGTGCCTTGGGGCCTGGGTCAAGTAGGAGCTGCAGCTTCCCCCACAGCACTGTGTGGGGCCAACTTGCTCCCACCCGCACCTGGACCTGGTCAGGACACAGAATGCACCTTCACCGCACTACCTGGGCAAGCTGTGCTGCACAGCCCGGTACCGCCCTCCCCTTCCTAACCAGCTCCCACAACCTAGTGCGCAGACAGCCCTTCACAGCCTCCCCACCCAGTCCCACTACATCCCCCACAATATACAAGAGCAAAAAAACTTTATTTTGAGCTATTATGCAATTACCTCTATATACACACTACTAAAAATATATACATCTGTCAAATGAGGACAAAAACTTATTTTGAAATAAAATTAAATGTTATAGTAGATATTTTTAGTATACAATTTGTTTTTTTATCTATAATTTGTTAAAATTATTTGTTCTGAAAATGTGTGTGCGCATGCATGTGTGTCTTCAACAGAACTTGTTAAGTGGCCCACCAACTGAAATAGTTGCCCACCGCTGAACAAGAAAGTGAACTTATAGAATGACAACTACTCTTCAGTAACTTTCTATGGACGTGCTTTTACCCAGGGTTCTGCCAGCTCCCCAAATCATGACTTCCTGAAAATGGGGAACAGCTATTTCGTTTGCCTTTGGTATCTCAGAGTTCTAATGCAAAAAGCTTTTTTGTGGACTTAATTTAAAGCAAGCAAAAAAGAAGAGGAACAGAAGCAGGTCGTAAGCATTGCCACATTCAGCAGCACTTTAATATACAGGCTTATTCTAAAAAGCAATTTTAAAAACACCAATTTAAGTCAACAGATCTGCTCTTTGTATGGGTCCTGGGTCATGATGGTGACCAAAACAAATCTTTACTATTTGTAGTCCCATCAACCCTACAAAGTACATACAGGTTTTGTTTTTTGTTTTGTTTTGTTTTTGGGGGGGGGGGGGACAAATTCTATTGTGGTTCATGAATCAAAGCTGTAATTGAATCCTAATTATGGGGCCAGATTCTGACCCCAATAGCCTTTCTAGCTAATGACAGACATTAGAAATAATATGTTTGCAATGCAAAAGAGGGCAAAATCTGTGCTAAAGAATATTTATTGCTGTTTATACTGCATTGCCAAAAAGACCACAGCTCGACTCCAAGGGTCTAGTTTGGATCTGAAGATCTGGCAGTTAGCAAATCTGTGCAAGTAAAAGATATTCTAAATTGACCTTTAGACCTAAAAGGGATAGAACTCCCCAATGCCATTTTGACAGTCTCAGTCATTTTCCTGGGCACAACCTCACTTCAGCTTGCCCTGGACATTTACAGAACGGTCTCAGGCTGGGAGGAGGTCATAGGATGATCTAAAAGCATTCTGTGTCCTTATTTAGGACTGATTTGTTGTGATCCCTGCAGCTCTCAGACATTATGACATAGGAAACAAAAGGAGTCATAACTAAGAAAAAGGGAAGGAATGTAGTTCATATCCTATGTGTTCAGCAAACCTGATCACCACACTATTGCAGTGTCACCCATCTCTATTTTTAAGCCACCAGAATTTTCCATACACCAAAAAAAGTTCCACCCCAGTAGACAGGGGCCTTAATGTTCCTTTGTAGCCAACAAGGGCTCACTCCATAACGCCAATTCGGCTCTCCCAGGCACCGAGAATAAAAAGACAAGACTTACCCCATAGTTGACTGAGCCCCCTCAGAATCCACTGAAATTTATGGAAACTTAGTAATTACACCTTTTTAAAAGCTAGAACATGAACTACAGAAAACTCAGTTTTTGGAAGGCTTACAGGACTGGGTTGAACCTTAACCAGGGACTTAGAGTGGGGGTTTTTTCACCCCTCCCCTCTTATTATAAATATGAGACTGTAATAAAAGCACTTGACTGGCCACAATACCCCCTTCCCCTTTCCATTACCTGGAAGAAACTTTGATACACACACTTCCTACTGGACAATGAAGTTTCACTGAAACTGAAATGATTCAAAAGTCACTTTCATTTAAACATCAAATTTTGGCTGTTTTGGAATTAATTGTTTTGGGGGTTGTATCTGTAGCTTAGTACTCCAAAATAGATAGACCAATACTCTAGACCTTAATATCTTCAAAATATATAGCTTAAAAGCAAACCAAAATAACCCAAAACCAGAGATGCAATAATTGCCTCAAGATCAAACCAAATCTCAGCAACAAGTGTGTGTGGGGGTGGGGGTGGGGGAGGGAGAGAGAGAGACTTATTTTGCCTACTATTATTACTTTGACATTGTTTATTATTTCCTTTGAGGGTAACCGTCTCAACTTCTTGGACACACATTGTAGCTCCCTGAACCTTTGTTCTTCTGTCTTGTTGCCTGTGGTCACTGTCCTACTCTGCCTCCAGCATTCTCACATTATCATCAGGTTTTGGGTAGTGCTAAGGGTCCCAAGATTGAAACCCTTTTTCACTAGATAGCTCAGCAGAAATACATCCTCAGATAGAGTGAACCCCAGCCCTAAAGAGTGTGGACTCTAAAGAGATAAGGCAGATGTAAACCCCACCTAAGGCTGACCAGAAATCAATTTCATTTTGCAAAAATATTCCAAGGCTTTGGCATTTGGTTTCATTCCCTATTGGGATGAAAGAGAGAGCATTCGACTGCCATATGTATCTGAATACAACACAACCCCCAAATAAGATATGCACCTTGTTTCAATAAAGCAGAATAAAGGGGAGGGGGGAGGAATTCCTCTTCGCCAAACTGTTCAGAATCACGTTCCATGTTCAAGACCCCAATTTTTGATTTCTAGTTTTTGGGGAAAAGATTAATGTAGTATGCAATAAGGTCTTCTGTGTCATGGAAAAAAAGAGAAAGAGCAGTCTGCTTCACCTGGATTTCAGTTTCTACATCCCAGGTGACTGACCCAACCACTAGGATATTCTGGGGCAGATTTCTCCTTCTTCCTTGCCCAGAAAAAGGACTCCAAACTGCCTCTGAAAAAACTGCCCTGAATGGAAGGTTCATGAATCACCCATGTTTCCACAGAAGAGTTTAGGCTTGAAGATTTAGCATTTTCACTGAGAAAATATTTAATTGAAGAAAACTTGCACATGCCGACTTACTGTGGCCTTCGAACCCCCTCTAGTGGCACCTGAGACACATAAGAGAAGCCAATGACCCTGCAGTTTTGATAAACAGTCTTTTAGAAATTTGGGGGTAAAATGTCTATTTTCCCTGTGGTCACTGTCCTACCCTGTCTCCAGCACTCTCACATTAGCACTACCACAAACCAAATGATACAGATCCTGAGACTGAAACCCCTTTGCATTATATAGCACAGCAGAAATGTTTTAAATGCATTTAATTATCTACAGCTCAGCCCAATTCTAATCTGCCTCCCAGACATGCAAGCAGCAGTTTCAAAGAAAACAGCAGTTTGTCAGAGAAGATGAGACTTTTTGAGATGCTCATTAGAAGAAAGTGTAAGAAAACAGAAAGCATGAGTTCATAGGTACACTGTCCCACAAGCAACTGAGCATGGAGGTATTTATAAATCAAAACCATCACAGCCAGAAAGCAAAAGCCCCCTCCCTTCAGAATCCTTCAGAATCACACCTTTAAAACCATTAGCTTGCCATTGTTTGCCCATGGTTTGGGCAACACAGGTAAGTCCATGTTCTGTTACGGGAAAGTGCCCAGACTCAAAAAGAGTGATGCACCCAAACCAGAAACTGAAAGAAGTGGTAGGTGGCTCAGAGGGGTCAGCTCTGAAGACAGAGAAGGAGAAGAGAGCCTGCACCTTCTAGCATACTAGGCTACCGATTAGGAAATAGTCAACCCAGGTGGTACTCCCTTTTAGTCAGCTCAGCTCCACAACTATTGCCTACAAAAATGCCATGAACACTAGGACACAGGCTACACGGGGTTAAGCACGCAGTGCGCCTTGATGGATCTCTGACAAATGACCCTTTTCTCCTCCTGACAAATGGCTTTTTACCAGTTCGGGGTTTTTTGGCTCTCCAAATTTGTAACTTGGCAAATGAAAAGCTATCAGCTTGAGGGAAGCAGCGTCCTGCATCCCTGAAGCTTGCTGCTTGCTTCATCACATTTCACATGTATGCTGGACTGGTCCTATCTAAATATATTGCATTGATTTCTTGTTTGCTCTTTGCTCAGTTGCTGATACAGGGGGGTGGCATATGACAGAATTACTCTAAAGCAGTCTCCATTTACTCCAAGAGAAAAAGTGACGCAGACATGACACAGAGCGTTTGTGCCAGAGTAAATGTGGATTTTTAGGGGAGAACCCTTTCTAGTGAAATCAGAAACAAACCGACTCCAGCAAAAGTTACTCTAGTGTGGGGTGTGTCTTCTACCATTGCCTACGCTGCTCTGGATTGGGTAGTTTCAATGAACATTCCCTCAACCTACTGGCCAGGTTGTAATAGCACCTGCTTCAGACATCCAGCTTGGGAGAGCAGGTCATACATCTGTTCCTTCAAACAGAGTAAATTTTCTATGGAGTAAACCTTATGCTAGAGGAATGCAGTCATATGGAGAATTCTGATTTTCCCCATGATGGGAATAGAATATTTTCAACTCACTTCACATTTACTTTTTATTCACACCATCCTTACTATCACCAGGGTTCACAGACCCATGCATAACAATTCCATATTCTTTGCAGCTTATCCTGGCTTTAGGATGGTACCTCAAGTGTAGGTTTAGTAAGGGTCCATTCCTAGTTTTCCTTCCTTTCCCTTTACCTCACACCTCTTCCCTCCCTAATTCTCATTTTTCTCTCCACCTCATTCCTTGACCTGTTCATTCAGCCTCCCTCGTATCCATTCTTAGTCTCTCCCTTGCTTCTCTTTCTTACTCCCAATTAGGAAATCTCAAAGTATTCATTGCCAATCTATGGTGCAAAGTTGTTGTTCATATCTACGTGCTTTCCCTTCAATCTGGGACAATTACTGTTGTGTTTCCAGCCAGCTTAGCTGCAACTCACCAGTTGCAGCAGTTCCAGAATCTCAGAAGCCTCAGTGATCTCACCCTATGTAGGGAAGGCTGGATTAAGGGGGTGGTAACCTGGGGGCAACCTGGTAATGATGATACCAGACACGTGCATGCCCTTCACCACCCTTCTGGCATTTTCACCAGTTCAGTTAGGGGTCAGAAACCTCTAGACTCCGCACTTTGATAGATCAGAGCTGAGATTCCTTCTATAGAAACCTGTGCTATTAGGCCTGTAATTTGCTTTTATGTAAGGGAAACCAGAGAACTGAAGCTTCGATTCATGTCACTGTAATACCAGATCATGGGTAGTCTTAAAAGAAGGAAGTTGACACAATGTTAGTGCTTACTTTATGCAAAATGCTTCCTGACAGCAAAAACCAAGCATCACAAACCTTACAATTCACAAATCACATCCATGCTTCAAATTATAAGCATCAGGAATTTGCAGAATATGTACATCACATGCCATTCTGTTGCAGTCAGTAGGGTTCTCTCTTCCTCAGACATAAACTAACAGTGGATTTACAGGGAGCAAATTAGACTTGGGATAGAAACAGCCCTGATCTAAAAACTATATTTGGAGCCACAGGAATATCCAAGCTTGATTGCTATTAATTATTTATTTGTATTGACATCTACTACAACAAGTAAGAAACCAGGACCTCCTGTACTGGGCACTGTACAAGTGTAGGACAAAAAGAGGCAGTCTCTGCTCCCAAAAGCCTGCAATACAGGTATAAAGTGAGAGAGAACACCCAGGACTCTGGTGTCATCAGAACTCCATGATAAAACAGGGTTAACCTGTAGGCAGAGCAAAACATTTATGCTCTTTTTCAGTACAAACAAAGAACAGAAAACAAAGAAGCAACACTTTCAACTAAGTTCTGGACCCAAAGCAACCTGGCTAATGCTTCAGAAACCAAAAGAACAAGACACTCTTCCCATTAAGTCTGCTGGGGTTTTGGTTGTAGCCGTGTTGGCCTAAGGACATAGGCAGGCAAGGTCCTTTGAGTAGATGTGATCTCTTTTATTAGACCAACTAAGTAGTTGGGAAAAATTTCTTGGCAATCATCCTTCTTTAGGCATGGGGAGTCTCTGCAGTTCTGAGACTCCAAAAAATCTTGGAGTCTCAAAACTGCAGAGACTCCCCACACCTAAAGGGCAACTGTGCCCAAAAACTTGCCAAGACATTGTTTCCATCTACTCAGTTGGTCTAATAAAAAGATATTAGAGCTTCCCACATCTAAAGGTCTACATTTTCAGATATCTGAAACTGCATATAGAGCAAAATCAGCTTCTCAAAACAACAGACTGACTTGGCTACAAAAGAAAGTTACTTTTTTAATACATAGGCATAGCTGAAACATGGGCAATTTTCTGATGCAAGGAAATTAATGAGAAGGTTCTGGTAGATCAACAAATAACACAATTAGTGATATCATAAGAAAAACCATACTAGACCAAAAAATACCAGTAACAATTTGATTACTAGCATAGAGTCAGATAAACATTGGGAATAAAACATTACCAAATACAAGATAAAGAAGAGGCCAGCACCTCATTACCATTGCATCAGAATTATATGCAGACACATTGGAATTGAATACAATGCATGTATGGATACAAAAGAGATCATTCAACTTACCATAGATCCCAATGCAAAAACAATCATAAGGTCCATGGATCAGTCTTCAGTATAAATAGATTCCTCTGAACCACTTGCAGGTCAGAGAGAGCTTTTCCTTTACAGAAGATATGCTTTTTACCCACCATAACATAAACCCATCTCAAGCAGTAACTTTTACAACACTACCATGGCTCACAATAGTTTTGTTTGGGCTTAAAGAATTAGCCATACAAGGCAATTCATTTCCTTCAACCTCAGGTGTGACTGCTTAAACGAGATTTCCCTGATTTTCAGATGAGGAAGTAACACCAAAACCCCCAAGGCCTTCTGCAGTGTATTTACTAACAGCTGGTGCACAATCAAGCAAAGTTCCAAATTAAACTGTGCTAAGACCTTAACTCACTAGATCTGAAGAGGGCTATGTTACTTTAATTCTTGAAATGCAACAGGCAGCTAAGAAAATGAAATTGTCTGAGTTTGTTCTGCTTTGTTCTCTAACTAGAAACAATAAGGCTTAATTACACAAGCAATCTAATCTAAGAAAGGGGGGAAATGATCCATTGCAAACCTAGTAAGCATTAAAACCATTTGACTTCTTTAAATGCAGCAATGTATTGCATTCCTAAATGAGCAATATGTGTTGGCTTAAATCTGACTTTCAGCTAGTCTTAAATATCATACAGAAGCTAAAACATAATGATTAAGCCTTGATGATGAAAATTGTCTGTACGAACACAAAGTGCATTTGCTTCAGATCTGCATAAAATATTATGCCTTCTACTCCAGCCCATCTTTCTCTCACTATTCAGACTTATGCATGTGCCCCTCAGAGATACTTATAAGCAGCCTTTTAAAAGAAGATTACTACTATTTAGAAGACAACTGGAGATTGTGTCAAAGAAGCACACTTGAACTAAAGAACTAAATATAACAACTCACAGCTGCATAATACATTGATATTATTGCCCTCAAATGAGCACAGTTTTGAAGCAGATGAAACAGAATTAGGGCAGGTTGAAAAAGTCTTGATTGAACAGTTTTTTTCCCCCATGAGCAAATGTTGATTCAACATAAGTGAAATTCTTGATAGGAGGATTCCAGTTTACAAAGGGAAAGAATTCTCAACTCTAGGGTGGTATTTTGGCAAAACCAGAGAGAGAGGGAAAGAGAAATACTGT
Source organism: Crocodylus siamensis (assembly GCF_052110815.1). NCBI lineage: Eukaryota > Metazoa > Chordata > Crocodylia > Crocodylidae > Crocodylus > Crocodylus siamensis. Next base: position 138,591,297 of record NC_143397.1, read on the forward strand.
AGAACTGTCTGTCTGACACTCACCTAGGATTGGATACCTAGTTTCAGGCTCCTGGCCCAGTGAAAAAATATACAAAATGGAACAACTCTCAGAGGAAAGTCTGAAGGAGACGTATCCCTGAATAGTCTGGTGCTTAGATCAGTCACCTAGCATATGACAGAATAAAGGAACAGAGCATGGATGCAGGTTTCCCAGGGTGCATCTACACAAGACATTTACTGTGGAGCTGCCTAATTAGCACTGCAGTAAAAGTCTCTATGTCTACGATTGTGCTAGGGCTGCCAACTCTGTCTGAAGCTATTCCAGGAGGTTTCATCACATGACATAATAGCATTAATTATATTAATACACTGCACAGTATAGCGTAGTTAGTAAACTAAAGAGACAATGCCAGCAGGCCCACAAGAGATGACACCAACGTGCCTGCAACACACAATGCCACTGTGCCTGTGTGCTTGCCTATAGATCAGTTACAAATTATGGTGCCTAGACTTTACATCAGGAAGGCAAATGCACATTGCTATTACATTTTAAAAACCCACAGGACTACTGTATAAATCAGAATCAACATTTAATATCTATTTTAATGAATGCTCTGTCATTTATCTCCTGGGTGACTCTCAGCAGTCTCCTGGAAATTTATGTCTAATTCCTGGAGACTCCAGGACAATCCTGGAGGGTTGGCAACCCTAATGTGTGCCCCTACTAGGGCTCAAAAAACTAATAAACTCTGTAAATATAAGTACCACCTTGCTGCAGAGTTTTTTTCTGTGCAGCAGCACATGTGTAGGTGCTACCTGGCTGGCTGGGACATGAAGGGGCTTCAGTGCAGGGGCAACCTGCCAGCTAACCCTAAACTGAAGCACCCACATGCCCCATCCAGCCCCTCCACAACACATTAAGCCCAGTTGGAGCAGCCCTGGCCTGCTGCCAGCTGGGGTTGCTTTGACCCAGCCCAATAAGCTGTGCATGAATAAACTCTGGAGCAATTTACTCCAGAGTATTTTGCTCCCGGGCACACATTCAAAAGACAAACCCAGGAGCAAAAGACCCCAGGGCAATCAACTCTGGAGTATATTCATGCATATTAATTGCATGCATAGATGAACCCCTAAAGCCCAGAAGTGTCCCTCAGGCTAACGGGTCTCATACTTTTTTCAAACATCTTTTACCAGGTCTCAGTTTCACCCCATCGTCCAGAAGGCAATATAGAGAGAACATGTTTCCCATGAATCTCTAAAAAGAAAAGAAACATTTCCCCTTGAAAGCCAGCATACCCTACCATTTGTTGTAGAGAACTAACTTGAATTAGTCATTATGCATTTACCTTTGTTGTATGTTGGCCATTCAGGACTGACTACAATGGAAGTCACATGCTTTTTGGGATCTGATTTAATTAACTAAAAGATAATTGCCAAATAAGGCTCCATGAATTCTAACACATTATTCCTAGCATTGTTACACTCAGGAAGGAAGTTTAGTGGGATGCATCTATCTGTGAAGCTCCCTGTAGGAATTCCATTTCAATGCATTTTCCTGAAATCAGTCGTGGGGTGTGCAAATTCAGTTTTCCTCTAAATTAAATATGAGTCTCTGGTGCAACCCAAAAACATTGCTCTTCATTATGTGGATCACTAGGGGGTGCCACAGGTTAGCATATCCCAGATTCATGCACAGATTCACAGAAGTTTAGGGCTGGAAGGGACCTCATGAGATCATCAGGTCTAGCCCCCCTGCTCTGGGCAGGAAAGACTGCTGTGGTCATATAACTCCAGAAAGGTGTGCATCCACTCTCCTTTTGAAGATCTCCAGGGATTTTGAGAGATTCATGTGCGGGAGCGGAGGAGCTGACGAGCCCTGAGACACGTAAGGCGGGACCACCCGCAGTAACAGGCCGCCCGCAGCCCTGGAGGGCGGGACACTTGCTCACCTGTTACAGGTGGGGGAATGACACAGGCAGTATAAAGGGCATGCCAGAACCAAGGAGGCAGCGCACGGAACCAGAAAAGCCGGGACGGGAGCCAGACACCGGGGAGAGCCCAGAACGGCAGATGCACGCCAGCACTCGCTGCACACGTACGTTCTGGGGCAGGGGTAAGGCCCCAAGAGACGGTGCGAGTCGGGGCTGCGACCCCAGACCCTAAAACCCGGACTGATAGGGCCAGGAGTGGCTGGCTCCGGCAGGGCAAAGGGGGCACAGACAGACTGGTAGTGCGACCTTAGCGGTGAGGAGCCAGGCAGTCCGGGAAGAGACAAGGCCGCAGGCGGGGCAGAAGGCCTCTTCTGAGAGAAGGAAAAGGGGAGCACCCAGCGAGAAAGGCGGACTCTGATGAGAGCAAACATCAGAGCCCAAAGTCCACAGCTCCTTACGGGAGCGGTATTTGGGGGTCCTACTTTTGTTATTGTTTAGTTAAGCTTTGCGTTCCCCAAAGGGGGAGAGTTGGAGGATTGAAGTGGACTCACACGGAGGCCCGGGCGAGGGTGTAGGGGTGGAGGAGCCCTCAGAGTGACGGACCCTGTGCAGTGTGAAGTCTCATTTTTGGATGCGCACGCGTCGGACAACACACTGAACTGGAGAATCATCAAAGTCGTAGCAGGCGAGCTGGACGTGTGCAGCCCCTGAGTGAGTACTCTACATTGCCAAGGAACTTAGTGGGATGGTGGCAGCCCAGGAGGCGGATTGACCAATTAGGGAAGGAAGAGCAGAGGTCCATGAAATAGCACCCTTCTTCAGGCATAGGGAGAGTCTGCTGTTGTTTTGTGTTCTCCTGGATGGAATAGAAGCCAATATGCAAAATGCAGGGCTGTTCCTGCAGGATTGCACTCTATAGGTCCCTCTGTCCCTGATGAACACCTTAGGCCTAGTGGGGAAACCCTGAAGGAGGGAGCTGGCAAAGACACACCCACCATTGCCCAAACAGACCCTTGGAGCAAGTCACATTCCCCTACAGAATCTCAGGATTGCTATGGGCTTCTCCCAGCACCTCCCAAATTTAAGAGAAAAACAGCTCTGCACTTTGGTTTCAGTAGACTGTAACAGGGCCTGGCCCTGTTACTATGGGTATGGAGGAGCCCAAATGGCCCCACACCTTAAAAGCATTCCCCACACACCCACCCCAGTGCTAGAGGGACTCACCAGAGCCTGAGAACCCAGGTCTGAGGATGCAGTGATCCTCCCAGCAAGACAGTAACCCAGGTCTGAGAAATGAGGAAGAGCTAGCCATGTGAATAAGCAGGAAGGACAAATGTAAGTTCTGTCTGTGTCCTTGATACCTCATGAAAAGCCATTCAAATTTGGGTGTGTGAACCCAATTCAGTCTTTTAAAAAAATGAAGTTGACACTATGGGTTTGGATTTTAACAGAGTCACATTTAAACTGCCCATAGGCACATCTACATGTGTGCTTTAATGCACAGTAGCCTATTTTACTGTGCATTAAAGCATTGCATAAAAAAAGTGTGATTATGCTGACACACAGTAAAAGAGGCTACTGTGCATTAAGCATCACTTAAAATCTGTGTGCATTTGTTACTGCACATAAAAGCAGCCTAATAAGTATTTGTTTAGTACCACACATTAGAGGTACTAAATTTAAAGCGCATTGGAAAAAGCTCCTTAATGCATGTGTAGACATGCCCCTTGTGTCGCCATTTGGTCAACCCTGTTATAGACTGGAGTGCTCAGGGGAAGTAGTGATTGCACCCCATTCCCACACAAGAACATTAGAATAGGCCCCAACACAGAGACACAAAGTTGACTGGGTAGTGACCCTTTTACTCTGCCCCCTTTTAGACCCCAGACTGTGGCCTTGTCATTTATTACATCATGGAACGTGTATATATGCATACATAGCTAGAGGGCTTGATGGTTCCAGAAGGTATGAACTTTTGCCCTTGATGATGCCATGACCCGTTTCCATACATTAATTCATCTTGGGCATTAATTTGTGTGGTACCCTTGTTTACATAACCATTCTGGCAGGAAATGTAGCAAATGTCATGTGAGGTAGAGGTGCTCCTGAGTGGTCCATCAGTGATGGGCAGATGATTGACGTGCTGATTCAGCTGATAATTGGCTAGATTGATGATTGATAGGAGTGGGGAGGGCTGGGAAATGTGTGTGTGTGTGTGTGTGTGTGTGTGTGTTCGTGTTCCTGGGGGTTCATCATTGTGTGGGAGAATTGATGATGTATGGTGATAATGTGCTTGTGTACACTGGAGAGAGGTATTTGTTTTGAAGTGATAGGTACATGAGTGTATATGGGGTTGCAACAGAGTGAAAAGTTTCCTATTAGATTGGTGAGGAGACTTACCTGAGAGGGTGACTCCTTCCACGCATGCATACACCTGCCATAACTCAGAGAGGGTAACATATCACCTACTGCCCCAGGTTTTCAGGTCAGGTGCCTAGTACCTGTTAAGGGAACAGATTAAAAAACTCATCAGTTGCAGCGAATACTGGAGGAACAGTTTCTGTAAACAGGCCTGAGCGTGCTTTGCTGCCCCCCCTGTGATGACAGTGTGGTGTTCTCATTCACTTACATAAATATTAGCTTGTTACCTGTTGTCTGATTCTGTTTTACAGTGGGTAAGGTTGTTGCCGTGTATTATTTTGTTACAATATACAATTGAGTTTAACTTTATCCTCGTGTCGTGTGGTCATTCAATTCAATGTCTTTGAGTGGGGCCGGGCTCTAGGCCAATGCTCGGAGGTTGGGCCCTTACATCTACCACATTTGATAAATAGACTTGAGGGGTTAAGGAGGCCTAACAACCCTCCAGACTCACATAGTGAGAGAGAAGCCCCTGTGGTCCTTCACCTTGCTTTGGACTCCAGTATAAGGGTGAGGAAAACTCTGCTCTAAGTGTTACAGTGGACACTGCTGGATGCACAAAACTGTGGATACGGCCGGACATGGGTGAACTGGGCAGCCCAGACAGAAAAGGGGCCCAAAACTGGTAATTTTAAAATTATTATCATCATTCTCTGGCGAAGGAGGGCCCAATACTAAAAGTTCACCTGGGGCCTCCAGGAGTCTAGGTACAGTACTGACTATGGAAAATGTAGTCCTTTAGGTGCCTGTAGAAAAGCTAAGCTTTTTGAATGTGTGGCCTTCATGTTGGGGACAGAGCACTTGGAAACCTTAGCCCTCAGCTCTTCCAAACCCTGACTCCAACCAGTGAATTCTCCAAACACACCAGGCCTGAGCAAACCACTTTACAGCTGGGGAAACTGGCTGAATTACCAGACCCACAGAGGACCTCAATATTTCCAAGGCAGATATATCTTTATATCAAGATATAGCAAGCAAGTCACAGAGGTAGTGGGAAGACTAAGAAGGCAGTGACCTCATGAAGCCCCTGACATCACACACCCTGGTAAGGGGTGCAAGGCAATGGGCGAGGTTAGAAAGCACTGGGAATTTGCCCAACCACCCTCACTTGCAAGGTCTCTGCTTGCAGAGATGGATGGAGAGCATCTGGATTCTCGCCCCTGAATGCCAATTTCTACCCATTTGGCAATTTTCATAAAAAAACTGATCCCATCTGCATAAAAGGTATGTAGACCACGAGGTGGTTCATCCCTGGACCCACCAGCATAGCAGTTTGAAGTTTGACTGACAGTTACAAAGTTAGAGCAAGTTTGCACCAGCTCCATGGGCAGAAGGACTTGAAGGCTCAAGAATAAGTGAACTTTTTACCCTTTATGAGGTAAAGACCTGTTTTCTGTGTGTGGCCATGTGTAGTAGTATAAGATACAACAAGATTTTTGGCACCAAACAGGTGGCAGACAACCTCTGAGATGAGCTGGATAACAATTGGCTTAGAGTTTAAAAATGAATAAATTTGTTTCAAAAGCCATGAGTGACAGGGCTTTCTTGGTCCTGATTGGTCTAGACGATGATTGACGCCAGTCTGAAATGTTGGCTACTGTAAGGTATTTAAAAAATATTGCTGGCCTGAGAGTATGTGGGTGGTTTGTGTGAGCGTGCGAGAGTGTGTGTGAGTGAGGTGCTTGGTGAGGCACATGTGGATTGGCGTCCATGGAGAGCTTGGATCTGTGTATGGGCACTGAGGAGAGAGGTGATTGCAGTGGTGCGTGTGATGTGGACGGAGCAATGCTCCCCAGCGGCACCACTCGGGATCCAGCATAGCCAACCAGTACTGATACCAGTTGTCCATCACCCCTTGGGTGGTAAAGTATTATCCCTTCCCTCAAACAAGGAGACAGAGTACCCTCGGGAGGGGAAAATCTCCTGGGGAATGGGAAATCCTCACAGATTCTATCGAGAGGAAGTGTCCGAGAGCCTGCGACAGCCGAGCTGTCTGTGTGTATAAATTGCAACAGTCTCAAGTAGGCAGACAGGGGGTCTGTGTTCAATTTCATTCGTCTCTCCTACTGTTATTTTCCACTTACCATTGTACTATAGCCCTTGTATATAATTGCTGTCATTGTTGTCTGTTAGTATTATAATATATTCCTGTGGTTTTCACTTAACAACCGAGTCTGTCTGGTTTGTGCTAACTACCTTAGCAGTGGGGGAGCGCCAGGCTGTAGGCGAACACCCTGCTGAGAGCAGCCTGTCACCGTTAAATATCCTTTCCTGTACTGAATTTTGGGAGGAGTACAGGTTTCCCTTGCTATATGCTGTACATGTGTTCCTGGAAAACGGCGCATAACTACAATTCGCATAAAGGGAGCCCACTTTACAATGTAACAAATAGGGATACATTCCAAGACCTTGACTGTACTGACCCCAAACCTATTTCTACCACTTTTACAAGGCAGTTTTGATATTCACCAATAGCAGACAGTGCACACAAGCACAGAGTGGTGATGAATGTTTAGTTTGTGTGAAGAGAGGGTGGTGAAGGCTTCACTGATGGACCAGGGAGAGGGGTAGGAGATAAGCTAGCAGAACATTTAGGAGCCATAATGGGGACAGCAACTACAGAAACACGTGTTGCAGACAACAAGTGAGGAGCACAGATCCATGCAGGAGACTATATTTTGGTGTGCGTCACTCCCACAATGCACTGCACAAAGCAGCTGACTGCGGGCTTCCACCACACAGAAAGGTAACTTGCACTTAACAAATTTTTGGTATAAAAAGGGTCATCGCATAAGAGTGAATTCACACATACAGAACCCGCATAAAGCGAGGGAACCCTGTAACACCTTTGATTGTGTAATTAAGGATTCAGCGTCCAACAGGCAATAGCTCTGAGGGGGTCTGGCATCTGCTCAGCCTGATCCATCTCTCAGTGGCTGAGCCCTAGGCATGGAATTGATGTGATGTCAGAAAAATTCCCCACCTGCATTTAGAAACTCTGGGGGTGTTTGTGGTGCACCTTTTTAGTTTTTCTGGACTTTGCACTCTTTTTTTCATCTTTGCTTTCCTCTTCCCTGCTTCCCTCCATTCAGGGGGAGAGCAAGGCTTCTCTAGTTTTTGTCGTAGGAGTGCTTCAGAAGTAGAATCCAGTAAAGGAATGATGGATTGTGTTTTTGTTGTTGTTGTTTTGATTCTCTGGCATTTCCAAATAATTTAAATTATTTTTCCAGTTGTCCCCAATGATAAATGAGTTGACAGTTTTGGCCTAACAAAAGTTTAAAAGAAAAATGTAGTTAACAGCAAAACATATCATTTTGTTCAACCTAAACGGAACCATTTCATTTCAAAATGTTTTAATGCAGTTTAAAACTAAGTAGGAGGGCATATTTGCAACCTAAGGTTATCTTAACTCAGAACAATCAACATGTTTCATTTTTCAAAAGCCAGGACAAAACCTCTAAAGTGTGAGCTATTCATTTGCTGAAAATAAAGTGGGAAGACAGAATACCAAACACAGAGGTACTGGAGTACGCAGGACTGACACACTTAGAAACCACTATCAAGAAGAGGAGGTTGCGATGGACTGCCTTGTCAGGACAATGGGAGAAAACTGTATCCCCAAGAATATTTTGTATAGCGAGATTCAGGATGGCTTTAGAAAGTGGGGTCACTCTCTATGATGGTACCACAATGCGTGCAACAATTATATGCAATTGTTCGGTATCAATGTAGAAAGCTGTGAGAAGTGCACAGAATCCCATCCCATCTGGGAGAACATCTGGCGCTGGGTGCAGCTCAGCATGAAGTGGCTTTGATCCAGAGGATGGAAGCAAAGCAAAAAAGAAGAAAAGAGCCTACTGTAAATTTGGACTCCAACCCAGACAACATATGGATCTGTGAAACTTGTAACAAGCTGTGTTGCTCTTGAACTGGCCTTGTCATTCACAAATGGATTCATCAGGCAACAGACTAGACCTATGTGTACACCATGACTCAGAGCAAGTAATTGGGCCAGACCTAGGAGAATGTATTAAATGTTTTGATGCCAATGACTATGTTTTCACTATATTTCACCCAACTATATCACAAAAGGTGGGACTGGAACAACATTCTGTTGGTGGACAAAAAAACATTCCTTGGATGCCAGGCTTGGTTTCCTGATCCTGAGAGTCTCTGTACTTGGCTGCATGTGGAATTATAGTTGAGTTACCAGGAAGGAGATTCAGGATGTAGTTGGCACAATGAAGGTAGGTCCATCATATGATTCAAAGGAATTACTCTATCCAGAGTAATACATTGTAATAACTTGTAATGGGTAGGGCCTGCCAATTCCATCACTTCAGGGAATGTTCCAGGCATCGGCAGTAAGTCATAGCCCATGGGACCACATGATTGATTAAGCATAAGATTAACAGGAGTGGTGTGCTTTCTTGGGTTAACAGGAGGGTGAGTGTGTGTCTGAGGTGGGTGAATGCTTTGTTGGGGTGTGAGGAGTCTTCGAATGGTGTGTGAGCTCAGCTGCTGTGTGTGGACCATGGGTATGTGCTGGTTTGGTGTGTGGACCACAGAGCATATGCTGGAGTTACCATACAGGCTGGGAGCCGAGTGACCAAAGAGGGCTGGTGTGATACAGTACATGTAGGTAGGTTGACTGACTGTCCATGTAGCTTAAGCGTCTCATTGTGTTGTATTCCCTTAGTGGCCTCCATCTTGGAAGCCAAGGGCTCCCTGGTGAATGAGAGATTTTCCTAGCCATAGATGAGGATCTAAGGTTTATCCAAGCATATGTTTATAAGGGTTTGAAGAATTTTAACAATTAAAAGTAGAAGTAAATATCACAAAATAGCCGGAGCCAGTTACACTTGCATCTGCTTCACCCCACAGCACTCCCTAAAAACAGATATTGCTTCTGGGATGGACACAGGTTGCTTTTACTCCACTCAAATATAAGCCAGTGCAAATTGGCTAGTCAGGAAAACCCTCTTTTTATACCTACAAGATTGACAGGGAGAAGGTTCAAGAAAGCATGATGGAAATGAAAGCATGCACCATAGCCCAGACCTAAGAATACTTGAGAGGCCATGTCTACCCTGCATCGGATGGTGCCAGGGAGCAGTGATGTGAAAACATAGTGTGGGCACTCTTTCCTGCTCCATGTGAGTGGAAAGCTGAACAGAGATGATTTTGCAGTAGCTTCTTGGCCTGAACTTCAGGGGTGCCCTTCAGGGGTGTGGTATCTTCTTGACCTAAGGCTGCCCCAATCTGAGGGTATGCTCATGAGTGACACAATGTGAACCTCACACTGCTTTAACAGTGCCTGCAGCCCAGTTTTTTCAGCATGGGGCATACACAAGAGTGGTAACAAATGGACAGCATATGTGCTCCCTTGCACTGTAGGGCTCGGTGTAGTTCTACCTCTTGGTGACCTGTGGCCTAGGCTGGTATGGCCCCCTGCAAGGGAGCACACCACACAGTGAAGCAGACTGCCGTGTGCAGTACATGTGCTGTGTGACAAGGGAGTATATAAGGTCACCCAGGGGAGAACTGAAGGTGTGCGTGTGCCTGAAAAGGAGAGGTAGTGCTAGTGTGACGGTTGGTTGGTTGGTGTCCATTGTTGTCTGGAGAGTTGTGTGGTTTTGTGGTCTGGAGGGACTGAAAGCATATTTGGGTTTGACCGAGAGAGGAAGAGAGAGAGAGCCAAGGCAGTTGGGAGAATGAATGTGAAACGTGGCTAGAGGGAGGGCGCGAGCAACCTCCAAGTTCTGTGGCTGTTTCCATTCATCCAATGCTGCAAGGAGACCAGAAAACAAAGCTGTGACTCAACTGGGATTTGAATCCACACTATTCTAGGAGACTGCTCACGTCTGGGCCCAGACTTACCTAGCCTTTCCCTAGTAGTACCAGCTCGCAGTCCTGAAGATGACTATTACCCCTCCTCCCTTTGTTGATATGTGCGTCTTGTCTGTATTTATGTAAAGAGAACTGCACATAATAGAATATTAGGACAGTAAGATGAGGCATAATTTTATAGTATAGATTCTTTCATGGTAACTTCTAGTTGATGTTTGTGACCTTGTTAATAAACCATTGCAATTCATTTCCTTTTGATTAGAGTCTGAGGAGGCTTTATTGACTAATTAGATCTGAGCTCCTCACAGTGGCGAGGGGTCTAGATGACTGCCGCTGGAAGCCTTGGTCATGCTCATTAGTACCTGCCCATCGTATCACTTAATTGGCTGGCAGGGCAAATTTACATACATTTCCCATTTTCCTTAATTCTCTGTTGTTTTCCAGCCCAACAGATTTTGGCATCCCTGGGTGGGCAGGGTGAGGCATAGTAATGAGCTCTAATTAGTTCAATTGATCAGTGCAGGAAGCAAGCAAGTTGGCACTGTCAGGGCAAGGGTAGTTGCTGACTGATTAGCAGGAGTGTCTGCCATAGATTGGCAGGGAGCCAGAGGGATAGTGACTACTTATCAGTAGTCAGTGGTGTTGGTAACTTGTTTATTATTTGGCAGCTGTTTGCTTGCTGGTCAGTAATGTAAGAGGCTGTTTGCCGTTGAGTGGATTTTAGTAGCTATGTACTGTTTAGCATTGGTGGCAGTTGTTGTATAGCTGATTATTGTTTAGCTTATTGCTTGGTTGTTTGGTTGCTTACTGTCCAGCCTGGGCAGAAGCTGTTTGCTGCGTGCCTGATTATAGTGGTGCCTAGTTTACTTACTCTTTACTTACTGTTTGCCTATGTAGGCAGAGCTTGCTTGTTGTTTGATTACATTTTTGCTTTTGCAGGCAGCTGCTGATTGTTTAGTATGGCTGAGAAGACGATTAGTGATAACCAGGCTGCTCGCCCAGCAGCTGTTTCTGTAAGTATATAGAGTTATAGAGTAGTATATAGAGTTATCTGAAAAATGGATATCGAAAGAAATCATGTTGAAGAACATTTGGACTTGCCCACCAGACAGGTGCTGGGTCTGGCGTGAAGGAGATTTGGGTTTTTGTACAGGAGTGTACAAGATGTTTTGCACTAAGTGGCATGAATGGTCACAGGTACAGAAGTGTAGCCGCAAGGCAGCAAAGAAGGCAGTGGTAACAGGATTGTTGGAAGTGGTACAAAAGCTTACGGAGACATGTTACCATCTCCATGAAAAGGAAAGTGTTGGTAAGCAGTTTACAATGAGTGAGGAAAATGATCAGTATGTTAAAGCCTTGGAAAGTCAAGTGTGTAAGTTAAATGGTGACTCCAGGTGAGATGCTGACAGGATTAGGAAAAAAAGAAAATATCTTCAGAACATCAGGTGAAGATCCTCAGAGGTAGTCAGTTGTTGAGAGCAGTGATTAAAACTGTGTCTGAGCAACAAGACAGATATGACAGTGGGGATGAATCTAGCGACTCAGACTTGATCTTGGCCTGGAGTGGCAGTATTAATTGTTTTGATAGGACCAGGACTAATAAAGGAAAGAAGGTTGTGTCTCCAAGTAAGGAAAAGGCAGCCCCTTTGGCACCTGTTTAGGTGAAGGAGAACTTGCTAGCCAACAGTAGGGCATGGACTGAAAGAACACTGGTGTCATTTAACCTGGAAAGCTCAGGGCTCTGGGTAAGCAAATTGGTCCATTAACAAGAGGCATGTGTGGATTGCATCACTGAAATAGGTCTGTGTGGTGATGGAAAGCACTATTCCCTTAGGGATATTGTGGACTTACCGCAGAAATGTATGTTGCAGAGAAATTTTGCAGCACTGCCATTAAGAGTGAAGTCCCACAGCATTCAAAATAGCGATGCCATCTTTAATTTGTTTTACGGATGCCATCTTTAAATTTATTTTCCTGGGAAAGCCCATGGAGGTACTGTATTTCAAATGCCTGGTGAGGAGAGACCAGAAACCTGTATTCAAAAGAAATGTATGCTTTATTCTGTATGTTGTGGTTAATTGGCATAGGCTGGCTGTGAACTTTTGACTGCTTGGAGTTTATTAAGGATTTGGTTAATCAAAGGTATATGGACATATTTAGGCACATTGTGAAAGGGGTCATCCTGCAATGAGGTGCAGGAGATGGCGGCAGAGGCTTTTCAAGCTCTGGAAGCCAAGCCTGCATATAAAAAGGAGGAGCTAAAGATGCCAAGAGTCTCTGAAGCGAAGGAAGGTGGCCTAGGCTGTAGGAATTTCTCAGAGGTTCTGCAAAGTGCCAACCGAGCAATAGGTTTCTGTGAGAGGAAGGAATCCTTGAGTGTCTAAGGTGACTCTTAAGGCCAGCAAAGCTTCTGGCACTTCAGAATACCTGAATTTGGATGGACAGTTCCGTAAGAGTTATCAGTCTTACGGCTTCCAGAAGGGAAGTGGAAATCGTAGGATGTCTCAGCCATTCAGGGACACTGTGGAGAGCGGCCCTGCAGTATAAGGACAAGGTGATCATAGATGGAGCTGCCAATGTTAGATTGCTGGAGCTGTTCCTCAAGGAGGAAAGGAAGAAGGAGCAGCTAAGGAAGCAGCAGTGAGACAGTTCCCCTCCACCTTCTGCTGTTGTATCCACCTCTGACTAGGCCAGCCCAGCATTTCTGGTTTCCCACTCTGGCACCCAGACAAATTTGGTTAATTGGATCACTGTTCTAAATTCTAATAATTTGGCTCATTTAAGTTATGACGAGTGGGGCCAACAGGTTGTGAGCATTTTTACGAACTGGAAAGAAATGCTGAGGTACAAGTGTAGACACCTCTAGTTCTCAGCCTTGACTATGGTGTGCACATGGTCTCATGATTAGAAGGGACAAAGGTTCTGGAAATGCTAACCGATTGTCCTTTGATGATGCCGTGACCCAAATACATAAAATCATGCATGCAAAGTGGCCGCAGGTTACATAAATTGCCTTGGAATTTGGACATGTTCGGAATATGTGGTGTATTCTTGTGGAAAAAAATGTTGAATTACTTTGATGTTGAAAGCAAGTGTCTGGTTGGTGTGCATGTTGTCATGGTGAGCCTGTAGGGAGAGTAAGTGTGAGGGAACTTACCTTGAGGATATATATCCTGGGGAGCTGGTGGAGACCTGCCTACTCACCTGGACCTGGTCAGTTTTTCCCACTTCAACTCTCTGACCCAATTTGGTAACATACCTATCCCTGGCTTGAGGTTCTGAGTACCCGCAAGAGGAAAGGGTCAGAAATCCTTAGTGCAGTGACCACTGAGGACTGTCAGAACCCTAGAAGGATTCAGTGGAGTGGAGTCTCAAGTCGGATTTTCCCAAATTGAGCCCTATAAAATTGGATCCAAATTGGGAAGGGCTTCATTTGGTTTGGTGGAATTGGCCAGGGTTGGATTCCTAGGTTCTGATATCCTGGGAGATTTGGGAGCTATAATTGACTACCCAAATTACTGCATTTGATTCTCGGATGAATCTTCTGCAACAAGGAATATGGATGTGATACTGGTTCAACATCACTGGACAGCTATCAAGGCAAAGGAGTTGCTGCACTTCCCAGATGCTCTCAACGAGGACATCCTAAATATGGCCAGAAGATTTCACGCTATCTAGGCCCAACATAAGCTTGAATGCAGTTGTGTGGAGGCATCATGGGATCCAGTCCTGATCCGTCACCTAAATGACAGTATCATTTTTCCAGGGAGACAGAGATCAGCATTTGACAGACCATCTCAGCATTACTAGACCAGGATGTGATTGTTGCTACACAGTCAGTGCAATGCTCCTGTATGGCCTGTTCACAAATCTGATGGTGTGACTAACCATTGATTACCATGCACTCAACAAAGTCATACCCATGCTGGCACCAGTGGTTTTGAAATACCAGGAGATTATGTCTCTGATTGCTGATGGGGCAAGGTGGTCTACAGACCTCGATCTAAGTAATACCTTTTTCACCTTGACCCTAGATGCACAATCATGGTGCAAATTGGCATTTACATTTGATAATCAACAGTATACATTCATGTGACTTCCTCAAGGCTTCCACAGTGCTCCAGTGTACTATCACAGATTTGTAACTGAGATTTGAGGAAAGCTTTGAGTGAGGAAGACATGGGCTATGTCATATCTTATGTAGATGACATTTTCATTTCTGCTGATATGCAAGACTGTGACAGGAGTACCTCTACTAGAGCCTTTCTATCGGTGACTGCACCCTCCTGTTATGGGCCAACCACCTGCCTACTCGCTTGCCATGCCTTGATCTGAATTGATTAATAGATGTAATTAGTGGGAGGCTGCCCATTGTTTTTGCCCCGGTGCCAGGGGGCACTATCTGCGGCTCCTTTTCCTCCCCTGCACCGCAGCCCAAGCCTCGCAGATGGTGCTGATGTGGTTTTGACCTGGATCCTGCTGTAATTTGGCCCTCTCCTTGATTTCCATAGGCTTCCACCGTCCTGTCTCGTCCCATGCCTTCCTAGCACTCTACTGCCCCCTTGCCCTTGGGGCTTCTCACCACCCCCTTGCCCTGGGGCTAGAGCCAGTGCACCCCAAAAATGCCACGCTAGGGTCCCCATGCTACCATGGACTCCTTATGAGGCCTCCTCCAACCCTAATAGCCTCACCCAGTCCTCCAGACTTATGAAACTACAAATAAAAACTCAAGCCCCTGGGCCATAATGAAAAGTCTCATTCAGTCCCTACCAGGGAATTCTCCACCCCTAACAGCAGACAGGAGCTGCTTGGGCCATCAGGCTTCTTCACTCCGCTTGCCCCGACAGAGCCCCTTCCCCCATGGCTACAGCAGAAGACTGCCCTCCTGGCCTCACTCCTGGGGTTTATATGTGCCAGGCCCTGCCCCTTCCTGTCAGCTGACTCCCCAGCAGTTGCCCTAGGGGGTAGAATGGCAGTGGGGTAAGGAAGAGTACAAAGCTGTCAGCCAGTTGAAAGACAGTGTAATATCTACACCTGCTCTTTTATACACGGATATCACAAAGCCGTTTATACTTGAACTGGCTACGACCTCTATAAGTCTCAAAGCTGTCCTATCACAGGACCTGGGATCTGGGAGATGTCCAGTATCTTATGCTTCTCATGCTCTCTCCAACATTGAGAAGCAGTATAACCCCTGTGAAAGGGAGATTTTTGCCCTGGTATGGGCTCTGCAGAAAGGGAATACCTAATGGGTATGGCTCCCATAATTTTGAAAACGGCCCATATCCCTGGTCAAGTATGTGATTAATGTCAAAATCAAGGGTTCTGGGGTATCCAGCTCCAGAATAGCACAGTGGAATTAGGCCTTATTAAATAGAAATGTGACAGCTAATATGATGCAGAAGCTGCCAGAACTTCCATACGATCTGATCATTGAAGGCCAGAGTAGTATAGATAACCATGAGTGTCCCATGATCATGCCAACCCCTGTGTCATCATCAGTATTTAAAGTTGGTGTTAGTTTTGTGGAGGAAAACATTAGTGATTATGATTATGTGTGTTTTACTGATGGATGTGCATATTATATAGATGGAATGCATCATACAGGATACTCTGCATTGTGAACAGACATTGTAGTTATCTGTCTGCTCAGGCAGCAGAAATTGTGGGTATTATCATGGCTTTAGAGCACACACCCAAGAACTGTACTATCGTAATTTATACAGACTCAGAGTGGGTACTAAGGGCACTAGTAGATGGTTGCCTGTTTAGAAATCCAGAGGTTACCATACATCTGGTGGCAAACCAATCAGATACAAAGCATTTGTGCAGCATGCCTATGAATTAACTGAACATCAGGATTTCCCAGTTAACATCAGGAAAGTGAAAGCCCATGCTAAAGGCACTGCAGATATAGGCCACTGTATTCATTAACCTTATGGTGACCCTGTGACCTGGTGACAGTGGAAAAGTACCAGCACTAGGTCTCTAAGGCCAAGTCTGTCCAGATATAGACAGGGTGGTGCGCAGCAGTTTGTACTGTGCGCAAAATGTAGAGAGCCATGTGCAGATAGGCTGTGATTACCTGAGTGCTGTGTGCAGTATGAATGTAAAAAAGGAATTTCACCTCAGTGGTGCACATGCCTGGGAGGCAGTGAAAGTTGGTGTATGCCTGAGTGGCGAAAGAGAATTTTTGAGGTATTACTGTTTCAGAAAGTCTCTGTGTGAGAAAGGAAGTACTGTATGCGAATCATGTGGAGTGCAAGCCAGATAAAGTTGGTTTGTAGGTTCATTTCAGTTGTGTGGTCCTTGTTACGCCTTTTGGTATATATGGTGCATGTGGATTAGCCAGAACACATGAAACAGTGTGTGTGGAGTTCTGAGAGTGGAGAGTTTGTCGGTGAATGGTTATCCAAAGTTCATAGCAGATTGCATTCACCTGAGGCTTCAGAAGTTGGGTCTCTGATCAGTCAACAATAAGCTTTTTGCGACCAGATGTTTCATAGATTTCATAGACATTAGGGCTGGAAGGGACCTTGGAAGATCATCGAGTCCAGCCCCCCACCCAAAGGGTAGGAAGTCAGCTGGGGTCATAGTATCCCATGGTGTTTGAGCCAATCCAGAATTTACCTGCCTTCCCTCTAGTACTATTGGCTCACAGAGCCGAGGTAATTATCACCCCTGCTTTCCCATCAGTGTTTCATGTTTGTATATGTCTTATGGCTGGTGTTGTAAATTGTATCTTTTATTGTATGTATTAGAATTAGTGTAGATCAAGCAAAGGTGTTAGCAATTGTATAGTTATTATTGGAAGATGTTTAATAAACCATTGCATTCATTAATTGTTATTTTGAATCTGTGGATATTTTGTTGCCTAATTAACTCTGACTTCTGCACACAGTGCCTGTAGCATGCAGATGATAGACGCTGCATGCTACTAGTAGCTCATTAACTTCCCTCCCACTGAATCGAAAGGTTTGCTCCTAATTGCTTCAGTTTTATCCCCCTGTTGATTCTAGCCAACAGGATTTGGTGTCCCTGGGTGGGCGGGATTAGGCATTAATGAGAGTTAATGAGGTTAACTGACTAGTGATAAAGTGAGTTGGTATCGTCTTTCTTGGTGCTGACAGTAGTAAGATACATTCATCACACTGGAAGCCTATTGCTTAGCTTACTGTTTTGCCTGGTGACTGTTGAAAAATCATGGGCTGAACAGAGACATGAGCTATCTTCCTTGTCAGGGTTACACGTTCCGTGTCCCCATGTCGGGGCCGCCCACCGGTTGCTGAGTGTCAGCTCACCTTTGATTGGGCGTGTCACACGCGCCTGCCTTGCCTGCCACTACTTTGATGTTAATGGAGTTAGTTCAGATGTCCAACGCGTGCCATCCAAATGTGAGACTCCTCGGAGTCCCATGGGTCCCACATTTCTGAGGGCTCCACCACCCCTACACCCTCGCCCGTTCCACGGGGAGGTGGCTGTATATCTGGTCCAGCCACGTATCCATCGGTCGCTCAGATTGTCCACCAAAGAAAGTACAAAAATCAACACAACTACTATGGCCAAGGGACTCCCTTGATAGAAGAGGCTGCTTCAGCCGTTTGCAACCGTCCTTCAATGCCGACTTGCCTTCTGTGGGGTCAAACCCCCTTTTTGGCTCTGAGAGAGTCTCCTGGGAGAGCTTGCTCCACTCTCCTTTTCCCCAGTTAAAGCTCACTATGAAGCTGCGCCCCTATTACAGGAGCTACGGTGTCCACAGTTATATAGTGCCCCTCTATTAGGTTCTTTACAGTATCAAGCCCCAGCTGGGCTCCATCCACTCCCGGCAGGTAAACAAACAGTCTGATGCCCCGCAAGGGTCAGCCGACTGGGCTCAAAAACCCTGCTGGGGCTTACCCCTCTTCCAGAGGTTCCTACCGCACTTTAGCGCTGCTCGCATCCTCAGCAACGTCCTCCGGCTGGCTCCAACACCTCCGCCGCTTCCTTCCTGTTCTGCGTTGCTCCCGCTTGTTGGCTCCGCCCTCTCTTTTATGCCGGCCCCGTGAGTACCGGCCCCTCCCTTCCCCACACACCTGGGAAAGGTGGATTCCTGCCTAGCCCCTTGAGCCCGTGAGCACGTGACCAGCACCCCTCCGCTCCGGCAGAGAGTCCCGGAGCCTGCTGGGTGCTCCTGTCCCTCACATTCCTCACTACATGTCTGCCTAAACCCCAACCATACCAGGTACCCATACCATAACCCACAAAAAAAAAATCCTTTCCCCCTCCCCCTGACAGAATGTATGATTGACCTTAGAGCAGTTCAATTGCCTTATGCACTTGCAAAGACTACTGACGGATTCCCCAGTATACACAGGGGAGTCACCCCCTCCCGTACTCAACTTAGCTTGAAAAAGGATACTATGTCATCCAAAAGCTTGCTAGAAGCATCAATCCAACTCCAGGTGGATCTAATAAAAGATATCAACTCGAACCAAAAGACTCTATCTATCATATAGCCCCCGACCAATATGGCCGACCCCAAAAGAAAACTCCCATCCATTGATTATGTTGAGATGTTTGAGGAGTGGGTCTCTAGGGAGATTGTTTCAAGGAATGCTTGGTCATTTCCACTGGACAAGTGCCATGTGTGGTGTGAGGGAGAACTAGGATTCAGTACTGGAGTGTATAAAGTATTTTGTGAAAAATGGAGTGTGGCTCCAAGATTGCAAGCACAGCTGCATGACTGCAAAGAAAACAGCAGTGATGGGTTTGTTAGAGGTGGCAAGAAAACTGACAGAGACATGTAAGAGGTTATATCAGAAGGAACATGCAAGCAAGCAGTTACTCATGAGTGGTAATGAGAAAAGCGAACAATGTATGCACAACCTTGAGAACCAAATATGTAAATTAAATGGGGACTCGGGGCATGATGCAAGCAAAATTCGAGACTTAGAAAATCATATAAGAGAACTAGAAGGTGAAATTGATAGTCTCACTGTAGACTATGACAATTGGTGAGGTAAAGTAGAAGATATTAGGGTGACATGTTTTTAGAGAAGAAGCAGAAAAGCACACCACAGACCACATTAAGTGTGAAAGGAAAATTACATCCTTAGAATACCAAGTAAAGGTTCTCAGGGGAAGTAAATTATTGAAGGCAGAAGTCACATGTTCCAGATAATTGTGTTCTTGGAAAGGAATAGCCATTCAAACTCTGTGTCCAATCAAGGTAGCAGTGATAGTGACTCAGCTAGTGATAAGACTCAGGAGCATAGGGAGGCTGACTCTCTGAAACAGGAGAAGGCAGCACCTATGGCACCCATTTGTGTCAAAGAGATGCTGTTAGCTGATGGCAGGTCATGGACAGAGAGGACACTGGTGGCATTTAGCCTAGATGAGTTACAAGCTTTGGGAAAGTGCATTGAGCTGCTGACATGTGAAGCATGTGCCAATTGGCTTACAGAAATTGGACTATGTGTAGACAGGGAACAGTATTCCCTAAGAAATATCGTAGACCTGGCACGGGAATATATGATGCTGCAAGATTTCATAGTATTGCCACTAAAAGTGAATTCCTGAAGTATCCAAAACAGCAGTGAGTTTACTGACACAGTGCTTGCTTTGTTTTTCCCAGAGAAACCTGCAAAAGTCCTTTATTTTGAATGCCAGCATGTGGGCAATGAGTGTCCAGAGTCCTATATCCAGCGAAAGAGGATGCTTTATGCTGTAGTCAATAGAGGTAGACAACTGATCGATATTGACTGTCCAGACTTTATTAAGGATTTAGAAAAGGGATTTTCTCAAGCAAATCCCGGGACGTCATTCTCCCCTTGTACTCGGCCTTGGTGAGGCCACAGCTGGAGTACTGCGTCCAGTTTTGGGCTCCACAATTCAAAAAGGATGTGGAGAAGCTTGAGAGAGTCCAGAGGAGAGCCACGCGCATGATCAGAGGTCAGGAAAACAGATCTTACGATGACAGGCTGAGAGCCATGGGACTCTTTAGCCTGGAAAAGCGCAGGCTCAGGGGTGATCTGATGGCCACCTATAAGTTTATCAGGGGTGACCACCAGGATCTGGGGGAACGTCTGTTCACCAGAGCGCCCCAAGGGATGACGAGGTCGAACGGTCACAAACTCCTGCAAGACCGTTTCAGGCTGGACATAAGGAAAAATTTCTTTACTGTCCGAGCCCCCAAGGTCTGGAACAGTCTGCCAGCGGAGGTGGTTCAAGCACCTACATTGAACACCTTCCAGAGTAAATTGGATGCTTATCTTGCTGGGATCCTATGACCCCAGCTGACTTCCTGCCCTTTGGGCAGGGGGCTGGACTCGATGATCTCCCAAGGTCCCTTCCAGCCCTAATGTCTATGAAATCTATGAAATTTTCCAAAGGTATCTAAGACATACCTGGATACTTCATGGAAACGTTCAACATGCGATGAGGTACAGGAGATGGCCACTGAAGTTTTTCAAGCTTTAGAGGCTAGGCCTGTTGCTTGTAAGGGGGATCAAGGGAACTGAGAATCTTAGAGGTCAGAGAGAGTGGTTCTGATCAGATTCCATTGTGGCAGGAGTTCAGAGGTTCCGGCAGGCGGTGGCTCATTGAGAAGTTCCTAGCAAGGAGAAAAGTCTACGAACAGCGAGAGTGTCTTTTAAGGACAGTGCAAGGTTTGATAGCTCAGACCATGCAAGACCTAAGGGTCAGTTCAGGAAGACTTATTAGGGCAGAGGCTCCCAGGAGGGGAATAGAAACCATAGGGTTACAAAGCCTTTCAGAGATACCCTCTGGAAAGAGGCTTTGAAATATGAAGTCAGGGTAATGATTGATGGATCCAGTAACATTAGATTGCGGGAACTGCTCTTCCAACAGGAACAGAAGGAGCAATTGAGGAGGCAGCAGCAGGAGGGTTCCCCTCTGCTGTTGTTTCCACCTCAGATTATAACAGCCCGGCATTCTCAGACTCCCATTCCAGCACTTGAACAAATTTGGCTGATTGGAGTATGCTAATAAATTCTGGAAAATTGGCTCATCTACAGTATGATGAGTGGGGTCATCCAGTTATAAGCATGATTTTTGCAAACCAGAAGGGAATGCTGAGGCATGAGGTCAAAGTGTTAATTGACACGGGTGCTGCTTTCTCATTAGTTTTTGCAGCAATTGTTCCGTTCCAGCATTGGTGTGATGGGAGCAAAATCCCTGAGCCATGGGGCTCCAGCAGTGGCAAAAGCCCTGAGCCATGGGACTCCAGCGGCAGCAAAAGTCCCAAGCTGCGGGCGGCATCCCCACACGCCGAGCCGAGGAAGCATGGCAGTGGTGGCAGGACTGCTGCACCATGAGCAATGCCGGCGACCCTGCCTACAGCAGCCCAGCCGCACAAGACCCAGGAGCAGGATGGCGGTGGTGGGCCGCAAAACATACCAACAACACTGCAGCATCCCTTGCTGCAGCCAGCAGGAGCCCAGAGATGGGCTGAAGAAAAAAAGCCAGCATTGTTGTAGACACACTTTGTAAGTACGTGCCGGCGCTGATTTGCCAGCCAGGGCAGCAAGGTGGCAATAAGAGCCCCATGCTCCTGTTCGACAGGGGAACCAGAAGGAAGTCCCTGGCAGCTTAGGGCAGGCTGCAGCCGGAGCCAAGAGTTGGAGGCCAACGGTTGGTGGCAGCCTCCATGTGTGGAGCTGCCCCCACGCACTGACTCAGCAGAGTCAGTGCACTTACCTGAAGAGGATACCTGGAAGACCAGGTGTGGAAAGGACAGAGAAGACGACAACAGACCTACAGGATGGGATGAGAGCGATGACTGGTAATGATATTGCATCCATGCAAACATCAAAGTAATAATGGGTTGGTGCTAGGGGGACATAGGGGAGGTGAAGCCCCAAAATCCTCATGCTGACAAGTGACCGTAGCAAGATACCACTGAGCTGGGAGTAACACCAATCCCAAGATTAAAATTTCCATCAAAGACATGGCAGGTGAGAAGTTTGGTGGTCTAGGTAATGAGTGTTGGAGCAAGCAGGACCACAGTTGGCTCTGGGTAGCTAGAAAAGGCCAAGCAAGGAGTTTCAAACAGGCACAGCAAGTTACAATTGGACACCAAGAACATTCAGAGCCTTAGAGGGATTCAATGGAATAGAGTCCCGAATTGGATTTTCCAAAGTTGAACCTTTCAAGATTGAGTCTAAATTGGGAAGGGCATCATTTGGCTTACTGGAATTGGCCAGGGTAGGAATCCGGGTTCTGACATTCTGGCAAATTTTGGAACCATGATTGACTATCCAAATTCTTGTATATGGTCCTCAGATGCATCAGAAGTGATATAGGATATAAGCATCATGCCAGCTTGTCATCGATGCACAGCTGTGAAAGCTCAAGAGTCATTGCAGTTGTCAGCTACCTTAGGTGAAGATGTATCAACAATGGCCAGGAGATTTCCCATTGTTTGGGCCAGGCATAAATTGGAATGTGGTTGCATTGAGGCTGATGTCGTTGTGCTTGGACCAGAACCACAGCCTCAACAGCAGTACCAGTTTCCCAAAGAGGCTAAGATTGGTGTGCAACAGACCATATCTGACTTCGTACGCTACTAAAGACAATTGCCCTATTAACAGCACATACAAGTTTGTGCATTGAACCTTCCCCACCAATTCTACTGCCTCCGGGTCATGGTGGGTCCAATGGCCCGTAGAGTTTTTGTGAATAGTCATCCACCCCTGGTGAGCCTGGACATAATTAGGACTAATTAAGTGCCCATTAAGCAGCTGTTAGCAAGTCCAGGTCAACGAGGGATGGTTTTTGACCCTGGGTCGGTTAACAGCTGCTGTTTGGGCATTTAATTAGTCCTACTTAAGTCCAGCCTCAACAGATTGGCATCCCTGGGTGGTGCCTGATGAATTTGGTTAATTAAGCAATTACCTGTGCTTGATTAATTAGAGGGGATTGTATTTGGTGGGTAGGATTTTTGTTGTCTGTGTCTGTGCGGGGAAATTGATTCCTGTCTGCACAGCTTCAGTGTGCTGAGGTGCTCTCTGGCGCCATCTAGGCTACAGCAGTGAGGTAAGTGTGGAACTGCAGAAGACATCCACCTGGCAACTAGATTGCACAGGTGCAGAGTGAACTGAGCGCGCTAGTGCCACCTATTGAAGGGAACTTGGAGCCGACCACCCTCAAAGAGAGTGCCATCAGCTTCTCTCTAGTGACCTCTAGGAAGAAAATGCAGGAAGCAACAGCAGAACAGCAGGCTTCGTTAGTTATGAAAGTTATTAAAGTTTAAACATGCACAAGGACTTCATGAAGACCCTCTGTGTGTGTGTGTGTGTGTGTGTGTGTGTGTGTGCACGCATGTATAATTTCTGTTTGTAGAAATATGATGAGTTAGACTGTGCCCTTGCTAGTGACATCATGGATCATTATAATCTCCAGGGTACCACAGATGTTTTTACAAAAAAAGTGACTGAGACATTGATCCTCCTGTCCATGATCACCACTCAGATGCCAGCTCCAAAGAAAGTCCTATGGGGAGCAACCCAGAAAGGAATCATCAGCGGGCTCTTCAAGAACCAGACCTCTGATGGAATTCCCCTGTTGATATTACCACATGACAGTAGTGCCAGGATTAGCTGACAGTTTGAAAAAAAAAATAATTGTGTGTGTGTATGCACATGTATGTATCATCCAAAATGGCACGGACAGGAAAAGATCTACTAGAAGAACCATGGCTGGGTGTGCAGGTAGATATTTATGTGCGTCATTCAATATAATTGTATAAATGACCATTACGTGTGGAAATATGAAATTTGGAACAGTTTCCGTAATTGCTATAAGAGTGGCCCAAGGAATTAGGCAGCCAGTTAATTCTATTTCTAGCAATACCTGTGTTCAGTGGAAGACAGTTGATAGATCAGATGACTTAGTCAATATTTGTCAGATACAGAGCCAAAGGAGATATGATGGCCTTAACGCTGATAGATCCTTTAAATTATAGGTATCAAATGACCACCATAGATCCAGCTTTAGAAATCACACCATTCACCAACAACCAAAATGCCACCAATTGGATTAGTTATGTACCTGAGGAATATTTTGACCGAGACAGTAATTTGGTACCAGATACATCTGGTCGGTGAGATTTCTGAGTCAACCTCTCCTCTGAGTGGTGGTGGGTATTTCAACCAAACTGTATGGCAGAGTTCTTTTGGATGACAGTACATCCAACACCAATGATATTAGAAGTTGGATTATTTTATATACAAATGAATAGACCCCAAATGATGGGATCCAAGCCAATATATACCACACAGCAAATATAATTTAACTTAGATTTCATCAGCGTGTTGACATTGAGGACGGATTGTAAGCCATTCGTCCCCATATTGATGGAGGGATGGCTCCAATTGGCCTCCACCATAAAGGAAGTGCCTAAGAGTTCCCAGAATAAATGAGACACTGGCACAATTCTGGAGGGAATGGGTATCGGTATAGGTATTATAAACTCAGCCAATTTAGAAGTGGTCGTGAACAAACTGGCCCATGCAGCAAAACAATTAAGAGAGCTAAAAAACCCCATAACTTCATCTATTTCAGAAATAGGCCATAGCATAATTAAAAATGCAGAGGTAATGCCAGTTTGGCATCAAATGAGTTAATTGGAGCAATTGTTGATGGTGCAAGATTTAGCAAAAGCATAAAATGAGACAGGGCTTGCGCTATCATGTGCTCAGGCACAAATTTGGATACAGGCAATCCTCAGTGCTATAGTTAGGCAAGGATATTCAGGGATCATCCCCATTGAATGCAAGCAGTGAATCACAAAGGTTGCTACTGCAAAGGAGAGGTTATTAACAGATTGGTGGAAGCTAACCTGTTTTGATTATGATCAGGAAGGAAATAGGCTTTTAGCCACTGTACATACCATTCTGGATGCCAGAATAGAGATGGTTTACCCCATTGTAGGTATGGAAAGAAGGGTGAATCACTCAATAATTGTACCAGATGTAGCATACCACTAGGTAAAGATATGGATGCAACCCAGCAATAGTAGTAGGGAAATAATCCCTGCAGATTTAAGTCAATGTCTCATTCAGGAAGGAAAAGGGTACATTTGTGAAAGGGTGTACCGTAGAAGAGAAGACCCAAGTCTTGAATCTAAACTCAACCAGCCAAGTGAATGTCATTTTAGGGTGTATCCAGACACTAATATTAACACCTCTGTCTATGTGATTGATGATCATTGTGCATACATTAGTACAGGGTATCAGTATATGATTTTAAATCATTGGCTTAGGGTTAATATATCCCAGTACAATAGGACATTCAGTGTATGTCACACCATGCAGTGGCATACACATCCCTATACCATATTCGTACAATTTGACACTAGTTACGAATTTCACTCTCTATGAAAAGGTCATGCCAGTTCATATTGGGATGGATTTATCTATCCTGAAACAGTTGCTACTAGTGTTGAGCGCAAATTCAAGCCTGTATCATGCAACCCTAGGCTAAACAGGTCAGTAGATGACCTCTATCTGACCCCTCTGCAGAGTGATGTAAGCTACCTCCAAATGCCCTGGAATAGAGTGCCGTGCACACACCCACATGCTGGGTGCAGAGCCTGAGTGTATGGGGTGCACTACCAATATAAAAGGGGGCTCTGATTGACAGGTTGGCACATGTATGAGACTGTGAGTGAGCGGTGTGGCTAGACTGAGAGCTTGACCGAGAGGCCTGTGTGTGTTTTGGGGTGTGGAGAGGCTCTGAGAGATTGGAGAAGGGTGCTTAGTGAGGGAATTGGTGATTGTGCTGCTAGGGCAAGAGGCTGGAGTGAGAGTTAGGATAGAGTGACTGGTTTCTCTGGCTGGTGCACTGTGGAGGCATGCCACGCTGGATTCCAATGACCTGTGAGGCTCCAACAATCTCCTCTTTCCATTGTGCTGAATCTTTGCTGGAGGTAGATAGGGTTGGCTCCCCGGGTTTCTTTCCCTCTAGGTGTGTGTACTGCATAAAGCAGCAGCCCTCTACTTCCCATTGTAAGGATCACCCATTCTTTTTCTCCCTCACTCTTGTCCTGGTTGTGGGTTTACCCCTCCTTGTTTTGGGAGGGCAGGTAAGCCTTAGCAAGTAGTTGCCTGAGGAGCAGACCATGGTCAGAAGATCAGAGACAGAGACACAAGCCTAATAAAGTTTTCCCTCTCCCTCAATGAAGTCTACCCCATCCTTGAGGGAATATTATATAATTGATGATTAGAGTTATTAAATTTTAGATAGGATAAGTATTAAGATAAGAGTTATATTGTTGTATTGGTAAGGGTCATTGTGGGGATTGGGTGGGTGTGTTTACTCACCTGTTTGTTGTGATTTAATAAACCATTCTATTCATGTCAGTTTACATCTTGTGCAAGTGTTCTAATTAATCATAGCTCACTAATTGCCGGGTTAACTAGGCGGTGATCAGATACACCCTGATTAAACTGTTAACTGACCTTGGGTCAAAAACCACCCCTCTTGGCCTAGACTCACTAACAGCTCCTGAGCCGGGGCTTAATTAGTCCTAATTAAGTCTAGGGTCAACAGTGCATGTTAGCTGCTGGGGAGAGCTGGCTATTGCTGTGTAGCACCCTCTGTCAAGCCTAGTATTGGCGTTGTTGCTTGTTACTGATATTGGCGTTGTTGTTTGTTATTGATATTGGGATTTCTTGTGTTGTTGCTTGCTGTGTTGTTATTTAGGTAATAACAACAACTACCATATTTTCGCGCATATAGTCCGTGGGCTATACATGTTTTTTACAAATTTGGCAGATGGGTACAGATTATGCAGAGTCTTTAGAGCAGCATAGCCCATCCCAAGCTGCAGGCTGATGTCATGGCAGTGGTAAGTCCCGGCAGGATTGAGCATGGCTGGTGGTGGCAGGGAGTGGGGCTGCCTCCCCACCCTGCTCACAGCTCCTCATCCCTCCCTTCCACTGCACCACTTTTAGCTGGCTCCGGCTCCAGCAGCCGTGCCCAGCAGAGCCCGCACTTGAGCATAGCTGGAGGCGGTGGTGGCAGCAGGGCTCACAGCTCCTTATCCCTCCCCTCCCCTGCAGCAATTAGCACCAATTAGCTCCGGCAGCCGTGCCCAGCAGAGCCCGCACTATCAGGTGTGGGGAATACATGGGTGCAGTCTATACATGGACTATTTTACAAAAATACAATTTTCCACAGGTTATACATTGGTGTGGGTTATATCAGTGTGCGGGCTATATGCACGAAAATATGGTATAGTATCCAAGTTGAAAGTGTGTTCATCATTTTATTCCTAATTAATTATTCAAATGTTAAGTGGGGCCAGGCTGTAGGCCAATACTTAACGGAAAAGGCTCTTCAAGTCCACCACTTTAAAACCGTGATTCTCAGAGAGGACTAACAACCCTCAGTCTTTGATTAATTAAGAGAATCCAGGTTCTTCATGTCGACATCTTGGAGGCCACCCAGATCCCTGCCTAATGTCTAATATCTACCTTTTCCCTGGAAGTACTGCTGTGGTATAGGAGCATCTCCCCCAAGTCTGGTGAGCTGCCTGCTCCCAGGAGGTTGATAGCTTCATCTCTACAGGCATGTACAACTCCTCACTGGTCAGGAGCAGGCAGCAGTCATGTACTATCATGGTCCACCCTCCCATCTCTTAATTAAAAGAGACATCACACCCATTCCTGCCCACTGCCCCTCCAACTGCTGGGTGCAGATGCCTGGAAGGCTGATACTGTCCCCCTTTGTGGGAAGGGCTGCCACTGCTGGGGTATACGGCAGACTTGCCTATACTCTGCTTGGCATCCAGCCTGCCTGGGGTGGTGTCAAGCTCTGGGTGAACAAAGGAGGGGGAGGGCTGCACCTGACCATCCTCCCCATACTCCCAGTGACCACCAGGGAGGGGTGGCAGAGGGCAGGCATGAGGTAGACAGTCTTCATTGTAGCCCTGGTTGGCAGGAAACTGGATCCATTACCTGTGGTTAGGTGGGGGATGGTAGGCAGCTCCAGCTGCATCCTGTCATGTATGTATTCCTCTATAGTGCTTGCTATCCTGCCCAGAAAGTGCTTCCATGGCTCTATAGTGTTTGTCACCCTGTCCAGTAAGGACTCCCACCCCTTCACAGCATCACCCATGGGGTGGCTGGGGAACAGATTCAAGGTCCTGGCAGCCTTGGAGGAGAAGGGCAAAGGAGATGCCTGCAGGGGACATGGTGCTACTCTACAAGCACCACCGTCCAAACAGGGATGGAACACTGAGAAAGAAACACTGAGTCCTCATCTTCAGAGACTCCATCCTGAGGGGAGTGGAGGGTCCCATCTGCAGATCTGACCCCATGGTGCACAAGATCTGCTGTCTACCTGGGGCTCGGATCCAGGATGTTACAGGCATGATCCTGAAACTCCTTCGACCTTCAGACCAGCACCCCATGGTCCTAATCCATGTGGGAGCTAATTGAACAGCAGGGAGAAGTGCAGACCACATCATGAAGGACTACGAGGCCCTGGAAGCCCAGCTCAAGGAGACAGGGGTGCAGGTAGTATTATTCTCCATTCTCCCAGTAAGTAGACGCAGACGGTACCATGGGGCCTGCATCGGAGTGGTCAACTGGCAGCTTCGGAGTTGGTGCCACCAGGCAGGCCTCAGGTTCCTTGACAACAACTCATTTTTTCACGTGGGGGGCATGCTCGGGTGGGATGGGCTTCACCTCTCCACCACCTCTAAAGGCAAGCGTCTCTTCTCTTCCAGGTTGGCTGATCTCATACGGTGTGCTTTAAACTAGCTTCGGTAGTGGGGAAATGACAACGCTTCCCAGCCATTACAGGTGATGAGCACAAAAAGTACCCAGGTAAGTGGCAGGAGTCCAGATAGTCCTGGGTTCAGGGGAGCACAGCATACACCCACAGGAGGCCTTAAATGCCTCTACACTAATGTACATAGTATGGGAAACAAGCAGGAGGAACTTGCCCTCCTGCTAGCTAACACAAACCTGGACATAGTGGGGCTCACTGAAATGTGGTAGGATTCAACCCATAACTGGGTGGTAAACATCAAGGGCTACAGCCTATACAGGTGGGACAGAATGGGGAGGTAAGGTGGGGGTGTGGTGCTCTATGTCAAAGAGCAATACACATCCTCAATAAAAAGCACGGGGACAGAGGAGGGGCAAACCAAAATGCTCTGAGTCAGAATACAAGAAGGCTGGGGGGAAAGGGACTTAACAGTGGGTGTCTACTACAGATCACCCAACCAGGGGGAAGAGCTGAACCAGGAATTCTCAGGTCAGCTCGTGAAGGCAGTTAAGTCAAGGGATGCGGTCATCATGGGTGACCTAAACTACCTAGACATCTGCTGGGGGGAGCAGTCAGCTAGGTCTGACCACTTACGTAGGTTCCTAGTTGAAATACAGGAGGTGCACAGCCCCACCAGGGAGAATGCCTTGCTAGAACTGGTCCTGGCCACAGGTGATGACCTGGTGAGGGGACTGCGGGTTCTCGACCACCTGGGTGACAGTGCCTACTGGAATTCACCATCCAGCACAGACTGTCAAAGGCCTGCAGCAAGGCAGCAGCTCCAGACTTCAGGAGGGCAGATTTCAATGAATTAAGGAGATTAGTTGCGGAGGCACTGAGGTCCCTGGGGTGAGGGGAGTTGGAAGTCCAAGACGAGTGGTTGTTCCTTAAGGAGACGGTCCTCTGAGCCCAAAGGGTGACAATCCCAATGCGAGTCAAAGTGGGCAAGAGTGCTCAAAAGCCCCCCTGGCTCACCAAAGGCATTCAGAATCATCTGAAAGCTAAAAAGGAGGTGTACACCTGATGGAAGGGACAGGCCATCACCAAGGAGGATTACACCTCCATTGTCTGAGACTGTAGCGGGGCTGTTAGGAAGGCTAAAGCAGACACAGAACTGGGACTAGCGACCCGGATCTAAGATAACAAGAAGTCCTTTTTTAAATACATAGGGAGTAAAAAGAAGGCACTGGGTAACATGGGGCCCCTGCAGGACACACTTGGCAATCTTTAACTAATTCTTTGCCTCCATATTTCTGAGCGGGGACTGGGACATCCCCCCCACTGGAATCCCGGACGAATTCAGGAGGGGCATAGCTGGGCCCAGGGTCAGAGAGTACCTGGTCAGGGAACTTCTGGTGGGACTGGACATCTTCAAAATCGGTGGGTCCAGATAATCTCCACTCAAAAGGTGCTGAGGGAATTGGCAGAGGACATTGCAGGACCTCTGGCACAGCTCTACAAGCACTGATGGTGCCCCGGCAAGGTGCCAGAGGACTGGAAAAGGGCCAATGTCGTCCCCATTTTTAAAAAAGGGAGGAAGGAGGACCCAGGAAACTATAGGCCCATTAGTCTTACCTTGGTCCTGGGGAAGCTCTTTGAGAAAATTATCCAGGAGTACATCTGTGAGGGACCAGCAGGAGAGATCATGCTTAGGGGCAACCAACATGGGTTCATTAGAGGCAGGTGCTGTCAGACCAACCTGGTGGCCTTCTATGACCAGGTCACAAAATCCTGGGACGCAGGCGTCAAGGTGGATGTAGTCTTTCTGGGCTTTTGGGGTGAGAGACAGTGTCGAAGACCTTCCTTTCATATAAAAAAATTAGGTGACTGTGGCATCAGTGCCTACACAGTCAGATGGGTTGCAAGTTGGCTGGAGAGCAGCACCCAGAGAGTGGTGGTGGATGGGTCGTTTTCGACCTGGAGGGACGTGGGCAGTGGGGTTCCCCAAGGCTGGGTCCTCAGGCGCACACTGTTCAACATCTTCATCAGCAACTTGGACAAGAGGGGGAAAAGCACCTTGTTCAGATTCATGGATGACACCAAGATGTGGGGAGAAGTGGGCACATTAGAAGGGAGGGACAGGCTACAACTAGACCTGGACAGGTTACAAGGGTAGGTGGATGAGATTAGGATGGGTTTCAATACTGACAAGTGCAAGGTACTGCACCTCGGGAGGAAGAACCAGCAGCATACCTACAGGCTGGGGAACTCCCTTCTTATCAGCAGAGACAGAAAAGAATCTTGGAGTCATTATTGATTCTAAGATGAACATGGGCCACCAATGTGAGGATGCGGTCAGTAGGGTCAACTGCACCTTGTCGTGCATCTACAGATGCATCGTGAACAGGTCCAAGGAGATGATCCTCCCCCTCTATGCAGCACTGGTCAGGCTGCAGTTGGTGTATTGCATCCAGTTCTGGGCATCACACTTCAGGAGGGATGTGGTCAGCATCGAGGGGGTCCAAAGGAGGGACACTCGCACGATCGGGGGGCAGCAGGGCAGGCCCTACGAGGACAGGCTACGGGACCTGAACCTGTTCAGCCTGCACAAGAGAAGGCTGAGAGGGGATCTGGTGGACGTCTATAAACTTACCAAGGGGGACCAGTGGGGAATGGGAGAGACCCTGTTCCCCCGAGCACTCCCAGGAGTAACAAGGAATAACGGCCATAAGTTGACCAAGAGTAGATTCAGACTAGATATCAGGAGGCACTACTTCACGGTCAGAGTGGCTAGAATCTGGAACCAACTTCCAAGGGAAGTGGTGCTTGTTCATACCCCAGGGGTCTTCAAAAGGAGGCGGGATAATCACCTAGCCAGGGTCATTTGACCCCAGAATTCTTTCCTGCCCAGGGCAGGGGGTCGGACTTGATGATCTGTTCAGGTCCCTTCCAACCCTACCAACTATGAAACTATGGATGTGACCTGGCAGTCCTGAGTCACAAAACTCTGCCGAAGGGTTCTCAACAGCTGCTCTCACTGGTCCTGCTGGCAGCCATAGGCAGAGAGCCACCTCTCAGCATCCTCTGCTTGGTGTGCAGAGGACTATGCAGTATCATCCAGGATTTGGTCATATTGACATTTTCAGCTATGGGCCATTCTTTGTTCAGGAGTTTCACTTCTGGGCACTGGATGAACATCTTGTGAGGGAGCCTCCTGAGAGTCCTGGTGCCAAGGCAATTTTTGGGGAGTGAAGACAGCAGAAATGACCTGAAGATTGTCGGAGCAAAAATTTTGTATGCATGCTGATAACACAGAGAGTTAGATCTGAACATGCGCAGTCAAGGCCTATGGAAAATACCACAGCATGCCCAGCACGTGCCCCCTGGGTGACCTGAAGGCTTGTCAATCACCACTGACCTACGTTCTGATCAGATGCATGCTCAGTCTGCTGACTGCATGAGGTAATTGGACTAGAAATTTCCACAGGGAAAGCCCTATGATTGGCCACTAAATTCATATAAAAGGCTTGTGAGCCCCTGCCCAGGGGGGAGAGAGACCATGCTTGACCGGCAAACAGAGGCTGCCTTGGCAGGGACTGTCTCGCTAGGAGAGATCAGAGCTGAGAGCAGAGGCTGTTCTAACAGGGACTGCTCCTCAGCAGGGCTTCCCAGCCCATTGGTCTCCTCCTCGCTGCAGTTTTGCAGATCGTTCCGACTCATTCTTATACTGATTTTCTTGGCTACTGACCTCATTCCTGGCATCTGACTGACCACGACCCTGATCAACCTGAACTGCCTTGACCACCGACCACGGCACTGTCATCTCACTTTGGCATCAACTTCGGCATCTCATCGACCACCCGTTCCGTCCACTTTGGACTGGCATCACACCATTCGTCGTGTTACAGTTTCGTTATTCGTTCATCCCGTTGAGCTGTTGACCAGCCCTGGGACTATCGAGTTGGGCAGCCACACCTAGCCTCTGGCTAGAAAGCGAGGGCTCGGCTTGAGAACCCCGTGGGCCAACAGACTCCTTTGTTGTTCGTACGTTCTTAACTGTAACTGAACAAGCCAGAATTCTGCCTACGCTCCACAAGTGTAAGTAAATAAAATCCAATTTGTTTTGAAACCGCACGAGTCCCGTCCCACTCAGACTCCTCACCGCTAATCCCGCCTGTTCGTACCGAAACCCTCAGCCCACCGTGACCTTGGGGTCGCTGTTCCCCGACAGAGATAAAATGTTTGTTGTGAGCACTGTGTGTGCAAGAACCACCACACTCCACAGCACTGACAGGTGTCCAGACAGCCAGTAGTGCATTGGGAGCACGGCAGCCCCCCAGGGCTTCCTAAGGACCACCCTTCTGTGCTTAAGGGGCTGGGGTAGCTGTGGGACAGAGAGCGAAGAAGGGTCCCCCATCCCGGCTCACCAGCAGAAGCCTGCCTGCACTTCAAGAAACTGCAGCCAGCTGCCATTAAAAAACCCCCCAATTACTCCAATTAACCTTCAGTTACAGCACTGTCCCTTTAAATTTGGAGTAACAGGAAAGATGTTGCAAGGTGGCATGGTGGGGGGGGTGGAAATTAAGTCCGGCAGACAGGGATCCCAGCCAGCTCAACTTGCCCAGCATGCTGGATGGAAGCCATCCCCACTCCAACCCTTCCTCCCAGGATAGGGCCGGTGGGCACTGCCCATGACACTTAATGGGCATTGCTTAGATTAAATAAACTAGTTGTGCCATTGGTCTGCCAGTGAATAAAGTATGCAAATGAAGTAACATGAATGGTGACTGCCTGCATTCCTGTAAGTCACAATGCTCTTCTGCCTGTGACTTCCTATTGGCATGGATAAATGAGAGAGGAGAATGTAGAAAGTGAGCTTTTCCCAGCTATCACTCAAATCCCCAGGGCTCTGATTTCCTGCCAGTGACTGAACATTCCCTGAAGCTGTGGAACTGGCAGGGCTCATCTTTGACAAGTTTATTACATTAATGCATTACTCAAGACAGAGTAATTCCTTTGAGCCACATGATGGGTCTCCCTTCATTAGGCTGATAATTTCTTGAATCTCCTCCCTATTAACTTGAAGATAACTCAAACTATTGCCACAACACCATTTCCCCAGCAACACTTGATAGATACTATGAGCTCTTCTTCCTAAAGCATGTCTCTCAAAGAGGTACTGGCTTGGTTTGAAGAAATGAAAGGTTGGAGAATTAACCGTTTCCCTTGTCAAGCCATGTGTTTTCATAAAAGGAATACCAGTTGGGAGATAGAATGGCATGAGTTCAGGACTGCCCATGGCTCCCAGCAGTTAGATAGAAAATCATCTCAAAGTTGCCCAACATTCATTCTTTTATTTTGGATAAAAATATTTTATTTTATAGGGGTTGGACTGGGATAGAAAGAGACAAACCCCAGCAGCTGCTGGCTGGCTCTGGGGTGGGGGGTTTTGGCAGGAAAGTGGTTGAGCAGGAGATCAGAAACACCCAACACCTTCTTTGCCTAACCACAAGTGCCAGTCTGTTGGGAAACAAGGCCCCCAACTCATCCCAATGTAAGCATAGCTCAGATGAACTCCTGAGGCAACTGGATCAGTGGGCATCTTCTGGGACATACAAATGCACAGCATGTGATGACAGGCCATAGGCAGGATTTTTTCTATCCCAACATGATGCAAGTATAGCACAGAGGGGCTACTAAGTCCCGCTGACAAGTGGCAAGTCTCTGGGCTTGGAAGTTGCAAGGGATGGCCAAGCATTCCAGGCCCCTGATTCTGTCTCATGCTTCCCTTCTAGGACAGGGCACATGGGTAAAGATGGGTGCAAACAAACTGCAGCCCAGGCTACCAACTGTGCCTGAGACATGCATGGTTCCTTGCCCTGCAAGGCCACCCAGGTGTGGCAGAACAGGGAGCTGGGGCTTGCACCAGCCTCCACAGCACATTGGCTAGTTGGCCAGGCTTATTTCATAGATATTAGGGCTGGAAGGGACCTCAGAAGATCATTGAGTCCAGCCTCCACCCAAAGGGCAGGAAGTCAGCTGGAGTCATAGAATCCCAGCAAGATAAGCATCCAATTTACTCTGGAAGGTGTTCAATGTAGGTGCTTGAACCACCTCTGATGGCAGGTTGTTCCAGAACTTGCAGCTCAGACAGTAAAGAAATTCTTCCTTATGTCCAGCCTGAAACACTCTTGCAGTAGTTTATGACAGTTCGACCTCACCATCACTTGGGGCACTCTGGTGAATAAGCGTTCCCCCCATAAACTGGTGGTCACCCCTGATAAATTTATAGGTGGCCATCACATCACCCCTGAGCCTGCAGTTTTCCAGGCTAATGAGCCCCATGGCTCTCAGCCTGTCGTCGTAAGGTTTGTTTTCCTGACCTCTGATCATGCGCATGGCTCTCCTCTGGACTCTCTCAAGCTTCTCCACAGCCTTTTTAAATTGTGGAACCCAAAACTGGATGCAGTACTCCAGCTGTGGCCTCACCAAGGACGAGTACAAGGGGAGAACGAAATGCCAGGATTTGCTTGAGAAGTATCTATGGATGCAAGCCAGCATTTTGCTGCAGCTAGTAAAGTGAGCATCGCATTGCAGGCTCATGTTCATCTTGTGGTAATGATGACCCCCAAGTCTCTTTCTTCCGTAGCGCTAGCCAGTGTAGCACTGCCAAGCCTATAAGGATGCTGCAGGTTTTTCCCTCCCAAGGTGGAGAACCTTGCATTTTTCGGTGTTGAACACCATCAGGTTCTCATCCGTCCATTTGCTGAGCCTGCCTAGGTCAGCCTGGATCACCCGCCTATCTTCTGGTGTGGATGCTTTGCCCCAAAGTTTGGTGTCATTGGCGAACTTGGCCAGTCCACTTCTGACTCCAATGTCCACATCATTAAAGAAGATGTTGAACAATATGGGTCCAAGGACAGAGCCTTGGGGGACCCCACTGGTCACCATGATGATTGACTTCCCTTAATTACTACCTTCTGGGTCCAAACACAGAGCCAGTTTTCCAGCCAGTGGATCGTGGTGGACCCAAGGCCACAATTGGCCAGTTTCACCAAGAGGTGATCATGGGATACCAGATCAAAGGCTTTTTTGAAGTCAAGATATAAGACATCAATCTCTTCTCCCTTGTCCAGATGATAGGTCACCTGGTCATAGAAGGAAATGAGATTGGTCAAGCAAGACCTACCCGCAATAAATGTTGGCGTTGGCCAGTCCATTAAGGATGGCCTCTTTAATAAACTTTTCTAAGATCTTCCCTGGGATAGAAGTCAGGCTGAAGGGCCTATAGTTAGCCAGATCCACTTTCGTCCCTTTCTTGAAGATAGGCACCACGTTGGCCTTCTTCCAGTCTTCATACACTACAGCAGAGCACCAGCAGTTCTCAAAGATCTGTGCCAGAGGGTGGGCTATGACACTCGCCAGCTCCTTGAGTACCCTGGGGTGTAGATTGTCAAGGCCAGCTGACTTGAAGGTATCCAGCCTCTCAAGGTGTTCCTTCATGAGGTCAGCATTGTTGGAGGGCAAGGGATCTCCCTCACCCGGACCTCCCTGTCCCATAGCAGGCATGGGCGTCCCATGGGACTGATGAAAGACCAACGCAAAGTACCCATTTAATAGGTTGGCTTTTTCCTGGGCATCAGTTGTCCCATCTGGTTCAGCAGGGGGTCCAATGTTGCCCTTGCTTTTCCTCTGGCTCCCCACATATCTGAAAAAGGACTTTTTATTGTCCTTGATGCTTGAAGCTAGTTGGAATTCAGTTGCAGCCTTGGCTTTCCTGGTTTGCTCCCTGCACTGGTCCGGACCAGTGCAGAATATTCCTCTTTGGAGGCGAATCCCATTCTCCATCCTTTATAGGCCTTTCTTTTTAGCCTCAGGAGGTCTGCTAGATCCCTGGAGAGCCAGGGGGCTGCTGTGCCCTCTTGCTGCCTTTCCTCTGAGATGGAATAGAATTAGCTTGTGCATTGAGGATTGCTCCTTGAGGAGCAACCACTCTTCTTGAACTCCCCTCCCCCTGGGGTCACGGTCCCTTAGGGTCTCACTGACAAGCCTCCAGAGCTTGTCAAAGTCAGCTTTCCTGAAGTCAAGGACTTCCATGTTGCTGACTGACTTGCCAGCTTTATGGCGGATGGTGAAGGTGATGAGCCCAAGGGCTGTTTTTCAGCCCCACAGCTGGTGTCCTCCTCTTTTCAATGTTGGGGGTACCTATACCGTGTTCTGAACAAGGTGGCCAAGCAAATAGGGGTACCTGCCACCCTGCTCAGTGGCTTAGCTTAGGAAGTATGTAATTAACATGTAACTAATGCCTATTACCAGTCATTAATTCACACCCCCCAGAGGGGCTGAGTCCAGGCTTTCTGTGTACCTCAACCAACCATGCAAGCAGAGCTCAGATGAGCTCCTGAGCCCGCTTGACAAATGGCAGGGCTCTGGGGTGCAAAGCTGAAGATCTCAGCATGCACAGC
The DNA here is from genome assembly GCF_052110815.1 of Crocodylus siamensis. NCBI lineage: Eukaryota > Metazoa > Chordata > Crocodylia > Crocodylidae > Crocodylus > Crocodylus siamensis. Next base: position 138,628,662 of record NC_143397.1, read on the forward strand.
TGGCCCCCAACTTGGGGGTTGGCCAGGCATGCCAGGCCCCCGGTTCCAGTCTGGGCCTCCTTCCAAGCACTGTGAGCATGGGTGTTGTCAAACTAGCTGGGGCCACAAGTTGACCCCAAGGCCCAGCCTATTGCCCAGCAAATCTTCCCAGCCAGCCAGGTAGAGAAGAACACTAACCCCAGCCCCTGGCCTGCCTCCACACTGGCTAGCTTGCCAAGCTCCTGTGCCCAAGGACCTGTTTGAGCCTTGACCTGATGGCCTCCCCTCTTCTTGGCCGAGGGAACAGATGTACTTATTTCATAGCTCTGGGCCTTGTTGACGTGCTTGATAGGCAGCAGGTATGAGTTCAGAGCTCCTGGGGCCCTTCTCGCTAAGGCCAAAGCATCTTTGGGGTTTTTTGAAAAAAGCTGAAAAATCCCATGGTTGAGCTACCCAGCCCCCTTGGCCCATGCCACACATGGACTCTGACCTTTAGGAAGTTTTTTGGCTGTGTTTTGAAGACCAGATATTCTTCTACTCTGACTTGTGGTGTGTGTTTGACTTGTGCTTAGATTTGGTGAGATAGTGTGACAAGTTCCTGTCACCTGAAGAGGCAAGTTGCCTCACCAGAGGCTGCCATGAGGCTGTGAACAAGCTAGAGACTGCTTGCTGATGCAGGAGTTGCTGAGTAGAGACCAATCTAGAGGTGTGGGACTGAATGTGTTAGAACTGGCTAGAAATAAGTGAGGCTACAGAGTGGGTAACAGAAAGCCCCTATGCTAGAGCTAGCAAGTAAGAATCAGCTCCGGCTAGCACGAGCGGAGCCAAGCGGCATACAAGCTTACCCTAGAGAAGCAGAAACTTTCTGATCTGGAGCGTAACGGGGGGAGGACTTCTCTTGCAGAGTGGGTATATTCAGGCTCAGGAGGAGAGCCGGTACCCTGGGAGCAAGAGGAGGTGCTAATTGGAGGTACAGAAGTCTCCTGGGTGGTTGAGTGTGAGCAGATGGGTTTGGAATGCATTTTGGCAGACCATTTCTGTTCATACAGCAAGGTATATTTTAGATTCATTTCTGCTGGCTGGGACGAGGTAGAGCTTTTGGTTAGGTGCTTGCTGAGCTTTTGGTTAGGAGACTGGTAGGGGCTATATGGGGTGGCTGGGAGGCTGCACAGCAGGGTGCCTGGACCATTCTGCATCCTGAACCCTGCTTGGAGCTGGAGTGTGAGGTAGGCTGAGGCCCAGACAAGTGAACTAAGGCTGCAGCCTACAGCCCGATACAAGTGGGCTAGGATCAAAAGGGGCTAATGCCTGGGTGAAAAGGCTGAGGCCAAGGTAGTTGCTAGTACCCAAGTGAGCAAGAGCTATAGTTCAGGCCAGAAGGCCCTCATGAATGGAGACTGAGCGATATCCATAAGGCATGGGTATGGCTATTGAGAAGGCTGAAAGTCACAGCTAGAAGCATCAGGTATGGCCCTGAGTTCCATAAGTTGGGCAAGGGCCCAGAGAATAGTATAAGGGTGGGTGTGATAGGCAGAAGGGGGGGCTAATGGGTCTTAGCCCCCACAAACGTGAGGCAGCAGTAGGGCCACAAGGCAGCCCAGCTGCAGGCTTCAGCCACTGCAGCAGACATGGGGAGGAGCACGTGCATGCAGCAGTGAGAGAGGGAGTAGGGCTGAGACTAGAGCAGGTGTTGTACAGCTGGGGATGGGCATGGGTTGGAGTCATGAGCAGCTTGTCTGGGAGGTGCAGCTCCTACTGCTCCATGCACCCCAGAAGGCATAGGGGGCACGTGCCCCCGGATCTACATGTGGGGCAGGGCAGGCTACTGCTGTAAGCCAGGGCCCAGGCTGTACTAGGCTCCCCCCAGTAAAGGGGCTGGGCCATGCTGTGCTCAGGGCAGGCAGCAGCAGTACTGGGAGGGGGCTTTGGGAATGGGGGGCTGCAGCCACCCCAAAATTCACTGCAGCTCCCCCAACCCTCCCTCCCAGGGTTGCCCATCCTGAGCACAGCCCAGCCCAGCCCAAACCTGCCAGGAAGCCCAGTGGCAGCCCACTCTCACCAAATCCAGGGGCACACTCCACCCCATGGTGCGTGCATGAACAGTAGCTGCCACCCCCTCCCCACACCAGATGCCCCCTTGACAAGCCACTCACAGCTCCATCCCACACCTTGCCCTGGCTGTGCAGGGCCTGCCCTGGCTGTGCAGGGCCTCTTTCACCGCTGGGGGGGAACACGAAGCAGGTCAAGGCCCCAGCAGTGAGGGGGGGGAGGGAGGCACAGGTAGGAGTAAGGGCTGGAGTGAGTGAGCCCCCAGTCAAGCCAAGTGGTAGGACTAGCAGAAGCCCAGGGGGCACATGCCCCCTGATCTGTGCATGGGGTGGAGGTGGCTGCAGCTACACACTGTACTTTGCTCCCTGCTGCAGCTGCACTGCATCCCCTGCATACCCAGCGGTAGGATGCACATGACATCGCACGGATCTCCAGGTAGCGGAGCTCTAAGCCCAGTGCACAGTGGCAACCACTTCCACCCCATGCACGGATCGGGGGGCACATGCCCTCCCAGGCCTCTGGCCAATCTGGGCGATGGGACAAGTGGAGCCCCCCTCACCCCAGCCTGTGCCATGTTCCTCCCTTACTGGCGCAAGGGGGCAGATAAAGGCCCCAGCACAGCCCTTTACCCTCCCCTCACCCCTTCCACCACAGATTTACCTGCTGGGAGGCATGCATACATTCAACCCTCTCCCCACCCTCCCCCAAATGATTTTTCTCCCTCCGCCTATGGCAGGTGCACCAAGAAGCAATTTGACCCAGGTAGAGAGAGAAGCACAAAGAGGAAGGGGCACCTAAGAGCTCATTCGTCTCCCAGAGGCCAGACACTTTTGCTTTATAATAATATTACATCAAGGCATGGTAGGCAGGGTTAGGTGGCAGCTTGTGGGATACCAGGAGAGACTAGGCAAGGACAGGATAATTCAGGCACAACAGGTGCCACAGCCACCCCTGGAGGCATACCCCACTGTCCTATGGCCAGGTAGTCAACTATCTTGGCAACCTGAGCCCTCACAACTACTTGGTCCTTGGCAGGGACTTTGATATCACAATAGAGATTCCAGAATTTCCTGCACCTCCATAAATTTGAAGTCTTCAAAAAGTGGTTGGATAATATTTGTTATTTATTAACTAGGACTAGCTATGCCTGTGCTGTGTAATGGATATTCCCATGCTTCTGGTCTTTGGTGGTTGCCACATGGAGCTGGGAATGATTCTCCACTGTCCCCTTGACAGGGGTGTGCCAGTGCTCCTGGGGGCACTAAAACCCAGAGTTCCCTGGCTATAGGGCAGGGGTTGGCAACCCCTGGCACGCATACTGTTAGTGGCACACGGAGACATTTTTCCTGGCATGCCGGCAGGCACACAAAGAAGTTGGGGGGTTTTTTTGTTTTTTTAAAGTTGCTGCTTCGGGCTCTCCTGTGCAGCCACAAGTCACAGCAACACAACAGGACCCAGGGCAGAGCCAGAAGAATGCAGGCAGAGAGGTGTCTGTGCTCACTGCCCCCACCCTGTGCTCCCAGGCTGCGCCCTCCAACCCAGCTGGCCCCTGGAGGGAGCTGCCCAGGCAGGCAGACACCCTGTCCCACCCGGGGGAGCACTGAGGTGCAGAGTGCTGGGCCAGGCAGTCAGGACAGGGTCTGGGCAATGTGGGGGGAGGTGCTGTAGGCAAGCCAGCCCGGTCAGGCCCTTAGGAAAGTGGGGGCTGCCCTGGGGCTCTGTAGGTTTGAGCTGTGGTGGGCGGGCAGGTGGGAGTGCTCAGTGGCACCCATGGTGGGGCCTGGCCTGGCCTGCACAGCTCCTCAGGGATGGGCTGCAGCCACCTGGCACACATGGGGATGCTGCCTGGCTGGGGCAGGACACTGAGCTCGGCAGGTCCAGGATCAGCCTCCCTGCACACTGGGCACAGTGCAGGCAGGGCAGGGTGCAGCTGTCCCTAGTGCAGGGGCCTGGCCATGGGAGCTCCCTGGAGCCTGAGAACAGCCACCGTGGCTGCCTCAGCATGCCCGGGTCCCAACCTTGCCCACCTGCAGCTCCCCTCAAGAGGCCAGGGCTGGGGCAAGCACTACAGAGCCGCTGTGCTGCAGGCTCCCAGCTGGCTCAGCCCTGAGCCCTGGCTGCGGCAGCTGTTCCCAGAGCCCTGGAAACAGCCTGTGGCTGCAGCTCCTGCTCCCACTGTACCCAGCACTTGCAGAGACCAAACAGGAGCCCCCTGGGCCTGGCGTCCTGCTCCAGCCAGGCAGCATCCCTTTGTGGGCAGGACAGCTGCACCCCATCCCCATGGAGCTGAGCAGGCCAGGTGGGCCCCACCTCCAGTGCTGCTGGGCCCCCCACTGTAGCCTGAGTAGTGGAGCCCTGGGGCAAGTGGGGAGCGGGAGCTACGCTTGACACCAGCTCTGTTTGCTGTTAAAACAAAATGAAAAAAACAACCCCACCCCACACACAAACCCAACGTTAATGATTATTAATAGCATTAAATATGCAGTGCATCCTGCCATGTACCCCCTCTGCCCTGGTTTTGTTTTTGTGGCATGCCAGCACTCTGCATGTTGTGGTAGATGTTGTGTTTTTTTCCAGCACTCTAGCCAAAAGCATTGCCTACCCCTGCTATAGGCTCTTGTCCCTCCATCCCAGTTGCCACATTCGAGATCAGGAAGGAGTTTTACCCCATGGTCATATCTGTACAGGCTGGAGGGGGGGAGGGGGAAGGAAGGGGGTTGCCATCTGCTGTAGCACAGAAGGGAGGCAAGGGACACAGTATAGCCCTCTGCCTTGGATCTCTTGAGTTTATTTTGACAACTCTTGCAGCAGCAGGACACCAATTGCCTTTGCCCTCCTACTTTACATGTGGCAGGTTAGGTTACGCGAGAGGGCTGAGTTTTAGTAATAGGCTAAACACAGACTCATGTAGGGTGGCCTGGACTGGTTTGGTATAGCAGGTTTCTGAGTTAATGCTGAGCTCAACCAGTCCTTAAACATGATACAGTCTGTATTCCCAGGGCATGCCTGTGCAACAGGCATCCTCCTATATCAGCCAGTCCTTAAACTTTAACCCAAACACAGTCCATAAATGTGTAACTCACAGGTCTGGGTCCTTCTCAACCCCTGAAAAGGTGCCTCCAACTTGCTGCTGCTCCCTCCTTGCTGTAGTCACTCCTCTCAGGCTGTTTGTGACTCAGCTCCCTGCCATGGTACTGCTACTCCCAGTCTTGTAGCACCTGTATCTCTAGGAGCCCCTTGTCTAGTATTACATCCATTAGCCAAGCCAGGCTATACTCATTGTCTCTCCTGTTCTATTCACCCATCTTCCTGGTTTCTTTTCTCTGGGAGCTTTTTACTTCCTGTGGCCGCTAATTATCTCCTTTAGCTGGCCTAGTTTCCCTGAGCAGCCTGTAATTAGCACTATTTCTCACAGCTGGTCTGGAGCCTCTGGCTCTGCAGTCTGCTATAGCCTGCCACATTTGGATAGGGGTTATCTGGCTTCCTGCAAGTGGTGGAACTAGATGACCTCGGAAGATGCCTTCTAGCCCTACACTTCTATGACCCTAGGACCAAACCACACAGTAGAGGGAAAGGGTGAGAGAGCAGCTCAGGAGAGTAGTGCTGGAGCTGGAGAGGTGTCTTGCCATCAACCCAGACATCGCTCCCTGCAGAGGCATAGGTCGGGAGAAAAAGCAAAGAGGTCTGAGCTCTGGACAACTATTGCATCTGTAGCATGTTTATCCAGTTCCAGGTCTACCTTCTCTGGGAGTTGGAGCAAGACTCCTGCTTCTGTGCCCTGGGGAAGACAAGGGGTGCTAAGAATTATGCTTATAATCCGAGTTCTTGGTTATCAGACCAAATCACAACGTACAGCATATAATCACATATACAATATTTAGTATTACCACAGGGTGGCACTTCTGAGCACATTTAAAGGGTTTTTTTCCTTCTTACTATACATCATTGAAGGTCTTCAGGAGAGCTGAGTTTGTTTATTATTTATTTAATGGTTATTTCAGCTTCTAAGTGCTCCTAGAAATAACTATATTCCAATTACTACTTGTATGAAGCGTTGCTTTTTCATATTCATAAATTCCTTATGTTTTAACTAAAACTCCTTAGAACAGTGAGAAATGTTTCAAGTATCGTGCATTCCTTCTAAAACCCATAATCAGCCCATTAGTATAACTATTCTTAATGACAAAATCCTTAAATTAATGGGACTAGGTTTTACAAATCCATATTTATTAAATCAATGAAAATAGCATTTTTAAAATAGCAAAACTGTAATACTTATTGCATTTACTTAGTAAAGCAATATATAATATGTATACATAACTTGCTATATGTTCTTATATATGAACATATGTGTGTTCATATTACTAAGGGTTTGGTTTTTTTAAGACAACATATTACATGTTTAAAACTGAGTCCCATTAAATTAAGGATATTGACACTGATGTCTCGTTTCAAGGTTTAGAAGACTTTAAGAGTGTGGGTGGGTGGAGGGCGAAAAAATGAACATTTTTATTCATTTTACTATATATTCATTTTACTATACATGGATTTGTATCCATAATCTAAAAGTCTTGGATGATGATGCAGGATTGGAATTAGTAATTTGTTTGAAGCTTCCTTATTTTTTTTTAGCTTCTACTCAGAGCCTTAGCAGCCCTAGCATCTCTCCATCTTCTAGCTAAAACAGCAGCTGCATATATTAAGTTGGGATGCTTGACATTACTGAAAAACAAGATGGAGTAATTGAAAGTCCAAGTTATCTTGTCAAAATATAAGGACAAAAACAAATAAATGGACCTTGATTTTTGGGTTCTATCCAAGCTTGTTATGGAACTGGCAATTTTGTTTGCATTGACTATTATTTGGAGGCAGGTATGGGGTGGAAGGTACTCAGAGTACATTGAACATGTTCAGGCACCAAATATTGTGCCTTCTGTGCCTCCACAATCCAACCACTCACTCTGGCCATGCTGTTTCTTTTTCCAGTCCACTGCTTCCTGCTCTGACATCATTACCAGAGATGTGCAATTCAAATGGCTAAAGCTAAATTAACCCTCAGCCCAACATAGGTTCTTTCATTTGAGTGCCTTCCACCCCACATTGTGAAGCAGGAAGAGATTTCTAGCAAAGAAATCTAACTGCTGCTTAGAACAAAGGGATGTTGCCAACCTCAGGGGTTCGTAAGAGTCACAGCCCAAACTGATGAAGTCTGGCCAAAGCAGAAGGTGCCCAAACCTGTTTCTGAGTGATTGTAGAGTGAACCTTTGCTGATATGACAACCAGCCTGGTCAGCAAAGGAAGGACGCAATTAACATGTCCAACTAAACCAGTAATGAGATTAAATTAAATGGAGGACAAGGAGTTAAAGGAGATATTACAAAAGAAGGCGCTCAGATAATCCAAATATGCTATCACATAGTTTTATCTTAAAAATATTAGTAGACTTAAGGTAACAAAATGTATTAGATGTAGTTTTGGTATAATACATATATTTATATGAGGTTTCTTAGATAAGGATGCACAAAACAAATGTGCAGTCAGTCCTAATGGAATAATAATATGTGTAGTTTGGACCTAATCGGGAGGAAAACAAGGAGATATAGTAAATGACTCGGAGAAAGTTCTAATAAATACTAGAAAATTAGACCTTTATGGTACACAAAAGATGCCTACAATGAACATCAATAAAAGACAATAGTTACTGCAATTGATCTTTCCCAATGGAGTGTGCCTAGTGGTCAGAGTTTTGTTTTGGTTAGACCCCTTCAGGAATTGAGGATGGAGAGCCAAGCTCTGAAATTCTGGACCTTGCTGTGATCTAGAAGGTTAGATTGTCTATGTCTGAGTCTGGCAAAAATCTTGTTGGGGCCTGAGGTCCTTTTCACTGCAAGACTTCCAGGCCATCAGACTGTGTAGTGGAAAGGAAACTGAAGAGCCAGTAGGCAGCTTGCTGGTCTCCAGAACTCAAGGTCTTGGGATTGAGTGCCTTGGCAATGGGCCCCTTTGGCTGCTCATGGGTACTTTGGTGGTGGTGGCTGCCATTCCTCTGGTCACACCACATGAACAGTCCCAGCTTCCTGGTGCTCTGTAACTCAGGGGCTTTCATTCCACTCATTCAATTATATTGCTACATAAAGAAATTATCCATTTACACTAAGTTCTTTAAATAGCTGAAGATAATTATTTTGCTTATAATTACCCCTCCCTCCCTTATGTGCTGTGCATGGGACATCAGCACTACTTCCACAACTCACACTTCTCTGGTGTCTTGTTCCTCCGAGATATTTCTTCCTTGCCCAAATGCCAGGAGGAAGAGAAATCCTAGTGCAGCAGGCACTGGTGATATTTTGCTGTTTGGTTAGGAGGCACAGACCTGATATCAATAAGAATGGAACAGCTGCCTGTACTATTGGGGAAGCTCCTCCTGCAGGCACCCAAATTCTGTGGCTCATGACCCACACATAAAAGGCAAGGTAGATTTGTGCCCTACAAACTAATCAAAGTAGACATAGATAGATCTATATGGGTATAAATATGTAGCACAAGCTTTTGTGAGCCGTAGCTCACTTCATCAGATGTTGTCATGACCCACACGCTAGAGTGAACATTGTAGCTTCCTGGGTCAGGAAGCTGTCCCCCATTTTTCTCCCATTCTTACCCCCAACACTATACTTCAAACCCCCTCATGCTGCCCCAGTTTTCCACCACTCTGGCATCCCCAGTTCCCTTGTGTTACAGTCATATTGCATGCTTCAATTTCCCTGAGTATCCTATACACAGGGAAAGAAGAGGCTGATTGTGTTTGGAGGCCAACTTGTAGACATCAGCCAAAGTGTTCTACTGGTGGTGAAGAGACCATGAAGATGACAATGGATAGATTTGCATGGCCCATTGGATTCAGACAGTCAGTGCCTGAAGATTACCTACTGTTTCTAGTACCAAGGAGGGACTTGAAAGGCCCTGTGCAATGAGACCATTTGGAAAACCAGAGACTGAGAGACAAAGGTGGGTGACAGACAAAGAGGCAGGAGGAGAGGAGCCTAAAAGGCTTAAGGAAGAATAGCTATGGTCAAGTACCAGAGCATTTGACTGATGCAGATTTAGTTACCAGAGCATCTGCCTGCTATATTGACATTGACTCATAAATGTTGCTTTTGTTAAAGAAAATCTACCTGCTTTGCTACACGTGACTTTGGTATATTTTGCCCTTTTGAAATGGTAAAGTCTGTCTCTGGGAGCTAAGCCAGAGGGAAGCTCTCTGAGAGGACCACAAATTACTAGGGGGTTGTTAAGGGCTGACTGGAGCATAGACAGTCAGTCTGCATGGATTGCACTATGGCAGGCATTTCCCAAAGTGGAAGCCAAAGTCAAAACCAGGTATCACTCTTAGTCCAGGATAGTAAACCAAGGGTAGAGACAAAGTTGTGGTCAGGGCAAGCAGTTGATCCAGGCTGGGAGGTCCAAGACTCCAAGATCCAAGACAGGACCAGTAAGAAATAGGCAGGGGGGTCCAAACCAGAAGTTCAGTGCATGAAATCAGGCTTAGGAGTCCCAAGCAGGCCAAATGCACAGAAAGGTGGTATTATGCCCAGACAGCTTCCCACTTACTGTCTAGTCTGAATTTATATAGGCCAGTGCAGGCAGGACCTCTTCCTGAGGGATGGCTCAAATTGTTTCCTTGATTACTTCCAACTTAGATCCAAGACTGGATCTGCCTCAACTGGACCTCAACTCATTGCAGGGCTCATGGATCCAAAGGCCAAGTCTCAAGAGTCCAAGAAGTCAAGGGCTCATCCGGTCTAGAAGCTATGCTTGGGCTGGCTTTGGGTGCACTTCAAGAAACTGTATAAGGCTGCAGGTCCCAAGAAAGTACTCCTCTGGGGCACCTACAATACCTTCTCTATCCTTCTTCAGCAGCTTCCTGGGTCAGAATGCTGCCACCCATTTTCTTCTACCTCCTGTCCCCTTTACTATCCTCCACACCCCTTCAGGTTCCTCCAATTCCCCACCACCCTGGCCTCCACAGTGCCCTTCTCTCCTCCTTCCTCCTTCAACAGGGTCTTAACTGCTTCTCATAGCCCCTGTTCTACTCTGCACTGATCACCATTATTTGACATCTTTTTTGTTTGTGGCCACAGCTTCTATCTCCATGAAGCAGAGGGAACTGGCTTACACCTTTGTTAAGGGCAGCAGTATCCACCTCAGACCACTTCCTTGGCCTTCCTTGACTATGGGCAGCCATCCAGGATGTTAGACCTTCCCCTCTCCATCCTCTCGAGTCTTTTCTACTAAAACCAGTCAGAGATTCTCTGCACTCTCTTGCTGGAGTTAACTTCTATTCCTAGCTACTGGCAGTTTTTCAAACTACTTTAAGAGTATCTAAATAGAGTTACAGTGTCATCATTCCTATTAATGTATTTCTCTTATAGTTGCTGAAAATAAGTGTGAAGGGGACTGTCTGGATGAGTGAAATCCTGACCCCATTTAAGTCACTGATGATCTTCTGAAGTGTCTTCAATGTATCATCAGGGAAATAGCTCTCTCAATCACAAAAGGTTCTTTAAGTGGCTGTTTTAAGTGGTTTTCTTAGTGGATTGACCCTGAGGAACTTATTGTTGCTGCCATCCTCACATCTCTCTTCAGAAAACCTGCTTATGAAGACTTGTCATTACCTCTGCATCTGCAGGGGGAAGATATGAAAACAAAATCAAATATCACATAGAAGGCAAAAAGTGTCAAATTTGTCTCTTCATTGGCTTGCCTGAAAAGGCCTTCTCACAGTTGGAAATTTGCATGTGAGGAATGGCTGGATGTGTACTCCCTGTACATCAGCACTTTAAATGAAACCAGAATCAATTCTGCTAACACTGTGAGCACTGAATCAAATCAGGATTAACTTTGACATTCATCCTTCCATAATGGCAGATGACATCAGAAAGTCTATGACATCATGTTTGGTTTAATGCATCTGCCTTGTCTTTCCTCCATTTCCTTTGTCTTTCCCCCTGCTGTCAAGACCACTTCACTGTTTACAATGAAAGGGATTAAGCTTGTCTAGTGTGCAAGGTTGAAAGAAATCTCCACTGTCTTCAGCCAGCCAGGATCTGGTTCAGGGCCATGCAGAGGGTAAAAACTGATGTAAAACAAAATCAGAGTGCTTCATGTCAGCCCTAGCAAGAGTTGTAGGGCTTACTGAGTTATTGGCAACTATTGCATACATTAAACAATGGAAAGGGAATCTGAGTAATTCAAGCAGGATCCCAGAACAGGAACACATCTCATCTTGGAAGAGGGATTAAATTCTTCTGCTTTTCTTGATACCCATTGTGTGTATTAAAAAATGAGGCCATGAAGATATAGATGAGGTTTCAGAATGACCAATTTAAACTGGTCATCATACAGGAAGTGCAGGCTGAAGTGCTTCTACCAAAAGACATAAATGATAATTCCACTGATATAAAACACCTAAAGACTCCATGGACACATCTACATGTCATGCTTTGGCAACACACAGTGCACTACGGCAAGGTAGCAATCACATGAGTCTACACGTGATCACCAGCTACATTGCCATAGCGGTATACTCCTCAGCGACATGGTGGTAAAATCTTCCAAAAGGAAGTACTAAAGCACAGCACTGTAGCAACATCACCATACGACGGTGTGCAGATGTGCCCTATCTCTGGTAATGCACCTGAAGACGCTTGTATAACCTGACTGTGAATAGTGACATAGTTAACTGTGTTAGTCTGTAATCAAGTAGATATATATGACACAAGCTTATGTTACAACCTCAATCCTGTGGAGCCATGATCAGTCTTAAAAAACAATCCAGATGTTATCATACAACAGGATAATAAAGGGGGTGACACTGTTGTCATGGTCAAAACAGCATGCATACAGGAAACTGAGATACAACTTTTCAACATGGAAAGGACCCTACTGCACAATACCAGAGGGGTCTAGATAAACTCTTACAGGATCTAGCTTGGGAAACACAGGAGAGGATTACTGTTTCTACCACCCAAGAGCCCAGCTCAGGAAAATTTTACTTCTTATGCAAGATCAACAGACCTGGCAACCCATGATGCCTCACTGTCTCTGGCACTGGCACCATCACAGAGGGAGCTTCTGGCTATGTGGACTCTATCCCATTTCCGTATGCCACCAGAACTTCTAGCTCTTTGAAAACAACATAGATTTCTTACAGAAACCGGCCTGCACTGACAAGCTTCCAGCTAACATCATATTACCTACCAGGAATGTTATGCAACTGTACACCAACACCCTGCCATGAAGATGGATTGCAAGCCATAAAGAACATTATTCAGTGTGAAAATTGCTTTGGTTTTCATTAAACTCTCACACTTTGTCCTCCTATACAACTATTTCAGGTTTGTGGATTCCGTATACTTACAGACAAAAGAACTACCATGAGCACACATATGACCCTCAGTACACCAACATATTTATGACAGACCTTGAAGTCTGTTTCCTCCGCAGCTATCCTCTCATTCCCATGATCTACCTAGATACATCTATGACATCTTTATTGTATGGACACATGGGAAGGAATCTCTAAAGAAATGCTACCCCTCCATCAAACTAACTTTGGACTACTCCACCCAACAAATTCTTTACTTAGGCACTACAGTGAAGATTTGGAGTGGCCATGTTGCCACCACATTGTATAGGAAATCAGCTGACCGCCACAGGTACCTTTCCACCACCAGCTTTCATCCTAAGCACCCCACTAATTCCATCATCTACAGCCAAGTTCTACATTACAACCATATCTGCCCTGATCCCATCAACCAGGATATATACCTTAAGAATATAGAGCTGGAATCCTACAAGTACAATATAAACCCAAAACTGTAGCCATTCAGATCAACAAAACCAGACTCAGACTCCACTCTGACCTGCTACCATATCAATCCCCAGAACAAGGACAACAGGGTTCCTCTGGTTGTCACATACAACCCCCAGCTTGAGCACCTCAACCATATCATTAATGACCTCCAACTCCCCATGGAAAATGATGACTGTCTTAAAATACTCATGGGGGACAAACTGGTCCTGGCTTACAGACAGCCTCCCAAACTCAAACAGCATCTGTCAAGCAACAGGCTACTTTACTTTCAGTCTCACCAATGCACCAGGACTTTCAATGGACCCAAATGTCTTCTGTGCCCCAACATCAATACAGAGCATATCATGACTGGACAGAATAACACGGATTATAACATCTGAGGTTCATTCACTTGCAACTCCACCAATGTTATCACCTGCTTACAGTGTATCTATATTGGACAGACTGGACCAGTGGTGACACATAGAAGTGCACGGGGTGCACATGCACCCCCTGAGAGCGCTGGTACATCCCGACTGGCTGTGCTCACCATTTAGGCAATGGGCAGAGGGGGCAGGCGGTAGTGCCGGTGCCTCCCCCCCGCAAGCGCCAGCCAAGGAGTGGAGCGCCATTGCACTCCTGGAATCAGCCACAGCCACTACTGGAAGTGGCTGCAGAGATCAGCCAGAGTGGTTGGCCAGCTCGTAATCAGCTGTGGGGAGATCCCCTTCCTCAGTCACTGGGGGGGCACCTGCCTCCCCTGACCGAGGGGCACCAGTCACCCATGGACTGGACAATCCCTGTGTGACAGAATGAATGAACACTGCTCTGACATCAGCTGCAGAAAGGCAAACAAGCCTGTGGCAGAACACTTCACCCGCCCTGAGCACTCTATTGCTGACTTGAGGGTGGCTGTCCACAGACAACAAACTTTTAAAAACATCAGAATGGGAAATTGTGGAACAAGAAATCATCATAGATTTTATTGTGTTAATTATGGTTTAAACAAGGACAAGTGATTCTTATCCCATTACCTGGGTTACCTTTTGTGACTCCTGCATTCCTATGGATTTATTGATTACTTGTTTGCCTCTCTCAAAACTGTCACCCTCATACCTCTCCTACTGCTTGTTTTTTTGCATTCTATCTTATACTCTGCTTTCTGCATGTCCTATCACAGCATCTGATGAAGTAAGTTTGTGGTACACACATATGTGTGTGTGTGTATATATATATGCTTATAGATGTGTATCTATATCTATAGATACATATAAATAAATAAATAAATAAATAAATAATCGACAGACAGACAAGAATGATGGGAAGACAGGGAGCCTCCCTCCCTGGTCGCTTCACGGTAGGCCCCAACCCCCTGCCCCTCGCCTCCCCACCGCCACTTCAGGCCCAGGCTCACTCCCCCCATCCCCTCTGCTGCTTCAGGATTGGGCTCACTCCCCACCACCTCCCTCCCCCCACCACTTTGGGGCCAAGGCCAGGCCTGCTGCCCTAAGCCCCTGGCTTGACCCTGGTCCCAGGTCTGCTGCCACCCAGTCCCCCTGCCTGGGCCCAGGACTGCCACTCACCCGGGTTCCACCCAAGCACAGAGCCAGAGCTGCCAGCAGCAGGGCCAGGACCACATGCCAGCCTTCCTGGGCCTCGTGCCTAGCAGAGGGGGAGCCACCTGCACTGTGGGACCTGTGACCACCATTGCCCCTAGGTGAGCCTGCAGCACTCATCATGGCATCTGCACTCATGGGGGAGCAGCCAGAGACCAGGGTGCTGGCTGCCTGCTCCCAGGCTGTGCCTCCAGGTGCATCCATCACATGGCCCACACTTCTATAAGCCACTGTATTCATTGACCTTTCGGTGACCCTGCAGCCTTTACCAGAGTGCAGTGTAGAAAGTAGCAGCCCATGTGCAGAAAACTAGAGTACTGCGAGCAGAATATAGAGAGCCGTGTGCAGATGGGCTGTGATTATCTAAGTGCCATGTACAGCATGGATATAAAAAAAAAGGGAATTTCACTTCAGAAGGTGTGTGCCTGGGAGTTCACGAAAGTTGGTGCATGCCCAAGTGAGGGTGCATGCAGTGGAGAGAGAGTCTGAGTTGTCAGTATTTGAGAGAGAGTCCTAATGTGTGAGAGAGGAAGTTTCGTGTGTGAATCGTGTGGAGTGAAAACCAGATTACATTGATTTGTAGGTTTTGTTAGAAATATTATTAAAAAT
Organism: Crocodylus siamensis; assembly: GCF_052110815.1. NCBI lineage: Eukaryota > Metazoa > Chordata > Crocodylia > Crocodylidae > Crocodylus > Crocodylus siamensis. Next base: position 138,643,767 of record NC_143397.1, read on the forward strand.
GCATTATCAATAGCAGATTTAGAAAAAAAAAAAAAAAAAACACAGCTGCTACCCATCCTTGTCTCCTTAATGGGAGAGGGAAAGGGGGGGTGGAAATTGAAGGGAAAAGTCACCAAAAGGCCCTTTGTACTAAGGCATCACTCCCTCTCTGTCCTGCAAATTTACTATCTCTTTGTCACACTAAATCACACTTTCTTTTATGACCCCAAATTCCTAAGGCTAAGATAAGAGCAAATGCCATTTTTTGCCTTTAGGATGAACCTTGAGTAATCCTGAATCCCATCCACGCACGCGTGATAGCCTAATGCATATTAAGCCTACCCGCCCCGCATACTTAAGTAGTTAATTATAATGCACATGGGACGTATGAAGCGACATGTTTACATATATGTTTGTATGAACCGGAAATAAGTTGTAAAAATTCCTTCTTCTGCACACGTGGTCAGGAGAGAGGGGATAAAAGCCTGCTAATGATTATGCTCGGGGGCAGAGGGGCTTGATCTTTTGTCTTCTCCCTCTGACCCTATTTGCAAATATATACCTTTTGTATTACTAATAAAGTGTGTCTGAAGCTGAAAGTTTTTTTTCCACCTCCCGAGAAACGAACCACGATTTTTTTCTTCAACAATTGGCGCCCAACGTGGGGCTTCTCGAGGACTACCCCGGAATTCAGTGACAGAGCACCTCCAGTACCAGGGATTTGTGCACACCGAGCCGACTTTGGACTCACCCTGGTATTTGAGGTTTAAGTCTAGATATCCGGGAAGTTAAAGGAAGTATCCTATGTAAATTCTGAGTTTCTGGAGAGGCAGACACACTTTGGAATCTGGATTGAGATCTCTGGGGTATCTGAGTGAGTATACGAATTCCCTTTGCCTAATTTGGTGTACGGATCTAAAACAAAGGATGTGTAAGTTTGCTGAGAAATTCTAGGCTTAGCTCTCATTGTAAATCATCTGTTGTTGAGATCTTTTTGGTATTTGGTGTGCATTGGGTGCATTTTTGTGGGCAAATGGGTACGAGTAGCTCTCGTGTAGAAAACAATATTGATACCCCTCTAAAAGTCTTATTACGTCATTTTAATAAATTTGCAAGGCCGGCCGATTATGGAATAAAAATGAAAAAAAATAATTTAACTAAGTTTTGTCAACTCGAGTGGCCAACATTTGGGGTCCACTGGACCCCGAAAGGATCCTTTGTGCTAAAAGAAGTGATAGCTATCCATGAAATTGTTATGCAAAATGGGTATTGGAATCAGTTTCCTTATATTGATTGTTGGTTGTGGGTGGTTCAAAATCAGCCACCTTGGATTAAGAATTACTTAGCAAAGTCTCATGTGATGCTTGTTAAGAAAAAGGCTCGGGGGGGGCCGCCTGTACTTCCTGAGTCTAATGAGGGGGGAGATTCTGAATTGGCTGAGTACCGGACCCGTGCTCCGGTTGCCCTGTCGGGTAGCGAAGATGAGTCAGACGCCTCCTCGGCATCCAGTTCTTCTGCACCACCGCCCCCTCCCTTAGAGAGACCACCACCGATGTACCAATGCATACCTAATGAGTTAGACCGTGAGCCTCAGCCAAGTGCCTCATCTGAATCAGGAAATAAGGGTTATTATTTGCGCAAGCCTGTAGAGTCACAGCCGGTGTTGAACTGTCCGATGCGAGAGGTTATTGGGGAAGGAGGCACTGCAACTTTTGTCTACACCCCATTTAGCACTTCAGATTTATTTAACTGGAAAAATCAGAGCCCCTCTTTTCGTGAAGACCCTGAAAAGATGAGGGATTTGTTTCGATCTATTGGGCAGACTCATCGACCCACTTGGGCTGATGTCCAGATGATGCTCCAGACTCTCTTAACCCCGGAGGAGAGGAGATTAGTGTTAGGTACAGCAGAGCGTATTGCGACAGCCAGAGTTGAGTCAGAGGGTGCTGCTGGTCGTACTCTGCGTGATACCTACCCTGTAGAAGAGCCAGGATGGGACAATCATACTGCAGAGGGCAGAGAGCTGAGTGCACGGTATTTGGGAATTATAGTGGAAGCAATGGGAAAGGCAGTGCCTCGGATTACCAATCTGTCTAAATTGTATGAGGTGAGACAGGGAAGAGAGGAGGATCCCTCAGCTTTCCTTGGGAGGCTGTATGAGGCGTTTCGCAGGTTTTCGGATCTGGATCCAGAAGCCCCAGATAACCAGCGCATGGTAAATCTTATGTTTATTGGTCAATCTGCTGCTGATATCCGTAAGAAGTTACAGAAAACTGAGGGAGGTGCTGGGAAACCGATTTCAGAGCTGGTGGAAATTGCATATAAGGTGTATGGGAATCGTGAGCAAGTGCAGGAGCGCAAGGAGGATAAAAAGGCTCAGCGACAGATGGCAGCACTAGCAGCTGCTATAACTGGAGGGAACCCTGGAAAGGCTGGGATACAGAAGAGGAAGGGAGAAAGAGTGGGAGCAGATGTTTGTGCTTATTGCAAGGAGAAAGGACACTGGAAGAGGGAATGCCCGAAGTTGAAGGAGAAGAGAGAGGGGGAACTGAGAGGTCACCTCATGCGGGCAGAAGACAAGGGTGAGGATTCAGAATGAAGGGGACAGGGATCTAAGACCACTACCCTTCGGGTTGGAGCCCGAGAAGATCCCATGGTAACCATTAGGGTTGGTGGCAAAAACTTTGAAGCCTTAGTGGATACTGGGGCTACATTTTCAATGATTCCAGAAAAACCCCCCTGTGCAGGAACTAGTGAACAGCATGTACTTGTAGAAGGGATTGAGGGAACACAGACCCGACTCCCTGTTTGTAAACCACTCCTCACCAAGGTGGGGGACCATTTGCTCGAGCACTCCTTTGTGTATTCTCCAAGTTGCCCGGTTGCACTCCTTGGGCGGGACTTACTCACAAAATTGCAAGCTGAGATCTTTTTCAGAGACGATCAGATGGTGGTCCAGCTACCTGTCAAGCAGAGCTCGAACTATCAGATGGCTCTCCTGGAGGACCGACGCCCTGCAGTAAGTCCAGAAGATCACATGACTGGAGTAGACCCCTCAGTATGGGCTGATGGAACCCCTGCGCGAGCTAAGTTCGTCTCCCCGGTAAGGATCGTACTCAAGGATGGGGAGGGGCCCGCTCGGGTAAAGCAGTACCCACTCAGCCGAGCGGCCAGAGCTGGACTCAAGCCGTTAATAGAGAAATACAAGAGGTACGGATGGCTAGTGGAAGGGTCTTCACCCTATAACACCCCCATTCTTGGAGTGCCAAAGGCAGATGGGGTCTCATACAGACTGGTCCAAGACTTACGGGCAGTAAATAAGAAGGTCCTTTCAGACCATCCTGTAGTCCCGAACCCTCACACGATTTTGACACAAGTACCGGGGGAAGCTGAAATATTTTCAGTGCTAGATTTGAAAGATGCTTTCTTCTCTATTCCTCTTCACCGAGAGAGTCAAAAATTGTTTGCTTTTGAATGGGAGGATCCAGATACTTTCCATAAAGCCCAACTCATGTGGACAGTTCTTCCACAAGGATTTATAGCAGCCCCCCATATTTTCGGACTTGCCCTTCAAAAGGACTTGGAGGAATGGAAGGGATCACACCCCGCAGTGACTCTCCTCCAGTATGTGGACGACCTGCTAGTTGCAAGCCCAAACTTGCAGCTCTGCGAGGAAGCCACCAGGTCACTCCTAAACACTCTGGGAAAAAAAAGGATATAAAGTCTCTAGAGAAAAAGCCCAAATATGTCAGTCTGAAGTCACATTTTTGGGATATAAGCTCTCAAAAGGAGTCAGAGCCCTGAGTGCAGATCGCATACAGGCGATTCAAGGTCTAACCCCACCTAAGTCACCCAAGGAGCTGCGAGCATTCCTAGGGCTAACTGGGTTCTGTCGACTATGGATACCAGATTACGGTGGGAAGGCTAGACCACTGTATGAATCCCTGACTAAGGAGAGTCTCACTAAATGGAAATGGAATAAAGAAATGCAGCATGCTTTTGATCTGCTGAAGGCAGCATTAACCCAGCCCCCAGCCTTAGCCATCCCAAACAGTAAAAAGCCATATCGACTGTATGTTCATGAGAATCGAGGGGTTGCATCAGGGGTGCTGACACAGCCATCGGGCCCGACCTGGAGACCCGTGGGATATTATTCAAAGGTTCTAGATCCAGTTGCACTCGGGTGGCCAGCCTGTCTTCGGGCTGTGGCAGCCACAGCAGTGGTTGTTGAAGAAGCCCAGAAGATAGTCATGGGTGCGGATATGGAAATACTCACTCCTCATGGAGTTCCCCAGATCCTAGGGACTGAGGGAGGGAAATTTCTTAACCCCTCCAGACAATCACGGTATGAGATATTTTTGCTCTCTAATCCAGGACTTACTTTCAAACATACTACAGCCTTAAACCCTGCAACCTTGCTGCCAGAGCCAGGCCAACCGGCGCATGACTGCCTTGAGGTCCTGAATCAGACCACGCAGGTGCGACCTGATCTTGCTGAGGACCCAATTGAAGACCCAGATGTTGAATACTTTGTGGACGGCTCCAGCTCTGTCATCGATGGAAAAAGACGAACAGGATGTGCAGTGGTAACCTTGGATAAGGTAGTATGGAGGGAGTCATTGCCGAGCTCATGGTCGGCACAGGCCGCAGAACTCACTGCGCTCACCCGAGCATTACAGCTGGGGACAGACCAGCGAGTTAATATATACACTGACTCTCGCTATGCTTTTTCTACAGTCCATGCGCACGGACTATTGTGGAAAGAAAGGGGTTTCATTACTGCCTCTGGGAATAAGATTGCTAATGGCCCCCAGATTATTAAACTACTAGAGGCACTCCACCAGCCTAAAGAGGTAGCAGTCATTCATGTGCGGGCCCATGGGAAGGCTGCTGAGAAAAAGCATAAGCTTGGGAATGCAAAGGCTGATGCAGCAGCAAAGGAAGCTGCATTTATTGGGGGAGAAGCGGAAGAGGTATCCAAGCAGGCTATGTCCCATGCCATATGGCCATACGTTCAGGATTTGGTCCCACAGTATTCCCCTGAAGAAGATAAATTTGCACAGAAAGCTTGTGCAGAAAAGAACTCCCAGGGGTGGTGGATAGTACCAGGAGGGAAAGTTATGATACCCAGGCCATTGCTTCGGGAGGTGCTGCAACAGCTCCATGCAAGAACCCATATGGGAGGTTTGGCCATGGGTGATCTAATGATCCGCCAAGCAGTAGCCCCAGGGCTATATGTAGAAGCTCAGCGCATTGCTACCAGGTGCATTACATGCCAGAAAGTAAACCCTCGAAGGAAACCCCCTGTGCCAATGGGAGGTAGACCCTGGGCAGCGTACCCTGGACAGGCATGGCAGATTGATTTTGCCGAGCTCCCACGATCCGGACATCACGGGTTTTTACTTGTCATGGTAGACCAGCTCTCTGGTTGGGTCGAGGCTTGGCCCACCAGGACTGCCACTGCAGCTGTAGTAGTGAAGTATTTGTTACAGGAGATCATTCCTCGGTATTCCCTGCCTGAGTCCATCGAGTCGGATCAAGGACAACACTTTGTGGGAAGAGTGATTCAAGAAGTCGCACAAGCTCTCAAGGTTACTTGGAAACTACATACACCATGGAGACCACAGAGTTCAGGACAAGTGGAACGCATGAATAGAACTTTAAAGACTTTGCTCACCAAAATCTGTATTGAAACACGCCTTAAGTGGCCTCAAGCATTGCCGCTAGCTCTTACTTGCATTCGAAACACTCCCCGACGGGGCCTCAAATTGACCCCATATGAAATTATGTTTGGCAAGCCACCTCGAGTCTTACCTCCTGGGATGCGAGAAAATGTAACTTTTGAATTAGGTAATAGTGAACTTCATACATATGTTATTGCCTTGCAGTCTGTCTTGTTTTCTCTTCACAGGTATGCAGCCTCCTTTCAGCGTCTGCCTTTAGATGTACCGGTACATGACTTCTCCCCGGGAGACTGGGTTTTGGTGCAGCGGTGGAAAAAGGAGCCTTTGACTGAGAGGTGGAGTGGCCCTTTCCAGGTACTTCTAACAACCCACACCGCTGTAAAGATTACTGGCCATGATCGTTGGATACATCATACTCGTGTGAAACGATATCCACAAGCGTCAGAGGACAACATCTCCCAAGACGAACTCACTCCGGAAGCTGAGTCGTCTTCGGAACAAGAAGCCAGCAAGTGGAGCTGTGAACCTACTGGTGATCTCCAAGTGCGCCTGAGACGGCTTAAGCAAAGCTCAGAAAATTAGACAAGAAAGTAAAAGGGAAAATATGGTGGGAATCTTAATGTGCCTTGTTGTTATCTGCATAATGAAAGAAGCAGAATTGAGCAGCCTTAACCGCTGGCTCACACCCTCGCTTTCCCAAATTGCTCCCCCAGGGACAAATTTGTATGTTGATATGATGGAAAGAATTGCAGGTACTTTTAATCTTACCAACTGCTGGGCCTGTGGGGGGCTTCGGGAGGCCAGAGGCCAGTGGCCTTGGAGGGCTTTTCCTTTGGCCCCGAAATGGCTAGTAAGTAGTAAGGCAGATGTTAAGAGTACTAGTCAAAAATGGGATGAGGACCACAGTTGGGAACTTTCCCAAGTGGCGTTAGGAGAGTATTGCATCAGTAATAATGGTACAGGAAAAAGGTTGGGACACAGCCGTTGCATATGGACTTTAAAAGTAAGGTGGATGAACCTTACAAGATTAGAACGGCTTTATTATCCTAATAGCCCAGGGTATAATCGGCTAGTGTGGCAGCATCCCAATGGAACAATTGTGTGGTTTAATAAATATTGGAGTGCCACAAATCAAAGTGATGATCGGACAGATTGTACAGACAAAAACCAGGATGGGCTATGGGAATGTTCCATGAAAGGAGGCCACGCAGTTGCTGGTCCTTTGGGTCCAGAAGGAGGCTTGGGGTTTCCCGAGATGCCCTATGGTTGGGCCCCTCCAAATGCCACCAATAGAGAAAATAGGGCCTTAAGAGGATACTATTGGATTTGCGGACGACGGGCCTATACAATACTACCACAGGGGTGGACGGGAACTTGCTATATGGGAGTAATTGTACCAGCTTTCTTTTTGTTACCATCTGAGGTTGGAAATAAGCTAGGAGTCTCTTTGTATGATGACTGGAAAAGGGCCAAGAGAAGTATTGATGTCAGTTTGACACAGGGTAGCTCCCAAAAGTGGAAGAAAGATGAGTGGCCCCCTCAGAGGATTATTGAGTATTATGGACCAGCTACATGGGCTAATGATGGGAGTTGGGGATACCGGACACCAATATATATGCTGAATAGAATCATCCGGTTGCAGGCAGTCTTGGAAGTAATTACTAACCAGACCGCCACTGCTCTCGAGTTATTAGCCCGACAAAGTTCTCAGATGAGAGCAGCCATATACCAAAATCGGATGGCCTTAGACTATTTACTTGCAGAGGAAGGCGGAGTCTGCGGAAAGCTCAACCTTTCTAACTGTTGCCTCCAAATAGATGACAATGGGAAAGCAGTCTTAGAGATTGCCAAAGAGATTAGAAAAATAGCCCATGTACCAATACAAACGTGGGAAACCACATGGAATAAGGACTGGTGGTTTCAATTATTTGGAGGACCCTGGTGGAAAAAGGTAGGGTTTGTGCTTTTGTGTGCTCTAACTGGTTTGATTTTTATCCCTTGCCTTATTCCTTGTCTCACTAGATCGATAACCACCACAGTGGAAGGAATGCAGGTCGCAGCAGTCCCTCTAAAAGCACAGACTGCTGCAAAGGTCATGGTCCTCAGAAAAATTCCTCGTAATTATCTTGATATGCCCGAATGAAGTAAAGATCAGAAAGCATCTCGAGGGGGGATGTTGTTAGAAATATTATTAAAAATGCATTATCAATAGCAGATTTAGAAAAAAAAAAAACCAAACACAGCTGCTACCCATCCTTGTCTCCTTAATGGGAGAGGGAAAGGGGGGGTGGAAATTGAAGGGAAAAGTCACCAAAAGGCCCTTTGTACTAAGGCATCACTCCCTCTCTGTCCTGCAAATTTACTATCTCTTTGTCACACTAAATCACACTTTCTTTTATGACCCCAAATTCCTAAGGCTAAGATAAGAGCAAATGCCATTTTTTGCCTTTAGGATGAACCTTGAGTAATCCTGAATCCCATCCACGCACGCGTGATAGCCTAATGCATATTAAGCCTACCCGCCCCGCATACTTAAGTAGTTAATTATAATGCACATGGGACGTATGAAGCGACATGTTTACATATATGTTTGTATGAACCGGAAATGAGTTGTAAAAATTCCTTCTTCTGCACACGTGGTCAGGAGAGAGGGGATAAAAGCCTGCTAATGATTATGCTCGGGGGCAGAGGGACTTGATCTTTTGTCTTCTCCCTCTGACCCTATTTGCAAATATATACCTTTTGTATTACTAATAAAGTGTGTCTGAAGCTGAAAGTTTTTTTTCCACCTCCCGAGAAACGAACCACGATTTTTTTCTTCAACAGTTTGATGCTTAAAGCGGTTCGTTTCTCTGGAGGCCACCAAAATCACAGACACACACTCATTAGATGGCACAAAAGGTGTATTTGCAAATAGGGTCAGAGCAGAGTCAAAAACTCAGATTACTCTGAACCCACCAAGGAATTTTGCAGGCTGTATTTATCTTTTTCCTCCTGGGCACGTGTGCAGAAACAGGAACTCTTACAGCTCACTTCCATTTCATACAAGCATACATGTGGTTACATCACTACATACATCGCATATATATTATAATTAACTAAAGTATGCAGGACGGAGAGGTAAATATGCATCAGCTAATTAAGCATGCTCAGGGACTACTATAGGTCACCAAGAGTTCAACCCCCCCCCTTTCAAGGACACAGTCAGTTGAATTCCAGCTTCTGTAATCTGTATGAGAAAGGCTAGGGAGAAGCTGGGGGAGAGTCTGCGATTTAGTATAAGAAAAGCTGTGGCTAGGCTAGGAAAGGAACAAAGTCCTTGGCAGTGTTTCTTTCTTATCGGGTGCAAGATGCAAGCTGTGCATTTCTAACAATACTCCATTTCTAACAATATTCCATTTCTAACAGGTTGCTTTGTGGTCTTTGGTATACAGTATATGGTGTATGTGGATTAGCCAGAATGCATAAGAGAGAGTAAGCATTTGTTGGTTGGTAAACGAATATCCAAATTATTTTATGAATTCTATTCACCTGAGGCTTCAGAGAAGGGTTCAAAGTCAGGTTAGAAGGGACCTTATAGGTCAAGTCCAACCCCCTGCCAGGGCAGGAGAAAAAAACTAGGCTCCAATGATCCCAGCTAGGTAGGCATCAAGCTCCTCTTAAAGACCCCCAGGGTAGGAGCCAGCACCACTTCCCTTGGGAGTTGGTTCCAGATCCTAGCTGCCCTGACTGTGAAGTAGTTCTTACGAATGTCTAATCTAAACCTCCTCTCCAACAACTTGTGGCCGTTATTCCTTGTTATGCCGGGGGGCGCTAGGGGAAACAAGTTCTCTCCCAAACCCTTCTGGTCCCCCCTAGTGAGTTTATAGACAGTCACCAGGTCCCCCCCCTCAGCCTTCTCTTGTGAAGGCTGAACAGGTTCAGCTCCCGCAGCATGTGTCTTATGTATGGTGTTGTAAATTGTATATTATAGTGTATATATTAGAATATAGGTCAAGCATGGGTGTTCATAGTTATATAGTTCTTACTGGAAGTTGTGTAATAAACCATTGGCATTCACGAATTGTTATTTTGTGCTTGTGGATACTTGGTACCTAATTAACTTCTAATTAATATGGAGTGCCTGTAGGATGCAGATGATAGATGCTCATTAACTCCCTCCTCCCCCCAACACTGAATCACAACATTGGCTAGAGTAGGAAGGTTTGCTTCAGGGCTGGAGCCAGGCCTGCTCCCTCTCCTCCCCGCCTGCTGCTGTGGGGCCCGGCCCACTTCCCCCACCTCCCTTTGGGTCCGGGGTGCCTCCCAACTCTGTCCACTCCATCGCTGCTGCCTCCAGAAAGCAGGGCTGGGGGGGGAGGGGAAGGGGGAGGCAAGCCCCACTGACCTTGCCCTCCACTGCTCCATCCTCTCCGTCTACACTGTCATGGAGACACTCTGCTGCACCACTGCTGCCTGTCCAAAATGCTGTTGGAGCACTCTGATTGGTTGTTTCAGACAACCAATCAGAGTGCAAATAAAGTGTTACAAACAGACAGATTAAGGCTTTTATAATATTAAAATATATACACACATACAGGTTTCCCTCAATTTATGTGAGTTCTTTATATGCAAATTCATTTCATAGATTTCATAGACATCTATGAAAGGGCTGGAAGGGACCTCGGGAGATCATCGAGTCCAGCCCCCTGCCCAAAGGGCAGGAAGTCAGCTGGGGTCATAGGATCCCAGCAAGATAAGCATCCAATTTACTCTTGAAGGTGTTCAATGTAGGTGCTTGAACCACCTCTGATGGCAGGCTATTCCAGACCTTGGGGGCTTGGACAGTAAAGAAATTCTTCCTTATGTCCAGCCTGAAACAGTCTTGCAGTAATATATAACCGTTCGACTTCATCATCCCTTGGGGCGCTCTGGTGAACAAACATTCCCACCATAAACTGGTGGTCACCCCTGATAAATTTATAGGTGGCCATCACATCACCCCTGAGCCTGCACTTTTCCAGGCTAACGAGCCCCATGGCTCTCAGCCTGTCATCGTAAGGTCTGCTTTCCTGACCTCTGATCATGCGCGTGGCTCTTCTCTGCACTCTCTCAAGCTTCTCCACATCCTTTTTGAATTGTGGAGCCCAAAACTGGACGCAGTACTCCAGCTGCGGCCTCACCAAGGCCAAGTACAAGGGGAGAATGACGTCCTGGGATTTGCTTGAGAAGCATCTATGGATGCAAGCCAGCATTTTGGTCACTCTACTAGCTTCAGCATCGCGTTGCAGGCTCATGTTCATCTTGTTCATCTCATCCTCATGCGATAAGCATATATAGACCCATAATTCATAATATGCAAGGTAAATTCGCTTTTATGTGATCAACATAGATGCCCCCCGCCACCCATCCAAGCAGGTAAATCTATGGGGGGAGGGAAAAGGGCCGTGGCCCAACTCACCCCAGCCACTGGGCTGCACCATGCTCCGCCTGTCCCCACCCTGTGCCTGGGCTCTGCTTGTCAGCACTCACCTTTGCTCCTGGGCTGCACCATGTCCTGGTGCAGGCAGCTGGTGTCAGCTGCTCCTGGGGCTGCTCCAGCATGGGAGCGATGTCCTCCTCAGCAGCAGGGGGCTGGGACACATAGCACAGCCACAGGTAGTCCTCCAGGCAGTGGTGGACATTGCTGGAGGTCATCTGCAGGGAGGGCAAGGGCGCAGCCAGCTGCTCATCCTGGTTGTTCAGGAGCCCTGCACCCCCAAGCCCAGACGCCATGGGCTGGGCAGCAGTGCAGCAGAGCAGCTGGCCTGCAGGACTAAAGGAGAGGAGTGGGGTATGGAGCCATGGCAGCAAATGCTGCCAGGAACCTGGCCTGTCCTGCCCTGTGGGTGGTGTGGGGGAGGCAGGCTGCCTGCAGCCAGCACCCAGTGGGCCACCGGCCCCAGGTAAGCAAGTGAGGAAGAGGACTCAATCAGCAGCTACCTGGGCCCAGGCCTACCCAGCCAACTTACCATAATCCCTGGGCACCCATGCAGGTGAGCTAGAGCAAGAAGTGCAGCTCAAGGTAGTCAGCTAGAGCCTCCTGCACCTGATGCCTTGGCCCCTGCTGGCAGATGCATGGCTCTCCTGGTGCTTCCACCGCCAGGGTCTTCCACCCATCGCACCTCCTCTGCCCAGGCTTCATGGAACAGCTCTCCCTGGGCCTCACAGATGTTATGCAGTGCACAAGGTGCAATCATGACCATGGGGAGGTTTTCCCCAGTGACCTTGAGACAGGCAGTGAGGGAGTGCCAGTGGCCCTTGAGGCAGCCGAAGGTGCACTCCACCAGGGCATGGGTCTAGCCCAGGCACTAGTTAAAGTGGGCCTGGTGGGGGTCCAAGTGGCCAGTGTAGGGCTACATCAGCCAGGGCAGGAGTGGGCCCTGCAGCTGTAGTAGGTGCAGTCTCTGTGGGGTGGGCAGGTGACAGGGATGTGGGTCCCATCCAGGGCCCTGATACACTGGGGGAATCCCAGTGCATGGAACCCTGCCACCACCACCACTAGGGGGTCATGGATGTGGAGCAAGTTGTGCCCCTGCACGTCCTAGAGGGCACCACACATCTCCAGAACAGCATCTCTGGTGGTGACCTTGCCCACATCAAACAGGTGTCCAACATACTGGAGACTGGCAAGTATGGCCACTTGGGCAGTGCAAGGTTCAGCTGGGTGCCTGCAGGGAGGGCTGGGCACATGCCAGTGTCCTGCTACTCCAGGTGGGGCCCCAGGTGCTGGAGCAGGTCCTGGAAGGTGGCCCAGGTCATGAGGAAGTGTCTTAGGATGAACTACTAGGTTCAGAAGATTCCCCGCACTTGAACAAAGGATGTACTCATGGTTGTTTTCACCCTTGCAAATCTTTATTTAAGGATACTCGCAGAGGCAGGTGATAGAACAGAGCAGAGAGGATGGTCACCTCACTTTGGCCTTAGGTGGCAGCCGCAACCCCGCATGGTTCCCCTGGCCTCAGAGTATCCCGATCCCAGGGACGCGATAGCCTGCGCCGGGGCTCTGTGCAAGTCGGAACTCTTGCCAGAGCTAAGGAACCCATCATAACTCAAGAATGTACAGCTTATATAGTCTGGAGTAAACATTGTTATCTCGAGTTAAGGATTTGGTTATCTCAAGCTAGGAATTTGGGGATAAGTTGCGATGCAACACACCCGGTGTTTACCACATTCCACTGTCTTACAACATTCTACTATCTAGGTTCATGGTTCGGTCACACTCACAGAGTAGGAGGCTACGTGGCACTTCACCGGCCTACTGTAGAATCAGCGTGCAAAACTCTTGCTATTAACAAAGTTCTTACTATTACAGGAAGCCAGGAGGAAGCTCATTGTCCCAGGTCTGCTGGATGACATGCAGCCATCAGGCCTGGTTGGCACGGTGGGTGCAGAGGCGGCGGAGCTGGAGGCCCAGGAGAGAGGTGGCGGCCCCAGCTGTGGCATCCTGGAGCCCCTCATCGGTGTCCCCGGTGGCAACAGCTGTGCAGTAGTGGCTTTGGGATGGCACACTGAGGCCAGGCAGGTGGTCACTGCACATGGGGGATGGCAGAGTGAGATGTCCGTGGGCCAGGTGATGGTCAGTGAGGCGAGCCAGCAGGGTCAGCATGGTGGCCAGCAGGAGTGCGAGGCTCTGGTCATTGTTGCCAGGGGCAGGGGCTGGAGCAGCCATACTACAGAGAGGCAGAGTGGCCAAGGAGAAAATTGCTGCATGTTGTCCCTGTGCTTGCCACACTGCTCCTGAGCAAGGAAGAGTCTGGCCAGAGAGCGGATAACAGGGTTGGCTTTTAAAGAGGGCTGTCAGATGCTGACAGCTGCAGCCAGAGCTTAGAGATTCCCCCCAGTGGCGGCAGGGGCCCATTGCAGGGATACAGGAAACTTGGAGGAAAAAGCAGCAAATCTGTTCCCTAATCTCTGCATGTGTACACACCTGTCCAAAAACTCTTACTACAGAGTGGTTTACACCAGAGTAAATTTAGTGCTTCAAAATGGCAGCGGGGGCACTTGAACTGAAGCTCATTCAATGAGCTTCAGTTAAAGTGCCTCTGCTGCCATTTAGAAGCATGGGGATGCTGATACACGAGACGCAGGACACTGCTGAAGCACGGTAATTACCACGCTCCAGCAGACCCAATTAATCAAGGCTGCTCCAACGCGCTGTATTACAGCATGTTGGAGCAGCCTCCATTTTCGTGTACAGGCACCCTATGTGCTCCATAGCTCCAGGGCTGCGTGTTGTGCATGAGAAGTAAAAGGTAGAAGTTCAAAGCTGCCCATAGCCTCCTCTGCTGGGCAGAGGTCTCTTTTTGGGTGTTGCTGGACTTTTTATTTATTTATTTATTTATTTGTCTGCCTGCCAGAACCCCTCAGGACACACCGCATAATGAGTCTGAGCAAAAAAGCTAACCAAACTAGGTGCTCTGTAACTGGGTGTCACAGCTGAGTGGTGAAAAGGCACAAGGTCATGGCTGGGTCTAACCATAACCCTGTCTTGTTTGGCAGAGCTGTCTGCTCTGCTCTTGGGCTACCAAAATTCCACTCCCATCTCCTGATCCTAGCATAGTTCAGATAGACTCCTCAGCCCACCTGACCAATGACAGGGCCATGAGTTGCAAAGGTCCATGGCCTGGTATGGCATGAAAAACCTATCTTATGGGAGTTTGGCATGCCCTGCTAAGGCTCCCCAATTCAGGGCCACACTTCAATCCAAGAACTGGGAGTATCTGTGATGATGGGTGAGTGGGTCCAGTCAAAATGTGGTTGGGGTGCCAAACAGCACCTGAGGCCTGGCTCATTATTTCCTTGCAAGGCTGCCTGACCAAGAAGAGGTAGAACATGAAGGTGGCCAAAGTCCCAGCAGCTGTAGGCTAGAGGTCAACCTGCTGGCATCCAAAGTCCTGGATTCAAGACTCTCAGCTGCCTTGGTCAGGAGCCGTCTTGACAGCATGTCCAATTTTTTTTTAAATTTGAGGGTGGCTGACATCTCTTGCAACATACTCAGTAGCTCTAGGGCTGAGCATTGTGTGCAGTATGCAAAGGGCATATGTTCAAAGTTGCCTGCATTAATGGACTTCAGCAGAGTAGAATACAATTGCATTTAGGTGTCTTAGTCCACTTAGACACCCAGTAGATGGACTAGGACCTGGCCGTTCATGTCTCCAAAGTCAGGATTATCAGTTGCTTATGTGTTTATCTAGTGCCATGTTCTTCAGCCCATGGTTTATAACCATATTGCCCACAAGGTCCTGCAATATAACTTGTGACTCCAGAAGATTGAAAAGTTAACTTGATATTGCCCGGAGCACATTACTTCCTCAAATACCATTACCCATGGGCCAGTGAAGTAGGCCACTGGTATAGTCTAATACAGTAGGGCCTCCTGCTGTTGATTTGGGGAAAAAGTCAGTACCATGTGCTAGTAAATAGCATACAAGCTCCAAGCTGGATGCATTTCAAAACAATCACTCCTGTTCTCAGCCCACCACCATATGGAAGCTGGGCAATTTTTATTGAACAATTTATTGAAGTTGTACTTACTTATTCAGTGCTAAAGCATGGCTATATGGAGCATTTATATCATCATGCCAAACTTCCTAATATATTTGAAAGAACGTGAGACTCATCATCAGTCCCATCTGCCTCTTTAACAATGACAATATAATTATATCACTTGATCTTTTGATAGATCTTTTCTGTGTCTGACAAGTACATTTGAAGTAGTCAAGCTGGCAGCACATATTATTTCTCAAGTTACTTTTATTTGTTTGATTTTCAAACAGTTATCACTATTCTGCAGACAGAACAGAAAATCTGGATATCTTGAAAAAAATTATCCTGCAGAACAGCTGCTAGGGTTCCTTTTTAGGATAATAAAAATCCCTAATGCTGTGCTTTTCAAAGGAACACAAGGACTAGGGACAAAAGTTACACAAGCTGGTATAAGTGATCAGAAATTGGTTCAAATCTGTAACACAACAGAAGTTCGGTGTACATAAATCACTTTCAAAATGGCTGAAAACAGTTTAGGATAAACCTGGATAGGTGTAGTATCAGACTTAACTGATTTAAATCAGTTTATTGAACTTCCCTCCTAGATCCCAGTTAACTCATAGTCCCCCAGCATCCCAGGATGCTTTGCACCTCCCCCACAACCCATAGTTTAGACTAACCTGCAAAGATTGAATCAATTCAGCCTTGGGCTTTTTGACTGTCTATACATAGCCAAAAGGGTTCGGTGCTTGAATTGTAATGTATGTCATTTGGAGTTGGATGCCTAAGGTTTCTGACTTCATTAAAAATCCTAGCCAAAATGTTTCTTCATAACCCAGTAGAAGCTAACCGAAGTTTTGCCATCGCTTTTATTAGAAGCAGGCGTAGACCAGTATGGCTCAGTCCTGCAATGTGCCCAGTGTTGTCTACATACATTTAGATCTTAAGTGGACACCCATGCATAAAGCCAACAAAAAGCACTCAACACCAAGCAGGTTCAGCCACTGAGTATGAATCAAACCCTATACTTTAATGATGCAGATGAAATGACCTTAGAACTACTGTGCACCATACTTTTACTACTATGACTAGCACTAATATCACCAAGAGAACTACAAATAGTAGTAGCCACAAGGCTTTGTAATAAGGATCACCCCATAATTTCTGATTTAGAGTAACAGGTCAGCAAAAACTTAAAATTTAGGAACAATAATTGTGCTGAAGTGACATCCTCAAATAGGGCTAGTGCTTGTAAAAACCTGTAATTCTTTATACAGGTAAGAGATAATAAGGTATATATAACTCAAATATAATTCCAAAGGTTCTGATATGTTCCACAAACATTGCATGGGACTTGAACTATCAGTTATACCACATAAATGTATGTTGTGAACTGTCTTTACCAATCCAGCAAGTGTCAAAGGATTGCAATGGGCGGCCAGGGAGAATAATTTTAAAAGAGCAAATTATAGCTTACTTTTATGCTGAAAGCCTTTCCCTTTCTACTGAATACACACACTTAATACCTGTTTCTGGGCAAGCCACCATTTTTCTGTCAGCTTTTTCTTATTGGAGGAATTCAACAGGAGGTAGAAAAGGCTAAGAGGCTTCTTTCAGTCACTTGCCTGATAGCTGTATTTGCCAAGTCCAACATTTTCGTAAGTGGCATCAAATTTTGGACGCACCATCTGACACACTTTGGGACTGATTTTCAGACACTGTGCTGCTAAATTTGCAAATCTACTTGAAGTGAGGGTTTTCAAGACTTTTGAAAATGGTGTCCAGTGTATCTCAAACCTGCCAACAAAAATGAAGACAATCAAGACCAGAGGCCATTTTTTGGTTTAAGAAGTATAGTGTAGATGAATGGCTTTGCTTGAGGTAATAAATGGTACAATGTTACACACATGCTGTGTAAGTTACAAGTTTTATTGGGGAAGTCCAACAGGAGGATTTCTCCAACACAATCTGCTATTATTTATAACTGTTATATACAATAATAGTTTACTTTTCAGAAAAGTCCTAGAGAAATTCATGAAAACTGACAGAATTCTATAGAAATTACATTGGATTTTATAGATTTTTTTTAAAAGCTATAAAATTTAATCACGATACATAGTCCCAATACTAATTCTCAGCGTAAGTAAGGTATTACCGTTATTACTTTTATTAATCTTGCAGTAGGACCTAGGGGCTTCCTCTAGTATTGGGAACTTATTCTGCTAGACATTTGTATGCACACATGTTGTTATTTACTTGATTCCAAGACAAAATTTTTCCCCCTATTCATCACAGGGAAAATGAAACTTTGTCTTAGAATGAAGTAGTTTGGGGTAATGCTGGATCCTGTTCTGCTCTCCGGCTCTGGACTGATTCCCTCACTGCTCTCTTGTTCTCCACTGAGCCAAGGAGGGTCAGGGAATCAGCCCAGAGGCAGAGAGCAACCAAAGACCCAGTGCCAATTCCTTTGCCACTCTCCGCTTGCATGCTGGATCTCACTGCTCCCTGCTCAGCAGCCAGGGAATAAGGAGGAAATCAGCATGGAGCCAGAGAGCAGCAGGAGCCAGCATGCAGCCAGAACAGCAGCAAAGGAATCAGTGCTGTTACTTGCAGCTCTCTGGCTCTGAGCTGATTCTCCTACCTCTCCCTGGCCCTGGGCTGATTCCCCTGCTGCTGCCTGCCTGCAGACTGGATCCTGCATTGCTCCCTGCTGAGCCAGAGAGCAAGGAGGGAGCTAATGCAGAACCATCCAGGAGCGCATGCAGCAGAGAGGCGGGAAGTGGATGGGGGCAGGTAGGAGAGAGGGTATGTGTGGGAGTGAGACAAGGTGCAGCAGGGACAGGCATGGCAGGGAGAAGGGGATGGGGAGAGCAAGTGGCACTATAGCAAGGTGCAGGGGGGCACAAGTCTGAAGTCAGACTGCCTACTTGCCTCCCCACTACTTGCCCACCAGCTGCTGCTTTTCCTGCAACAGTGGTAGTGGTGCTGAATTTAAGATGATCCTCCAACAATTAGATTCTTTACATGGAAAATTATAAAAATGCAGAGTTGCTTTTGGATGCAGCTGTGCGCCTAGCCCAGTGCAGGGGTGTCAGTATCATCTCCTGTCCCAGGTTGGATCCCAACTGCAGGGCTGCTTATGGGCCAGATCCAGCCCAGGACATGGGGTGGCTCTGGCAACAGTGGCAGTGGCTCCAGCTACAGTCATGTGCTATATGCTCCATGCTGGAGCTGCTGGCACGTGTTTCATGTAGGGGAACTGGTGATGGGTGAAGCAGCCAGAAGGCAACCAGGGCTGTGTCAGCATTCACTCACCCTTCTGCCACTGATTGCAACATCCACTGAGGCTCAAGAGCCCTGGATTCTGTGGAAGGCTTCTCACCCCAGCCACATTTGCCTCACAACCAGTTACTAGGCTGGTGGGCCAGATACAGCAGCTCCATGAGTTGGACCAGCCCATGGGCCATATATTTGATACCCCTGGCCTACTGCATTGTGGAAAGCTATTCCTACTTTCAGCCTAACTGAATTTCTTACATTTCAATGAAGAATAAGAAGCTCCCATAACTTTGATTTATTAGGCCCTGGCAATTAGCCCAACTAAATCTTCCCACCCAAAGCTTTGTTTAACCAGGTCTTATAAACCTCCAAGGATGCAGATTCCACCAGCTCTCTAGGCAACCTGTTCCAGTGCTTTACTAGCCTCCCAGTGAGAAAATTCTTCTTAATATCTAACTTAAACTTCCCTTGCTGCAACTTGAGACTGTTGCTTCTTGTTCTGTCATCTGCTGCCACTGAGAACAGTCTAGCTTCATCTTCTTTCAAACCCACTTCAAGCCCCAAATCTCAGGAGGTACATGTGCACACTTGTGCACCCCCTATGCATCGCCAGTGCATGTGCCCCAGGGTCCTCACCATTTTATTTGTCCTCCACTGGACTCCCAATTTGTCTTCATCATTTCTGTAATGAGGAACCCAAAACTGAACACCGTACTCTGGGTGTAGCCTCACCAGTGCCAAATATAAGGGAAGACTAATTTCCCTAGATCTGCTGGCAACACACCTACCAATGCAGCCCAGTATGCCGTTAGCCTTCTTTGCAACAATGGCACACTGCTGGCTCATATTCAGCTTACTGTCTATGTAACCCCCAGGTCCTTTTCTGCAGAGCTACTGCCTAGCCAGTCAACCCCCAGCCTGCTGAAGTGCATGGGATTGCTCCATCCTAAGTGCAGGACTTTGCACTTGTCCTTGTTGAACCTCATCAGATTTCTTTTGGCCCAATCGTCCAATTTGTCTAGGTCACTCTGAATCCTAGCCCTACCCTCCAACTTATCTACAACTCCCCCCCCAGATTGATGTCATCTGAAAACTTTTTGAGGGTGCACTCCATACCATCTTCTAGGTCACTGGTGAAGACATTAAATAAAACTGGCCCTAGGACTGACCCCTGGGGCATTGGCAATACATAGGGAATGCATGCAGGTGCATCTGCACCCGCTGAGATTGGCAGCACATCCCCTGCGAAAAGTGCCGTCGCCGCTGCCAGTGGTGCCTGCGGACAGTCACTGTTCGCCACTCCCCCCCTCGCTGCTGATACCACTAGCAGTGTCTGCAGGTGGTCCCCAGTTGCCACTGGCCACCACCAATGGAGTCTGTCAGCGCTTGCCATCCCCCCACGCTGCTAACACTGCCGTGGCTGCCTGCAAGAGCTCCCTGCTTTGCCCGCCCCCACTGCGGCTGCCTGCAAGGGCTCCCTGCTCACCACCACAACGGCCCTGCTGCCAACACGGCCACCTGCGGGCAGTCGCCATGCCCCCCCAGCCTCTGGGGGCACATGGCGTTCATGCCCCGGGGTACTTTACTTGATACCAACTAGACATTGAGCCATTGAGAAGACCGGGTGGCCTTCTATGGCCAGATCACCAAATCCTTAGATGCAGGGGTAGCAGTGGACATAGTCTTCCTGGACTTTAAGAAGGCCTTCAACACTGTCTCTCACCCCATTCTCATTAAGAAACTGGGGAACTGTGGTGTCGACACCTACACAGTAAAATGGATCACCAACTGGCTGGAGGGCCGCACCCAGAGAGTGATGGTGGATGGGTCATTTTCGACCTGGAGGGATGTGGACAGCGGGGTCCCCCAGGGCTCAGTCCTTGGGCCCGCACTGTTCAACATCTTCATCGGTGACTTGGACGAGGGGGTAAAAAGCACCCTGTTCATATTTGCTGATGACACTAAGATGCGGGGGGGATGTGGGCACGCTAGAAGGGAGGAATAGGCTGCAATCGGACCTAGACAGGTTACAGGGGTGGGCGGATGAGAATAGGATGGGATTCAACACTGACGAGTGCAAAGTGATGCACCTGGGGAGGAACAACCGGTACCATACCTACAGGTTTGGGAATTCCCTTCTCATCAGTGCAGAGGCAGAAAAGGATCTTGGAGTCATCACTGATGCCAAGATGAACATGAGCCGGCAGTGTGGGGATGCAGTTAGGAAGGCCAACCACACCTTGTCATGCATCGACAGATGTATCTCAAGCAGGTCCAGGGAGGTGACACCCCCCCTCTACACGGCACTGGTCAAGGCCGCAGCTGGAGTACTGCATCCAGTTCTGGGCACCGCACTTCAAGAGGGATGTGGACAACATGGAGAGAGTCCAGAGGAGGGCCACTCGCATGATCAGGGGGCAGCAGGGCAGGCCCTACGAGGATAGGCTATGGGACCTGAACCTGTTCAGCCTCCACAAGAGAAGGCTGAAGGGGGATCTAGTGGCCTGTTACAAACTAGTCAGAGGGGACCAGCAGGCATTGGGAGAGTCCCTGTTCCCCCAAGCACTACCAGGATTGACCAGGAATAATGGTCACAAGCTGGCAGAGGGTAGATTTAGGCTAGACATCAGGAGGCGCTACTTCACTGTCAGGGTGGCTAGGATCTGGAACCAACTTCCAAGAGAAGTGGTGCTGGCTCCTACCCTGGGGGTCTTTAACAGGAAGCTGGATGTACACCTTGCTGGGTGGTTTGACCCCAGCACTCTTTCCTGCCATGGCAGGGGGTTGGACTCAATGATCTGCTCAGGTCCCTTCCGACCCTAGAAACTATGAAACTATGATTGCTACCCACAAGCCTGATGCTCCAGCCAGTTTTCTATCCACCTTACAGTCCATTCATCCAGCACATACTTCCTTAGCTTGCCTGCAAGGATGTTGTCGGAGACTGTACCAAAGCCTTAGTAAAATGAAGGCATGTCACAAGCAATTCTAATGTCAAACAAGTCAGTCAACTCCTTGAGCATGATACCTTCTTTAAGGACATAGTGGCCCTGTGGAAAATTTTTGTGTGTGACTATCTCAATCAGGGCATAACTGGCTGCTTTGGAAATGAACCATGGGTCTATAGCAAATGGTACTATTTATTGTCTGTAGGACCCCTACCTCATTTGTCACAGATGCCATAAGGCAGGGGTGTCAAACTCATCCAATCCTGCTGGGCTGGACCGAGGACCAGTCTGGCCTCACCAGAGCTAACGCACAGGGTTGGCTGGTAGAAGTGCTGCACGCAGAGCTCTCCTAACATCCACCCCCATGCCATGTGCAGCAGGCGCTGACCCTGTTTGGGGGCATGTGGTCTGGAACCACGGGTGAAGCTACATGGGGTGTACACTGCATACAGAGCAAGATCATGTGGCTGGCCTGTGCTGGCCCCATGTGTTGCCTGCAGTGTAGCTAGCACATGCTACAGGTGGTGTGCAGGTTTTGACTGGCTGTATGCACTGTCCACAGCTCAGGTGGCCAGCACAGGGTGTGCTCCAGAACAAGTCCACCAGGGTGCAGCACACACCCTGGGCCAGCTCTGCTGGACTGCATGCAGCACTTTTGTGCTGGTTCCAACCCATGCATCAGACTAGCATTAAGGGTCAGTATGAGACCCACTCACTAGATCACACAGCTCCACTGGCTGGATCTGGCCCATGGGCCATACAGTTAACATTCTTGCTTAAGGTTTATAGTGACTGAAGCAGATTTTACAGAAACAGAAGTAGGACCTGTGTTGTCCTCAGTTTTCAGGACCTGGGGAATCAGATTCTTACCCTGCCTTTGCTACAGAGCTCCTTCGTAAGGCAGAGCAGAACAGTCACTTGCACGCAGCTTGGGCGTCCCAGGGCTACTTTGCAGATAGCCCGGGAAACTGCAATAACTACTGCACCACGAGCTGCACTAAAAACATCAGGTGCTAACTGAGTAACTTAATGTCCCGCATAACACTCGGGGGGAGGGTGGGCTTTGCTTTTGGCAGCCTGACCAGCTGAAATGCAGCTGGCTGTCATGGTGGCATTCTTCAGGCCAGCTCCCAGAAACTTAGTTACCCATGTTGGGCTGAAGTCAGGTACAAGGCAGGATAGATTCCCACCTTACAGAAAAAACAAAAGCACCGAATAGCAGCTCAGGAGGCTTTCCCCTAAGGGCTCCCATGCAGGCTGAGGTGTCACGCTGCATCAGTGCCAGCACTGGCAGGTCTATTATAATCATGGTATCTGTGCGATCGTTTCAACCCCTGCACGACGTATGATAGATAACAGTAAAAGCATTCAAAACTTACAATAACTTTTGAGGCAGCTAATTGACACAGTATATGCAAAACTCAACTCTGAGGGAGTCAACCCACTTCTGGTTTGCTGTCAGCACTTTCTCACAACAGCTTGCCTTCAAACGAAGAAACGCTTCAACTTGATGGCCCACTTCTCACTCACTCCAGAGTCAGTGAGTAATAGAACATAAAAAAGAAGGCTCATTTAAATCCTTATGTCCTTCGGTTTTTGTTTCAGCATACAACATTTTCAGCAAATACGATCATTTTGAGCTTCCAATAGGATCATTTCATACTTAAGACCTGGCAACGCTACCCCCCTCACCCCTCGAGAACGGGAACGCAGGACCACCGCCAAAAGGCTCGCACATACGTACTACACCCTCGAGCTCCGAGCAAAGGGGACGCATTGCGCACGCGTAGAAGTATCCCAACAAACATAGCCCTTACCCCAACTGAGATCTGCCCATGCGCGTGGAAGGGGAGGGAGCCTAGCGCATGCGCAGTCAGGCCCGGAGAATGTGTACGTGGGTTTAAGTCACGTGACGGCTCCGTCCTTCTCCCCGGCGGAGCCACGTCCTCTGCGGCGGGCAGCAGGGGCGGGGCGTGACGTGACGTGACGTGAAGTGAAGGGGTGGCCGGTGCCCGGATGGAGGCATTCGCCATTCGCATAGCGCCGCCAGCCGCTGAAGGCACCCCATAGCTGCCGCCATGAGGCTCCTATCCCGCCTGCTGCTGCTCGTGCTCCTGGTCTTCCCCGCCGCCCTCCTGCTCGGCGGCGCCCGCGGCCCGGGTGAGAGCGCGCGGCGCCCCCGGAGGGGGGGAGGGGGGAGAACGGGACGGGACGGGACGGGACCCGCTGCCGTTGGCGTTCGAACGCGGGACTACCAACCGCCGCGCGGGGCCCCGGGGGGCGGGGCTTCCCAGTTGCCTGGGGGCTATGAGGCGGCCCCGGCCTCGGGCGGACGTGTCCTGCCCCGCCCCCCATTCATTCCCCACTTCTGTGCCGGCCGCTCCGGGGGTGCGGGGGGGATCCTTGCCCCGCTGACGGCCAGGGCAGGGGTGGGGGTGGCTGGGAGACGAGAGAAGCCCGAGCAGCAGAGTTCCTCTCCGGGTGTCTGTGCCCCAAAGCTCGCACAGACGAAATTTTCCAACTGGTTAGTTGCTGTAATAAAAGATATTGCATCTGCCCAAAAAACCGTGTCTGCCTGTGTCCTTAGACCGGCAACTGTCCACCCCATGCCTTTTTTTTTTTCCTGAACACAAGATGAATCAATATTTTGCTTTAAAAACTATGTAAAGGCAGCCGGCCTAGTCTTCTCCCTTGCGAGGAGAGGCCCAGTCTCTGGCATTGTCACTTTGTCTGATTTCTGCCCTCAGTAAAGCAAAACGCAGGCAGTTTGAAGGGCAGCCCCGTGTAACCTGGCGTGCGCACTGATCGGCTGTAGCACGTGCGCTGCCTTCCCACCAGTGAGAGTCCCTCTCCCCCCCTCCCTCCCCATTGCCACATCATCATTCATCCCAAAACCCACTGAAGGAGTGGGGATGAGGTTAGAGGGCTGAGCAGTGTGGTAGTGTTGCAGCTCAGGAAGCATGTGCGAGGTTTGAGACCTGTCAGCAGCCTGCTGAGGTCAGGGTTGTGGATTCAAACCCAGGATTTGGGAGCTTGTAACTTTCTGGAAGGTCTGGTGGCAGATGAAGTGAGACTGCTCAAACCTGCCACTTCTCCTTTGTAGAAAGCCCAGTCATTTCCTTTTTGCTTTGTAGATCAGAATGATCAACTTGCTTTTTGAATTCTTCAGGGGCGCTGAAACCTCTTTGAAGGCTTCCATTGCTTTGAAAAGATTACCTGTGTGCTCGGAGTGTCAAACACATCTGGCCCTAGGGGCTGGGATAGTGGTGCAGAACTAGATGAATGGCACATGGTAGCCAGCCTCATGGGCCAGAGGGCCAGATTGGGCCTGTGAAACCTCCCTGTTTCAGGCCCATGCCTGCTCTGGCTATTCTGGCCCCTGGAGGGAAGATGCCTGGTATCATGCGCACTGGGCTATAGTCTCAGAAACAGGTGGTGCCAGGCTTCTTCCCACATGCTGCTGGGGCTGCAGTGCTACTGCTTTGGCACCAGTGCTTGGTAAGAGCTGGAACCTGAGCAGTACTGCAGAAAGGCCAGCACTCTGGTTTGTTCCCACAGTGGCAGCCAGGCATCAGTGATGCTGGGCTTCTTGCGGTCCTGCTGGGGCTGTGGTACTGCTGGGTCTTGCCCAGGCACTGCTGCTGCAAGAAGACCCCCTTATTAAGGCTGTAGGGCAGATGACTGGCTTGTGTGCCAGATCAGACGAGAGGCCCCAATGTTTGACCACCTTTAGACATGTGATTCCCAACCTCATTAGTCTGGGGACAAAACAGATTCCAATTTGAAATTTCTGGGTTTATTTTGCTGGGGGAGGGAGGGCAGAGGGAATTGTAGCACCCCAGGGTTGTCAGGGCATCTGGTTGAGAATTATTGCTTTAGAGTCTCTGTTTTCTTGCACTCATGGAACAGTTGGCGCTGTCTGACTGAGAACTGCTTTAGAGCCTTGCTAAACTTATATCATGCCCTAGTCCTTTCAGGGAATGTGTACTCTCTCCTCCCTGTACACCTGGTACCATGTTTGCAGGTTCTTCAGAATTCTGTCTTGCGCTTTTTCCTTTTATATGAGAGTAATGGGAGGAGGCAAAAAAATGGGAGGAATTAAAATGACAGGGTCACAGTGCATTTGAAACTAATCAGCTGTGTCAAATAGGCAGGAAAATACCTGAAACTGTTTTTGTGGGTTTGCAGTCTCATCCTCTCTCTTTAAATATTTCCTTTGTTGCATAAATGGGAAAATTAGTTTTGTTATCTGTATTCTAATCAAGATTTGGAACCACTGTGGTGATCGTGAAACTGGCTGCATTCAAAGTACGTGAAGGAAGGAGAGAAATAGAACTCTTTCTAAAACCTTTCAGTGATAGCAACATTAAACATACCAATAGAAAAAAGCTGACGTGGTGCATTTCAGGTCACATAGTGCTTAAGACTGGACCTTTCAGCATGTAGCTTGGTGATATATTTGTAAGATGGACCTCTACCTAAATTAAACATCAAGAACTCAGTCTGTTGCAGAACTAGGTCATGCGCTGGGATTTGTTTACATTGTGATTTTAATATTAAAGCTATGCTCTCCAGTAAATAACACTGTCAAGTTATGAGACCCATAACTGGCCCAATTCTTGCTTCATTCTTCAACTTTATACATGGGCACTTTGCAGTATTCGGTAGGACTGCATGAATTGCAATGTAAGATTGGTACGCAGGTTGTACTTTTTCAATTTCATTGAACCTTTTTGTGTCAAGGTTTATTTGCAAATGAAAATATGAACTAATTTAGTAAGTATTCCCATACACAAGTGTGTTTAAATCCAATTACATTTTCCAGTTAAATTAGTTGATGTGAATTAGTTATTGACATGAATGTTAGTATTTATGATGGGAGAAGAACTTCAGACTGAGGATGGAAATAATAGCAAGATATAACTTGACTTTTATAATTAGCTGTGTATCTTTCAAATGTGCATAATTATTATAACCATATTGTAGCACTCTGCTCACTTCAGCACATCAAGCAAAGTGAACTTTCTTAATTTGTCTAAATTGTAGGCTTGGAAAAGTATAAACTGGTCTATAAACTAGAACATTTTACTAGATTATTCTACTTAGTTCTCAGTTCAGGTGCTCTCTCATTCTGGGCTAGTACATTGCAACAGCCAGGAACATGAATGCGTTCACGGTTAGTTCAGTAAAATATACTAACACAACGGGTGGGACATTGATTTTGGTTTAGTGATCTGTCAGTAGCGTCCAGTTTCTTGGACTTGAATAAAAGCAGTCTGAATAACTAGCATTAGAGACTAATCAAGTATCAGTATCAGTTTTACCCTTTTCTGAAAGGTCACAAAATCAGTTGGCATCTGATTGTCTTTATTTTTTTTCCTTTTAATTTCCTGTTGGATGAAGTAAGCTGATAATTTACTGAATGTTTTATTGAAATAGAGAAAAAAACTTGCAATAATGTATGCCAAAGTGGGCTTTTAACTAACTTTTTAATTTACCTTGAGAGCCTTGATACGTAAATCCAGTAATTTTTTTAAATTACTCATAGTAGAAATTGACCAGAACGTATTTGTATAGAATTCAGAAGTGAAGCTTTATTAGTCCCCCTCCCCCCGCCATCCCCGCCCCAACTAAGTGCTTCCCTCCTGCTGCTAAGTTTGACATCATACTTTAGCTTTCCAAGTTTCCATTAGTCTGACTAGCTAACTGGAAATTGGGAAGTCATGTAGTTTTTATTCTTCTTAATAATAATAATAATAACGGTATCATCATCATCTTGTTACCAGGTTCAAGCTTGCTAGTGGCAGCTCAGGATGCTACAGAAGATGAAGAAGCAGCGGAAGATACTGTAGTTGAAGATGAAGATGATGAAGCTGAAGTTGAAGAAGATGAACCGACAGATTTGGTAAATGTTCATGGTTCTTACTTTACAAACAACAGCTTCAATTTAAATGGATTAGAAATCTCTCATTCAAATGTTGATTATTTAATTTCTTCGACATGGCCAAACAGAAACATGATCAGGCACCATACTTGGTTAACTAGAGTAGATATAAGTGGAGCATCTAGATGAGCACAGCCAGTACTCCTGTGCTGAAACAGCAACTTGAAAAGATTTCACTGTATTTTTTTTTTGTTTGTTTCTGTTTCCAAATCTTTGTAGTTCAGTGCTTGATCCACTCAGATACCAGTTCCTGCTTTTTCTTCTTTTTTTTCCCCACAAACATTGCTCTTCCAAGTGATGGCATTTTTTTCAGTGCCAGGTTTTTTCTTTGTTCAGTCTCTGAAGTTTCTCATCTAAGCTCTATAGTAGTGTTGTTCTAAAGCATGTTATACTTCTCTTATATTGATCGGTTTTATTTCACTCAACAATTATTTGTGTTCTGTTTCTTTTTTCTTTTTTTTTTTCTTTGTGGCAAATTTAACTAGAAACCATAGGTCAAAATCTTACTGTTCTGAAATAGTCAACTAACGCATGTGATTGAGACTAATATCTGATATTGATCCTGAAGATTTATTGTAAAACAGCAAATAACATGCAAAGAAAAAGTTTGGATATTAAAAAGCAAAGGCTTACTAGTTTGGGGGTTTTTTGTTTTGTTTTTAGCTGATTCCAGTAAAAGGATTTTATAGGTATTCATCAAATTCATGTGACACTTGGCTATTATATTTTACTAGCTTTTTGAGTTGGTTTGATAGCATTCCACAAGTATCTTAATACTGACTGAGTTTATCAGATACCTTCAATGAACATTTTCTAGTTGGCCATCCCTAATAGTAAATTCATAAGTAAAAATATGAAAATAGTTATTATGGTTAACAGAACTGAGTATTTCATTCAGCGTTCTTGAAATGTGCAGTTTGGCAATTGAGTTGGCAATATTCTTCCCAGGGCTAAACTTTAGAACATAAGTTTAAATAAACCCAACTATTGTACACAAACTTGATAGTATTTGCTTGATAGTACTTTTTTTTTTTTTTAATATAAATGTGAGTAACAGCATCTCTCAACACATTTACTATATCTTTAACTTTACCAGTAGGTGACAGTTTTACAAAGTGATATACTTCACCTCAAAGACAGTGGCATTGGTGATTTAACTTTTTATAAGGGGATTTAAAGAGTTCCAAGGCAAGTAGTTCATGAGCCAAGATACCAGCTTCCTTATTTCAAATTGGGCCATCTTATTTGGAGGGATCAGTAATTTGTGTGCTGACATAAGAAGGAAAGTAAGACACTTTGGGTGCATCTACACAGGATGTTTACTGCACAGTAGACTAATTAGCTGTGCAGTAAACATCTCGGCATCTACATGTGTACCTCTGTTAGGCTGGAGTAAACTAATTTACTCCACAGCAGGATAGTACTTGTAAATACTAGTACTGTCTTGCTACAGCATAAAAAACTGTGCAGTGACGCATGTGTAGATGTTGCAGTACCTGGCTGGGGCCTGAGGGTGCTTCCGTGTTTGGGCTGCCTACTAGCTAGCCCCCGCACTGAAGCAAACTCATGCCCCAGCCATTCTTTTCCCAGCTCATTGAGCTGTGGGAGAGAAGCCCCACGCTGGTGTGCTGACTCTCAGGGCCCCCTGCCAATCAGGGCTGTTCCAACCCAGCTCAGTGTGCTGCAACCCCAGGCACACGTGCAAATGGCATTTAACTCAAAAGTTTATTGCTCCCTGGCACATGTTGAAATGGTTTGTCTGGGATCAGTAAACCCCAGAGTTTATTGCTTCACATTAATTGCACATGTAGATGTGCCCTTCAAGAATAAAGTTCAGTAGGAGCAGTTTATCATTTTTAAAAAATTAAATCAGTTAAACATTTTTTTTTAATGATTAGCTGTTGTATTTTAAGGAATGATTTCCTTTTTCTAAGTGATTTAACATTGGTTGATATACTTTGTATATGGGATTTTTTTAAATAGTAAAGAGGTAATAGAGGAAACATTTGATGATTAGAAGCCTTGTTTGAGTAACTTAAAAACTATAAAATAAGCTCAGGCTGTAGTTGACTCTCAGCTGCAATTAATGGGCTTGGAGAAGCTAGCATTTCAGGGTTAGAAATGGATGAATGGTACTTTGGAACATGTTTGCAACAGCAGTTGGTATTAATTAATGCTTTTTATGGTATCCTATCTCAAATCAGTGGACAAAAGAAAAAATACTTTTTAACATTTGTCATAGACGTTTCCTTTTAAAAGTGGATATTCCTGGCTTCGCTATAGGCTTTTAACAGAAGTCTTTTGTCTTAGACAGAAGAAAAAGAGGAAGAAGACTTATCAGGAGAACCTAAAGCCTCACCTAGTGCTGATACAACAATCTTATTTGTGAAAGGTGAAGGTAAGAGTCCTGGGCCAATTTATCAAACTTTTAACTTGGCAGACATTAGCTTAATGTCACAAATGCATAAGAATTACAGTTACCTAAAGCAGGGATGGCCAGTCTGCAGCATCCATACTACAAATGGCACACGGGCAGCTTCTGCATATGTGGCTTGTGGCAAATCGGGGAGGGGGGCAGGCAGCACTGTGGCAGAAAGTAGTGAAGCAGCTTGGGCAGGGAGCAAGTACTGATCAGGGATGAAAGAGCAGCAGACTGGGCTCGGAAGGGGATTGGAGTGGCATTTGGGGAACCTGTGGTGCACCTGCCTAAAGTTGGCCTCCACCGGTCTAAAGTTAATGATGTTTTCTTAGGACTGAGTAGTTAAGCTGGGAATCTTTGGATAGTTTTTCACTGGAATACTGCATGAAATTTCCTAACCTACTGCTACTTGTTTTCCAGATTTCCCAGCAAACAATATCGTGAAGTTTCTGGTAGGCTTCACCAATAAGGGTACAGAGGATTTTATTGTTGAGTCTCTTGATGCATCTTTTCGGTACCCCCAAGACTACCAGTTTTACATACAGAATTTCACCGCTCTTCCTCTGAACACAGTGGTTCCACCACAGAGGCAGGCCACATTTGAGTACTCTTTCATCCCTGCAGAGCCGATGGGTGGCCGTCCATTTGGACTAGTTATCAATCTGAACTACAGAGATTTGAATGTAAGCTCGATTTCATAATGATTTTTACTCCTTGCAATTAAAGTTGAACTGCGTGGGCTGGAAGCAAGTAGCTCAATCCATTTCTGAGTGTTCTTTTTGTATGTTTAAGCCTTTATGTATGTGCCAGTAAATGTTGTAGATAAAGCAGCTTGGTTGCATATGTACTTCACTGCTAGTATGTTATAAAAACTTGCGTTTAAATTACATTAGATATTGGGCTGTTGGGTTTGTTTGTTTTTTGGGGGGGTTTTGGAGTGACTAAAGATTAGTGAGCAGCAGCCTATTTTTATAGAAAAGTCTAGATTCTTCCTTAGGGTATACTTTAAACTTAACACTCTATATAACTCAGGTTGCTGGTTTTTTGGTTGGGTAAAGCGTGAGTTTAGGCACAGTGCCATAACAGCATAAATGTGTGAGCATTGCTGACAAATGGTGCCCCTAGTTTCTTAGGGTAGAGGCCAGTAGCCTTTTGCAGGCATTGGCTGGAACTTGCAACCCAGCTGGGGCCTCAAGCCAGAAGTCTGTGCTGTCAGTGGCCTAAATAATACAACTCTTCCATGAACTAAGAAGTCCCTTTCTTCTCCTTAAAGTACTCTTTCTTCATTATAAGTTTTAATGTCTCCATTCCAATTGGCATGCTTTTGGCCCATTAAGTAAAGACGTTTTAAATGCTTCTTTAAAAAAACCTTATCATTATAGGGTAATGTGTTCCAAGATGCTGTCTTCAATCAAACAGTTACAATTATTGAGAGAGAAGATGGACTCGATGGAGAAACGTAAGAAACGGGAACTTTTAAGTTTTCTTTGGTTTTGTAGCAGTGAGTTTGTATGAAACCGGTGAAAAATGCTCTTGCATTTTTGGGACAGAATAACCTTATGCACAAATACAGACTGTGAAATGACAAGCTAAGCTGTACTGTAGAGAAGGTCCTTGGGATTACGGTGGACCATAAGCTGGATAAAGCCAATATTATGCTCTTGTTGGAAGGGAGAAAGGAAAAGCCAACAGCATCCTGGGTGGTATTAATGGGAGTATCATATGCAAACCCAGGGAAGTGATTCTTGCGTTGTGAGAGCAACAAAATGAGCAGGGGCCTGAGAAGCAGAACTTATAAGGAAAGGCTGAAAGAACTAGGGTTATTTAGCCTGCAAAAGAGAAGACTGAGGCAGGATGTGATAACAGTTTTCAAATACTTGAAGGGCAATATTAGAGAGTGGAGATGGGCTTTCCTCTGGCATTGTAAGGAACAGAACTAGGAGCAATGGCCTTGAGATGCAGCATGAGAGATTTAAGTTAGCGATTAAGAGGAGTTTTCTGTCTGTGACGGGAGTCAAGCAATTGGAACAACTTACCTAGAGAAGTTGTGGAACCTCCATTCTTGGAACCTTTCTAGAGCAGATTGGACAGACTTAGCTGGGATGGTTTAGTCGGGAATGATCCTTCCTTAACGAGGGGACTAGATAACCTTTTAAGGTCCCTTCCAGCCCTACTTTCCTGTGATCTTAAGGTTATTAGTTCATTAAATGAAAGTTCTGTATAGGATAGGAAATACCATCTGAACATCAAGGAAATGATGATATGTGTCTATATTATAAAATAAGGAAGTTATGCATTTCTCAGTAATGTTGCTCTGTCCACCCCCCCTTGCAAATTAGTATTTGAGCTTCTAATTCTGGCAGTACAAATATGGGTTCAGCTAAGATTTCTGGTTTGTTTCGGGTTTTTTCCCCACCCAAAATTATCCAAATCCAGAGCATTCCAGACATGTGGCAGTTTAATGACATAAGAAGCCTTAATCTGAGTCTCTGCTCCAATATAATTCTCTGGGAGTGAAAGAGAGATGACTCAGGGTATTGAAGAGCATCGTACACACTATAAGCTACAGACTCTAGTCCTTAGTATTAGCCCAACATTTGCATGCTACCATTTGAAAAGCGTTGATGTGCTCATTCCAGTTGCTGGGGAATACAGCAAGGTTGATGAACCTGTTGCAGGCAGACTACGCTCTTCTGTAGAAGTTGCTGACAGTTCTTGTGCAGAAATATGCTCTGCTGCTATGGATAGAAAGCCTCTTCCATCTGGTGTTTTTGCATCATCCTGTTTTTTTTCTTTTAATGATGTAGCTAACAACTTGTTGCACAACTGTAAGCATCTCAGTCATGAGTCCCTTTGAAAATGTTATGCTTTGGAATGTGGGTGGGTATTACTTGATTATATGTTAGAATATTTTTTAAGACAAAGATTCAATTTCTCAAGCTTTCTATATTGATTGTGATTCATGGTCTCTAGATTAGCTGTTTTCTCAGCTAAAAATTGAAGTTTCAAGGCGTTGGTATGATCTACTTCTGAGAATAAGAGCCCTAATTTGCTACATGATTTTTTTTCTCTCTAAATTATTTGCCAGAACTCAATTTTGGGACAGCCAATGCTGAGTGCCAATTTTGACTGAATTTACCAAATAGTTTCAGGTGAAATGTTAAGTGATAAATGGTCCAGAAATTCTTAGCAAAGGAAACAAAGGCTAGAACCAGAAAACTGGTGTCCCTTGGTGTCAGCAGCGCAAAAGTTAGGGCATTCACCATGTTGGACACACGAACTTAAATCCTCCTCCTGTCTCAGGTTGTTAGAACTCACATCAGTAGCTTCACTATAGAATGCCTTAAAGCTGAATGATATTCTGTAGTGCAGGGGTTGCCAACCTGTACTGGGGCGGCAGTGTGTGTCACAAGGGACATGGGCAGCCTGTGTGTGTGTTGTGGCAGATCAGAAAGGGGACAGACAGCACAGTGGCAAATAGAGCAGGGAGCAGAAGACAGAGCAGTGGATTGAGCAGGAAACACAAGGCAGGAAACAAAGCAAAGCAGCAGATCAAGCAGAAAGCAGAACAACTGATTAGATAAGGGAAAGGAATTAGAGGAGGGTGTGCGGCTACTTTGCGGCACACCTGCCAAAACGTTTGGCTTCCACTGCTGTAGTGGGTTGTGTTCTTTCTCCTGGTGGTCCTGTTCTATATTGTGTGAATTATGTAATTGCAGAGTGAGTCTCTGTTTTTGAGAGGTGGAGGACCTTCATTCAGAATCTTGCACCTGAGCAGGGAAGTTGGTTCAGACTAAGTTCATTTTAAGTGTCCTGACTATCAAGCTATAGTCACTTTATCTAGCTTGATAAATATTGAGTATTCCCTGTAATAGTAATCCTACCAGAAAAAGAAAGTGTTTACACCTCTCTCCATGCAATTTTCTTGAATGTGGTGGGGGTAAGGTGTTTTTTTGTTTGTTTGTTTGTTTTTGTTTTGGGGGGGGGTTTTGGGGCGGGGGGGTGAGGCTTGTGATGAAAATTCAAATCAGTCATCTACCTGAGGATGGATTTGGTTTCAAGCACTTATGCAGATGTGGGACACTAACTGCTAAGGCCCGTATGCTTATAAGCCCTTCACCTTCTGTGTTATCTAGCCTTTCATTATTTAGCTCACATTTCTTGAAAGTGTTCCGAACTTGAACACTTTATATAACAGAATTGATTCAACCATTTTTTAAGTAGTATGGTTTGATATGTGAAAAACTAATTACTGCATAACCCCTATTTGTAAATATTTTCAGTGAGGTAGTTTGCTTCACTAGACTTGCAATATCAGAGATAGGGAATGGATCTGGACTAGCATTGTAGTATGCAGTTCCTTGCATATTCAGCTAAGCTCATAAACCATTTCAGTGCATAAGGTCTCTCAACACAACTGCCTACCTATGGTGTATGTGACTCTTTTGAAGAGTTCATTTTGATAGTATACATTCTTTGAATTTAGAGGAACTAAGTCTAGTTTGGGAACTAAATAAAGATGCCAGATGAAAACACGTGTTATATAAAAGTTGTCCTGTAGTTCCAAGTAAAGTTTAAAGTTACTGTAACTCTTTGCCTCTTACCTCAGTTCTTTCATATACTCTGCATACAGCAAAGTTTTAAAACCCAGCTTCATTGTACCTCCAGGGAGCTATTTAACAAATAAATGGTCTTTACAAGTGCACTGTAAATTGAGAAACTTCTAGAACCAACTGTACCTTGTGCTGTGACTTTTGACTTTTCTTTTCGAAAAGCTGAAAGACTAGAATTCCAGCTACTAATGTGCTTTTAATTTATCTCATTCTGTCTTTTGCTAAACAAGGATCTTCATGTACATGTTCCTTGGTGGTCTTGGCCTCCTTGTCATTATTGGTCTGCATCAACTGTTAGAATCTAGGAAGGTAAGTAATCAATTCTGTGTAAGCACTTAATGTATAGTGTTGTTCAACTGACAGAGGGTAATGTATCAACAATCAGAGCAGTACAACTTTTGTGGCTTTTAATGGCACACGTAGAAGTTATGTGAATTTAATCAAGGCTAGATTGTTTGGAGGGAAGCAGTGATTTAACTAACTAGAATTCTCAAAGTCCTTTTTTTTTTAAGATGTCCCAAGAAACTTGTGAAAACATTAGATATCATGCTGATGGATTGTTTATAAATAGGGGGCAGGCAAAATATGGCCTGTGGGCCAGATCCAGCCCTCTAAGGGATTTTGTCTGACCTGCTACAGGTGTCTTGGTCCCACCCAGGGCAGGCCATAGCAGTAATGTGTGGTTAGTCCCGCTGTTCCTAGGCACACAGCAGTGCTGGGATGGCGCAACAACTCGACTTGCTTTCTTGCAGCCCCAAAGCTGGTGGCTCCTTCCAGCTGCCCAACCCCAGGGTTCACTGAACCCAGCCCCACAGCCTGGGCTCCCCAGCCCATCTGCTTCACGCACACTGCCAGGGATGGGACCCATGCAGGCAGGGTGTGCAGTCAGGTGGATAGGATGGGGCCATGGCTGGGCAGGGAGCAGTGTTTGGGAGCAGGATGAGTAGGTGGGATCATATGACATTGACAGCACAGGGCTGGGCCTGGGGCCCAAGGCAGAGCTGCAATCTGCTCCCTCCATGGTCCTGCAATGGGCACAGGTTCCA
This sequence comes from Crocodylus siamensis, assembly GCF_052110815.1. Lineage (NCBI taxonomy): Eukaryota > Metazoa > Chordata > Crocodylia > Crocodylidae > Crocodylus > Crocodylus siamensis. The sequence continues at coordinate 138,679,186 of NC_143397.1, forward strand.
TGGGCAGGGGCACGTGGAGAGTGGATTGCATCCATGCCCTGGCCTGTGGCCTCATGCTGTCACTGCCCCAAGATCCCGTATTTGGGCCAGATACAGCTCCCTACCCACCCATGGCTCCATTCTGTCTGTCTGGCTGCATGCCCTGTTTGAACAGGTCCTAGTCAGTCTCCATGGTGAAAAAGGTCCCTGTATTTGTCTTCCCCTCTGCAGAATATGGTTCAGTATCAATCAGGGCTTTTAGCTATAATACTGTGGACACTAAGAACTAGTCAGCATTGATCTTGGCCAAGTAATATGGCTAATGAAAGGGAATCGCACTAATTAATTACCTGCACAGGAAAACAGCCTAAAATAGATATTCTAGACTAGCTTTTCATATGGACTTTATTTTGCTCTGTGCTCTCTGAAATCTAGCTTAATCCACTTGGAAAGCAGTACCCCGCAAGGGAATTTAATGTATGATATCCATTGAGCTTAAATATTTAAACTTGAATTTAGTTTTGCAGTGTCTTTTGTTTAGAAAGATTCTCTAATTAGCATTGGGTGTTAACATTCTGTTGTACTCTTCAAGTTACTGAGGGAAAATCCTCACTTCCAAAAGAAGTGACTTGTTTTTAAGTGTACTGTAGATGCTAATGATGGAATGCAAATTCTGAATAAAGTTGTGTAGGATGTATAATCATTCCATGTAGCTATAGGTATTTTAGATTACAATTATCAAACTAAAAAGTTTACTGTTTATAAACTTAAAAAGCAAATTTTACACCGTTGTTAAATGACTCATTTAAACTTGAAGCTAAGCAGGCTTGGTACAGGTATCACAAGGTTAAATATTTGTTTTATGTGTATTTTATGATACAAAGCTTTGACTAAATCTGATTACAATATCTGTATTTAATATTCTTACAATTGTAATATCTGCATTTTTCTCATGGAAAGCAAAATCTGTTAATGTTCTCAAATCCTTTCAGCGGAAGAGACCAGTACAGAAAGTAGAGATGGGAACATCAAATCAAAATGATGTTGACATGAGCTGGATCCCTCAAGAAACTTTAAATCAGATCAGTAAGTAATAAGCCTTCCATGATCTGGGTATAATTTTTTCATCAAACAGGGGTTTTTTTAAAGGAAAAAAGAGAGCAAGAACTACTTTGTACCAAGTTCTTAGCTTTGTAGCTATCTGCTTTGGGGAGTAATTCAATCTAAATGCTTAACATACAATCTAATGACTGTTTGGCAGATTATTGTAATGTATGGTTATTTTAAGCATCTTTTTTCATCTGATTTTGTAGGGGAAAAGTCTCAGGGCTAGCAATAGCAGCCATCACAACCTTTCCTCCCACCTCAGCCATTCATATTCTGTCAGATTTAATTTCATTAGTTAGCCAAAAAGTAGGTACAAAACCAGTTTTACATGGTAGAATGGACCTTTTGCAGAAGGCCATCAATCTTCTTGTACCTGCCCTTCCTTTTCTAGACTTATTATGAAATTCTAATCCTTGAACCAAAGTTTGGGTCACAGGATTCTGGAGAGGTCCAAGTAAAATGAAAGAGGCCCAACAGACTGTGTTGGGTTTTTTTAATGACATAGAAGGAACCTGTCTCTAAAATGAACTACCAGTAAATGAGCATAAAAAGTATAATCTTGTACCTGTCAAAATCACTGAGATCAGAATGCTAGCCCCAAATCTGTCTGTTAAGAATGGTTGAATGCCTGTGGATATTTCTAACTTCTCTCCTACTGTTTTTTCTGTTTTTGCTTTCCTGTGGCCTCAGTGCAAAGTAGAAGAGGTGAGGCAATTCAACTTTGCTTGTAGGAACATGGGTCTTTGCTATGCATCTGCACTAACTGGGCTCTAGTGAAATTCTGATTCTTGCTGCATGTGGTTCATGGTGTAATAGCATGAGCACTGTTGGGAAATACCAGTTTTATGGTTTCAAATATGTGCAGAAGGCAACAGGTTGCATTTAAATTCACCCACTGCAGCTTAGATTTTAGCGTAGTTACGATGGCTGAGTCTGCTTCTTTCCAGAACTAGACTAGGGATAAGTGAGAGACCTCTGGGAGAAAAATTCAGGAAAGAGGTAGGTTAGTTAAGGAACAGTGACCTGAATGAAATTTGCTGTGCGAGTGTAAGTGATCCTGACCATGGATAAGTGGCATATGAAGTGAAAAGGTGGCCATTAAAAAAACTGGCACGAGGTGCACGAAGGGCATGGTTGGGTACCTCGGTCACTGCTGAGGGCCAGAACCACTCAAGTTTTGTGGAAAACATAAGCTTTGGGGGTTCTTTATTTTGTGTTTTCCTGAACTAGAATGAAAACGGGACATTTTCCTGTTATCTCAGTTACAGCACTCAATCTAACCTTCATATGTCCCAGGGGAGTCCTGCTGAGCTTGAAATTAGACTCCCTTTCATCCTGAGCAGAAATGGACCCAAGAAACACTCCCAATAAATCTGTTTAAAAGCACTGGAAAGTTTTCATTTCAATGAACTGGTGTTTTGTAACTAAAAACAGTTCATTAGGGAAGAAAAACTGGATTAGTTCCATTAGGCATGGGTGATCTGAAGACCATAGTTTTTTCTTTTGAGTCGTAAGTATGGGCAGACTATATAACTTTGCTTTGCCTGTGGGTTTTCTTTTTTCCCCCCTCCCATCTTTAAAACCAGCAGGATTTCCTCTGTCAATATATATTTGAAGAAAATTGCTTAATATCAGTTTGTTACTTTACAAATTTTAAAATACTCCATCCTAAATATTTTCCACAGAGGAGATAATGTAAAAGTCTAGAAAGTATGAAGTTTGTAGAGGGAATGTCTGCTGGAAATATATACAAGGGTTTTGATTTGCAATGGAGGCTCTTAAACTAAACTGGCACTACACTTGATCTGAACCTGTTAGGGAACTGATCAAGAAGTAAACATCAGAAAAGCTTACAATGCCCCCCTTAGATACTTTAATTTCTACCTAAGAGAACTTTTACAATCTTTTCTCCTATGCCTGAAGAAGGCTGCTTGTGCCTGAAAGCTTGCAATTAAAGAATTTTCTTTTGCAAAAATCTCATTGGTCTAATAAAATATACCACTTCTGCCATGAGTTCCGATTCCCCTTAGATTCAAATTTAGACAAGATTAGTCTTTAGATTTATACTAGTTTGTATTTTCAGCATCCTGTATACTATCTGGGGGAGATGCATGACCTTAAAAGACTTAAGCCCTTGTAGCCCTACCTATGAAGTCTGTAATAGTTCAGAGCTTGTCTATGAATCCTTAAAGTTTCTTAAATAAGCAGTTGTAAAAGTAGTTAGACCTATACTTGACATCAGGTAACCTGATTGCTTTTCCTGCACACAGAACAATGTTCATCTTCTCTCCTTTTGAACAAGGCTTTGAAAATTCCTTTTTTTAGATTTTAGTCGCATGAAGGCACCTCTGCGTTTAAGGGACAACTGTAGACTTGTCATAATTAAGCTTTTTTGTCTTGTAAACTGCCAGGATTGAAGGTCAAATAAAATTGTAAATTTGTGATACAAACTAGAGTCAGGCAGTACTTAACTAGAATTATGACTAGTATCTTGTCCCCCACAAATGCTAATGTCCACATTGAAGCATTAAATAAGATTTCTATTATGACTATGAAGCTGCAAAGTGTTCATCTCATTTTGTTATAAAACAATGTATATTGTTTGTTGATGCCATACAGACGGGAGGAAAATACAGATACTTTCAGAGGCAAGCAAACTCCCAAGTATCAGTCTAGTGATCTCTGTCTTGCTAAAGCATAATAGTTTAGTATAGCTTTTTCTTTAAAAAAATGGATAAATGTGTTAGCATTTTACAAATTGAGTATCTTCAGTCATGTAAATTTAAGTAAGCATTAAATATGGAGGATTATATGCTCTGAAGCTACAGTATATTTCAGTGTTATACCAATAGCATGTTTAGAATGATTGGGCTAGATGGAAGAAGAATTGTATCACATATACTTCTTGCATGGCAGTGTCTTATACTGGAAATAATTAGCAGTTTCCATTGTAGGCAGGAAACGGAAGACTTGGGTGGAGGAATTGCTTTTAATTTGATATAGTACTTCTAGCAGTTGAGGTAACTCCTTTCTTTGTCCCTTCTCTTCCAGATAAAGCCTCACCAAGACGATTGCCTCGTAAAAGGGCACAGAAGAGATCGGTGGGATCTGATGAGTAAATGTTAATTAGTACCACAATTCGGCCTTTACTAATCCTGCCCTTTTTTTTCTTTTTCTTTTTTTTTCTTTTTTTTCTGGATTGGAGCAGTGCAGAGAATTCATATCAACATGAGGAAAATACTGAACATTTGGACTGAGCAATCTTGTTTACTGGGGTTAACTTGAAAATGCACTTCTCTTTTTTTATAATGGAATTTCTGAAGGGGTTTTAACCATTACAATCTGTGTGACTGTGCGTGTAAGCAGTTTGTCTCAACAGAATCATTGTGCAACCTGAAATGTGCCTTTAGAGTCCTACGTAGCATCATCTGCGTGCAACTTTTAAGTTTCTGATGTATCAGAAACCCAAATATGGAGTTGCTTAAACTGTTCTGATTGTATAAGGAAGTCTTTATGCATTTTAGCATTTAGCATCCTAAGCTATTAACTACATTCTTTGCCACACACAGCTACCTAAGATTTTATGTGTGTATGTGCTCCTACTTCAGTGGTATACACTGATTATCTAGATGTGTGTAGCTAGTATTCTAAAGGCACAAGCAAGTATAACTGCTCTTAGCAGTACGTTTTTTTTTAATTTTGCTACTGTTTAATAGCACACTGAGAGCCAATAAGATAAATGCATTTGCATAACTGTTAGGGGGCCTTTTACAGCAGAAAAATTTGTGAAGCGTGGAATCTGTGTGATTATTTGGTATGTTTTCTAGAAGATTTGGGGTGGCTTTTTTGCTTTGTTTTGTTTTTTACAACAGGAATATTTCATTGTTTAAATAGTTGGCTATTGACTTGTCAACAGTTCTGATGCTTATGACAATAGAGGCAGTTTTGGAATGCTTTCTCAATGGAAAATGTTTAGGGTACCCATTCTTTTTTGTTTGTTTTGTTTTGGGGGGGGTTATTTTTCCCCCCCCTTTTTCACCCTCAGTAGAAAAATCATGGCTAGCAAAATATGTTGTATCCAGTGTAATTTGGAAAACAAGAGATTGTCTTTAAAGCATTATATATTGGGTAGGGATTCATGGCTTTCTGTACAGTAAAGACCTTTTGTAAAACATCTTAAGTTGGATTCCAATTATCATTTGATTGTAGGTGTGCAAATGACATCTATGTTGAAGTTAAGTTTATTTTGCAAAGATGTGATCTTAGTGACACTATATGCTTTTCTTAAGGGGGAAAAAACCCTATTCTAAAATCTTAACAGTCCTACTGAAATAATAACTGTTGGAAATAGCCTTTCTTGGCCCTTAAATTTGGTTGTGAGCCAAGCATGGTTTTGTTTCTCCCCTTTGGGTTAGTAACAAAGTATATTTTTTACCAGTAAATGTGCTAATTCAACATTTCTAATATAAAAGCTATTCATGTACCCAGAAAGGGACTGGTTTCATGGAAGACTTCAGTGATCACTATAAAATTTAAGTGCATATTTAAAGCATAAAGGGGAGTAAGTTTTGGCACGTAACTACCTTGTTTTTGAGGATTGTAACTGGGAGCCAAAGGACCCATCTATGCTTTTAAAAAAGCATGGTTGACAAGAATACAGAGTCTTTTCCCTGTCACCTTAGGCACCAAAGGCCTGATTTTTTTTTTTTTCTCTCTTCTTTCTTTCTTTTTTTCCCCCAAGACATGTACTCTTAATGGTAATGCAACTCCTTGAAGGTGTTTGCGTGCTTTTGTAGCTAAAAATCTGGCCCTTTGTTCTTGGCTTGAAGCTTCTTCAGTTAGAGAAGGGCAGTGATTTGAAACGTCTATTTTTGCTTTTTCCTTGCAACTGAAAGTGCTTTTTTCCATCTGCACTTATTCTACAGGGACTGAGCACCTGAGCCATGAGCCAATGACAGTTGAACAATACCTGCAAATCACTTCACCATCCTGGGTTTGAAGCAGGGTCTAAGGTCTAAAACTACCTGGTCTGGCACTGTTGTATTATAAGCTTCCTTTAAAAAAAAAAAAAAAAAATTTGCAAAGTTGTTGTGGGGTTTTTTGTTTGTTTCATTTTATGTTTTTTTACTTTTGTCTTGGTGTGAAAAGTAACTTTTAGAAATGTTTGTTTCCATTTTTTTTTAACGGTGCTTGTCTTAACATTTGCCAGCGTAGTTAGCTAGTAAAGAGTGTTTTCTACAAAGCAGGATTTAACAAGAGTGTTTAATAAATAATGATTGTGTTTAACACTTGAATGCTATCTCCAGAATGGGCTTATCTACTAAAATCCAAACCATTCTTCCTATCAGATGAGGGAAGCGGTTTAAGATGGCAAATGATTCTTTACAGACTGTGTTCACACTGGTAGTCAAGCAAAAAATATTTAAGTGCTTTGAACCATGGCCTTCTGACTGCAGCAGTGGCTGTTCTACTGAACACTGGAGGGGGAGGGGACCCACTTATTTGCCAATCTCTGGCTTATCTGTGGTACCTTGGCTCATAAAGAGGTCACTTAAGACTTTGCATCAGTGCCCATTATCACTGATGTTGGAATAGAGACTTTCCATCTAAAATGTAGAAAGGTAAGAGTAAGAAATGTAGAAAGGTAAGAATAATGAAGATCATTGAGGATGGCCATCTAGGCAAACCCTGAACTGCTATGGGTTTTCTATTGTAACATCATGAAATATCCACGCCGTTCTTTCTTCACTGGTCCTCTATACCATGTAACTTGAACATTGTTCTGCAGATGTTAACATCTTGCAACTCATGGTACCAGAGATTTAAATCTGCTTCATACAGGATTTCCCCCAATAGTGAGCAAAACCAAGAACAACTGTCAGTTAATTTTCTAAAATTAAGTTGTAGAGCAATTCTTTTTTGCTTAGCTTGGTAAGTCGTTGTAATATCTACTATGACTTACCAGTTGTTTTGCTCCTTTGTATTGGGTAGCTTAAAATAACTTAGTAGGGCTGGAAGGAGAGGGAGCAGAGAGAGCATTCCCAAATTGCTAAGCTGGTATGAGGGAGCTTGTATTATGATAAGTATAAGTCACTGTTTTTAAAACATGCTACCTCTGCTTGTAGTGGCAGATTGGTTTAGTTGATTTCTTCCTAAGATACTGCTTCCATCTCTGACAATGTCTGGAATATAGTTCCCCATTAATTTTATGGATGCCTTCTTACTTACAGCTTTTTGCTAATTGTCTTGTCACTTGACCAGGCATGATGAATGAAATAGCACAATTCTAACTTCTTTTTCTCCTTTGTAATATACTACAGTTCTAAATTTAGCAATAACTAGGAAGTCCACAGCAGAAATGGGAAAAGGAAGAGATGCTATATATCAGTTTTTTAGCAAGTAGCTCACTATAATGCACAAGGATTACTACAAGGCTGTATACAACATGTGGTTATATACCATAGTAAGCCGTGTTAAAGTCTGTACTTGCCACTTAGCCTCAAAGCATTACCTGCTTTAACAAACTAAAAGGGACACGGTAGGCATTTATTACCAGTTGAGTAATTCAATATAGCTTCCCTCTGCCCCCCCCCCCCCAGTAATATATGTACACTATCATCTGCAATGGCTTCAGAAAGGGAGAGTTAAACTACTGCTTGGGAGTGTGCAGCAGCTATTAGGCCATAACTATCATGTTGGCCTGAGCCTATAATTGTGCAATTGAGCTCAATTGCTCCTTTTGATCCTGAATGAAGCAGTCAGAATTGGAGCAGTTCTGCTACATTTGTACGGCTGCAGGCTCACGTCAGTGTAACTGTTACAGCATAACTGCTGCTATATATTCCTCAGCAGCAGATCTCTCTCCCATTTTGAAGCTGCTACAACTGCACACATTGTCCAATATCCTAAGATGCGAAAGTTCACTTGCCGCCTTCAAATGCTGTCACTGGCAAAGTGAGTTTGAGTGAATTGTACTCTTGGCAAAATATGGGAGAGTTGCAGGTTCCAGAAGTTCAGTTTATGACTAGTGTCTTGTGTGCATGAGAAGTCATAGTTTGTGGCAGACGCATGGGTCAAAGGATTGGATGGAGAAGGTTCTGATGTAGCCCTTCTGCAGCTTTGCTTTGACTTCAGGGAAGATGCTTAACCTTTCTGTTTCATATAACATGGAATATGAATGACATTTCATCTGCTGCTTATACTCCTTCTGCTTCTGACTTGTTCTCCTGAAACTCTTGCTGGTGCTAAAACTGGAGTGGGAAGATGCACAACACTTCCAGAATTATGGCAGCTGTGGTAAAGATCTACCACCAATTTCCATCAGTGTTGCCCCACACTAGGCAGTGGCTGAGGTCTCTCTATCCTTAGCCCCTTTCCTCACTTTCCTTGGGGGAATATGGAGTCAGTACCTACCTCATAGGGTGGCGTGTTTCTCTAGTTCTTTGGAAAAGAAAGCTAAGTCTCGCACAAGCTGCTTCTATGAAGAGCCCATAGAAATAATTTGAATAATTTGTGTACTTTCTGTCAGACTTTTAATATTACACTGTAGAAAACTTGGCCCTACCACACCTGATGAGGCTATTGCTTTGTGGAAGACTCAATCCCTGCTAATTAACCAATGGAGCAACACATTTGCTGGAGTGCAGAAGCTTTTATAGGGCTACTGGATCTTTATGTAATGAAGCTTGCTATGTGTACAAAAAGTGTGGGGGCAGTAAACGAAGACCATCTTTCAATCTGATGGTTAACATAGCTTGCATCAGGAAAGTAGTGTCAATCACTTTTTCTATATAAACAATTGCTTGTTAGATATTGCAGGGTTGTAATTGAATGGAAGGGAAGGAGATGCTTTTATAGCTGTCACTTACACAGTTGGAGAATGCTGTGTAAAAAGTGAAACGTACTGCATTTCAAATGACAGATGCTGTACAATAACTGAAATATAATCTTTATGCTCAAACTTAATGAGATCAGATCAGCCTCTCAAAACAACATCACTGTTTTTTTTCTTTTGTAACAATTGTTCCTAGCTTTTTATAGCTTTTTTTAAAACGCAGGTCCTGCACCAAAAAGCCTGACCAAGTCTTTGGACTGGGAGGAGATGATACTGTTATCTGATCAAGAGGAAAGTATGTTCCAGAAAGAAACCAGCAATTTCGAAATAAAACCATTGTGCGTACCAGAATGGGGCAAACTATGCTGCAGTGGGGAACACAGCCATTGTTTACAACTAGGTAAAGAAGCAAAGTGATTCACTAAGTGATCGTTGCAAACACAGTGGTTTTATTTTTAAATTGTTATTTCTTTCTGAAACAGCCTCATAATAATCTGGAAGAAAGGTGTATAAATGGCAAGAGAATCTCTACCACAGCAAACCCTAAACCTCAGCATGTTTTGGTTTTTTTTTTTCTCATTTCCAATGAAAATCCTTGTTGGAACAATTATCATTCTTTAGACTTTTTTTGAGTAGCTAGTTCATAGGTCTGATGAACTCTCTCATCTGGTAATTCATGATTACTGTCAAACCTTTGAGAATATTGAAAAGAAATGCCCCATCAGTGAGTGTGTCTACATAAGACACCATGTATGCAGTAGACTAATTCTACTGTGCATTAGCGCGGCAGGCAAAAACCATGCTAATGCGCAGGAGAATTAGTCTACTGCACATTAGCGTCACCTAAAATGCACGTGCTGGCACTACTGCATAGCACCAGTTATGGTGTGTACCTGTTGTTATAGGTACTAAAATAAATGTGCAGTAACCACTGTGCATTAATGCACATGTAGATGTGAGAGGTTAAGTAGCAACACCAGAAACTAAAGCTGAGATGGGAGCAGTTTTGAATGCTGCTGCTGCTTCTACAGTGCTCTGTAGCAACTTGAGCATTACAGGGATTTCTTCCTGATATAAAGTACTTATCAGACCAATATTTACTGACTTTACAAATGATTTCCTGACAAGTTAGTGCTGGAAGTCAAGGCATATATTTTAAAAGTAAAGAGCTTTATTATGACTACCAAGTAATACTCTGCAAGAAGCTGGTAAAGCGGGTAGATTGGAATAAGATGGTACAGTTATACCTTTCTACCTACTGATAAAACGCAACTGCCTTAGAAAGTACGGCTTTTGTAGGGTGGGGCTTTAGCTCCTTCCTGACTTTGCTTTTAAAAAACAACAACAACAAAAAACACTCTGGTAGAATTCTTGCAGGCTATTACTTTTTTCACCCAGTTGAAGCTGATTAAAGGAACTGACACTAGCCTGTGCTAAGTTGTTGGGTTTTTTTTTCTATTTCTTCTGAATGAGCAAGTGTGATAAAAATGAGCTTTGCTTTCTTACCCTGCCACTTCTCTTCCTGCACTGTGCCCCGCTTATCCTAAATCATGTCTGATGCATGCAGTCTGTTCCCAAGGATTTGGGTGCAAGAAATTCTTTGAAGCTAATGGTTTGGGCCTGTCTCAGCTTTCCTTTTGGTGCAACTCTCATTAGCATTGCCCCAAAAGCACTCGGAGATTGAGCAGCTGAACTCTGGATGCTTCCTGGAGTGTCATACTTCAGTGTCAGACCTTAAGGTTTTTGATCATATTTGAGCGAGGCAGGTTTAAACACTGCAGCTTGAAATAGGTGGGAAGAATTCTGCAGAACAAGCTCCATAAAGCAAATAAGTGCTTGGCTTTTTAGTCAGCACACCTGCACTGACTAATAAGACTAATTCTTTTATACTTGTAATATCATGTGCAGGCCTTGCTAGAACATTGAATAATATAAGCATTGATTAATGCATATACAGCTCTCAAAGGCTTTGCTAGAGCATTGTTCAAAGTGGGCCTCACCAAAGCCTGACCTGGCACCCACCAGGACCTTAGACTGAAAGATGCCTATGAGATTAGGCTTGAAAGACCTCTGACAAAGATGACTGACTGAGCAGACTGGTAAGGCTGGTGCCAGAGAGTGCAGAATATGCATGATCATGTCAGGTGTGAGAATCTGGTAACCCCATAGAGAAGTTGATGTTTCATTATGTAAATAGCCAATGTAAACAATTTTTTTTTTTTATTCATGTGTAAGAGAAGGGCTGGAAATTTTTAGAATTTTACATTGTACCTAGGGGATGCTACAGACGCATTGTGCCTGCATCTTGCCACAAACATCCAGGGCTAACGTCTTGTAACCCTTTGAACAAGCATGCGAGTTAGCGCCCTTGCTACATGTTGAAATTAAAGCTGGATAGATACCAGTTATAGAGTTGTTGCACCTTTTCAAGCACTACCTTTACAGCTGGCTGGCTCTTTTTAGAGCTGGGTAATCCTTTTTATTGTGTGATAATTACTCTCCCCCTTGGCTGGTCTAAATGTATTGCCTGATTAACCAGTTAATTGTGTGATAATTACTTGTGGCCAGTCTTACTTTGGACGCATGGCAGGCCTAAATTTATTGTGTGAGTCACCAGTTAATTGCGCAATATATGTAATGTGTAGCAGGGGCCTTAGGTAATAAATGTGGCCAAGCTTTTGCCACCAAACTGAGCCTATGGTCATTCTTTGTAACATCAAGGTCTCCAAGGGAATGCATGCTTGCCTGTAGCAGTATAGACAGACAGCCAGATGCCTTGTGGGGTTGGTGTGTGGAACTGGGCCTCATGCTGGTAACTGGCCGTGCCCTGCTCTGTACACCCAACATGCAGGGCTCCCTATGGATCCAGAAATTCAGTGGCAAGGGAGTAGCAATCAATGCTAACCTCCATATTTCTATGAGGAGCCCAGGGCACCAGATGAGACAGCCCAGCAGGCTGGATTTGGGCCGTGCATCCCTGGCAGAGGTAATACCCTGACAGCATTCAAGAAGAACTACACTGTCTCAGAGATTGGATGCATAACACTGGTGTCCCTGATTATAGATTTGCTAAGTGGTACATCACCCTTTTGTACAATCATAACCTGTAATGGCAGATAACTCAAGTTAGGAAGTCCTTTCCTCCCTCCCCTTGAAATCCTGCTGCATTTGAGGTGTATAGATGCACTAGATAGCAGAAGAAGGCTGTCTGTATGAATTTAACAAAGGAAATGGGGGATCATGGATGGGAATAGAGGGCGCAGTGACCAAAAATACCTGATCAATGTTTATATTAGTCTGTTCCAGTGAGGCCTACATCCAGTTAAGTTTTACTGGCATACATGCATCAGATTTGATTAAATATAAGGACCTTTTAAAGTCTTTTTTTTTTTGTCAGAAGCTATCATGTAGTGTCTAAAGTACTGCTTTTCCTTTATGTGGGACAAGTACTAAATACTACATGTATGTAGAAACATCTGATAACTGCTGGTTCTTTAATGGCTTAGATGCTACAGAAACAATTTAACTTTTACATTAACGTGATAGTAAATGTTCTGCATCAGATTTCACTGCTCTTGATAGTTCTGTACCCAGATAACATCACATATCTCCCAGCTGTCTTGTAATGTATATCCTATAACATTGCAAGCTGAAGACAGAGCTATGGTAATCCTTGTTACTAAAATAATTCGGAAGAAGGCAAGGCAAGGTGGTCTGCTAGGGACTCAGTCGTTCAAAACAGGACCTTTTATAGGCAACAGCTTTTAGGGCTATCTGACTTCCAAGATGGTTGGGGGCTGCTTGTCACATGGGCCACAGACTCCTGAGCAGGCCATTGTGGGCTACAGATCCCTGGAGTCTTTCTACCTGTGCATGCAGCCCAGGTCCCTTACGAAGCACATGGCCTAAGCAGCCCAACCCTTCCCTCCCATGCATGCAACCTGACTTCCCCCTCCATTCAGTCAGTGTGAACAATACAGACACTTAACTTGGCCAGTAACTCTTGTAGCATGAGCAATCTGGATTTCCCCCTGCTGCATGTGTAGCTGTCTCTCCTTACTCCACCCCCAGGAGCAGTCAGGAAGCAGAAGCTGAAGGAGGGAGCAGGAACTACATGTGCCAGCCACCTTAGCTGCTAGAGTGGTAGGTACTGCAGGGGCTGAGGGGCTGCATGCCACCAGTTGGGCAGCTGTGGCCTATTTCATCAAATGTTGTTTGAGGATAACAAAGTGGGGGTTGGGGTGGATCCAAAGGGGATGCAGTGGCCTGACCACAATCCCCTTTTTCTGACCATGTCACTGGAGCAGCAAGGAAGGTAAGCATCTCCCACTTCCCCTCCCGTTTCCCCCCTCCCCTGCTGCCCCTGAGACTGGGTACCTAGGGGGGTGAAGCAACATGTACACAAAATCTGATGCTCTGTTGTGCTATGGTTGGCAAGCCATGCATCCTTCACCCCCCTTTAACTTGCCCAGAGGAGCAAAATCTCAGCAGCAAATGCTGTGGGAAGTTTCTTTGAATGGTGCTTCATTGCCAGTTTATATAAGCAGTAGCACAGCAGGCACTCAGTGAGAGAGATGTATGAAAACAGAAATTTTCTATTCAGCATAGGCATTCTGACACCACTTCTTGGTAACAAGGTTTGTTTCTAAAATACAAAAACTGTCCACTTATAGTATACTGGTGTGATAAGGTTTTACATTAGGACAAATCTCTCCCATGTGCAGGAAAACAATTGCTCTATGCGACTATAATTTCATTTGGATGAAGGACACAATTTTACTTGACCTGGTCAAACTGTCTTTTTCCTATTTCAGCATCCTTATATTGCACCATTCTGACATGTAATCACCACCCTGCCCCTTTCCCCCCCACGCACATAATTCTTCTTCATGGAGAAGCCTTGTTTATAATTATGTAATTTTCTAGCTCAAGTAAGCTAAATTCACAACTCACTGTTCAAATGGAGTGAGTCCAGGAATTAAATAATCTAGCCCAGAGGGTTTTGTGAATTGCACAATCAAATGTGTACATGTTTCACCAACACAGATTCATATCATATACATCTTATGCTGCTTCTGGCTTGCAATGATTTTTCCCCCATAACACAGAAATCTTGCAGAAAAAGAATGGATTTAAAAGATTAAGCCTACAAAAAAATACTTTCAGATAAAAATGGGTCCATGTATAAACTGGTTTAGAAAGACCAAGCAAACCACTATGTTGTAACTTATAGCTATACAGTTTGTACCTAAAGGTTTAAATCTATAAAAGAGTCCATATTTTGCACCATTTAAATTCAAGTGGCTTAAATTAGATCTTCAGTTAATACGCATTCAGACTACCAGAACACTATACAACACTGCAAACAGCAGATGAGTATTAATCTATTATCTGCTGGCTTCTACAACAATAAATTACTTGTTATAAAATGTTTTTTATTTAATTAATTCCTGTCGTTTTAATAAATGGGTCAACTGATTTCTCTTCCTCCAGTCAATGAGTGTCTATTTCCATGAGCTGGTAATGCATCACAGGAAGTGATCAACCTTGCACAGATAGGCTGGACAGAACAGTCTCACCATGAAGAAATACCCATGAAAACAGCTGGATAACTTGACTGGCTCCCTCCTTTCCCCAGTAATTTTTCTCTTGATTATGTCAGTTCTTGCAATATCTGTTGGCTCATATAGTTTTATAGCCAGCAGGTTAAATGCAGATTGTAAAACTATTTGAATCTCTGGCTAGACACAAGGGAAGAAGCTAGTTTATTTCAGTGTTCCTATTGGCCTGCAGTTTGCATTATCATTTACATTTACATGGCAAAGACATAAAGCATTTAGAAGTCAGAATGGTAGTAGCCCTTAACACAGGTGTAAGTGACCCTCAGAAAGATTAACATGTGTAACTCATTCTCTTTAGTATTGTTTAAGCTCATGTTTATACATATTTTCTGAATTAAGAGGTTTTCCTGAATTGTAGTTTTTGGTTTTAAAGTTCTTCAGAACTTTTAAGTTCTCAATATTCATATAAAGGAATTTGTCCCGTAGCATTTGTATTACAAATATTAAGAATTTAAATTAAGAGCATCTTACATGCTACCTCAGCCTGTTCCCTTCATGTCCAAGCACCTTTGATTTTCATTAAGAAAATCAACATCATCCATTGCAAGTTGGTATTACAGATGTAAATTGTCCCAGTAAATGTTTTTTTTAAAAATAATATACAAGAAACACCACAAACCTTCATGTAGAAGGCTGGAGATTATGCAGCTAGCAGTACCAGAGGCTACCACCTGGGGGACCTTCAAAGGTATTTTGCAATTCACTTTTTTAAAACTGGTCAGGAGCATTTGATGTATGTGTGTTCCTGGTAATTCTTGCAGGTAATGTTCATGCATAAGTTATATCTTGTTCAAAATTGAAGCTTTCCAAATGCTAAAAAATCAAAGCGTGTTCCGTTCTGCTGAACTGCAGTTCATACAGCTCCTTCCTTTAGTCAAAACAGTGACCTTTGGAAAGTTAAAGTTCATAAACTCTACTCTCCTCCCTAATCCTAACTCACTTGATTTGAGCTAAAGCCATCCTAGACAGCTGACACAAGCAGCAGAGCAGCTGTAACTCTCAATTTCTTAAGCCCTTTATTCAGAGGGAAGACACGGTGTGTTCATAGTTCAGTGTATTATGAGTCAAAATCCTAGGGAAGACAAAAACTTGGATTTTCAATGGAGCTAACAAAGCAGGGTAAACCCAGGACTCCCCTATAGGGTTTAACAACCTGTACCTCAAGTGAAATCCATTGGGACTTTTACCTCATGTTCATTAATGTGAGTTAGTTAACTCGAGAACACACACTTTTCTATATAATAAAGGCAAGGCCTAGAGAGCTACAGCTCAAAAGTGGGTGCAGAGTAGCCATGGTAGAGATGTTCCTCCAGGGCCTTCCCAAATGACTGGGCTCCTGTAGCGCTCCAGCTACTCATTAAAGCTACACTCTTAACTATATTGGGCAAGACGTTTACGGCAGAGCTGACTAGTTAGTTCCACAGTAAAGTTTCAGCAGCTACATGTGCAGCCCTATTAGGCTGCAGTAAACTAATGAAGTTGCTGTAGGATAGTGCTTGTAAACACAAATACTATTCTACAGCAGTGTTATTTAGTGGGCTGCAATGCACATGTAGACACGGAGCTAGCTGGCACAAGAGGGTGCTTCAAGGCAGGGGCTGTCTGCTGGCAAGCCATGTACTGGAGCACCCTTGTGCCTCAGCCAGCCCCTCCACAGCATGTTTAGCCAGGTTGGAGCAGCCCTGAGCTGGCAGGCAACCCCTGGGGTCCTCTGCCAGCTGGGGCTCCTCTGACCTAGCTCAACATGTTATGGTCCTGGGCACATGCGTAAGTGTGGCACGTGGGAACAAACTCCAGTACAAATTGCACTGGCGTTATATTAATATCACATGTAAATGTGTCTACTGATCTGTAGCAACCATGTCTTTAGACAAGCTCTTAGTCTTCTTCTTGCATCAAGTCTATATCACTGTTGCAGAACTCCCAAAAGATTATAAATCATAGGAGCACAAGAAAGTAGGAGTAGACAGGACCTTGCATAAAGAAAGTAGGAGTAGACAGGACCTTGCATAGGCATCTAGTCCAGCAAGCCATTTAGGTCCTGCTCAAAGCAGAGTCATTCCTGACTAAGCCATCCCAACCAAGTGTCTACTCAACCTGCTCTTGAAAATACCCAGGGATGGAGATTCCAAGAACACTTTCTCCAGGTTGTTCCAATGCTTGACCACCCTCATATTCAGAAAGTTCCTCCTAATCTGTAACCTAAATTTCCTCTGCTGCAATTTGAGTCCATTGCTCTTAGTCCTGTCCCCTTCATTCACAGAGAAGAGTCCATCTCCATCCTATTTATAATCACCATGTATTTGAAGACCATTATCAAATCACCCAGCAATCTTCTCCAGACTAAACAATCCTGGTTCTTTCAGCCTTACCTCATACATTTGTACTTCACAGGCCTCTAATCTTTTTGTCACTCGCCACTGGACTCTTTCCAACTTACCCAGATCCTTCTTGAAATGTCAGGCTTAAAGCTGGACAAAGTACTCCAGGTGGGGCTTCACCAGTGCTGAACAGAACAGAAGAATCAGTTTCCTTGATTTTCAGGTGACACTTTACAACCCAGTCTGCTGTTGATATTTTATGCAACAAAAGTATGCTGTTGGCTCACGTTCAGCTTATGCTCCACTATAACCCCCAGTCCTCTGCGGTGTTGTAGCCTACTGAGCCATACCCCAGTACATACCCATTAAAGCACTCTTTCATAATCACCAGGGATCCTGGTTTTCTTTGTTTAAAAATCACAACTTCTTTGATTTAGACCAAAGCACCCCTGCAAATTCTCTAATTAAAACCCTCAAAATCCATGCTTTTCCATTATTTAAATGAAACACCACTATATATAGTAAGTATCAGTTGAACACAATGTTTTATTGATATATTTACAATTTTAAAGCAATTTGGGAGCCTACCAGTGCCTCAATCATTATAATAAAATAAATTACAAATACCTATACATTTTGGCATTTGATTTTGAGTTTTTTATTGTGGGAAATCAGAGCTGCTTCTGCCCTCTTTGCTCACCAGGACATGGGTCCCGCACCAATTGCTTTGTGGTTCTGAGCAGCCCTGATATGCTGGTGCCCTGCCTATGCCATTGCCCTTCACTCCCAACCCCCATCCCCCGCCCCAGCCCTGTTGGTGCCCCACTCCCCACTTCCAGCCCCCCCCACCAAAGGGGACTCCCAGCTGCCAGAGCTATGGAGCCAGGGACCTGGGTCCACAGCCCCCTCCCCCCACAGCAGTGCCCGAGCTCCAGGTGCTGTCCATGGGAGGTGGTGGCTGCTGCAGTACAGCAGAGCGGGAAGCCTGGCTTCCACTCCCCAATGAGCGGCATGGTCCGAGGACAGCCTGTGGGAGGGGTAGGTACAGGCTGCCCTCTGTGGGCTCAGGTGGGGGCTGGCTCCCCACCGCTACATGCACTCCCAGGGTGGGGTATTGGAGATGTGCCCCTGAGATTTGTGCACACGGCAAGTGTGGGCTGTGAGGTCCCCGCCCTGCTGCCCTCCCCCCAGGCCCTCTGTGTGACCCAGCAGGCAGGACCCAACACAGCGAGGAAGAGCAGGGCTAGGCACCACTGCTGGAAGCCTGCCATGGTGAGGTGTCCTCCATACCACCATCTCTGCTGCTGCTAGGTGGGCAAGGGGCACCTCACCATGGCAACATGGAGCTCCCAGTGGCAACAGCATCAAGCTTCCCTGCCCTGCCCTGCTCCACTCCGCCCTGCCATGCCAGGTCCTCCCCACTGGGCTGCAGAGGCCCCGGAGGGAGGGCAGAAGGGAGGGGAGACCAAGCCTGTAGTTAGCAACCCACCCCTGCTCTGCACACAAATCTGGGGGTCACATGCCCCCCAATTTCTTCCCCCCCCCCCCCACTGGAGTACATGTAGCAGCAGGGAGCCATCCCCCTCCTCACCCCTCATACAAGCTGCTTACAACTCAGTCATGCTCCCTGCCTGGGAGTCCCAGGACCCAAGCCCCACGCATTGCCCCAGCTGGGCAGCAGCCCCAGCCCTGCCCAAATCCCTCACTATGGGGGCCTCAATTCCCAACCCCTCCCTCTCTCCATTGGGCAGACTTACGTGCGGGGAGCTGCTCTCCAGACTGCCTGGTAGCCATGTGCATGTGTATGTGTGTACATGCACATGGCACCCCCTGCCTGACTGCCTTCCTCCCACACCCCCCAGGCTGGAAGTTTGGCAGCCTGCAAAGGGAAACCCACCGTTTCCCATATTTTTCTCCTTTAAAGAAGAAAATCCAGGTTTTTCTCCTTAAAATGAGAAAATCCGTGTTTTACCATGGTGAATGGAAAACCTGGATCCCTAATAATCACACTGGTTCTAACTCCTAGATTAGGGTTGTCCAACTGGTGGCTTGCAAAGGATTAACATGTAGCCTGATCCTGCACTCCCAACCCAGCCATGCACTGACCCTGCGCGCCCAGCCGGGCCATGTACTAGTGCAATCTAGCATGGAGGGCCATGTTATCCAGTGCTGGGGCTCCCCATGTCCAGAAATTTGGTAGCACGGGAGCACAATTAACACTTCTGAATTTCTGGAGCTCTGGGGAGCCCTATGGGTTGGATCTGACCTGCAAGCCAGAGGTTAAGCATCACTTGCTTAGAGGCAAGTCTTAAAGGAAGACAGGGATTTCTCCAAATCTGGACCTTCAGAGAGACGTGTTGAAAAGAAAAAGCTAATGTTAAAACCATATATGATGATGCCTAAAGGTAATGGTAGGAGCCATAGAAATAAAAGCTAAGAAATATATAACTATCCAGTCCCTATATCATACAAGGGAAAATAATGGCAATTTTGAAATAAAACCATTTTGTGTGCAATTATCATTTACTGGACCACATCACTTCTCTACATAGTAATAAACGGTGGTGGCATTGTATATTCAACAACGCCACCATCAGTGTTCCCTGCTGCTGTGTAGTTTCCTACTTTGTCACAGACATACAGCATGAGCAGCCATTTTGCTGTTAGTCTCCAAAGCACCCGTGTACATTTCAAAATTAATAGCTTTCCAGATTCTTATCAATATTCAATTACCACAAAAGACGAAAGCTGCTAAGTGAATATTACAGGTTCATTAACTACTGCTCATCTCTAAAGCCTTAGCCAATATATATAGAAATATCTGTCTCGGTTTCATTTGTGAAGGATTCAGTAGGTGTCAGCTCCATCAGACTTGATGCACCTGCTGGCAAGTAAACTGAAAAAGGAACTGCTTCTCCTTCTTAGCACAGGAGAGGCAGCCTTGCAGAACCATGTGGGCAACCTAGTTCCAGTTTCTGATATTTAATTCACACCACACTGGACCGCCTCTTGCAGAAAGGATTCTAGTGTCCAAACTCACCTTGTCAGATTGTCACAGTACCTGCTTCCAATGTCATTATTAACACTTTCTTCCAGTTAGGGCAGGTGTATGTGGAGAAAAGATATAGTTGAAGGCCCACAATTCTGCCATCAGCTCACTGCTACAAATCCAAAACAACTCTATTGTTTTCAGCAGTTAGTCTAGATTTATACCAGTGTCACCAAGCAGAATTCAGCCATAAGGCCCTCTCTGCTGGAAGGCTCTGAGCTCCTGCCAGAGCGCAATGAGGATGCTTCACTGGATTGGGCCTGTACGCATCTACTGTCTTAAGAGTTAAATTTAGTGTTTATAAGTTCTTGTTTTCAGTCTTCTCTTACAGTTACAATGGAGCAGCGTCTTCTTGTTACCCTTGCCAGTTTTGCAGCATCTTATTCGAACTAGCATCCGGGAGAATCTGCTGCTAATAAAGCAGGCTACGAACTGGGAACTCTTAGCAAATCACGTAGCATCCCACAGCACAGTTGTCACCGAAGCACTGCCACAAGGAGTCATTTGTAAATAAAATATAAGGGGCATCCTGGGAAATGCTGCCAGCTCTTTTAATTAAGAATGTTGATTAAAATGAGGACCTTCACCTTCATGCAGCTGCTCTAGTGGGGCAGCAACTGGCACGCCTCACAATGGCTGAAAAATACCCATCTATGGCAGCATTCAGCATCAGAGTCTGTTGCCTGCCCTCCAGTCACACACACAGATAGATCAGTTCTAAAATTCCATGACCCTCCAAGGTACCAGTGTTTCCTGTTCAACCATGACATTTTGTTTATTGAGAAATCTGGAGAGACAGGAGTCTAAAGCAGGAGACTGGAAGTCAATGTTCTTAGGTTTATGGCCCAGGCTCTTCTGCTGACCTGATCTTGGGCAATTCTCATTGCCTCAGTTACTCTATTTGTGCACCTCATTCACAAGTATGTTGTGAGGCTTAATTCATTAAAAGTATTTCTGACATTTTTGTCAAATTCAATGGTTCCATGGGTGTAACATTTCATTATTACTATAATCACCATCATGTCTAGGAGTCTCATCATCAATCAGGACCACATTCTTTAACTATGACAGATGAATTTTCCATGGCCTCAACCACCAATTTTACACAAGCAATAGAAAGAGAGACCTGAATTCAGGCATCACAGAACTCAGATAGGCTTGTAAACGTTAAGGATGTCCACATTTGTGTTGTTACAGCTAATTTGCAGACAACACCAAGTTGAGTGGAGTTGCAGACACTCCTGAAGGCAGGACTAAGATCCACAATTACCTGAATAAACTGGAAAAATGATCTGCAGTCAACCAGGTTAAATTTAACAAGGACAATAACAATGACCTGCAACTGGGACAGATAATTGCATGCACCAGTACAGACTGGGGGGCAACTAGCTAGGCTGCAGTATTGCAGAGAAGCGCCTAGGAGTTACAGTAAATAAGGGATGTCAAATGTCAAACAGCTTACAGGCTGGATCCACCCATGAAGCCACATGATCTGCTCCATGGGTCTCAGACAAACCCTGCATGCTGCATGTAGCATGAGGGGCCAGTCGGGCACACAAGCTGGATTCAGCACTGACGGCACTGCTCGCAGCAGAGGTGGGTTAGTCCAGGGCCTGAGCTGCACACAGTGCCTGCACTGAACCAACTCAAGCATGTCTTTATTACCTTTGGAAGCAGTGTTTTCCATTGCATGCGTTTGTTAATAGCTGTATCCTTTTCAGCTTAGACAATGAAGATGATAAACTTCGAGTTTTTTGGTCAGTTTCTCTTTAATTTTCAGGTTTATACACTAGCCCCATGCTGCTATCGTGGGCTGCACTCTTACAACAGCACGACAACCCCTAAAATAAAATACATTATTTTAGGTTGTAGGTTTAAGAGCCTATTTATTTCTTTGTGATTGTGGCATTTCTGGTGCTTACATGAAGGTAGATATTTTGCACACAGATGACCTGGTATGTACATGCATATCTGAGTGCAAGTTCCAAAAACAAAATGGAAGAGAAGGGCCCTGCTATATTTTAACTCATAACAGCTGAGTTATTAGGGCACTCAGCTGAGAAGCTAGACCCAGCTTCTAGGCCTCCTGTGTCCAGAGGGGGCTTAGACTTGCATCTCTGACTTCCTAGCACAGTACTCTAACCACCAGGCAATAGGTCAGGCATTAGCTACCCGCTTCCCCAATGCTTCTTTTGAAATGGAGCCGCTGTCCCTTGCATTTAATAGTCAATAGGAAAAAAAAGAATGCAGGGCAGTACAAAATGTTTTGCTTCACTGGGAACAAAACTTCAGGCTAAATCAGGCCCCTTCCCTTCCAGGCCATCAGCCACACACTGAAACACATGCTCTTCCTTCTGGCCTCATATATGTCCCTCCTGTAGCTTGGGCAGGGTGCACAGTAGAGCTTCAAAAGGAACACCAAGAAAGGTTTGGATAATGCTTGGTTGTTACACTATACAAGGAGGTCAGAGAGATGCAGGTTCAAACCCCTCTGGCTGGGGTGGGGGGCTAGACATTGCTTCTCCACCTTCCCAGGTAAGTGCCCTACCCATTCAGTTATTGGGGGCAAACCATGGGAGGACTCCCCCTTCTAACACCTGCCAATCACCATTTGATGCTATGTACATTTCTGGTATGCATTCATAAGGGGCCTACTACACATATCCTAGTCTACCTACATGTACATGCACATACTTGCATATTTCATAGATTTCACAGACATCAGGGCTGGAAGGGACCTCGGAAGACCATCAAGTCCAGCCCCCCGCCCAAAGGGCAGGAAGTCAGCTGGGGTCATAAGATCCCAGCAAGATAAACATCCAAATGTCTCTTTAAGGCATTCAAAGTAGGTGCTTGAACCACCTCTGGAGAGAGTCTATTCCAGACCCTGGGGGCATGGACAATAAAGAAGTTCTTCCTTATGTCCAGCCTGAAACTATCTTGCAGTAGTTCATAACCGTTCAACCTCATCATCCCTTGGGGGGCTCTGGTGAATAAACGTTCCCCCAGATCCTGGTGAGGACCCTGATAAACTTATAGGCAGCCACGAGATCACTCCTGAGCCTGCACTCTTCCAGGCTGAAGAGTCCCATAGTTCTCAGCCTGTCATCGTAAGGTCTGTTTTCCTGACCTCTGATCATGCACGTGGCTCTCCTCGGGATTCTCTCAAGCTTCTCCACAGGCATCCATGCTGCTGGGAAACAGAACTGCTGCCTTTGCATAACTGCCAAAAATGCCACTAATACTACTAAAAATTGCTACATGGACGGTGACAGAGAAACTGATGTTTTTGTTCCATATAGCATTGACATTCAGTGCCACCCTTGAGCTGTTAGGAATCCTTTTTTACTGCAGACATGAAGAAAGGGTACAGCTGAGGGCAAGTCAAGGCTAGGTCAGAAAGCAGGGTTCTTTTTAAATGCGTTTGAAAACTTCTAGTGTGCAGACACAGAAAGCTATATTTTAGCGCGTGGGAGCTGGTCAAGTGCAACCCCAAGTACAGCCTGCGCAGTCTACAAAAGACCATTGGGATGTGTGTTAGAATGCATTAGTGAGCACGGTCTACAAAACCCACTTCTTAATCCTAGACTCCAAAGATCCGGTAGGTGGCAAGGCTCTCCTGGCACATTCACCAAAATCAAATAGCAATGAGAAAATGTAACGGTATGTTCATGCATGAAGAATGCATTTAGAGTAGTCCAGGCCTCGTCGCAGGTTCTGTAGGGTACTTGATGCTCCCAACTTGCATTCATTTCAATGGGGCTCGAGTGTACACAGCAGTTCCCAAGACTGGGCCTCTCAGCAAGATCCTCCGAAGGAGGAATATATTCACTTCTGCAGTTCTCTCAATGCTGCTGAACCTGTTCTTTAGCCAATCCCTAGATTCAAAGGAGAGGATAAATATATTTATACATTTCTTCTCTGTGTACTTGCTGCTGACAGACACAGCCAGCAGCAAAATCTTAGTCAGCTACTCAGCTTGTATATCAGTGTCCCAGGGTTCAGGCTGATGCTCTGTACCAGCCTTGCCACAGCTTTACCCACAATGTGGCCAGGTTCCATATTCTGTCTAGGACTTAAAATTACTGTCCCAAATGAGCCCCTGACATTCTGCACTTATTGCTTTAGCTTTCACATGTAAGCTTATGTAAGGCCTGATTTCTTCCATGAGGACACAATTCTCCTTTTAATTTAGGCTGTTTGATTTCTGTTTATGTAGTCTCTTAATTTGGGTCAACTGCTTTGCAATCCTCTGGTAAAAGGCACTAGAGAGGTTCAGATTATCCACAGCACAGCTCCCTTTGTGGCACATTCTTCCCTTTCACAATACGCGGCTCCCCCGTGCGTCAAGCAGCAGTTCTTTGTACAGAACATGAAAAATCTGGAGTGAGGAGGTCAGGCAGGCAACCATCTCACTAAGCCACACACTTTGGCTTACTCTTCTTTCTGGCTCCTCGCATCAACCTCCTGTAGCCGTCTGGGAGACAGAGTCGGAGGGACTCAGAATACTGGAGGGATTATTTTCTTCAGTCATTTTCTTCTCCGCTATGGGTACAAATGCGTATTGCTCAGCAAGATTCCTCTTTCTTCCACCCTTTCTGAACTTGCTACTCTCAGGTTGCCTGTGCTCCCACAAAACTTCCAGGGTCCAGGGCTTTAGGATTTGATTGCAACAGCAGAATTCCTTTTCTGGAGTGGAGGGGGCGGGGTTTGCACACAGGCTCCTTGTAGGTGCTTTGGAGGGCACCATGGTAGGACCTTGTTACCTAATGGCAAAATCTCAATACACCTCCAGCTCATGTAAGCAAATCCCACAATTTGGCTCCTCCAGGAGAATGCTCAAACTGAACAATGGTTTATCACAATAGTTGTGGGCCGGTCGTGGGAAGCAGCACACTGGACAATAATGCAGGTAGAGGATAACGGGGTATAAGATGAGCTACCAGACAGCCAAGAATAATACCAGGTCTGGCACTCTACTGATAAACAGCACTCCATTTCATGTGAACTTGTCTGTGGAGCAGGGTTGTTTGCAGATACCACCTCTGGAGGACTGCAGAGACAAAGCATGTTTTCCCCCACTTCTCCCTTTTTCCAGAAAGAGAAAGCAACAGACTCAAACATATAGGAACCTTTCCTTGAGCTAGACCAGAAAGAGCAGAGGGAGAGGAGTCACAGAAAAATAAGGGGAAGAGAGAATCTCAGCTACATTGTCTGCAGCCACCTTTGTTATTATGAAATACATTATTAAATAATGTATACATTTGGTATATATGTAATTCCAATTGCTCCTTCAGTTTTAAGTGGATGCAATGCCCTTAACCTTTTCCACTTTCCCCCTCCTCACTCCCTTCCAGCTATGCCAGGTAAGAATGCAAGATTAGAAGAGATGTTTTTGAGAGGCACTATCCTGTAGACCATCAGCCACAGGTAATGACATAATCCATTACCATAATAGCCAAAAAATATAATTAAAGCAGTAAAACTACCCTCTTGAGTGGGGATGGCATCCCCCCAGCTTTGTTCCTATTGCCTTTCCTTCCCAACCTTCTGCTCTTCAAAGCACTCTTCCATCATTTATGCTTCCATTGATATATAAGGAGACCATCTAGTTTCTCACCCTCTCTCCTCAGAATAAAAGACTTCTGGTTTTAGATATATGGTACTGTCACTGGTGTAGCATTTTTTTCCTCACCTTTAGCCTGTGCACAACCATACTGCTCTCCCTGTGCCACCCACACGCACAACTTCAAATCGGCTATTATGTGACTAAGCAAGTAGTGACAAATACTTTTATCCCTTTATCCTTACAGGATTTCTAGAGTGCTCATTTTATTATCAGACTGCCATGACACTCAATTCTTTTTCATTCTGTGATGGACACTCCTGTACCTTGAAGTACAGCTCCCCTTGATACACGCTGGACTTAGGCCTATAACACCAGAGGAGGAGGATGCTTGTTCCTTCCTAACCCTCTGTACAGCTCCCTGTTCTGTGGATGTGGAGATTCAGTCCTCTGCAAACTTGATGCACAAAAACACTTGGTCCTCTGTGACTAAGGGGTCCTGCTCATCTATTCTGGAAATGGGGGCTCTGTGGGAGGTTTGATTAAACACAGCATGTCAGCAGAGGCAAACTACAAACTACAAGGCTTCATTCAACATTGAAAGCATGCACCTCAGGGAGCAGAGCAGTGAAGTAGCAGCAACTCTGGCAAGTGAAGTTTACACCAGTAAACCCTACTCTTCTCCCAACCTGTTGCTAACCTTGCCCATGGTCTTTGGGAAACAACTGCAGTAGCAGCAATCTAATGGTGAGCAGGAATAAAGTAAGTTGGTATTAGTAGACAGCTGTCGATTAACAGGTACTGTTTGGTTGCTGCACAGCTGGAACAAGGAAATGTCTGGCTGAGGGACGCAACTAGGCCAAATTCAAAATATGACATAAGGAAATATAAATGACATGCTAGCGTCTACAATATATGCATGTGAAAGACTGAAAGATTGTGTGCAATGAAGCAGCTCAGACTCCCTTGGGCCTCATCTCTTAATTTGGTTCACTGTTCTAGTAGAGGTACAGTCACCTCCAGGGAGAAGAGCTGAAAGGAAGGAGATTCCCCAGCTCTTCACAGTTCCTGCCATCAAGCAGCCAATGCTCAGCCCACATGGCTGTCTGCCTGTCACTATTTTGTGGGAGGCATTCTTCAAGGAAGCACATAAAATGCAAATTGCAAGACCATGTTAAACGGACAAACTTAAATACAGTACTATGCACCTAGGCATTTGCCAATAGAATGTGATTTCATCCAGAACATTTCACAGCTACACAAAATTCCCTGCTGGACAACTCAGCCATGATTGCAACTGCCAGAGCACACCTAATCCACTTAAAGAAAGCCATCAATACTTCTTCACACAGCACAATACCTTGAGAAGGCCATGTCTTGTATGACCATGAGTTTGCTGTTTACAATGGACAGAGAACTTCAAACTAAAGCTGGTAAAGACCTTCGCTTACATTTCTCCCATCTTGTAGCTGAAATTTCAAACCCCAAATCCACTGCTTCCTAAGACTCTGGTTAGCCTGCTCACAAAGAGAACGAAGTTTTCACAAGCTTTTGGCCCACTAATTCAAGCTCAGGCCAACAGAAACAGTAAAACCCTCTGACTATGTCAAGCTGCTTTGCGCATTATCCCTCAATCTATGGTTTCAAAGCAAGTTACAAGAAACGCACAAGAAGAGCCATGTCCATTTTGTAACCTATAATTTTTAAATATAACATTTTATTGCTTAGATGGTTTGATACAGAACAGCTTTACTTTTATTTTGAATTTGGAAGTACTGTACAACTGAATAAAAAGAGGAATAAAAGTACCAAAAACAAATGTGTGATTCTCTGTTCATGTGGCATAAACCAGTCTTGTACACAACTTGTAGCAGCAGTTTAAGTTCCCTTTAGAAAAATATGAATTCTACACATTTATTATTGTTTCCTGCATGGGCTGAAATCACTAGAATTAAACTTCCTTCTTGAATAGAGAGGGGTAGAGAAAAGAGACATACACAGAAGGAGAGAGAAGATTATGAATCGTTCTGAAAATGGAATCAGACTGTCCCATAGCCCCAAAAGCTACTTCAGAATAGCCACAAACCCAGATTTTTTTTTCCTTTTTCTTTTTGCTCTTTCACAGTCAAGTGCTTAATGTAGTGATTGAACTTTCTCAAATGTTAAGTCCATTGCAACTCAGACAAGAATTTCAGAAGATCCATTTTTGTAAAAGCCCTGAGAGAGGAAAATAAAAAGATCTAAACCAAAAAAAAAAATGTATAGAGACAAATTAGCTGAACATGCAAACTAAGCATAAGATTCACCCATAGTTTAAACATGTTATAAATTTCACAGTTTAATATTGGGGGGAAAAAAACAACAACAACAACAACAAAAATTCTCAGTCAAACTCAACTAATAAAAATGTCATTAAAATGTGGCAAGACCTTATACTCTACTAGGATATAGATAAAGGCTAAATAAAGCTTTAAATCAATAGTGATTATTGCTAGCAGATGTCCCGGCAGGCTGCTGGGAATTGATTACTTGCTACATTGTTCTGCAGCATATAGTTTAGTAATGGCTTCTCCCCCACAATATTGCGCAGTTTAGTGTGGAGAGTTGCAAAAAAACCAAACCAAACCAAAAAAAAACAAAAAACCAACAAACAACAAAAAACCAAAATACCCAAAATAATAATAATTATTATTATTATAATTATAATATAATAAAAACTAAGGGATGTGTGAACTGGTTTTAACTAAATAGGATGCACCTGGGTAGAGTTTTAAATGAATCACTGCTTCTGATATTTTATTTATCTGGAGTAATTTTGTTTCAAAACTGGTCCAAACATCCCTAGTTGAAAAAAAAAATAAAATAAAATCATATATACCTCAACCATTTTTTTCTTATTCTATTTGCAAGAACATTATTCAACAACATTTTTTCTTCCTTTGAGTTCTGGGCAGTTGGATTTCAGTCTCTAGAAATGTGGGGGAAGTCAGAGAGAGAGGGAGAGAGAGAGACATATATATTAGCTATGATAGGGATTTGAGGCCCACATCTTCCTTGTCTAATGAAAGTAGGACAAAGCGGTTTTGCAGGGGAAGGGAGGATCACAGTGTGAGAGAACAGGCTGACAGGGTGGAACAGCACAGTGATGCTCCGGCAATACTATGGCTCTGTCTGTCCCAGAGGCAATAAAAACAACAAGAACAACAACAAAACGCTGAGCATCCCTAAAAATGCACAGCTACAGTAGGAGACATTTGGCGTAACCCCTTAAATCCTGGTGGTTGGAGTATCACCAGTGGCTGGCAACACGGAGGCCTGCGGAGAAATTCCAACGCTCAGCATTTCAAGGGGGTTAGTTTACTGATATGAAATTTAGACACATGCCTTAGTCTTCAAGCATCAACCCCAAAATCTCAGGAAGAAAAAGTTTGGGGTTTTTTTTTTTTAATTATGTAATTGATTTTAATTTCATTTTTAACATATATTTGTAGCTTTATTACCAGTAGTATTTTCTTGCTTTAGAACATGACGGCAAGCAAGATCACGGTACAGCTCGCATTTCTTTCTTGTTTTCTTTTGACTGGAAGACTGAATGACTTTGCTTTTTAGTAACAAATGTCATCACTGATGCGATCTCCACAAAATTCATATGGTATTTGCAGTGCCTATCTCATGCACTTGGAAGGTTTTTTCACAACCCCCTTCCCTCACATGCTCTCCTTCCCTTCGTTCTCTCTCCATTTTTCTCTCACTCTCATACACACGCACACACACAGACAGACACACACACACCCACCCACCCACCACTAGTGAGATGTTCCCCTGCACATTTTGGATGATAACTTGCTGGCCTCCATTGGATGCTCCAGTCAGAGGAAGGGTTTCATTTGAAGTACAGTAAAAGAGCTGCAACGTGAGAGAGGAGCTGGTGAAAACTTGAGTCAAAAACATTTAAATGGGGCTTCCAAGCTGCACTGTAGATCTCCGTGGGCAAATATTGCCCATTGGTTTCTGCTGACTGCAGAGACGAGCAAACTGATGAATTTATAAAATAACAATAAAATAATAATAATATACCGAAGCAAATCAAACATATATAACAGCGGGTGCGTAATTTCCATAGGTTAAGTTGCTATGTAACTCTTCTCTGTATACTCAGTCCACAATGGCCAGGGGAAAAAAACCAACCCTAGTTACTAGAATACCATTTTTAATGCTGAAAAGTGGAAACAAGTATGAGATTGAAACTGTTTCCTGCTTTTGGCTTGAACCACTTTGAACACCTTCAGCTGCCCTGTCATTAATATCTGGAACTGGATTAATGCTCCACCATGTGGCAAATGCAAGAACATCAAGTGAGGGGGAAAAAAAGATCTCAATGTCTCATCTATATTTCCTCTGATTAATTTGTATGAAATTCACATAATTTTCTTCCAGTTATTGGCTGCAGTATCCAAGGGCTTCCCCACCCACTGCCCCCATTTCCAGCTCAGAGAACAAAACACAGCGACTCTCACAGATATACAGGAACAAGTTCACACACACCAATACAAAAGGTAATATTAATGCTTAAATGAAAAGGGTCCTCTCCAAATAATTCATTAAAATATTAAAAAATCATTTTTGAAAAAATTCTATCATACCAAAAGATCTAATAAAGTAGTAAGGCACTCAAATCAGTATATACTGTAGTCTCTTGCATTATTATACTGAAAGGCATATGGCACAGACTCCAGTCTGCCATAACTCTCCCACATTTGAAGGGCACTCTTACAAACCACTCCAAAAAAACTTGCTCTGCTGGCTTTAGTTTGTGTGCTGGGATAGGTCCAATTTCATAGCAAGTCATTCAACTCCCAAAAGCTGAGGTGCACTGTCTGCAGAGGCAAGAATGTGATTCATGGGAGATTTTTTATTGTGCATCTCCAGCAAGTCCTGAATGAAACCCGAAGGTCTCTCGTGATCAGAGTTCCCCCGTGATTCCTGATCTTTCGGGATCTGTTTCTGTGCATTCTTGCTGGACTCTGCAAGGCAAGTGCTGGTTATTCGTCCACTGGTTCTCTCCTCTTTGCAAAGAGACTCCTTTGCTGCATTGGCCTGACTTTCTTTTCGGCTTCTAGTGACAGATGAAGGGTTACCAAGGCCTGCAACGGAGTCGCACTCATTTTCTGAGATGGGGTTAGTGCCACTATGGCTAGACTCATTCTCACTGTCATCTTCACACCGAGACTGGCTTTCTTCTTTGTCACTCTCCTTGCCATGGTTCCTGGCATTCTTGATCTTCTGGTGTATGCGCTGGTGACGAACCAGGCTGTGTTTCAGAGTGAAGGTCCGTTCACAGGTCTGACACTTGTATGGTCTCTCCCCTAGGACAGAATTAAGACCGAAATTGAATTGCAAGTTGACACATTCATTTCCTTTTCTCTTTTTCAGGCGTGCAACTGTTCTGAATAGCAGAAATTCAGGAGCCACATCAGCCATAGTTGCCTTACTGACACAGCTCTGATTTTGGTTTGGTTTATCATGTGCCAGTAAATACAGATATTGCTGGGGCAGAGATGAGAAAATACAGATAAAGGTTAAGGATTTGTAGATGTCTGGTGTCATTTTGTATTATGAAAAAGACAGCGTGGCAAAGCAGTGTAATATATATATGCCAAAGTGCACAGGATAATTAACCAAGGAATAGTGCATAAAGAATATTGCAAATTCCATCTCCCAGCAAGTCTCTGGTAGGCTAGAATGATTGTGAGTGGATAATATTACTTTGTGGGTCTCAGTTACATGCCTTTTTGCATGTGCTGCTAAGAGAAAGTCTGCAAGCACCCCTCCATATGCAAATTGGTCCTGACACTGTCAGATTTTTAGCACTCTCATACATTTTCTTGTGTTTAGTTTAATCCAAAGTTAAATGCAGGATTCTTTTCCACATGTCAGGCTGCCTACTACTCCTCTATAACTGTTACTTCACTGGTAAGTATTTAGGCATCCCAAAAACTGCTGGAGACTGTAAAGTCATCTGCTTCACAGTGATTTGCTTACATCAGTAAACCT
This sequence comes from Crocodylus siamensis, assembly GCF_052110815.1. Classification (NCBI taxonomy): domain Eukaryota; kingdom Metazoa; phylum Chordata; order Crocodylia; family Crocodylidae; genus Crocodylus; species Crocodylus siamensis. Next base: position 138,710,717 of record NC_143397.1, read on the forward strand.
TTTTGCTCCATGAACCGGATGAGGGGTGTGGGGCTGGTCCGCAAGTCAGACCAGACCCTGTATGCGGGGATCAGGCCATGGGGGCCCTATGCCACCTCTGCCTGGTTCTACACATGGGGATTGGGCTCCAGGGGCCCTTCACCACTCCTGAGAGCCAGGATCCAGCCCAGGAGTATTGTGTGCCCCAACTAGTACACAGGGCCACAGTCCATGGTGCCCCCTGCAGGCTAGATAAGGCACTGGGTGGCTGGATCTGACCTGCAGGCCAGGGGTTGTGTACCCTAAGTTTATACCATCATTTGGGTAGATGTATTAGTAATATGTTACTATTCACAGAGCAGGGTAAATCCACAGCGTCCATACCCTTTCGTTCACAGCTTTTCTGTAAGTGGAATGAGGAAGATGTGCCCCGTTACCACAGGCAGACCAAAATGACAAAGCCAAACAGGAATCGAGAAAACATTTCTTTCCCAGTCATGGTGGAAGAGTGAATTTTTCACCCACATATTACTACAGGAAATAAAGAGGAAACCTGCTTGAAGTGGACTCTGTGACAGAACTTGATGTTTTGTGAGGCACAAAGAGGGTCACTGCTTCAATGTACAAATAGCAGGCCTAAGCTTCTGGGTTTTAATCAGACCACGAATAACTCCACTATTAGACAGCTATCATGACAGCTGACAAAATATTTTCCAAGAAAGATTTAAGATGTTTTTTCTTTGTCCATTTTTGCAAAAACTGTGTGCGCGTGTTTTAATCCGCTTACAGAGGAGGTGTGATTTAGAGGCAAAACTGCAAGTTTTCTGGGGGCATGGAGAATGTCTTCAACTTTTTCCAACCAGGCCTAGTTGCAGTTCTCATATCTCCCTGTTCTCAGGAACTAGGAAGTGTTGGCCAACCTTTTTGGCAGGCATGCCACAAGGTAAGCCCCACACCCTCCTTGAGTACCACTCCAATCCCCTTCCTCCTGATCTGCTGCTTGACTTTCTGCTCCCTGCCCAAAATGTTCCTGTGTTCTCTGCTCCCCCTTGATCCATCACGTGCCACACACAGACTACATTTGTGCCACATGTACCATGGGTTGGCCACTCCTGGATTAAACTCAGGAACAAGCTGCAGGCACTGTACGCAGCATATGAGCAAGTGGCTTGCTTGGTTCCAAGAATATCTCCCTATATACAAAATATTTAAATGCTTTCCCAGGTACAAAGTAATTCATAAAAAGGTTAATACAATGTAAAGATACTTAAACCTTAGTACTGACCTACTGCCTTGAAGAACCTGAAATACTATACTGCTTTCAGCATTATTTAGTCTTGCATGTCCTCCTCAAATGGCTTAAAAATTCAGTTTCACCAAGATATCATCTGGTGCAAATACACACATGACAAAGCAACTGCTTGGAGCTGAATTCTCACTTACACTAAAGCTCCATTTATTCTGGGAGTGTAAAAAAAAAAAAAAAAAAAAAAAAGGAAAGGAAAAAAACCTTGAAATGATTTTAAATTTCATTTGATGTATACAAACTTTAAGATCTTATTAACTGGCAGAACGGTGAAAAGGGGCCCTACTGTTACTGAGATGGGCTCTCTTCCTAGAATATAACCCTGTATCTACATTTTGGTCACTGCTCACCCTGCATCTGTGAATCCACGATCAGGGGAATCAAGATATCAAATCACAGCAAAATCCCACCAAAATCATAATTTCTGGACTTTTCTTTTTTAAAGAATGCAAGGATAGGTACTAGCCTTATGTTTAAACTGCTCAAAGCAATGGCTTGCACCAGACTTAGAGTAAACAATACAGTAATAAACTTGGGTACATTCTGCACTGGGAGACAGATAGGCTAGAGATGAAAACACAGATCCGCAAATGACCCTCCATTTTGTACAGGTTTTCATTGCTCTACCCTGCACCTCAGTCCCCAAACATTCTTGCTACTCTGACCGTAATCTTTTAAAATTAAGGGTATCTTTACAAAAAGAAAAAAAATGAAACCAAACAACAACAAAACTTCTGAAAAAACAGAAATCATCTCATACAGCACTATCATAGCAATCAAAAGGAAAAATGTGCAATACTCAAGAAGAGCCCTCATTTGAGAGAGAAGATGGAGGTGATTAAAAACAGTTTTAGAGAAGCAAGTGGTAGCACAACTATTGCCATTTAATGCAGCTGAAGAAAGCATAAGGCATTAGCACAGATTTCTATTCAAAATTGCTATAGGAAAATTAAAACTGGATCAAGAAATGAATGCCTCAAGTTAAATCAAGAAGGGGGAGGGGAAAGGAAGAAAGATCCGGTTCACAAGACTGGCAAAGCTCAAGGAACAATGACAATATTAAAACCATATGGCACAAGATATGTGAAAGAGCTCATCCCCCAAGGGCACAACGGGGTCTCTCGTTTGGCTCAGAGTATGTTATTTTAGATTTCAGAAGCCCCCCAAATCCTTTCCTGACTATAGTCATGTCATATTTTGTGTTGACTTTGTGATGTACAAAAAATAAGGACAAGAAAGAAATCAAATTTGCATTTACTAGCAGTTAAATATTTTCAGAATAGAAAACTAAGTTTACTTCCATATGTATGCTACAGGAGGTAGCCTAGATTTCAAAGGTGCTGCATTCAGACTGACTTCAGGCAGATTTGTGGTGCCCTCAGCATTTTGTTAAAAAATCAATCAATCAATCAAGCTACTTGAAATTTGCTGGTATCTTAAACCGTTCATCAGAAATTTGTTTAGTGGTTCTGGAGGCTAATATGGTCTTTATTCTTTCAGGCAGGCCACTAATTAGACCCATACACTTTTAAAAGCGTCTTAACATGGATACTTCAGTGAAGCTTCATCTTACCATAAATATCCAAGCTTAAATCACAAAATATGTAACTTAAGGAAAAGCAATCCCAAAACAAGCATAGAGAAAGTATCCCTCTCCCTGATGTCTCTTCAGCTCCCTAATAAATGCAGCACCTTTGGATTCAATGGTTTTGAAGAAAATGAATAAGCAATGCATCTGTGAGCTTGTGTCTTCATCCAAATAAAAGTGTCATTTAATAACCCCTTCCAAGGCAAAGCTGAATGATATTTAACAGGGCAGTGCGAAGCTTTGATCCCTGATTTGATTCGGTGGAGTTCAGGCCCGATTCAGTGGATGAATCTCCGAATCCAAATCGAATTGGAACCCTCCAAATTGATTCGGAGAGATTTGGAAAGGTTCAGCGATTTGGACAGACACAGCTTTCAATGTTTTTTCTACATACCTCTAGGTAGCAGGGGCTCGTGAATGCTGCAATGCTGGGCCAGATGGAGAGTCCCACAGGAGTGCGGGGGGCTCCCCAGCGCGCTCAGCAGCAGACCTGGAACTAGACCAGAAGTACTTCTGGTCCACTTCCTGGTCTGCTGAAGAGTGCGCTGGGCTCCCCCTCCCCCACGCCCCTCTGGCTCGGCCACTGGTGCTTCCTGGGTCTGGGGGGCCACCCAGGGTCCCGCCGCAGCCAATCACCAAGCTGTGGGGGGGTAGGGAGGAGTACTTCCAGTCCACTTCTGAGTTCGCCACTGAGCATATGGAAGGCCCCCCCATACTCCTGTGGGACGCTCCACCAGCCCACCCGCCCCAGCATCACAGCGTTCACGAGCCCTACCTGGTACCTTCAGGTATGCAGAAAAAACATTTAAAGCTGTGTCTATGGCTGAGTCACCAATTCTCCAAATCAGCATCGTATCTTCAGATTTGGATTCAGCCAAACAGAATCACAGACAAGAGACCCAACTCAAAGAATCAAATCACTGTCCCCGATTTGGGCCGAATCCAAATCCAAATTGAATAGGGTCCACTTTGCACACCCCCAAAATTTAATTGTATAAACAGGACCTCCCGCAATCCATGACAACTAACTCCAGAACTAAATCATTACAGGTACACTTGTATTAATTGTGCTCCACCTGCTCTGCCCAGAGACTCCTCTTTCCAATCCCCACGCAGAGGCAGCAAATTCCATGGACAATGTTGTAGCACTCCAGCGTGCATCAAAATATGGGAACAGTGCAGAACCACAAAGACAAGAGAAATAACTGGACATAAAAGAAAGCCTGTTCAGTAGTCTCCCTGCCCTTCCCACACTTGCAAGTTCTGCAACATGTAATTGGAAAGAACGCATAAAAATGAAGGTAAGTAGTTTCCAATTTTCTCTAAAAATATACAAAATTATAAAATAAACTATGTATTTCACTATTCTGTTGAGTTCTCCATGGATGCGAGTGATTTTGACCGTTTACCATGCCATTCCCCTTCCCCTATTTATTTTATGTAGCAACTTCCACTGGTTTTGTTCCGTCTCATTGTTCTCCTCTTACCTGTATGAGACCTCATGTGTCGTGTCAAGTCTTGCAAAGACCAAAACCGCTTGTTGCACACGGTACAGACTTTCTTCCTTTTGTCTGCTTTTATGGTACTCTTAGCCCCATCCGTCTTTGGTTTTTTGTCATCATCACTCTTCTCAGTGGACTTTCTCCCTGCGCTCTCTCCCTCAGAGACGCTTTCACTCTCTTCATTTTCCTTTGCTGGTACCTCACAGTCCACTGGAGATTCTACCACCTTTAAGTCCATCGGGGGCTCTTCCTGGTCAAGAGCAGAGTCCAGTCCTGGGGGAACTCCGGCTTCATCTTGAACACTTCTGCTTTCATCCTCACTGCTCTTTTCATCCTTTCGATCCTCATGAGTATGAGCTTTTTTGTGCCGGCCAAGAGTGCCAGCGAACTTGAAGGATTTTCCACAAACATCACAGGCATGTTTCTTTTCAGTCTGAGAGCTGCTGCCTGCACTCTGGTCATTCTCTGCCAGTTTAAAGTCCATCAGCTTGCTGGCAAAATTGAGATCGAGGCTTTTGTTACTTACAGAGTCTTCCTCCGGTCCCTCTTCATACTCATCTGATTTTTCCTGTGCACCCTCTTCTCCTGGGGATGAGTCAGACTTTTGCTCCTCTTTGGGACTGCATTCATTTTCTGGTAGCTCTGTTTCTTCCTCTGGTTGATCTCTCTCACAGGAGGTCAGGTCCAGCACCTCATTTGCTGCAGCTAAAGTCTCCAGGTCCAACTGGTTGTCTGTAAGCACAGAGGGGGAAATTTTCAGTTGGATACCTTTCACATACTCAGAACCATCCACACACCATCTCAAGGCTATATATTGATTGATCAGCATCACTCTTAATACTTCCACATGCACATTTACTTCTTTACAGCCAAAGCCAGTAATTATGTAACTGAGAAGAGAGAACAGAATAGAGACATCAGAGTCTAAGCGGACTCAGGTGGTGAACTGCAATTCTACTGCACCTTAAGTCTGTGAAAATCCCTACTGCATATACTCTTGTAACACACTTTCATCTTAGCTTTCAGACTGAGTCATAAAAAGGAGGAAAAAAAACCAACAGTGAAATGGAGGACCCATCCAGATTTCATTTGAACTGTTTTTCAGACATTTTAGCAGGGTGGAATAGCTACTAGGTCCACGTCCAGACAAGCGCAGACATTGGTTCCCCGGGGACAAGTAGCAACACCACACCTTGCGCTACTGCTGCCTGTCCCCAGGGAATGCCTGTGCCACTCACACTCTGGCACATGGCAGGTTACCCTGGGTGGGGCAGGGGAAGCTGAGACCAGCAGCAACTGTGCTGGCCTAAGCAGCCTCAACTGGGGTTTGTGGGCTGGAGAAGCTGCAGCCACGGCAGTGCTCCTGCAGCTGGGGATCTGGCTGGTAGCCAGAGCGTGGCTCCAGTAGGCCAGGCTCTGGTTTTGGGCAGTGTGCACTGCCACCATGTGAACTGCCCAACTTTTTTTCCATGTGGCTTTTTTTTCACCCCAGGACCTTCTGAGGTTAAAAAAAAAAAACCCGCTGTGCTGCAAAGTAGCAATGCGGGGAACATCTGAATGTGTGGTGTGTGGCATTGCAGACAAGTCCACAGTGCCACATACTGTACGGTCATGCTCATCTGGCATGGCCTAGAAGTCTACTAAATTCTTGGCCCTCGGATTTACTGAATCACAATATAACCACTTTCAGTGCAGAACACATTACAATGAGGTACCAAAGAAGAGGAAGTTCAAAACTGCTGTAAAGGCAACAGTACCAAACAAATATGAAACAGAAAAATGTTACATATATGATTCTAAGCATAGACTATGAAATCAGTTTCCATCTACTGAAGCCCATTTGCCAAATGGAGATAAAAATGATAAAAATGCAATTAATTGTTAAAGGTTATTAACAAGCTAACAAAAAAAAACCATTCCAAGTTCCAACCATTCCAAATAAAAAGCCTCAGTCATATAAATGTACACAGGTGACAGAAGTCTGTGACAGTGCAGGATGAAGTGCCCCTTGATGAACAAGTAATTTATTACAGCATCACTTGTCAAAAAGCTAAATGCTGAAACCTACCATATCGCTTACTGATCTTCAGCCTCTGCAAAAACTAGACAAAACAGGATGAACTGTCAGGCTCAACTACAGTGAGCCATTATCAGCTTGTGTCACATTCTTGACATTGCTTGTAACATGTTTTGTAATAAATGCCTCCATTTCTTTATGGGAAAACAAAGAGATATAGAGATACAGCTTCTAAAATCCAATAAAGATGGTGTATATATACACAATGGTAAATAAACCAGATGATTTAGATGCCAAAGTGGAGACAGATGCATGGAATGAAACCTACCATGCCCCTTTTTAGTTAGGATTTCAGGACTCAAGGTAGGCAAAGTACATAATTGGATCTGCAGCCAACCTCATTTCAGTCCTTTTTTTTTTTTTTGCCATACAGATATAGCCCCAGCTATATGTATTTATTCAAAGTGTCACCTTTCATGTTTAGCACACATTTAGCATTTTGAGAAGACCTCTACCCATCCTAGCAGCATAAACATGAAATCCACTGTTTAAGTTGTTTGCAAGCCTAATAGCTGCTTAGTAACTATAGAGATGTAAAAACTCTAATTAGACTGTCTAGATTCTTTTCTGACTGATGCATGCAGCACAAGTACCTTTGACTCAGGACTACCCAGATTATCGGAGGCTTCTCTCATGGGGAAAGAGAGTAATCAAAGGGAACAATATGATAGTTATTGAGCATCTGATAGCTTGAAACATGTTTTTATAACACCCCATCCCTCATGAAAAGAAAACAGCAGTTAAAGAAACATCCAAGCTAGGAAGCATTTCCAATAATTCTGTATACTTCATAGAGAATTATCCTCAAGTCACTTTTTGGAGGATGGGTGCAGAACGATGATCTTGTTAACAAGATGAAAGCTCACCTTTTAATCCTAACAAGCTGGTTTGCAAAACTTGGGTTATACAAAGGGACATTAAAGTTTTCAGTAGGGTTCACATCCTCCCCAACACTTTGCCTATGAAAACAGAGGACTGAACCACATTTTTGCATGTTATGGTGAAGGACGTGGGAAGCCCTGAAAACAAAGCTCACCTGGAAGTTCCTGATAAAGCTGTATTTCAAGCATACTGTTGGCACACACATTATACAATGTGCATTTTAAGCGTAAGGCAAAGATGCAACAAAAGACAGTAGGGCATCATCATGTAAAAATCAGACTGACATGCTACACACAATCATTCTAACAAACACTGCAAAATATGATACATATTAGAAACAGCATTCATGGAAAAGGCCATAGCAACGGAGTGTCCCATGGAATTACGTGTTCAAGCTATAGGAACACCGGACCAAAAAACCTTCCCAGCCAGTTCTAACAGCTGTTCATTAGAGCGAGGGTTAGAGTTGGGAGACGCCACAATGTAGACTCTGAGTCAGAATGGGCACAAGCCATAATGCAGCAGAAGCGCTGGTACCTGGATCCTTTTTAACTGACACATTTTGAAAATGTGGCTAAAAGTAAGTCTAACCATGACTTCTAGTTTTTGATACGGTAGTTCAAAGATCACTGCGCTCACAAGTTCCACAGCAGCAAAGACTATGTCGTGTCCATTTTACCCCCTCCCACACTCATCCTGACATATGTTTTTTTAATGTAACATGGCCTATTTTGCTGAGGACCTGTCCTCAAGAAAAGAGCTCCAACTATGGCCATGAACCACATAATGGATAACAGATATGGCTGAGAGTAACAACAGTAAGGAAGGAGTGAAGCAGGTTCTTGACTACAGGCTATGGTTACTACAATCTCTAAGAAAATCAGAAGGGAGAGGGCTTCTCTATAAAATGATTTTGAAGGAGCATGAGGACAGAAAGTGGCCTAAGATCGATGCCACATCCCAATAGTGACAGTGGGATGGACACCACAGACAGACCCTCTGCAAGATGGCTGCTGTCTTCAATGTTTCCAATGGCTTGAAGCCACACCGTCCCCAGGAAAGGTGGCGGCCTTGTTAGTCATCACATGAGGGCCCAGCAAGAAACAGAAAGGTACGCGAGTCCCAGGAATGGGGTAGGGAACAGGACAAGGAACCAAAGAATGACAGGATGAGGCAACACAGAACCAAAGAGCGTGCAAGGGCACCACAGCTGGGGAAGGAGGCGGGGAAAAGGGAAGCACTGGGGAGACCAGGAGGCAGGTGTAGATCAGCAACAGCATTTCACGAACTCGGCACAGCCCATGCAGAAAGACAACAAACACAGTAAAGTATATTACTATGCATTTGATACCTATTCCCTGAAGAAACAGCAGGGGCAAAAGAGAGCACCAGGGACATGAAACTAGAGAACCCCAGAAAGAAGTAGTCTCCAAAAGGGGCTGGACCCTGAAATGTTCCATTTTGGTTGGAAAAAATACCCACCCAGCCATACTGCAGTTAACCTATACATGTGAACACAGGGACACAAGGTAATTTACTGAGCCTCCTTCCTTTTTTCCCCCTCAGCTCTACTTTTCTTCCTTTATCTTGACACCTTCATTTTTAGCATTGCCTTCCACTACTTTCTTTTTTATGTGTTTTCCACATTTCAGTTCGTTTCCTACCCAAACTCTGATCTATTTGAATGTTTTGTTTCTTTCTTTACCCCTTCATCCTCCCCACTCCACACCCCATGTCTCTTGGGTCAAGGGCAGGGTGGGGATGATGAGCCCATGATCAAAGTCTTAAATACAGGACAACTAATCCCAAGGGTGAGTAGATTATATTTAAAGGAGTCACCTTACAAGCATGGGTAGTTGATGGGTGTGAGGGGGCCAGGACCCTGAGGGGCCCGGCCCGAGCGGGGAATCCCGGAGTTCCACCCCGCTTCCGGGTCCGGGCCCGGAAGCCGGGCAGGGAACTTAAGGTTTCCCAGAACTGGAACTGCGCCAACGCGGGACCGGCAAGGGGAGATAAAAAGGAACCGCCTACCCTGAGCAGGGGAGGACGGAGGCTCCGGCGGGAGCCTGTCGCGGAGTCGGGAGCTGAGAGGCCGAGAGCCGCGGAGCCGGGAGCTGCGGAGCCGGGAGCGGCGAGGCCGGGAGCGGCGGAGGCAGGTACAGCCGCACCACGTGCCACGCGGCGGGAGCCGGCAGCGGCGAGGCCAGGAGCCGGGGAGCCGGCGGCGGCGAAGCCGGGAGCCGGAGGTCCAGAGGCAGCTGGGCCGGGTGCGGTAAAGCCGGGAGCCGGGCGGCAAGGACCGGCGGCAGTGAGGCCGGCCGCCACGAAGCCAGGAGCGGCACAGCACCAGCCAGCAAGGCCGGAGGCGGCGGAGCCAGGGGGCGCAGCAGGCCCCGAAGAGACAGAGGTATAAAAGGGACCGGTGGCCGTTGCACCGGAGGAAGCCGGGAAGGGAGGCTGGGTTGGAGGGACCCTCCTCCGGCGGCTGCGGGCCGCTTGGCCGCGGGGAAGACCCGCGGGCAGGGGGGGCAGAGTTGTAGTTCCCCCGGGTCAAGAGAGTGAGACCCTGAGGTAGAGACGCCCCAGGACGAGTGGAGCGATCAGCACCAGGGAGACTAGGTGCTGATAGGACTCCTGGTGAGGGCCCAGCAGTGGGGGGGTACCCTCCCACTGCGGAGCTAGGACGAAGACAAGGGAGCCCTAACGGAGGCTCCCCACCCGGAGGACCGGGCGAGGGTGTACGGGAGGAGGAGCCCTCAGGACCCCTGGACCTTGGAGGTACTGTACCCCATGTGGACCGCCAGCTTCCCGGCAAGGGTGAACCCCCATATTTCCATCAAGTCGTGGCAGGCAAGAGCGGCGAAGCGGGACGGTCCAACGCGTACCCCTCCTCTCCAGGGGACATCCGGGGATCAGGGTCCTACGGTAAGTGGCCCCCCCCCATCCCCTTACAACGGGGAAGACCTTGTAAGCGTGAGTAAACAGCTGATCAAGCTAGGCAAATTTGCAGTTCCAAGACTGAGTCCAGTCACAGTTTTAAACATAAAAGCAAAGTAAGGAACATGTTATGAGAGAGACTGGAGCAATTCATTTTTCAACAGCTGAGCTGGACCAGCACTGTATTTTTAGGAACAATTTCACCGGTCCATTATGAAAACTCCTGCAAGTCACACAACGGCGCTTCTGGGTCCCCAGATGATCAGCTATACCCCTCGGGGTTGGCTTCCCAGCTGGCAAAGACCCCACCTTTTCTGCACAAAACCCGAATAACTGGAAATAGGTGAGACTCCAACCCTGTTCAGCCGTAGGCAATCTTGAACAGCAGCCCTTGACTGTCCTCCACTGGGGTTTTTGGCTATGGGAAACATGGCTAGCATTTCCCTCATGACAGTCAATTTACACCTAACGCAAAAGCTCCTTCATTGGAGCACAGAGGTCACAAGGCTTCTTCTCTCCAACACGTGCTTTCATCCTTTTCAAATTAATTTATTCGGTGACTGCAACAGTAGGTTGGCCCCCCGAAATTGTAGCACCTTTGTGGCTGACACTGGCTTGCCACTTGAGCACAGGCACACCTGACTAATTTTACTCGTGCTGTGCATCCCCAACTGAAGAGCTGAATTACCAGAACACACCATACACCACCAGTACCATTGCTGTATCTCTCTGGAGTCCACCCACATTGACATTTTGCTGGTGAATACACACACGCAGTATATACGTGGGCTGAGTGCTAGTGTAATTTGAAGAGATGGCTTTATTTAGCTGACAGAAAGGCTGGGTTTTGTCAGTGTAGAGCATGTGTGTGGAGAGCACACAAACTTTTGGTGACAAAAGGCAAATTCTGTTTAGCGTAGACAGCAGTATCATATAAACAAGGCCTAAACTGGTAGAGGGTCTTGGCCGAGCCTTCTGAGCCTGAATGAGAAACACCCAAGAAGCAATCCAATTCACCTGAAGGCTGTCATTACAGTTCCCAAGACAAACGTCCTAAATTCACTATGTTTCTTAAATTGCCACTTGGTACAACAGACTTGAAGGGGTGATGAGTGGAGCAAAGATTTTGTGTCTTTTTCTCTCTTTCCATCATTCATTTACTCATGTTTGTAAAGCCCTTTCTAATCAGATAAAAGGCATTGTTCCCCCATGAACAAGCATGCGTTTTTTGGCAACCCAAGGCCTATCTTCAATATATAATATTAACAAATGTTAGTACAGCGGTTCTCAGCATTTTTAGACTGAAAGTACCGCCACACTGACTGGAGGCACCCCTCAATAAATCTGAGTCACTCCTTGGAAAATACCAGCTCTTCATTTTCTTTTTTTTTTTTTTTACTAGAGAAAAATAATAGATCAGATTTTTTGTTGTTGTTGCAAAAGCTCAGAAAGACTGCAACTATGGCTTTCTATTTGAAATCTCTGGGTTTATCCTGTGAATCGTGTGTAAACCAAACAGTGCTACCGTTGTGCGGCCCACCCTGCATCACCCCTGAAAGGATCAAGATTGAGAATCACTGTGTTAGTTCTTGAGGACAGGGACCATCTCTAATCTGGTATCCACTTAACACAGACCAAAAGAAAAATAAAACCCCTCACAAAACCCACCACACAATCAAAATTTCAATCAGCCACAGCTAGAGTGGAAAGAAGGACTAGTGTAATGTAACTCCCTTTCACCATCTAAAATGAAGCAGGCAGGCCTACTTCAGATATTCCTCCACAATTTCAGAGGTGGCACCAGAAAGTCGATGCACTACTTAACCACAATACCAGCCCTAATGCTGGTTCTGTGCAACATGTAAACCAATGATGGTACCTTCAGACAACCCCAGAGAGAGAAAACAAGGTTGAAAAGCTGAACAAAGGAAGAGGAAGATAGTGAATATGCAGCAAGTGAACAAAACCTATTTACTGCCTCTTAATCGCTATCTCCAAAAATATGCACTTCCCAGGAGGCACCACCCAATGTAATACATCTCAAGGACTGTGAATCTTGCAACTTTAAGGACTTCTCTCTCTTGCATAAAGGACATTGCTACACATTTGTAACATTTAAAACCAAACCCCTTTATTTAACGCTTAAGAAAGAAAATTTGCTTTTATTGAGATCTATTTGCACACCATGTTCTAGAGTTCAGCTGCTTCTGCCCAATTGAGACATATTACTTAAACATTTTTTGTTATGTTACAATATGTTTTCACTCTCAACTAAAAACGGTGGTGTAATCTGTTTTTTTCATTACTATAATCATAATCTTCTGAGAGCATCTGAAAATGGAACGTTTCAGTCAAAATGAGGACTTTTTTGGATGATGAAAATGAAAAAAGGGGGTGTGCATATTAACAAATGAAAAGAGGAATCACTGTTGTACAAAAAACAAGAGGTTAAAAGTTAGTGGTTGATACCAGAAAATGCTGGTATAGTCAGTCCCAAAATAAACAGAAACCCGTCACAAAGACTTCTCAAAACTGGAGTGGACAAAAGAGTAAAATTAACACCGAAGGAACAATACGTGATGCTACCAGCAGTAAAAACTAGATGTTCTATTCTAATACTCCAGCTACAGTAACAACCACCACTGATTAACTTCTATGGTACTCAACTAATACCATACACAAGACAGCAACTTTTCTTTTATGGTGTAAGCAGCATCCACTAGATGGCATCGTTCTAGTATATTTTGTGTTTTCTTTTTTAATTGGACGCACAAAGCATAGTTTCTAGTTCCATGTTGCAGCAAACTAAGTTAATTTAATACAAGCTTTGAAGCGATTCTTCCCTTATTTTCTGAAATTATACTGCTAATCTCCCTATTATGCCCAGCTGCTTTTAATAGGATTCATGCACGTTAGAAATAGAGAGCTCACATTTGAGGGGTTCCATTAGAATCTTAAAACCTCTCCAACTATCAAAAAATTTCAAAAGCATAAAAAGGAAAAGTGCAATTAATTCAAATAAAACTAAATCATTCATTTAGAAGGCACACAAGAAATGCCTAATTCTAAAAAAAATATTAAATATACTATGCTACACTACACAACTGGTAAAAAAACAAACACAACAAAAACCAGAAGCCACCACCTTGCTCCTCCTCTGACACAAATTCTGCTCTTGCTTGGTCTCTGGTCACATGAACAGCCATTATTCCCATGAGAAATCCTATTAGCCAACTTGAGATGGAGGCCACAGAGTACACTTAAAAAATGGAACTCAGCATCTGAATGGGGGGGAAGGAAGGGAGGGCTTATACCATTGCTGCAACACTAAAATTATCTTGTCTAGTCAAGGCCTGAGTAATGTCAGGACTGATCACAGAGGTGGGGATGTCTAAGCACTGATGAATTTTGCAAAACGCTGTTTGGCAAGATTTGTTTTTAAATAGTTGCTTTATAAATATTTGCCTAGTTACTCATGGTAGTAATTCCCAACTTCCTCACAAGAGGGACCTCTCAGTCCCAGATCCACACCTCCCCTGCATCAACTGGGAGACTAGCACTGGGAAAAAACGAAGAGGAAAATAAAGTTGCTTTGACACAATGGATCCAGGTGTTTCACTGTACTCTTCCACATTTTACCTCTGTGTATTTCCTCTCTCTGGGTACTGGGCTTCATTTTTAGTGCACTATGCCTAAGTTTGACTTTGCCACTTCTCACCTGCACCGCTGTGGTTTTCTTCATCTATATGGTGCATTTATTCTTTATTTCTAAATGCTGTGGATAGACCACTTTCTCTTGCTTCATGAAGCAGAAATATACATGTGCCCTGTGACTTTCACAGACTCCCTCTCCACCCATATCTGCTATAAAAGTTGCCACCCTAGTCTTTAAAATCTCCCTACTGAATTGCACAGCTTTTCAAACACCATTTCCTGGCTTTGTATCTCACCTTAAACCTTACCGCTTTGTCTTAGATCCGGGGTGGACAATTATTTTGGCCAGAGGGCTGCTTACTGAGTTTTGGCAAGCCATTGAGGGCCGCATGACAGGCAGCCAGGGGCAGATAAATATAAATTTTCTAAATTTTTTAGGGGCCCCACGGGCTGGACAGAGTGGCCTGGTGGGCCACATCCAGCCCACAGGCCACATTTTGTCTACCCCTGCCTTGGATCATAACTGTAGCTCAGCCACAACCCAAACATCTCCTCTTCCCTTTCCTTTCACTGCATGATGAAACTTGTACTAGCAGTCACTGGCTAATGAGATCCACCTTTCTATGATAATTCATGACAATTGCAAAGTCTTCCTAGATCCCCCATTAACCACACTAGGCTATTCATGCTCCTTTTATAACAAACAAACAGAAAACATCCCAGTCTCACAGCTAGCTTAAGTGCAAACTGGAAATCTATTTAAAATTGTATTTACTTCCATCATTTGATGCTGTTTGTTTCTCTTGGACAGTGAAAGGAGACCCAATCTGGCAGCTGCTCCAGTTGGTCTGATACAGACCCTGGAGTAGCCAGAACTGCCTACCTGGCACTCAGACCAGACTGCAAGCTGTGCTGCATGCAGCAGCCACAGCAACTGCCCTGTGCCGCAGGCAGCACCTGCTTTGGGACATGGGCCACACGGTTCCTGGGATCTGTCAATAAGGCACCTGTACTGCACGCAGTGCTCACAGGCACCATATGCAGCATGCATCCCGGACTCGCTGGAGCAGACACCATGTGCAGCGTAGTTCTGGAGCTGCTGGGGCAGGCACTTAATGTGGTGCAGTGCAGCTGGGACAACCACCACAACAGTATGGCTGCTGCTCTGGCAAAACCGTGGTCCACACAACACCAGTTCCAGCTACCCTGGGGATCTGCACTGCACACAGTGCAGGTCCCAGACTGGTTGGTGCAGCTGCCAGATCAGGTATGCTGGGGGGGAAGGGAGAGGGTCCATGGGCCAGATTTGGCTCGCAGACCCACTCCATGCCATTCATTCAGCTCACAGGGCCAAGTGAGTTTGACACCCATGTCTTAGAGTAACTAGCATGAACTGATACAAACAACATAAAAACAACTTTATGTCATCTAGACAGAGACCTAAGCTACCTCAATGGTCTTCTGAATGTCACTTAAAACACTTTGGTTTACATGACCCTGGCTAGCCAAACTGTGTTAGAAGCCTCTGGTTATAACCAGGTGTAAAAACCTCAAGTTGTATTTTTTTAATTCAATTGCCAGGACAGAATATATGAACTTTCAGATCCCTTCTGCAGAGTTTTATTCCATCAGCGTCACATTATAAAAAGATCAAGGAGGCTTTATGTTATAAGTACGGTTTGCCTGTATAATCAAGATTAAGTCATATTACACCCAAAATACCCACATGGGCTACAGCCGTGTAAGGTAAGGGCTGTAAACATGGTTATAAAATACAACTTAGCCCCATCACGACAGGCAAGATCAACATCACGTTATGGCATGTTCCTATCATGCCATACTAGTACTTAGATCTATACTCCTCCATTTAGAAAGGGATTCATATTCTGATCTCTTTCATTACAGTACAACCCCACTTTATCAAACCAAGGCTTCACAAACCCTGGAAATCCTCATGTAAAGGGGACTTCAGAAAAATGAGAATGATCTGAGGCATACTGATGTGCTCATTGGTTAAACTAGGTTTCAGTGTAATGGGGCTGATTTGTAACTTTCATTACTCTTATAATCAAAGCCATGTCCCTTCTGCTGCTTTTAAATTAACTACTTCAACAAATCTTCTATGAAAACCTACTCAAACCACTCCTGATTCAAGAAGTCTCTCTTTGAAGTGCATACGTACTTTACAACAAAGGCTCAATCGTGCAAACTACAAACAGCAGCATACTGAACAGTGTTCAGGCAGGAGACTCATACAACCATCTGCTGGGCTTCCCTCTTAGATCTGTCTATCCTATTTAGAATATGCAGAAAAACCAAGTAATTGCAATAATCCTTGTTTCTATCACCTTGTCCTCTTCTGATTAAACCCTATTCTACTCTTGGAAAAAAACTTGTGTCTTGTGTCATTCAGCAATGAATTAGCTTTGTTTTCTCTGCAGTCTCTAATCAAATTAACAAAAGTTGCCTTAGTTTTCTGAACAACCTGAAAAAGAACTACCTGTGCTATCATGAGATCCACCAGCCCCTTCTTTAGGGCTGGGAAATAAGCCTGTTTCTTCTCAGAGAACAGTTGGCAACTCCATGTTTGCGCAACTGGTGGCGTTCACAGTTCTATTTGGTAGAAAAGAAGACATCACATTTTTGATAGAAGTGTTTCTGGCCTAAAGCAAGAAAAATAAATATATACTTATCTGTCTTCCTAAGATGCACTAAGACTCCTTTCTTCTTTTTCAAAACATTTTGTCATTAATGTAGGGGAAAAATAACTGTTGCAATTAGAACTCCATCCTACCTTGCCTGAATGGAAAATATTCCCTCTCACCTCCATAACATCAAAGAAAAAACTATTACAACATGCAAGTTCTAAACTACAGTGGAAGGATCTATTCTTGTGCATCTGTCCCTATATGTGTAGACCTGATGCAACATTCATCATTCACAACCTCATTGGATACAATCTTTTCACTGATTTCAACAGGATCTAGATTAGACCACATGCAAATAGCAATCATCATCTCCCTATAAGAACATGTTTTACATGTCTGTCTTAAACCTAACAGCTAGAACAACCAAAAAAAAACAAGTACAGAAAGTATAAATAGTTGACATGAAAGCAAATGCCAGGCAATGAAGTCAGAAAAATGTGTGTGGCAGGTACTTCTATGATCAAGAAAGTGGTGAAGGAGGAACACAGGTACAAAAAAGCAAAAGACAACCTCTCCTTGACAGGATGCTACTGGTACCTCCCACATTTCATCTTACACAAGCTGGGACTTTATGTTAATTAGCATCAGAAATTGTATCCAGGAGTCATGTGTGCTTTAAGCAACCCCAAGTCTCCCTAGAGTGGCAGGCCTATGGCTCTCTTATGAACAAGATTTCTCAATCTTGTCCAGTTCAAATTCAGCAATTTTGAATCATAGAAAATTAAGGTTGGAAAGGACCTCAGGATGTCATCTAGTCTAACCCCCTGCTCAGACAGGGCCATCCTCCACTAGATTATCCCAGCCAAGGATGTCTACCTGGGTCTTGAAAACCTCCAAGGATGGAGAGTCCACCACCTCTCTGGGTAACCTGTTCCAGTGTTTTATTACTCTCCTCATGAGGAAAATTCTTCTTAATTATCTAACCTAAACTTCCCTTGCTGCAATTTGAGACTGTTGTTCCTTGTTCTTGCAAATGCCACCACTGAAAACAGTCTAGCACTCTAGCTCTATCTTCTTTCAAACCCCCTTCAGGTAGTTGAAGGCTGCTATTAAATCCCTTCTCAGTCTCCTCTTCTCTAGACTAAATAAGCCTAGTTCCTTCAGTCTCTCCTCCAGAAGTCATGTTCCCCAGTCCCCTCAGTGTTTTTATTGCCCTCTGCTGGACTCTCCAACTTGTCCATATCCTTTCTAAAGTGTGTGTGTGGGGGGGGGGGGGGGGCGCAAAACTGAACACAGGACTCCAGATGTGGCCTCATCAGTGTTGAATAGAGGGGAAGAGTCGCTTCCCTTGACCTGCTGGCAACAAACCTACCAATGCAGCCCAGTATGCCATTAGCCTTCTTGGCAACAAGGGCACACTGCTGGCTCATATTCAGCTTATTGTCTATGTAACCCCTAGGTCCTTTTCTGCAGAGCTACTGCCCAGCCAGTCAGCCCCCAGCCTGTACTGGTGCATGGGACTGTTCCGTCCCAAGTGCAGGACTTTACACTTGCCTTTGTTGAACCTCGTGAGATTTCTATTGGCCCAATCCTTCCATTTGTCTAAGTCACTCTGAATCCTAGCCCTACCCTCCAGCATATCTACTGCTCCTCCTAGCTTGGTGTCATCTGCAAACTTGCTGAAGGGGCACTCCATCCCCTCTTCCAGGTTGTTGATGAAGACACTGAACAAAACCGGCCCCAGGACTGACCCCTGAGGTACTCCACTTGACACTGGCTGTCAACTAGACATTGAGCCATTGATTACTACCCTGTGAGCCTGATGCTCCAGCCAGTTTTCTATCCATCATTCATCCAGCCCGTATTTCCTTAGCTTGCCTGTGAGAATGTTGTGGGAGACTGCATCAAAAGGTACACCACATCCACCGGTCTCCCTACATCCACAGAGCCAGTCACCTCGTGACAGAAGGCCATCAGGGTAGTCGGGCATGACTTGCCCTTGGTGAATCCATGCTGACTGTTCCTAATCACCTTCTTCTCCAAGTGCTTAGAAATGGATTCCTTGAGGATCTGCTCCATGATTTTTCCAGGGACTGAGGTGAGGCTGACTGGTCTGTAGTTACCTGGATCATTCTTTTCCCCTTTCTTAAATATTAGCGCTATATTGCCTGGTATTGCTTTCTGCAGGCTGCTGAGCAGCTATCTTACAGCTGACTTCCCTAGCAAGCCAGCTACTACCTTTGACACTTCAAATACCATCCTATTCTCCAATTCTGGATGATACCCATTGTTCATGAGAGTAAAAACCAAGAAGCCAAAGCTAAGCAAAGGCCCCCTCCCATTAGCCCAGCTCTTTGCTAAGTTTTTTTGTATACATGCAGCTTTCACAATTGGTAACTTATCACCAATGTCTCAGGTCAGACTCTTGACTGTTTCTACCTTGGAAAGTTTTCAGAAAACCACTTGTGTACAATACAGACCAATCCATATGCAAAGCTTGTAACTGAAAGCATTCTTCTAATCCTAATGCACACACACTAGACAGAGGTCTCAAGTCCTAGATTTCTTTGTCACATACTCCATTTTTTGTCAGCGCCAAATTAATCCTCAAGAGTTAAGGACATGCCAGGTGTGTGTCTACGCCTGTCGTTAATATTAAGCAATAAACTCCAGTGCATATCACACCAGAGTTTATTACTCCCAGGCACACTGTTTGAATGTGTATCTGGGACCACAGCATGTTGAACCAAGTCAGAGCAGCCCTGGCTGGCAGGGGATCTGGTGGGGGTCAGCCTGTCAGCTCAGGGCTGCTCTGACCTAGCTCCATGTGCTGCAGAGGGTCTGGCTGTGGCACGAGGGTGCTCCAGTGTGGGGTTAGCCACCAAACAGCACTTGCACTGACGTATCCTCATGCCCCAGCCAGCCAGGTTGGCATCTACACATGCACTGCTGCGAAATAAAAAACACTCCACAGCAGGATAGTACTTGTAAATACATGTACTATCCTGCTGTGGAGTTTATTAATTTCCTGCACTCTCATAGGGCTGCACATGTAGACAGATGTTTACTATGGAGCTAATTAGTCAACTCCACAGTAAATATCTCTTGTAGCTGTGCCCTGTTTGGCCTAAGAATGGCCATATTTTGAAGTTTTAAGGAGCTTAATCTCTCCCCGTAGCTCTAAAAAAAACCAACTGAATACAAAAAATGCAGAATGTACCACGTAAGCATGTTAACAGTAATGTTTGCCTCCATATATGAAGTAAAGCATTTCCTCTAATGTATTCATTTAAAAAGCAAACTGAGCATATGTGCACTGCTCAGAGGTCTGTCCAAAATTCTACATTTTTATTCTGTTACATAGCAGGTCACATAAAGAAACTGTGTTTTGGCTTAACTGTTATTTTTTCTTGTGAGAGGCTGTTTCATGTAAATAGACATAAAATGTACTTAATTAGCTCACTATTAATGTGGTTTAACTTAGTTTGTTTTTTCCACAAAGACCATCATTACTCGGACTAAAATTCATTCAACAATGCAGAACTGATGATAATATTGACTAAGTGATGTAAAAAAACTACTGTCAAAGGTTTGACTGCTCTTAGGTAAGCCACCCTTGACACAAGTCTATTTAATCTATGAAACTATATAACAGGCACATGTTATGTATAACAGTCTTCCTTAATTTATTTATTTTTTTACAGCTGAATCAGTTTCTGGTATTTGGAAATTTACAGAATGTTTTCTTCACTGATGCCATAGGAGAAAAATGTAATTCCTATGACAAATGTAAGTTTAAGTGAGAGAATCAATTAAAAGCAAATTTTCTTCAACTTAGATTAGTAAAGCAAAGAGTTTTTAAAATCATTACTTTTTGCTTTTTTATGTTGGTCACAGATACTATATTTCTAGTCATTTTCTTGTCAAGATCATATTGGCATCTATTGTTTACAAAGTTTTCACACCAATGTTTGCTTATTGGTTTTAAAACAATGCTTCTGCTGTTAAATCAGAGCTTTCACAGAACATAAACTTTAGGTTACACCTGACCAGGCGGTGTCCTTTTGAAGACCTTTTTTAGTGGTTCTCAGTGAGGATATTACTGATTCAAAGCGTATATTGAGTAGTTTGCTTTAGCCTCTAAGGTCAAAGTGGGCTGACTATATTTCTTTTTAAACCTATTGTACTACAAATGCAAGGGAAAAAAGGAAAATTAATCATCATCATCATCAAGGCACATTTTCTTGGTTACTGAAACACAGAGGGGAAATTAGAAGGGGAAAAAACACAAGGATGAGAGCAGAAGAAGAAGAGTGAGGGCAGAAGACTAGCAAAGCAAATCCTGTGAACTAAAATCAGAATAAAAAGACCTAAAAAAGAATGAGAGAGAACAAGGCCTCAGGCATGCTCTCATGTAGCTGTACAATATACACATATAGCTTCTGTGCACTGTCAGTGCAGCATGTAGCCAGTCCATTGCAAGCTGTGGAGCAGTGACCATAAAAGAATACAACAGTGATCCTGTCTCAAGATTAATCCTTCTGGAGTAAAGTACAGGTGGGATTAGAGAGATTTGTAAATTTGAGGACATGGAGATTGTAGCGAGTACAGTTGCTAACTACATGAAGAGGGACTTGTGGATTGTGGCAGAGGAAAAAGGTACACTGGCACACATCGGGGAGAAGAGGATGATGGATGAGGAACAGAATGGGGGGGACAATGGAGAGCATTGGCACAGAGCTCCTAGGGTATGGTAAAGGAATAGGAAGGAGAAGAAAAGCATATGCTGTTTATGATTATCATTATTTTAACTGTGAGAAAAAAATGGGGGGGGGGGAGTTCATTGTAAAATGACCCTACATGCATGAATTTCCCCCAGTACTAACAATTTTAACAAATATGAGATGTAATTTTTCCAAAATTACATCTATTTAAAGCCAGTAGCTTTGTGTTAATCTGCACATCCCAATTTAATGTTTACAATGATAAGCCTTTTTCTCCTGAGAACACTCCTTTGTTAAGCTTTCTTGATAATGCAAACACTTTATGTATGAGCCTGGGGAAAAAAAACACCACATAAATAATAAATGGGAAGAGATCATTTACCACTCTTCCTATTAAAAGGACCCATACTACTTGTTTTCCAACAAACAGTTTTAGGGTTTAAACAGGGGAAAGATGTGTTACTCAGCTGAACTGATGCGACCGTTTCATCTGTCCAGCCTTATACTGGTATAAGTGGAGCTACACCTAAATTAAATCATTTTGAAGTTACAGCAGTTGAGCTCCACTTACACCTGTGTAGAAGCAAACAGATAAACCATTTATATTTGAACAGCGTAATCTACAGTAAACTGGTATAATTTACAACCAACATTATAGTTTAATTTGGTCACACCAGAAGCACTGACATTTAGGAGGATGGTCAAAGCAGATGCAGTGAGTGGTTAAAGCGAGCCAGGACTGGGGCTGGTAGGTGGGGCTTAAAACTATAACACAAAGGAAACTCCCCCCAACTCTTCCAACATAAAACTGTCAAGTGATTCCAAGCAGGGACTGGGTATCAAGGTGAATAAAAAAAAATATTCCCAGTTTTCATTACAAGAATGCTAAACAGAACTGCTGTTTTTCCTGACTTTTTTTAAACATTTAAACAGAGTTATCTAGCAAAGCAAGGAGCTGGGAGCTGAAAAGGCCCTGGGGGAAAAGAATGCAACAGGCACAGTGCTTGAGGAAACGTTCCTTCCTCACACTCTACTTAATCATATGCAACTCCATCAAAAAAAAAACCTTTGGATTGCACAGATTACGGTACTATTGTACTTCCTCTGCAGCATTCCTCTCTTCGGTACTTCTCACATATGGCTCCACACAACTTCTGAGCACTTACAGCTTATTTCTGCAGTGCTGCCTTTCCGAACAGCACTGCATTTACCTAAAGGCCTCAACTCTCCAGCATGAGAAATCTTGTCCAGCTGGTGTTTTAAGCCCCCTCCCTCCTGCATCCCCCATGCAGATACACCAAAGTCTTTGTACTGGGGCCAGCCCTTCATTTAGATACAGTGTGCAGGCATTACACCAGGACGAGCTGCATCACGCCACAGTGCAACTCTACAGGCAGCACAACTTACCATTACAAAAACCTCAGTGTTGATGAAGCTGGACTGTGCTAGGTTGAATCTAAATTGATTGCTGAAAGTCCTGCACAATTAGAGTAATGCCATGAGCCAAGTGACAGTCCCGCAAAGCTCTGCTGGGAGGTTACCCCAGTGAATGGATCAGTCGCCAGCAACCAACCTGGCTACACCCTTGCAACCACTGAGGACAGATGACCCAAGCAGCTGTTTCAACTGATGGAGCCTTTCCTCATCTCAGTTACTGTTGTTCCTCCTGGTCTACGCAGAGTTATATCGCAGACAGCTGCCCTCGTGGCTGGCTACTGACAGGTAGAAGCAGGTCCCCAATGAAGGCAAAACCCAAACATACAGTGTTTTCCTTCTCACGCAAGATACTTCCTCTTCACTAAGCATACCATTCCTTCTTCAGAGGGTGCACATTTAGAAGATAATTGAATTAAACTAACAGTTACCTCAGAAAATCACTAAAAGCTAGCTGTGTGCTTAGCCAGATGAAGCAATCTGCTTTACACCAGGCAAAAAACAATAGCCTTGCTATTACACAGATATTCTGCAAATTATGAGCTCATATCACTCAAAAGTGGACGGTAACCAGGATTACTCCATGGGTCAGATTCTCTTTAAAACTCTTAACAAACTTCTACTTTGTTGCTTTCCTTTCATTAGGTTCAGTGATTTTAGTGCCTAAACGCTGGCACCTTTCCAAAAGCTGAGGCTAACTGATGTACCTCCTTTATAAACCTACTGCATCTTGTTAATACACGTGGCATTCCCACTAGCTACAGCAATACCTACCAGCGTCCCGCATTCTTACTCTTTTTGATGCCAGGAATTGAGAGGCAAATGCCAAGAACTTAAAAACTATTATTTCTCCTCTCTAAGTAAAAGTCAGAAAAAGACTAAATGTCATTGACTGAAACTTCATTTCTCTTCTTAAACTGGATTAAGCATTATTTACTAATTACTAATTGGAATTACCAATGACTGTTTTCTATTAATTATTTTACTGCAATTTTACCTGAAAATGGAACGTAAAACTATTTCCTACAATATGATTTACAAATAGAAGAGTCGCCTCAAAATGCCCTTCATTCATTACAGTTAAATGTTAAAGTTATGTTACACCGCAACAAAATATTTTAAAAGTCTCAAGAAAACCCTCATGCTTCAGGGCAAAAGCCAGTTTCTGAGTGGCTAGGGTTAAGACGAAACCTCCCCTAAGGCAGGCTATTATTTGGTTGATCGTTATAGTGTTTCTTGGGCCTTCCTCTGAAGCATTAGGCCCTGAGCACTGTGTGTGACCATTTCATTGATCCAGCCTGGTATTTTACGACCCTGTTCTGCTACAGGTTTACGTTTCTTTGCTCTCCATTTTAAGCATCCTTGCTGAAGCAGGCTGCCACTGAAGAAAGGCAGTCAAACAAGTAATGCGAGAATTTAAGTGATTTAGTATGTATGTTCGTCTTCAGAACAACGTCAGAATAATTGAAAACTGGAGGCCAAGCATACTGTAGAGCAGAATTTGTTTTATAATCTAAAAGGGTGGAGAGTTAAGGCAGTTGCAATATTGACGAAAATAGCACACTGTGGTGTTTTCTGGGCACAGAATAATGCTGACCACTGGGAATTCACAACACATTAAAGCTATTCAAGATTTAGAGATGGAGGAGAAAAGGAAGATACCCTTTTTTTTCCAAGTAACATGGCAGATTAATGTTCTCAGTGACTGCAATATAACTGTAGGAGCACGAGACACTCTTACCTGTGTGAGTGAGCATGTGTCGTTGCAGGGAACTTGCCCATGGAAAGACCTGGGGACAGTGAGGACAGATGATTTTTTGCAGGCAATTCAAATAAGCATTCCTTTTTCCTCTCAGCAGTTTCTCCTCCGCCATTTCCTTCTCATCTTCACTGGTTCCATTTCTGTCAACTTCTTTGAAATCATCCGTGGACTGCAGAAATGGGCTAAATTTATTAGTGTCTGTGGTAGCCAGCATCTTCTCTATGCTAGCAAACTCCCCACTTGACTCTAAGTCCACAGCACCACTCACTTTAGGCTTGTTTTTTGTTCCTTTCTTCCTACCCCTTTTTTTAGCCAAGCCAGTATCGGCACTTTCAGACTTCTCTAGACTATTTGGATCATATGCTTTCTGCGTAAGGTCACTAGGAATGCTGGAGTTTTTCTGGATGCCCGTCATCGTGGTCGCTTTTGGTTTGGAGTTCCCTGATTTATCAGACCCAGCAGAGCTGCTTGATGCTTTGGCACTGGTGTCTGTAACCTCCGTTTTCAGCAAAGCAGGAGCAGAAGACACAGAAGAAATGATCTGTGCAATGGAAGCCAGTGGCGGCAACTCTTTAGTTACAGAAGGCTTTGGCAAAAGAGGTGGCGGCTTAGGCCTCAAGGGTCGCAGCAAGGCAGAGTTGCTGAGAAGAGCTGGGGAAATGACTGGGACAGTCAAATGCAATGGACCCTTCAGTGGCTGGGAATGTTTGAGCGCTCTGTTCTCTACGCTCCCGTTGGCACTGACAGCCGGAGGGCACTGCTGACAGTTATAGGGTGTGTCGCTGTTCCCAAAAGAAGCCTGCTCTTGTTTCTTGGCTTCACTGGGGACATCATCTTTATCTTTCTTTACGGCTTTGGGAATTGACAGGTCTATGGGCTCCATGGAACAGTCATAGAGAGATAAAGGGGAGGTGCCGAACAAGTTCTCCTGCTTCACTTGCACTGCGCTCAAGTTTTTGTTCTTCTGTGAAAAGTCTAAGGGCTCATCAAAATCCATTGGGAAGGTACTTGCAGGCTCAAGTTTGACTGGAACGTGTGATGGGGCTCCCAGCAAAAAGCCATTTTGTGGTTCCAGGAATGGTGCAATAGGTTTGCAGTCCAGGTAAGTGCTGTCCTCCAGTAAAGGAGGGTCTGCCTGGTTCTCCTGAGGGCTGTAGTCGACAGCCAGGATGTAATTCTCGATCTCCTTCTCTTGCACGTGCAAGTGTTGCTTGAGGATGTGGTGGATGCAGTTTCGCTTGGCGGAGAAGGCTGTGCCACACTCCTTGCACTCAAATGGCTTCTTCTTCTGGCAGCCACTGTGAGTTCTCATGTGGATGCGGAGAGCCCGATAGTGCTTCAGGTCCTCGCCACAGAATTTGCACACAGTGTCCGGAGAACAAAAAGCATCCACCATCTCTGCCGCATTGCTGGTGACGTACTCGATGTTCTTTTCTATGTCCTTCCTGGTCACCTTGAGGTGCTTCTTGCGCAGGTGCCTCTCACAATTGGCTTTCACTGTGAAGGGGTAGTGACAAATCTTACAGATGTAAGGTCTCTCCCCGCTATGCGTCCGCAGGTGCCGAATCAGTGCTGCCTTATCAGCAGCGATGTAATCACAGATGTTACACTGGTAAGGGGAGATGCCCAAGTGAGACCGAATATGAGCCCTCAGCACCCCTGAGAAGGCAAACACCTGATCACAGAAGCGGCACGGATACAAGACTTTCCTCATTGCTGGTGCCTTCTTGTTTGCTGCCCCTGCAATGATGGCCTTAAGGTCCCCTTCAGTTACCTCTTGCTTGATCTTGGCATCCATGTTCAAAGGCAAAAGGGCTTCTATGATACTGTCTTGTTCCAGCTGTGTTTTCAGCTCATGTTGACTTAAAGACTCTGCCTTGGACTGGAGGAGCAACTGAGAAGAAATAGATTTCGTTCCCAGTTTAGACTGTGTCAGGTGAAAGTTGGAAGCAGACTCCACAGAGTTTTTGATCAGCCTCAGAGGTGGTGGGGGAAGGCTTGGACTGATGCACCCTGGTGAGGCTTGCTGTGCGCTGATCAGTGGAGGAGGTGTAGAGGTTGCAACAACTGTTCGCGGAGTTACCAAGGGCTTTGGCTTCAGTGGCGGCATATGCTTGAAAATAGACTGTCCAGGGGCAGACGGTGCCTTAGAAAGCGGCGGAAGACTTATCTGAGGAGAAGCTGAAGAAGCCATCTTCAAAATCTGCTGAATGTCAGCCAGTTCAATAGCAGATTCGTTGGAAATGGGTTTTACCACAATACTGCTGTCAGGCTGAATGATAAAGCCCTTCTGGAAAGGCTGCAGAGACAGGAGCTTCACGTTCTCTTTTGTAGGCGGAAGGACTGAAAACGAACTTCCCATGGAAGTGGCTTCCAAAGGAGACATGCTGAGCAGGCCTGTGCTGCCAGGGTCCTGAGGTAGGTTACTCTTCAGTGTTCTGAGCTGCATTTCTTGGACCTCATCTTGCATATCCTCCTCCTGCTTGTCAGGCTTGATGTCTTTGGTGTACTGTAGGCCCAAGGACTCCATGAAGACTTTCTGGTCTGGGTTCTCACTAGCTGGGCTCATCAACTCTGGCTTGTGATTTTCTTTTCCCTGATCTGCTGTGTGGGTTTCTTTGTGCAGCTTGAGTGCTGGGAGCATGGGGAATGCCTTGTTACAAGTCTCGCAAATATATCGATGAAATTCACTGATGCATCTTCGCAGATTCGTTTCACACCAGACCTACAAGACAATCACACAAGAAACATGACTGACCTAGTCATTGAACATTCTGCCTCAATCAAGTCTTAGATTCTTGCAGAGACAGGAAACAACTCCACTTCTCACTCCTCAAGATGCAGCCACCCTGGCACTGAAAAAGAAAGTTTATAGGATCATAGGAAAGTAGCTTACCAAAGGGAAGTTTACTGTAAGCTCTTCAGAAATTGAAGGTGATCTTTTTTTTAAAAAATCCCTTCGCATAAATAATTTACAAAAACAAATAATCTCTCAGAATTGTACAATTCATTTACTCGACAACCAGCAGGAGGAGGAGCAGTGTTAGAAACAGACAAGAGATTTAAGGCTAGGTAATATTTTCCCCCCCTAAAACGTCTCAAAAGAAAACATATTCAAATACATCTTCGTAAATGTTCATTGATAGCAGATCTACACAAGACATTTAGTGCTCAACTGACTAATCGGCTGCACAGTAAATGTCTCAGCATCTACATGTGCAGCCCTAGTAGGCTGGAGTAAACTAATTTACTCTGCAGCAGGACAGTACTTGTAAATACAAGTACTACTCTGCTGTGGAGTAAAAAATTGCAACAGCACAAGTTCAGATGCTGGAGGAGCTGGCTAGGGCACAAGGGTGCTCCAGTACAGGGGCTACCTGCCAGCTAGCCCTACACTGGAGTGCCTTCATTCCCCAGCAAGCCCCTCTGCAGCATGTTGATCTGGGGAGAGTAGTTCCAGGCTGGCAGACTAACCCCCAGGGTCCCCTGCCAGTTGGGGCTACTCCACCCAGGCTCCACATGCTGTGCATGAATAAACTGCACAGCTTATTCCTCCAGAATTAATTGCTCCCAGGTGCATGTTCAAACAGTGCATCCAGGAGCAACAAGCTCCACAGTTTATCCATGCCCCATAACTACATGTGTAGATGCGTCCAGAAAGTATAAGAGCCCAAGGACTAACTTTAAGATAGCCAGGATAACTCATGTTCTGCAAAGTTTGTGCACCAATGTTTTAAACAAGCCATCATATACATAAGCAGAGCGCCGGCAATCATTTTCAGCTAGACAGATAACTATCACTATATTAACATTATTTACATTTTGCCTATCCTAGTACACTCCATGGTTCAAGAATCAGATAAGAGAGAGGACTAAAAAAGTTTATGTTTAAAAAAAAAAAAAAAGTGTATTTATACCCCTAAATTTACCTCTCTCAACTAAAAGGGAGGTAAAACCCATGCAAAATCCTTGCAGAAATTTCAGGTTGTGTTTTTTATATCCGCTGCATAAATATGAAATTTCATGTAGATGTATAAAACAGCTATCCTCATTATATATATATATTATTTTCATAGTATGTAGGGTCGGAAGGGACCTGAGCAGATCATCAAGTCCAACCCCCTGCCATGGCAGGAAAGAGTACTGGGGTCAAATGACCCCAGCAAGGTGTTCATCCAGCCTCCTCTCAAAGACCTCCAGGGTAGGAGCCAGCACCACTTCTCTTGGAAGTTGGTTCCAGATCCTAGCCGCCCTGACAGTGAAGTAGCGCCTCCTGATGTCTAGCCTAAATCTACCCTCTGCCAACTTCTGACCATTATTCCTGGTCACTCCTGGTAGTGCTTGGGGGAACAGGGACTCTCCCAATGCCTGCTGGTCCCCTCTGACTAGTTTGTAACAGGCCACTAGATCCCCCCTCAGCCTTCTCTTCTGGAGGCTGAATAGGTTCAGGTCCCGTAGCCTCTCCTCGTAGGGCCTGCCCTGCTGCCCCCTGGTCGTGCGACTGGCCCTCCTCTGGACCCTCTCCATGTTGTCCACATCCCTCTTGAAGTGCGGCGCCCAGAACTGGACACAGTACTCCAACTGCGGCCTGACCAGTGCTGCATAGAGGGGGAGGATCACCTCCTTGGACCTGCTTGAGATGCATCTGTGGATGCACAACAAGGTGCGGTTGGCCTTCCTAACTGCATCCCCACACTGCCGGCCCTTGTTCATCTTGGCATCAATGATGACTCTAAGATCCTGTTCTGCCTCTGTACTGACAAGAAGGGAGTTCCCCAGCCTGCAGGTATGGTGCCGGTTGTTCCTCCCCAGGTGCAGCACCTTGCACTCGTCAGTGCTGAATTCCATCCTATTCTCATCCACCCACCCCTGTAACCTGTCCAGGTCTGACTGCAGCCTATTCCTCCCTTCTAGAGTGCCCACATCCCCCCACATCTTAGTGTCATCAGCAAATTTGAACAGGGTGCTTTTTACCCCCTTGTCCAAGTCACTGATGAAGATGTTGAACAGTGCAGGCCCGAGGACCAAGTCCTGGGGGACCCCACTGCCCACATCCCTCCAGGTCGAAAATGACCCATCCACCACCACCCTCTGGGTGCGGCCCTCCAGCCAGTTGGCGACCCATTTGACTGTGTAGGTGTCGACACCACAGTCCCCCCGCTTTTTAATGAGAACAGGGTGAGAGACAGTGTTGAAGGCCTTCCGAAAGTCCAGGAAGACTATGTCCACTGCTACCCCTGCATCTAAGGATTTGGCGATCTGGTCGTAGAAGGCCACCAGGTTGGTCTGACAGGACCTGCCTCTAACGAACCAGTGTTGGTTACCCCTCAACATAATCTCCTCTGCTGGTCCCTTGTGGACATGTGCCAGAATAATTCTCTTCAAAAAGCTTGCCCAGGATCAAAGTAAGACTAACTGGCCTATAGTTTCCCGGGTCCTCCTCCCTCCCCTTTTTGAAAATGGGAACCACACTGGCCCTCTTCCAGTCCTCTGACACCACACCAGAGCACCACGAGT
Organism: Crocodylus siamensis; assembly: GCF_052110815.1. Lineage (NCBI taxonomy): Eukaryota > Metazoa > Chordata > Crocodylia > Crocodylidae > Crocodylus > Crocodylus siamensis. The sequence continues at coordinate 138,740,727 of NC_143397.1, forward strand.
GCTCATAAAGCCATGCCAGAGGCCCCGCAATGACCTCAGCTAATTCCCTCAGCACTGTAGGGTGGAGATCGTCCCGACCAGCTGATTTAAATACATCCAGTCCCTCCAGAAGTTCCCTAATTAGTTCCTCACTAACCCTTGGCCTAGGTTCACCTCCCCTGGGGTCTAAGGGGGGGCCAGCTGTTCCGGTACTTGCTCAGGAAAATGGACACAAAGAAATCATTAAATAAGTTAGCTTTGTCGTCTGGTGTGATGACCAGATTTCCAAGCGTGTCCTGCAGGGACCCCACATTAGCCGGTACCTTCTTTCTGCCCCCTATGTATTTAAAAAAGGACTTCTATTGTCCTTGATCCGGGAAGCTAGTCCCAGTTCGATCTCCACCTTGGCCTTCCTGACTGCCCCCCTGCATCCCCGAGCAGCCACAGTATAGTCCTCCCTGGTGATGGCCGCTCCCTTCCATTGGGTGTGCGCCTCCCTTTTAGCTAGGAGACATTCCTGGATGCTTTTGGTGAGCCATGGGGGCTTTTGTGCCCTCCTTCCTCCTTTGATCCTTCTTGGGATTACCTCCCTTTGGGCTTGGAGGATCGTCTCCTTAAGGAGCGACCACTCTTCTTGGACACCTGGCTCCCCGCCCCTCCGGGACCTCAGTGCTTCCCTGACTATTCTCCTTAGCTCACTGAAGTCCGCCCTCCTGAAATCTAGGGCTGCTGCCTTTCTGTAGGCCTTTGCCACCTTGCGCTGGATGGTGAATTCCAGCAGGTGATGATCGCTGTCGCCTACATGGTCGAGCACCTGCAGCCCCCTGACCAGGTCATCGCCAGTGGCCAGCACCAGGTCCAACAAGGATTGAAAACAGCTATGCAATAAACTGCATTATTATGAACCAAGGATTGTTACCTGCCTACTAATTCATCTTTTCCAGGGTTTACTCAAATTTTCAAATTCCTAGGTAACTTTATACAGTTGTCCTCAATTTAAAAATAATAATCTTCAGAAAAATATTCCCCACTTTCTTGTAAAACTTCCCTATCTAACTACACTAATGCAATGAACAGTCCTGTACCAGCAACAGGTTTTAGGTCTTAGATCTTATATCTTGCAACCTGGCAGAAACTGAATTAAACCTTAATCCGACTAGGCTGGAGAGATTCCAAGCGAGATGTTCACAGCACTTTGACGGTGCTGAAGTACTGAACTTCGGTCAGCACCTTTATCAACATAGGTATTTTCATTCCAGAGCCTTTTAAAAAAATACGGCAAAATTCAAGTTTTAATGGTCCTTTCCCTATGAACCATGTCCCTTTAGACTCTCAGTAACAAAGGTTTTTTTTTCTTTTTTTTTTGCTTTTAAATAAAATAAATCAAGGGATATCAACATGGTTCCCAATGAAGAATGCACAAGGATATCAGCTAGTGGACAAAATACTATAGGCACAAAAAGTTTGTGGGGAAACTCACCTCAGCTAAGAAGGTGTCATTTGCATAGAAATATGAATTTCTCAAACTCTGCTGATAAAACCCCTGCCACACCAGTATGTACCTGACATATAAAAAGGCTGAGCAAACTCATTTCACTACATACATCAGGAAAACAGCAGAGCACCTCCACACTTGAGGAAGTTGCATGATGCCCGGAAGAGTGCCAGCATCTGCTGTACCAATTCTGGCAGTGCAAATCAGCCAGTTCTGGGGCAACCATTTCTTTTATACATCCCCTGCCTCCTCACAAAGGCAGCATCCAGGACTGCTACCCCAGGCACTTCCTCTATTATACTACTGCACTCCATCTCTAGCCTGTGTCCCCTATAGGTATTTTATATGTAAAATAAAACCATGTTTGGGTGCGGGCGAGGGTGGAAATGAGGAAATGTTGGGATTAGCCTTTAACAACCGACATAGTTTTCCTTTAAAAAGATATAAAAGACATATGAAATAGCAACCTCCAGGATGTTGTTTGATATTTAAGAGTCTTTAAAGACACGCAGATGTTAGAATTAAAACAGGGTGGATGTATTCCTATAGCTTTCCATAAAAATAAAAGAAAGGAAAAGAAAAGAAAAGAAAAGAAAAGAAAAGAAAAACCTTTACACCAGTCTCCTCATGCAAGTCTTTCAGTTAATTCAAGAGATATACAGGGCAGTGATTTCAGTGACTGAAGATGCAGAATACCTGAGAAATGCGGGGGAATTTCCTACAGGAGAAGTCTGTGAATCCCAAGTCATGGAAGCCTGCTGGAATTGAAGGATTGTTCTGAATAAAAGGCTTTCCAGATAGGTCTCTCGGAAGCTGCTTGTGAATAACTGCATTATGACGCAGCAAACCCCGATGAGTACGGAAGGTAATGCAACAAATGTCACACCTGGAAAAAAAGAGGGAGAAGTTTTAAGTGGAAGGGAAATTAACATGTCTTCACACTGGATTTGGCATTTTTCCCCGTGATGACAACAACCTGTAAAGGGCAAACAAAACTGTGACAAACAAAAAGCTCAGAGGAACAAACACAATCCCTTTCTACCAGTTTCTATCTAGCAAGTTCACAGGAAGTTCAAAGAATGCACGTAAACTGAATTTAGGTAGTTTATAAGGTGGGAATCTACCCTGCCTTCTGTGAACTGAATAGCACATACAAACAGACAATGAAATGGTTGCCAAGAGAGTTTGAGACCACAGCATACTGAGGCTCTTCCTGTTGTCTCGCACGATACGTTTTGGTAGTTTTGCGCTGCATAGTTAACAGTTAAATTCTGTGCTGTAAACACTAAAAAAATCAGCATGGCGAGGAAAGAGATCAGAAGTTAAAACAACTCAATTAGCAAGCACTAGCCATCATATATTAACATTCTTTTTAATTATTCCTCAATGCAGGGGGTACTTGGACTGGGGCTACATGCGGGTGGGCAAGGACAGAGCACTGCCACCCACTACCCCATGCCACCGCCTCCCAGGAGCGGGGGAGGGGGGAGGAGGAAGGGCAGCAGCTCCCCTCTGCAGGCCGCGCAGGAGGTGGCAGGACATGGGGGAGGGTGGGGAGAAGCTCGCACACAGCCCCTGCCATTCACCACCCTGTGCCATCACATGCAAGCACCTCCCACTACGTCCAGCCGCTGCCACCCCACCCTTCCCCAGTCCGCATCCAGCCACGGCAACCCCACCCCCACCCCACCACCTTGCCCCTATCCACTCTGCCAGAAGTGTACCCAGAAGGGACACACTCCTCAAAAAAGGTTGAAAGCCCCTGCTTCAATGTGTTTTACTCAAATAGCAGTATATAAATTTGATGCAAGTGCTTATACCGCATCTAATTCTCACAGGTTTTCATAGGAGTTTGTAAGGAAATTTTGATATTAGTGAATAGCTGATTTTAAAAAGGTTCTTTAAAAAGTAGAAAATATTACTTTGGGGAAAAGATGCATGAAACAGATTAAGTATGGCAAGTCCATCTACCTGCCTATCTGTTTGTCACATACCCAGACCTTTCACATTCGATATATTCCAAAGACCTGTGAGCCAGCCCTTTTGGTGCTCACACCTTGGCAATAATTTCTTGTTTTTCTTTAAGATCTTTCCAAATTGTGTTTCATCTAGCCTTGAAGTGATTGCTGGTCTCCATATAGTATGCAAGATAGTCTAAAGGCAGCTAAATAAGAAGTTAGCTTGCTAAATAGGAACATTACAAAGCAGAATTTAGACAACATGCCACAAGTAAGCGTAAATAGCACCATGAAGGAAGAGTTCAAATTTCAGCCACTAAATAACTACTAAGCAAGCCATCCATAGTAAATTCAAATACAGACCTTTCAATTAGAAGGCATATTACTTTTATCAAAGGCACCCTGCAGCTATACCATCAACTTTGAATTAGGACACCGGTTTCACAGAAGCAAATGCCATTGAAGAGTACTTTAAACTTTACCAGTGGAATTTATTATTTGCAAAAGTACATTTAACCGTGTTTCTTGAATTCCTTCAATAGCAAGATTTTTTTGAGTAAGACAATTTTCAACAAACAGACTACATATAATTCATTTGCCCTATAGACAACTCACACATTTTTTATTAGTAGTGCTACAAATTAAATCCCATTATAATGCAATAGAATAAATTCAAAACAAATCTCAAGAGGCAAGGATTTCTTAGGGTAGTAACTTTTACTGGACCAACTGTGTAGTACAGTTAGAAAAGCTTTCAAATGCAAAACATTCTTCCTCAGAAAGTCTGTCTAACTCTACATCACAGCTGGCACAATAAAAGATATCACCCCAAGAACTCCTTGCCTCTTGCATAATTTCTGGACCATCACAGCTACATCACTCTTACACTACCCCAACTAATTTAACTCTTCTGCTCCCCAGATCTCACCCCAAGCTCGTGACAATTTTACTGAAGGCAACAGAGCTCAGTGTCAAAGAACATCCTGCAACTGGAAAGAACTGACAAAATCCTGAACCAGCCCTCCTTACCTTACCCATAACTAACTACCCCTGCTGTTCTTTGTAAATAAACTATCAGGGAATTCTTTGTTTTTGGGGAATTTTTTAATTCTCTGAAAATAGAGAGATTATCAAGTTGCCCAAAGAGTAACCTACATCGTGTTCACTAAGTGCTTAAAGATACAAGTGTGAAGTATATATAACACTACCTTTGTTATCATTCTATGCAGAAGGCTTAAACATGAATATTATGCTCTTCAGTTTTAATCTGTTTTATCTCTGCTGTCAATTCACTTGCATCTTACCTTTTTAATCATTGCCAGTATACTGTCTGCATTCAATTAAATATAGAATCATACTAATTTAAAAAGCAATTGTTTACTTGATGGGCTCTATTTAATGTGACAACAATGTCTGGTCACGGTAGAGAAATTCCAGTATGTTTGTGTTGTTTTACTATAAAAATCTGCAGCTGCCTTAACTTGTTCTACGATACCTACTGTTCAGTGATTTAAAAAGTTGTCATTAATACACACAGAGGTTAGTGAAAACAGGTAGGAAGTAGAGCATAAAAGGGTTAAAAATACCAGAGGAACCCATGGGCAATTCAAACAACATACAGGCCACTTCTACATGTGTGCTTAACTGCAGAGTAGATTAATTAGCTGTGGAGTAAAGGGTCATTGTCTACATGCATGACAGTATCAGGCCACAGTAGACTAATTAACTCCGCTGTAAGATGGTACTGGTCAGGGACATTACTATCTTACAGTGGGGTAATTAACTGCGATTAAATACTCGTGTAGAAGCCAACTGCAGACAAAAGCTGCACCCGGTCACCCCAACTAGCAGAGGGCCACACTCTTGCCTGCTGCCTAGCCATAAGGCTCCTCACTTTCAGCACCGTTATGCCCCAGCCAGCTTCTCTGCTACCCAACACCACTGCCCCAGAGCCCAGGGCTGACTCGCTGTGCCCCTGGCCCTGGTGTAAACTGCCCCACCTCTGCTCAAATTCCTGCTGTCCTGGGCGCACATGTAGACACTGCACTCATGAGTAGGTTAGTACCGCTCCAGAGTTTATTGCTTTGAATTAACTGCATGTGTAGATGCACCCACACACATGTTCTTAAAAACAATGAAAAGTTAAATCTGAAAGCAACTGGGGTTACGAATGATTTTCCTTGGTAATAAACAGGGGAATAACAACTCTTAAGCATCATATGCAGGGCTCCATAGCTTGCAAAACATAAAAGCATTTTGAGATTAATCAGGTTATCTCATACTATTATCAGGAAGTCTATCTTATATTATCATTTATTACTGTTTCTGTTGCGGTAGGTTTAAGGGGCCCCCAGTCACAGAACAGTCGGTATTTGCCTCACGTGCACTTACATTTAAGATGCACTACAACACAAAGCAGGTTTGACAATGGAATGAGTTAAATGCAGATAAGAGTCATGCCTGCAAAAAAAAAAACAAAACGTGGCAGCTATCACGCGCTCACTCCACAATGCTCTGACTGAGGTTTTAGCCTTAAAATCCCATTTTCCTGAGGAACAGGAAACAGACTGAGGCATAGAGTTATCTCCTACTATTTTAAATGGTGCCATACGTTTTGTAATGGCCACCTCCACAGCCAAAATAAACAGGAATCAAAAGATTAGACCTCGATCAAACCTGTCATATGAAGAACAGCCCAGTTGGTGGAACAACAGTCCAGCACTTAAAGAATCAGCGCAGGGTGGAAGCCTCGAATCCGACAGACAATGCCAGGAGGCAATTCATGCTGACACCTAATGAAGGGCACCAAACCTGAACTTATGCCCATCCTTGTATTATTTATGGCGCTTGCCGTTAAAGCAGCAGATTCATTTTAAGTTGCCCTTTTTCATTCTTAGAGCTCTTGTCAGCACTGGTACTCAAGTCTTTACCTTTGACTAGCTAGCTACCTCTGGTGTGTGTGGTATCTGCATTTCAGTGATTTGCCCATTGTGCCTTGGGCTGGCACCACACCGAACTGAAGGGTGCTAAGTTTTTTCCACAAAAAAAATGGTTTTTGAAAACTGGTGTAGGCATATTATTCCCTCTACATTTTCTCTTTCACCTTAATTTATCTCATAGTTTTTCTTACAGGGGAGAGTCATGGGGGAAAAAAAAAGGGGGGGGGGGAAAAAGAAGAAAAGGTAAAAGGCCCGCTGATTTTTGTTCTGATCAAAAAGCCTTTTGCTGAAAAAAAGAAAAAAAAAATTCTGATTAAAGTGTTGTGACTGGCTCTAGCTGTGCTGGGGCAGAAGAGTGGCTTGACTGAGCATCTTAAAGGAGGATTAGAGCTTACAGGGCTGTGCGAGACAGTCAATATGGTCGGGACAAAGGTCTGTGCTGCCCTCCTCCCGCAGACGCAAACAGATTGTCTTCAAGTTCAGACTGTTCCACCTCACAGACAGGTTCAGGCACGAAGTCAGAGAAGAAAGGCTCTTGCAATTTAGAGTTACTCTGTGCAGTGAAAAAAGAAACCTGTCTCAGCCCCAAACACCTGTTAACATGGCTTCAATTTGGAAAGCTGAAATAAAACCAGCAGGAAATGCTAATCACCCAGAAACAGTTGGAACAGGTCTATCAGCCAGAGACACTTAACTCCAACAGGCCACTCCTAAGGCCTGGCAGCTAACTTTTTGGCACCTTGTTTCTAAACTGCTCTCCAAGGACAATGGAGGTCATTGTAAATCCACTCCTGATGCTGAGGGATGCAGATAGAGCTGCAGGCTCTTAAAATCTCACAGGATTCGCAAACCTCACTTCGGTTTGTCCAGTTTGATTACAGATTCAAACTGTTTAAATACAGAGCCATTTTGCCTTACATTATGTGATAGGGTTTTTTTCCATTAAGTGCCAAGGAGTCTGAACTCTCTCTGCATAGCATTAATTTAGCTTTGAAAACAATTAGCATTGCAGCTGTATGAACATATGCCAAGCCTACAGGAAAACTGCACAGGTATTGCTTTGAAATGCAACTGCTAAAAGAAGTAATGTGTTACACTGGTACATTCTCATATTATTTCCTTTTAAAATAAGTTGTCATGCTCAGCAATATACCACAGAGAACCTTTTTTTAAACAGTCTTTAACAAGCCTGTTCTACTCCTCCTTTCTTTGCTGACTGACCAAAGTAGGTGTATATACAGCATAAGCTTTTGTGAGCTGAGGCTCATTTTATCAGATGCAGTGAGCCTTGGGTTCAGGAAAGTCTGCACTAGATACAAGTATCTACTTTAGTTAGTCTTTAAGGTGCAAATCTACCCTGCCCTTCACTTGACTTCAGACTAACACAACTAACTGCATCTCTTCTTTCTTGCCAGCATGATCTCTCCTTTTTAAATGCAATTTAAATGCTCATTCCTACTGTGCAGTAGCATTGGGGGGTGCTTAACTGTGATGCGGTCCTACTGCACAGAACGGTAGTAATGAGCTACTGCACAGTAGCTCATTGCTATTGTGCAATAGCATCAGAAAAAAAAACATGCAGGAAGGCTACCGCGTAGTAACGCTGGTTACTGCGCAGTGGTTTAGTTCTTGGTTATGCAAGTACTAAATGACTGTGCAGGAACAACCGCTGCTGGTGCATGGCCACAAAATACAGCATTTCTACATTTTTAAGACGCACAAAAAATAGCATAGAAGTACCTATCAATCTTTAGCTGTACTTGATGACTTTTTACAAATTACTACTTCAATAGGAAAAGTCTTATTGTCAAAAGTAGCATTTGAAACATATGGTAATACTTTGCTCACAATGAATAATACTAAAAAAAAAAATCCTTACAATCTCACAAGTATACCCCATGCAGCCTGCCAACTCAAATAAGGATGGGTTGATTACATAAAACAGAGATGGAAGCAGATGAATTTTAGCACGCTACTTAAAGACGACAACTGAACACCTGAAGGAGATAAAGGCATTGTACTTGCAAGATGGATTTTCACTGTATCAAATGAAGGCTGGGATTGTTTTAGAATTTAACTAGCATTTGCTGTAGTTTTCCATTGTGATTGCAAAAGAGAAACCTGAATACTTTTCTTCAATTACAGGCAAGTAACTAAATCAGAAAAAAAGAATACTTGCAGGTAATATCTGTGACTATTTTGTAATCGGCTTCAGTCTAAATTGCCTTGTGCCTTGCACAGTCATTTAAACCTTTACAATGAGAGTAAGACATTAACATGCTGATCTGGCAGCATTTTGTGTTAACTTTATACCAGTATAAAATGAAGGCAGGTGGAGCACCTGACCTGCTAAGATGTCTATGCAAAACCCTAACACAGATAAACACAAAACAGAGCTTAAATGGCCTTATTTTGTACCAGGGTAGCACATCTATATCATGTATTATATGACAGTAGGAAAATTCCAGTCCCATCTCTGATATGTTTTTAACTGTGGAGAAGGCTGTTAATTGTTCCTCTCTCTTTAGACAGCCTTTTTTAGAACTCTTTTTTGCTTTATAGATAAAGAAACTTCTTATGAAGCTTATGCCTCCTTGAGAGAATGTCACTATTCCCCTTTTAAACTTCCCTCTCACCCTTCTGCCCCAGGGAAGGAGAGGAGGAAGACTGAATTGTTGTTTATAGGGTATATTCTAGTCCCACCCAGTTGTAAACAGTCATCTTCTTTCTGAGCAAAGCCCTCCCATGCCTCCACACCCAGGGCCCTAAGAAGTGACATCAAACAGCTGCACTAATCTCTTCCAGTTGGTGGTGGCGAGTGATGGAATGGTGGCAGCTCTGTGCACTACTACGGCTGTCTCTCAAAGACTTCAGAGAATCCACTCAGCTGCACTGGAGCATGTCTCATACACGGTCTTTTCTCTTTCCCTTTGCCCCCTCTCATTACTCTCCTCTTCCTCCCCAACTCAAACTCAGCGGGTTCTCTTAGGACAAAAACTGTCTGCATTACGAGAGCGCACGCTTTGCAAAACCTGTGCCAGCCGCAAGGCTGAAGAGATTTCCGTTTTATAGCACAGTGGGTTTCCAACAACAGAGCAAGGCTTCAATGAGTGCTGCTCTAATTAGTCAGCAAAAGGTGGGAACTTTTTAAAATTTTCCCTTATGCTTGATGGCCTGCTTTTGTTTTGTTTTCACTCTTTTCCTTGCTCCCTTCCTCCTCCTCCCTGTCACCTCCTCCCCACTTCAAAGCCACCTTTGGGTGTAGGGAAGGCTGGTACCACTTCATCAGGCTTTCTATTTATAGGAAGATGCTTAGCAAGGGCACAATGCTATGTGCATTCCAAAGGCTGCATGTTACTTTTCTTGTCTGGACCAACGTGTAGAAGCCAGCACGGCCCTGATATAAACCAGGGCGATGTCATGCTTTAGAACTTGCTGGTATGCTGCAGAGTTAGTTTCAGCCTTGCTGTCTCATGACTCCCATATTCAAAGCAACTCAGGTGAAGCTGACTGTTACTAGATAAAAATCACATTTTAACCTGTGAGGTCCTGGCTTCCCTTCCCCACCCTTTAAAAAAAAAAAGCCTTCAAAAATTTGGCAGTGACTTAATAAATTCTGTGCATAAGCAATGACTGATCTCTTTAACATCAAGCCAAGTTTTGAGCCCTCCGAGTTGCACCTTACTCTGGAAACAGCCTTGCTGATTTCAACAGAATTACTTACAGAATAAAGGTCTTACGTGGCACAAATAAGGAAAGACAGCAAATGGCCCCCAGTTATTTTTACAACAAAAATGCAGCATGCATTCTCATAACTTAAATTTTTAATTCTGAGGCCTTAAATTAAAACTGACAAGTGTGAAAACAGTTGCTGGACAATTTATTCAAGTATTTAAAGAATAGTAGCATGTGATTGGTGCAGCCCCTTGCAGCCACCAAAGTCCCTACCTGCATGACTCTCAGAGTAAAGCCAAGTGCCTGTCCACACATGCCAACTCACCTTTCACACCTTCCTCTGACCACGCAGCCCCCACATTTTTTGTTCAGATACAGAAAGCAAAAAGCTGCAGTTTGAAAAGCTTGGGAAGAAGTTAGGAAAACACATCTGCTGCAGGTTCTCAGATGGAAAACCTGTCTCTTAAGAGCTATGGTCTATGCCAGGGCAGGCAAAGTCTGGCCATGGGGCCAAATTCAGTCGGTAACAGACTCCATTTCCCAGCACCTCCTGCCCACATGGCTGAGGCCAGTCTCCATGGAGACCCCAGCTGCAGCTGCACTGTGACTGCAAAAGGCTGAGGTTGCCATAGACACCAGCCCCAGCCACACTGGCAGGGCTGGGGGCTGCTCTGGAGCCATTGGGATCCTGCGGTGCAGCAGCTTGGTTGGGGCCAGAGCAGAGCTGCGATCTGCAGACTGCACACTCCAGGCAGGGGCACGCAGGCAGTGGATCACAGCTCTGCCCTGGCTATTTGAAGCAATGATAGTGTAATCCTGAGCCAGGACAGAGCCACTGCCTCTGTGCCCCGGCCTGGAGCATGCAGGCTGCAGGCCATGGCTCTGGCCTGGCCCCAACGAAGCTGCCCCCACCGCAAGATCCCAGCAGCTCCAAAGCAGCCCCCTGCCTTCCCTGCCCCCTGCCAGTGCAACTGGGGCCGGTCTCCATGGCAACCCCAGCCTTGCTGTCACAGCAGCTGCAGCTGGGCTCTCCATGGAAACTGGCCCCAGCCATGCGGGCAAGGGCTGCTGGGAAATGGAATCTGGCTGCTGGCTGGATCCACCATTTTGTTCACCCTAGGTCTATGCTATGACAACCTGTTAATGATAGCAGGGGCCAAAGGGCAGATGAAAGAGGGAGGAAGTAACAATAGGAGTAGCTTGTCCTTGTCTACACTAAACCACACTCAGAACGCTGTACCTGCTGCTGATTTAGGTCATCTTTACAAGTAGTTTTTATATAGTGTAGACAAGCCTTGGGAATCAGAATGGGCAGGGATGTTAATGACCAGCCGTACCAGTACAAATGCCTTTGCCTCCCGCCTGACACACTTGCCTACAGTGCACCCAGCACACTACCCTGTTTCTAGTCTCGTAACAAAGCTGGATATTCAACACCATGTGACATCCTACACAGCTTCACTTGAGGGATGTCCTCTCTGCATCCACACACCATCTGATATCCTATCCAGCAGCTTTGGATTCCCATTCTCGTATCACAATGCACTTCCTGAAGTGACCACACACAGTTTCTAGGTCTGGCCTTGCTCAATTTTGTGAATTTTTCTCTCTCTGTTAAATAAAAACACTAGAGTGCACTGCATCCTATGTAAGATAGATACTCTAATAAACCACAGACCACTAGCTCTACTTCTCTATTTTATTTAACTTGGTCAGTGAACAGATACAATACATTCTTCAGTTTGGCCTGCATGCGTTTTTTTTTCCTTGAAACCACTGAACTGCTTTCAGCCAGTTTGTTGCTTTGTTCCAGCACCTAAACCCATATGGAACCAGATACACAGGGGGTACTCCGCTCAGCTCACTGTAGTTACTTTGGTTTTAAAAAGGTGTAACCAGGATCAGTGTGGTTGCTTGTTTCTAGCAGCAAGACATTGTTTAAGCAATGCAAGCAAGCAGCTCATGGAACAGAACAGGATGCAGGCAAATTGAATTGACAATGTCGTGCAACTGACCCCTTTGGCTCAAAGCCATTCAGCCCCACCCTGTCTCACAGCAGTTACTCAGCTGGGTAAACTATCCTCACTAATGCAATTTCAAACAATGACTAATTAAAAAGGTGAAGCTACTGGGTTTTTGCATGCAGTATGCAGGTTAAGCAGTCAATGGGTGCACCTGTGCTGGAATTCTTTATACTCATCTCCCAGCAGTGTAAATCCTAGCACGTGACAGGCCTTGGGATTATCCAACATCATGAAAACTGCTATCTGAGGAAGTAGGCTATCACCTACAAAAGATTATGCTTCTCTGAACCAGCTGGTCTTTAAGGTGTCACCCTGCCCAGCCTACTGCCTGACTTCAGACTAACAGTGCTAACTACCTCTCTCTACTTAGGACCTTGCTGCAAACCTGGTTAATCAACCTGACCTGATTCCCAAACACAGGATGTCAGTGTTGTCACGTCATGCTGACAAACCTACCCAAAAAAATCGTTATGTCCAGGAACCCATCTCTGGGGCACAGGAATCGATCACATCCTCCTTTGTGATGTCATACCACACCACATTTTATGCAAGAAACTTCATGTGAGGGAATGAGTGAAGGCATATTTCACAAACATTTTTCTGGAAAACTCAAGAGCTGGCAGCACTACTTACAGTCAGGGATGCAATGCCTCGCACTTTTCATTTTAAGAGATAATTTTCAATTATTTATTGACTACCAAACTCTGACCATTTGCGATGAATTTTTCCATGACAGGTGCCTGCCTTAAAATGATTTTGTTTGTGGAAAAGTTTCAGCAAAAATGGTCAGGCTCTTTATGAGAAGTTTAGAAAATGGCAATAAAAGCCCCCCCTCCCCCCCCCCCCGCAAACAAACGAACTCTGTTCGTCTCCCAAGCAAAGTTGCTTAAAATTTGTCAAGGGGTCACAGAACTGTCCTATTGTTCTTTTAAAATAGTTGCTGAGGTCAGGTTGAATTATAATTAAATTATATAGTTTGTAACTTTTAAATAGAAGTGTGAGTGTACATACACATGAATATGGAATTAGAAATGCACTAGAAGTTGAGTCATAAGGCCAGAAAGACAAGGAACTGCAGCTATGGCAGGAGAAGAGCCTGCCTCTTACTACCATTTCTTTCCTAGGTCACCGATAGATTTCTTAGGGTAGATCTAAAGCTTCCAGTCCTACCAATGGCTAGTGGAAGAATCAAGCTCAACATGATCAGATTTCTGTGGGTTTTGTTTTCAGGTTCTTGTGTTCTATATAAAAAAAACCAACAACGTTGTGCCTGTGTAATTAAAGACACTGTGAATGAGCCAAAGAAATGTCTTTTGCATAACCAAATTAGTTTAACAGGACAGAAAGACCCGGCATGCACTAAAAGGGAAACATTTGAAGCTTTATTAGTTGGTCATGTGTTGCTAGCCATAAAAAATCATCTATTTAAAAAGTGTCTAGAATACTCTCAATAGCTAGTAAGTGCTGGAGTGCAAGATTATGTAGCTTCTCTCACATCCCCACTATCCAAATAAAATTGGGGCAAGAAAACAAAAAGTCCCCCTGAAGTTGGAAGAAAAATTATGAACCCTTTAAACGACTGGTAAAGTGAATACTGAAGGCAGCTATAGGGGTAAAAAATATGAAGGATATGCTTTGGTTACAGTGAAACCTAGCAAGGGGTTTTATGGTATACATACTTTTAAAAAGCCAGGCATTTTTACAGTAAGCCTGTTCCATTGTACTTGCCAACAGAAACCTCACACACTGCTTTTTGAGGTTTCTCTTCAGGAAATCCTTATGTCTAGATCCCTGGTGCTGCTGATGCAGTTGCAAGTCTTCTATTGGGTGACATTTCCAGCCATTCCCATGTTTGAGGAGGCAGCACTAAAGTTTGCAGAGAAGGAACCCACTGTGTGAGGTTTCTCATCTTCTCAATTGGCTGAGCAGCATTTCTCAGCTCTGCTAATTATATCAGCACTTTGATACAAGCTCACCAAAATAGATGGAGCCCTGCTGTTGGCCCAGGCTGCAGGGAAGTGGCTGTCCTCCTTAAATAATCCAAGTGAGGGGGCGGGAAGGAAAGGGATAGCCGGGAAGAAAGAGGATAAAAAGAGCACTGTTGTGCCACCTCCCACTGATAATGGCCACTGGGAGACATCAGCCAGACAACCTTGCTCTATCTAGCTAATGTTGCTAATGAGGGTGTGGCTTCAATGGGATGAAAGCCTAACCAGAGGGGTTAATTCCATGAAGGAGATACAGTACCTCAGCCAATTGTTAGCATAACAAAGGTCTCTATTATGGCCCCCAGAGTTGAGTAGTTCTTACCATAATTAGCAGACAAAGATACACAATTTGAGATTTTACATAATCAAAAGACACTCTCCTAAAAGGGAGCCCCCTCTCACACAGTCAATGGATTAAGTATTGTTTATTCTGCTGTAAGTAAACAATGAGGTGCTCCCAGCTCTGAGCTTTGCATAAAAAAGCAGCCGTCAGGGAGACATGCAGTATAGGTTTTTCTTTCACTTTGAAGAAGGAACCCTGTGATTTAAAGCTGTTCTTTTGACAATACTGGAAAGCCTCAAGGCCCACCCTGTAAATTACAGCCTCCTGCATGAGGGCTAAAAGGCTGGGAGTGGCTGGGCAGTGTTACCTGTCCTAGTTTTTGGCATTAGAAACAAAACCCAAAAACTTCCTTTCTGTTTTGTGGGATAGGATCTGTTTGCAGGGAAATGTTTTCTGCCAAGTGACAAATCTAAATGATGGTAATAAAAAAAGTCAAGCAATGTTTAGCCTATTAATGCATATGCCTCTGCATAAGCTTCCAACTGGGGAAAGGGCTCTTATTCAAGCAATGGCAAGGCCACATACTACTTGTATTATACATATGTGTGCAAGAAAAAGTATGGTCTATGCTACAATAAACACATGCTCTGAAATAAAAATCAGCTGCCCCTGAGTAAATCTCAGGTGTAGATAAGGATGCCACAGTTTAAGCCACTGGGACGGCTTTTGAAAGTTGCAACGGAATCTGATCCTGGATCCCAACAATTCTGCCTCCTGCCGTGTAACACATGCATGGCAAGATGCACAATTTGGGAAAACTGGGGATCAAATCCCAATTGTGTCCTACTTGCCAGTGCAGGGCATGATTCTGGGCTCCTCCTGAACCTTCCATTTGAGAGCTGGGCACCTGATGATCACCTGTCAGCTGCCTCCATGACCACAACAGGGCTTGGTACTCCCTAGAATCAACTGATGACCACCTGACCATAAGCTGGACTGGGACCGCACCAGGGCTCAAAATGGCTCCAGTGAGGACCCTGGAGCTGGCCAGTGATCAGGTGATCATCATCTGGCTCTGGAAACCACAGTGGGGCCAGATGGAGACCCCAGTGTGGTCTTAATCCTGCCACACATTCAATTTAAAGTACAATGGAAACAATACACAAAAATATTTCCCTTTTTATGGCACCATAAACTTCCTGAAAATGCAGCCAGGTTACTATTTAAGATACAATCAACAGATCAATTGCATCTTAAGTGTAACTTCTGCCAGGCACCTTACACTGTTCAAGCTGCCTTTGGTTTCAGGAAGGATGAGACACACTTGTCTTTGTGCAAAATAAAGGCAAGGAAGAGACAAGTGGTTTGCAATGGTGTGGCAATCCTGGTGGGTAGACTGTGACTGCTGGACCAGGGCAATCCTCCAAGAGAGACAAGGCCTCATTCAAGAATTTCTGCTTTCCCACTCTGACCCATAAAACTCTAATATCCTGCTCCCCACCCTGTAGCGACAAAAGCTGGTGTGACAGTCCTTTCAGTTCTTTTTACGGGAGTCCTTACCTTTGTTTTTCTAAAATGAAAAAAACACTAATTTGAGGAAAGCTTTCTAATATTTTACATGGTTTATTTCCCCACCAGAATCACAACTACCTATATCAACCCATCCTCTCTGAGGAAAATTCTTTCCTCTATCTGCTATCCCTCTCAAAGAGATCACCAAGACCGATCCTTCTCCGGTGTCAGTGGAAACAACCTTTAGGACAAATAGAGCCCAGTATGTAAAGTGTATTCTGTTGAGGTAACCTATGGTGGTCCTGAGCCTCCACTTGACCTCCCAGTGCTTGCAGTCCTTGTGACAACTCCTACCTACCTTGCCTTGTTCACACAGCCAACGGCAACGCGTAGCCTAGGATGGAAGGTACATTTCTAAACCATATTAGCCAATGTAATTTAAAATATACACTGAGGCAGGCAAGACGGATGCATTTCAACATGTGAGCTAATCCAGAGGAGCCACCATCTTAACTGTGACGTTTTAAATGCTAAAGTAAACATTTTACAAATATGCTTTTCATCCTAAGTGAGACAAGCTTATAAAGTCTTTCACCAAGTGTGCTCCCTCTGTGCTCACAGAGCCAAGTTACCACAGCTAACGTTCACGAGACTGTTTCAGTTCTTGCTGGCCATGACAACTCTGCTAGCAGGAGCCATTTAAAAAAAAAACTGGTTTTCCCAGTGCAGGAATAAGAGTTTTATCAATGGCCTTCCTTCTGCCACACTACAGGGAAACTCTCTCTGTGCCCAGCAGCAGATTACATTGCTGCCAGGCCTGAGGGCTGGCTGAGCTTCTTCCTTTGATCCATCCTGTGAAGCAAGAGAATTCACACAGCTTCTCAGTTTCACTGAATACAGGCTCAGGATGATGCTACATCTCCATTGAGATGCTAGGATGGAGGCCTCAAAGACATGATGAATTTGATGTGCTCAGTTAAATGTATTCTATGAAGAGCTTCTCTCAGCATTCCTTATGCTGTGAGTGTGTATTTGTAGGGGGGGAAGTGGGGGGAAAATATGTATAATATTAAAAGAAAGAATTTCAGCCATTTTGCACCACATTTAGAATATATATGTGATTTATTAAGAAGTACTAAATTATGTTTAAAGAACAAATACACTATTTTGATGGATTAAGTTAAAAAATGCCTAATAATTAAAAAGATTGAGACTTCTTTAAAGGTTCTTAGAAATAATTATCAATGTCTTTTAACAAAAAGGTTTATTTCAACCCTGCTGCATACTAACCATTAGGGAAAAAAAACTGTCAAAACCAGAAGTATATTCAGAAGAATAAAGAATCAAGCAAACCAAGGTGTCCATATTTTCCATATGTGAGCCATTCTCCAAATATAAGCTGAAAATGCAGCCAATGCTTAGCAGTTTGATTCATTGCTGTTCTTAAATGTCAGGTGTTCCCTGTGTAAGCATTTAAACTAGACTCAGAATCAGTTTCATTTATATTCTTACGTATCTGGATTCACCTTATTCTATTTTGAAAATGGGAAACATACTACTGGAAGAGTCCTACTTTTGGTAGGGAGCCACCTGTACAAAGCACACAACCTTTCTAACCAATTAAATCACATCTTAAAAAAAAAAAAAGAACTGTCTCCTTGGAAATATTTTCTTCCTTAAACCAAAATGTGGTACATTTCCCAACTAGTCCCAGGAAACTTAATAAAAATGGCACATTTTTACTAAGGTGGTGTCTTATAAGTAAGAGAACCCTAGTTTCATCCAAACTTTTTTTTTTTAAAACACATCTCTCTACAACTTGCTACTGTAATTACCTATGTCCAGGTCCAGTTCTCCTTCCCCCACAACAGAGTTCAGATATAAACCAGTTAGCTATAACCAGCCTTACCACACTTCTCATCTCTAAATTATTCTGTAAGTACCCTTGTCAAAATCTTTCAAGTTTTAGGTTTCTCCACCAAAACGTTGTTTTCTGACATTACCTATGCCCGTTATTTTTAAACCAGCTGTTTTTGCCATGTTAAAATAAGACTGACAGCACCCTTGCCAGCTGCTCATTTACAGATGGGGCTTCTAAGGAAGAAAGGTTAAGCAACTTGTTCTGCACACCACAAACCGAGTCAGTATAAATCCACCCCTTTTCCTTCCCCCATTGCATCTGGTGCTAAGAAGCACATCTAGCCTACTTCTTACCTCAGTGAGTTATCTGGATGCGTCTCCATGTGGGTCTCCAGCCCATACTTGCATACAAATTCTTTGAAACACACTGGACAATGATAAACTTCTTCCTCAGTGTTCTTCTCCACTTCACTGGACTGAGCTTCCTCAACAACCTTCACCGAGATGAAAAAAAAGGTTACAAGAACTCAGTGCAAGCAATGTGTCCAAACGTGCAACTCAGCCAAAGTCTTTCCTTTACCTTGTAGCAGCTCAAAGACTTTGGGGTTTTTTTTGGTTTTTTTTGAATAAGCTACTGAAAATGACTCATTTCAGAGACAGAGAGAGAGAGAAGCTGGATAAACATGACATTAGCTAAATGGGGACTGATCCTTTCTAAGGTGAAGCAACTTCACCATTGATCACACGCACTCATTAGAACTAAACAATTCATAAACCTAAATAACGAACAAAAGTGTATGTGTAGGATCGTTCAACTCGGCTGAGCATTTAACTAGCATCATTATCCTCTTCCTCCCCCTGCAGGAAACCAGGCTGTCAGCCTAAATAATTTATGTCAAAGAATCACAGACAGCAACTAACTCAAGTGATCCAGAGAAGAGCACTGAAATAATGCGTGTTTTCCATAGACATCTTCCAATTACAGAAAGAAAAGTACACACAGAAATCAGAATCTCTCTATGCTGAACTGCTACTTGCCTGCCAATTGGAGATTGTAAAGGGATACTGTGAAGTTAACCAGGGCATCAAAACTTAAAATTTTGCAAAAACCAGGTTTTTATGAAACCTAAAATGCAAAATGAATATTTTTTCAAATAATTTCATGGGAACTCCCCACAAATAAGTTTGTATTTTCCTGAATTTTTTGTAACTCAAATATTGCACACCTGTACTAATGTAGGGAAGCTTGAAAGTAAAACTGGACAAAAAATTTAAGCTATTGTTAGGGTTGGAAGAAAATATTAGTGATCTGAACTTAGACTTATTAACACATCCACACATGCCCATGTGCACCCCTTCCCTTACCAAAGAAACTGAGCTTCAATCTAACTGGAGCATTTTATCCCTTCCCCATCCAATTTTTATTATCCAGAATAAAAAATAAACAACCAAAACAACTTAAACAGAAGAAAGTAAAATACCGAATTTCTTTCATTTGACTAGTAAGTAGACATTAACTAAACCAGTAAGAATATGTAAATTTTAAAAAGCTCTAAGTATGAACTGAACGTGTTTGCCTGGAAGATGCTTTCATGGAAAGGGCAAATTGTAAGAGGAAAGAGCCTCGGAAATCAAAACGTGGAAAAAAAGGTAGTCAGGAAAAGCATTTGCTGCATGCATTGTCAGGAACCTTTTTTGCAGGGGTCCGTTCCTCCCTGTCTGTCTCAGCCTCTTGACTAAGTTTCCTTTTAGATGACAGCCGTCTGCGCTTCAGAGGAGATGGAGGAGTTGTACCTCCAGCACCATTTGGATCTTTCTCATGAATCTTCATATGTCTAAGCAGGGGAGAAAAGAAGATGGCCTTTCAGCATACAGACTAGGCTCCTCCAATGCAGTGTAGTTGTAAAAACAAATATTTAAAATGGTATTTGGATTAATTAACAAGCGCAACTCCCATAAACTGGATTTTGCTTTTTAAAACAAAGTATAACCTATAGCTCCACAAAACACTAACTACAGGCTCACAAAGGAAATATCTGTAGGAGTCCACAAAATCCACTCATACTAGATGTCAAGCACCTTGACTTTCTGTGCCAGGACCTGCATCACTAAAAAAACAGAAGGCAGCTTCAGAAAAACACCACAAGCCAAATATTAAGTTGCCCTCTGTAAATGTCCTACATGGTTAAGAAGATAAAGTCTCCAGCTGATTATTCTAACTTTAAAACTTACAAAAGAAGGTCAGTATCATAAAGCTAACAATATCTGGTAACTTGATAGCAACCATTTTGGTAAGCCCCCATACTATCAACAGTTAAATTATTCTTGTTTCATACCAAATAGCAGATGTTGTCAGAATTTTATTGAAAAAAACATGTGACGGGGAAGTGTTGTCTGGGGCAATATCTTTTATTGGACCACCTGCATATTGGGAGCGATCTTAGAAAAGCTTTCAGGTATAAAGTACCTATCTAAGATTACTCCCAAGCTGGTCCAATAAAAGATAATACCCAAAAAATCCTTGCCTCTCACTGAAAACAAAATACTTTGTTTTTAATTTCAAATGCATCCATGAATTTTTACAGTCATGTGATTATCAAAGTCCATTCATAAAATGCAAGGTGTGGTACTCCCCAAATGAAGTTAGACTGCTTTTTAAAAGTCCAAGGCCTTTACCACAGCTGTCAACAGTGTTTTCCAGTGGCAGGCCAGAATGACCTAGCTCAGGTTTGAGGTGGGCTGGTGCTCAAACTGGCCACTGCTGCCTTTTCTGCTGCCCTGGCTCCTCTTTTCGCCCACAAAAAACAAGTAGTTTCAAGCCTGCATTATATCTAGTCTTTTATACATTTACAAGCTTTTGGGTAAGTTTTCACACACACAACACAGAAGCCCAAGTTTAATTTTCAGAAGTGAATCAGATATTTGGCCACCTCCATCTCACTGTAAATCTATATAACTTAAGTGCTTTGAAGATTGGACCTCACCTCTTATATCCCCTTGGACCAATTAAAAGTTTTAGCATTACTGTTGGCAGACACAACACTGAAAGCAATTTCCCCCTGGTTTACACAAGTCATTACGGCCAAGATTTTCAAAGCAACCTGAGGACACAAAACGCCCAACGACACTACGAGAATACTGGTGGAACATGGGTAGTTGATTCCCTTCAGCTCCGTCTGAATGTCCCAGTGGAAGCGGTGATCAGCACTGCCTTTTGAATTTGATTTTGCATAGTCATTGTCTATAAAGAACAGACTGCTGCAATCCAGACAAGTCCTGTACATTCCCTTTACAAGCTGAATATTAAGACATAAATCCATCTTAGTTTGGGCGTCAAGTCTCAATACTTTAAGATAACCTAAAGGATCAATATAACCCATGGTGCAACTCTCCAAAAGCCAAGAGAGCAACTGTGGTCTAACATGTTCATTTACACTCCCTTAAAAGGGCATCAAAATCTTGAATAAAAGCATCTTTCATTGATGCCCCAAGGTCTTAACAAAAGATGAGCAAACTAGAATGGCTTCATGCTTAATCAAAAGGATAGGTCTGATGTAGAAGTGGTACAAGATCAAAACTGATCCTGCCAGATGCCAACTGCCTTGAAGTACTACTGAAGTCAGCAGCCCTGAACTCTTCATAGGATCAGACCCACTAGAGAGCAAGCCTGGAGTTTCCCAGTACATTCCCAGGAGACCCTGAAGTGGTGAGTACTTTTCTCTCCCCCCACATCAGCTACAGCATGGGGTAATTGTGCCAAGCCACTACTCCCTTTCCTGAAGAGCTGAGAAGGGAGTGGTCAGAGCTTTGACTCTGCACAGCCATCTTCCCTACAAGATGTACCAGGCAGCATACAGGTAGAAAGACTGTGTAACAAGTGAAATAGGTGATTCGCTCCCCAACACACCCAAGGAACAGGCAGTAAAACCAGGGACCAAAATTATAACTTCGACAGCAAAGCAACTGAATGCTAACACTGCCCTTTCCTTAGGCCTTGTGAGAACTCTACAACTGAGCACAGAGATGTCCATCCTATTTGTAGTTTGGGATTATGGCAAGTGTTTGAAGTAGCTTGTCTAGTTTTGCATAGCATGATACATTCAGGAATCATTATTATTCTAGAACAGCTGCTTACAAAAAAAACCAAAACAAAAAGACAAACCACCAAAGACAAAAATAAAAGTCAACAGTCAAGGTCCCCAAACGTGCTGAGGCCAGTCACTTCCCACACAACTCTCCCTCAGTTGTAGGGGTTTCTTTGGTTTTAGCACTGCTCTAACACCCTGAACTCTCCAGGCCAATCCTAGACAATAAATCTATGATATAACGAGTCATCAGCTAGGTTCAGAGTGAAGAAGTAAAACGTGAACCGTTTGTTTTTTTAGGACTGCTCTGCAATGGTGGTAGATGAATTTACAAAATCAACAAGGAAGAAATAATAAGTCAGAACATCAGCATTCAATTCACTGGCACGGTAAAAAGCTAGTCGAGCAAGGGGATGGGTTTTTGTTTTTTTAAGTTGTTTTCCAGTTAAGGTACAAGTCTGAAAGTGAGATATGGATGTGTTGTAACTCATATACTAGGCCTACATATTTAACCTTTTTGGCAACATGATACATAGTTAACATTATTTGGCCAGTGCTTCTTCAGAAAATTAATAAGCAAAAGTGATTAAACAAAGAACTTGGGAAAAACTCTACACCCTAAAAAGAAAGTATCTTCCCCCTTGGTTTAAAGATGATAGTATATTACCCAGAAACAGATATAATTCCTATTAGTGGCTATACATGGGGAATATATTCTTCAGGACATTCTTCTCTCATCCTGTTTCCCCATCTGCTTCAGGCCACTGATTTCAGTGCAACTACTTTTGATTCAAATGAGTGCAAGTGATTGTTGGCAATTCTAGACCATTAGCATATGAAGTTATAGACCCTTCAGGTTTTAATTTTGCCGTTTTGAAAGGAAGCAGCCTGAGTTACTGAGCTATAAACAGGGGAAACCCTGACTATGCCTTTGACTTTTATGGTGTAAGTCAAATACCACAGACACTGATGGCTCTCCTGTGAAATCATGTAAAGAAAAATAAAAGACAGCAGATCCCCAAGTTCTCGTGTAAAGTTGCAACCTGTTTGCAATACAACAAGCAAGTTTATTTCTCTGACAAGCTGAGCAGGTTTCACTGCATCTAGTCAAGAGTGGAGGAAAGGAAGATTGTTAGAGAAACAACCCAAGGTAGTGGGAAGGTAACACAGAAAAAGTAAAAAGGATAGACACCCTCCCTATCTCTTTTACTTTGCAACAGGTATATTAAGAACAGTTCATTCTGCCTGGAAAAAAAACTTCATCACCCAACAGGTGCTCAACTGTAACAGATGTCAGATTGCACACTTTTTTTAATGCTTAAACACTCCCTTTGCTAAGGTTCATTCATTTGACGTTTCTCGACTGTGAAAACAAACTTATTTGTATTGCCTTATCCTTCCTCAGAAGAGCCCCCCCCCCCTTAATTACATGCAAGATCTTACATGCAGCACTGAAACTTCATGATTTAGCTTGCCAAGATGCAAAGGGAACAGAAGCAAAGCTGTGCTTAAAAGTTAGCACATTTTCCCTACTGTAGTCATTCATTATCATTGTCAAATTTTGACCTGTCCATACTGTCATACTTAGAAAATGAAAACTGACCACATACCACTGTGGTTTCACCATTAGCAATATATAAGGCTTTTTAAAACGTCAAAATTCAAGGTGACAGTTTAAGAGGATATGACAAAGAAAAAGCATACAGAAAACCTCATAGTCCAACAGACAACCAAGCTCCAAAAATGCTGATTCAGACTATGTTGAAGTCAACCAAGCAGTTCTATACAAGCTTCTCTTCCAGTCCAGAGCTAGAGTCTCAGCTGGTATATGGTTGGCATGGAGGTACGTGGACTGCAGTGAGTGCAGAGTGCCACTAGATGTACAAGCAGAGAAATATGGTAATTTTATAAAAGTGCTCTGAAAACTGTGCTTTAGATTTGTAGCATTCCATCCTCTCTGGTCCTGGGTATGTAGGCACATGCATTTGGGGATTGTTTATGGCAGAAAAAGAGGGTGTAACTGCAGGGGGGGAGGGAGGAGGACAGGCAGGAATTAAGGAAGTGAAAAAACTAGCTGAATTTCAGGACAATCTGCCAAGCACAACTGTCAACCTGCAAAATAATTTATCAAGCAAAGTGGTGGAAGCCTTGGTACCTGAAATATTTAAAACCAGGATGAACAAGTTCCAGATGAGAGTCATGTGTAGTAAGTAACCCTGGATGAGAAGGAGGAATGGATATGACGGTCTTAAAAGGTCAGTTCCATCTTTAATCTCTAAGGTTTAAGAAATGTGATGCAAGTTATTTGGATCTCTTGATCCACCTAGCTATTACAGCAAACTTACACACAGAACTCCACAGGAGAGCCAAGGTGATCTAATCATGCCACAAACTTGAGTCAGCCCTCTAGCAAAACAGTTATTTTTCTATCTGCTATAATGCCTTTTACCCCATATCCTCTATAAGTGTCGTCTTCCCTTTCTCCCCAAGGGCTACTCTCCATCCCCGTGACAACTGAGCTCTGAAAGTCACATGGATAACACTCATACCAAAATGAAGTGGTACAAAAAGAAAAAAGCTGCTTCTCTTCCCCTCCTGACATCCTGCAGCTGTACTTTGATCTACAATTTACTTTTAAGAGGCTGAAGTGTGTCTATTCCAGCAGTACTGCTACTGAAAAAATATTTCTGAAGATTTTTGGTTCTTTTCCTCCCCTAGGGTGGCTCCAGTTGAACATGTAAGGGACCAAGTCCTACGACAAACCAAAAAGTTTGGCCAATTGCACCAGTGGTCCCTTCTTAGGGTTTGCCTTTGATCTCTAGAAACAGTGCTGCCTTGATCTTTAGGAAGGAGTGTCGAAGACACAAGCTCATGTGTTCAGAAGACAAACTTTCTGGAGCTCTACAATACTGCTGAGAGCCAAGCAGTTCCTGTGGAGAACATAGTAAGCAGAAAAAAAAGTGTAGCATTCACAGCCTTTGACCAGCTTCCACAAAGAATCCCTCTCTCTACTTCTGGAGTACAAGCAGTACTGGTTTGCAGTTGGGATAGCCTGGTCGCAGACAGGTCTGACCAGAGGAACAGTGGATCCACAAGGAAAGCAGCCAGCAGATCCAGTGAGGTCGGGTTGGGAAAGTTTGATGGGGGATAGTAGAAAGGATATTAGAAGTAGAAAGGATATAGGATAAGTAGAAACCAGAATGAGTGACATAAGTGACTGGTGCCTCCTGAATCGGGGGGGGGCACCCAATGCAGCAGGTGCAGCAGCCCTGTCGGGGGGGCACCAGCCCTACCGACAGCATCAGTGGCCCATCGGGGGGGCACATGCACCCCCTACCAGTCGCCTGGGATGAGTGGCAGGCTGCATTA
Organism: Crocodylus siamensis; assembly: GCF_052110815.1. Taxonomy (NCBI): domain Eukaryota; kingdom Metazoa; phylum Chordata; order Crocodylia; family Crocodylidae; genus Crocodylus; species Crocodylus siamensis. Next base: position 138,765,894 of record NC_143397.1, read on the forward strand.
GCAGAGTCTGGTTCACTAGGCAGTCTGCTGCTTGCAGCCTAGTCACCACTGCCGCTTCCTTTTATGTCAGTTCTCCACACTGTCAAATTGCCACCGATGTCCCAACTCCACAGGCCACACTAAAAATCACTTGTCAGGCCAGATCCAACTCACCGGGAGGGGAGAGGGGGGAGTGGATGTGCTGTAGGTTGCTGACCTCCATGCTATACTTCTCTGCAGTGGTCTTCACTTTGCTACCAGATGTGCTACTGCACTGCACACAGCCTTTTCTTCTCGCCATCTCATTTTTGGGTTTAACCTCACAACCCAACCTCAAATTCCAAAGCACAGCACCCAAACATCAGGGAATATTTACAAGTCCTACCTTCCTGTAGAGTTTATTAGTTTCATGTGTAGATGCTGAGACAGTTAATTAGCCAACTGTGCAGTAAACATCCCATGTAGACATGCCCAGTCAATACAAATACTGTCAATCCTTGCCCTAGTGTCATGTGAAGGCAACTACAGCTTTGGTTCAAAAAACAGTGATGCCATACCCTGTGGTTAAACATTCAGTTGTTTGTTTGTCAAAACATGTACAGAATCTGTATCGACAATATTCTGACTCCTACTTACGGACAGCAGCTATTTATGAGACTCCAACGCATTCATCATTAGCAGGTGTAATCTAAGATGCAGCTAATTCTGAAATCAGACACAATCACTATTTGGAAGGCTTTCCTTTGCTGTTTTGCTTAATGGCTAAATAAAATTTGTTATTCTGTAAAAAAGTACACCTCTTCGTAAGTTGAAAGAGTTTGACACCAAAATCCCAACCACCTGGTCAACCTTCTGGTGCAACTGAGGGAAAATTTCATTGCTAAAATGTTGGCACATGTTTCATATATTCCTGTAGTGCTAAATGTCTCATAGCTAGGGTAGGCAAGGATGACCAGCAACAAGAGAATTCTGTACAGCTTTTGCAAAGCTATTAAGAAACCTAACATAATGCACTGGAGCACACTGACCCCATCAGAAGAGCAGGGTGCGGCAAACAGTTCCAGCGGAGGGGTATGTGGAAGTAAGGATTCTCTACTTCGCTGAAAGTTTAGAGCAGTTTAATAAGAACAATGTAGTTTCGTTTTATACTTTTGCTGCAGAAGTTGTACTAAATCATAAAGCAGAAGGCCCCAATGCTACAGTTTGCTCTGTGCAGAAAGAACCCAGAGTCCCCTGAAGCCTAGCTAAATTTTACATAGCTCCACTCAAACGCCAGGGTTCACTTAACATAGAGCTTACAGAGGCCAGAGTGAAACAGCTGTAGAAGAAAAAAAGAACAGTTTAATGATATTTTAAAAAGCTGGCAATGCTGCCAGCCACAGTAATTCATCATGATGCATCTATTTCCAGATTCTCCAAAGGGTCACTGCTGAAAGTCCTATATAGGACAGAAGCTAAAGGATATTCTTTGGTGTCTTTTTTTTGTTCTGCATTTGTAAAAGGATTAGCACTGCAGGGTCCCTATCAACAAATGGAGCTTCCAGGTGCTACTGAATAAAAACAACAGTAATTCTGGACTATATAAGTTCTTCCCCTGTGATCTTTACAACAAGAACTACATTCTACCCCGCTTACTAAGTGTGTAAGCAAACACAGGTGCCCAAGTGTGATTCTGTTCCACCCTGCTCAAGTGCCTGCAAATGAAGTTAATGTAAAAGGTGGCTGGGCCCTCCTCCCATTTTTCTGTAACTCAAATATTAAGGGTCAGAGCATGATGTGTTAAAAAGGTAGATGCAATAATGGATTTTCAGGACTTTAAGAGGCTGGACTACTATGGCATTTGGGTGCCTAAGTCCACTTAGACGCCTAACAGGTTGAACAGAATCGGGCTCTCAGTTAAGAGTCTTACAGTAAAGCAGTGAATGATGTGATTGACATCTGTCATTGTGTTTGTTGTCTTATTGAGTCTCCATGGGTCTGTAATGCCAACAGCATTTGGTTTTGGAATTTTACAATATATTTTACATAGACATGTGTACATGCATAGACTCTTAATACATTAGTATTGGAGGTGGTACCACCAAAGAAACCACCTTGCACACAGAGCCCTATGTGGCAGGGTACATGATGTCCCTTAGCTCCTTCCTGTGGAAATTCATCCTACTGCCTTGGGTCAGTCCCTGAAAGCAAGCTGAGGTTTACCAAGACAGAGCAAAAAAAACCCCCCATGAAATAAAACAAACAAACAAAGCCTCAACAGGATGTCAGATATCATCACAATGACAATACTGAGGTTTGTTTGGAACTATCAAGACTACCCGAAAGTCCTAGGACTGCAAAAACTGCACACAATTACCTTCAAATTCTGATGAATAAATTCCTTTATGGATTTACTAGTGAAGCCCATGAACTTTAGTCAGCGTGGCATTAATCTTTACGAAGTCTGCCAGTACATAGTACTTGAGAGCATAGGCAACACACAGATATGCACTTTTCAGCACGTTCATCTCAGAGGAATATCTGCTTTTCCAAGAAGTTGGGGGAGGGAAGGAATAGCAACAATTTGTGAAAGCGAAGGGAAAAAGATGCCATCTACAAAGCAAAATGGAAAGTACCATTTCTGTAAAGCAACCTTTGTATGCTGCATTAAAAGGCTCTCTAACTTGCTATGTAGCAGACAAGTTCAAACAGGCTGAGACTGATACAACAGCATTCCCATCTTTGCTCAACAGTATCTCTGCTCTCCACCAAGTGTTGCCATAACACCTCAGAAAGAGAAAGAAAAAAAAGGCAGCAAACGCAGCCTGATGATGCTGCAACAGGAAAGTGATTCAGTACATGCTTTTAAAGACAAGTTTTCCCACAGGGGAAAGGGAAAAAAAAAAAAAGGTGTTCACTTGCAATTTTAATCCACTATTGCACAAATGGAAACAGAAAGAACGTAAAAGATGAAGGAAATGTAATACGTGCATCCCAGTACTGCCCCACCTAGCTCACTTCAGAGATGTCATACGGTATTTCAGACAGGGACATATAACAATGCCAAGTAAGACAGGGAAGCTTTCTGGAGGTAAAAAACTCTCCCTGCTGAGTGGCAGAGTTAAATGTATAAGCTCATTTCCTTCAGAGGCCCCTGTCTGTGTCTTTGTGAACTTCGAAGGGTTGCTTTACAGAAATCCCTAGTTGGGCTGCGTTTAAGGCTAACACAAGTGTAAAGCCTTGCCAGTGGCCCACACATTTGGATGTCTGTATTAAATTCCTCAGATGTTCCTTTAATAAAAATACAGCTTTCATAAGAAAATAAGAGCAACTGTAGTAGCTCTCACATCAACATCAGATGCAGAGCACTGTGAACAGGAAGAAAAAAGTTCTACCATTAAAAACATACATGGTTGGATAATTTGACACATTTTTATTTGTTTAGAAACAAACAAACAAACAAACAAGACAAAAGACTGTTTCCAGAATCAGTCAGAGCCTAGTCCATTCACTGCCCTCTAAACACACTGGTAATGACCAACACAGTACAATTTACTGCATTATATGGCATAGAAAGAAAAAACAACAGTAATGCTGAAGGTGCTCTAGCTAGAGCTCCCCTCACCACCACACCAAGATGATGCACTGTGTATTGAAGACATCAGTATGTCTGCACCATCATATAAGTGGAACAGATGAGTGATTGCCAAGTACCTCGTTACCCCTGGGAAGAAGAGAGAGACAGATGTGTGTGCAGAGGTCCTATCATCCCTTGTAGGAATTCTCCAAACCTTTTCCTTCACATGACAGATTCATACAGTATGCCTAACAGAGATTTCTTATAGTCCATGTTCCCTTCCACTCCTGTGACCCACCTTCCTCAACCATTTGGGACCTCACAGCACCCCTGGAGAACTCAAGCAATTGTTTATGCTGGAAAACAGAGTTAGGAAAATTGTTAACATGCTTCAGAAGTCTTTTTGTAAAAATCAGTAAAAGAGCTGGAAAAAGAAAGCTGAGAAGAGTCACCCTGCTTTTCTCAAGCCACAAGAAACTGCTCTGTGGAACACAGACCAAAGATTAGGAGCTTGTATAGAGACATGAACTTAAATGAAATCCACAGATACGGTCTTTCACATCCTCCTCTTCCCCAGTTTCAAGTCAGTCACTCCAGAGGTTTCACATGCCAAAATACATGTGGATGTCTCTACTGCAAAATACTTATGAGCTGTAAAAGGAGGAACAGTTCTGTCTTCCTCTTCTTATGATAGCTTCCCCCATGAGGTGCTGGCCAGTTTGCTCAGGAGCATTACTGTTTGAGGGCGTCTGAATTTTTCCATTGACCTTAGCAGACTTTGGAGGAGGCCCTTCTATAGCTTACTTTGACAGCCTGAATTGGAGAGAACACCAAGAGGCAAAGCAGTATCTGTAAACTCAGCACAGCCTACCTATTATATAATAACTCCACCAGTCTACATAAACAGACATTTTCTCCAAGCAGAAAACCAATAGCGTATTCAGTGTCACATGCTGGCATAATAAAAAAAAATTGAGTGACAGGCTCACAGTGAACCCAAATGTTGAGTTTTTGTCTCCTTTTTCTTCCTTAAGCAACAGTCTGTTTGGTAACGAATGGTCTGGTTTTGTTTTTTGGGGGGGATTTTCTGGGGGGGATTTGGAGGGGAGGTTTAAAGGAGAAGTTGACAGTGAGAGGGTACATGCTGCAGTTTGCTGGTTCTAGCATGCTAAGCCAAAACAGGTTGAACAGGTTAGATAGTAGGGGGAAAGTTAAAGCTAAACAACATATGTTACAGTGGAACCATAGCTAGCACAAGCCCAGCTGGAGATGGTCAAAGAGTTTTCTTCATTCTCTTTTCAGCCAGTGGTTAAAATAAACTGAAAACACATTAAGACACTGTGATTATGAACTAGTTACTACAGCAATGAGGGGCTTTCTTGTATATGCATATACATGCAGAAGGACACGTGAGGATGTTATTCCAACAGGCAGAGAACACTCCTAATGAAGTAAGTACCTTATCAGCTGTCAAATTATCCAATTCAATTACAGGTAAGGAAACAACACGTATACACACACAATCTCCTTAAATGTCTGCAATATGACATTCTCAGTTATTCTTAAAACGCTGCATCTGTGTCAAATCACTGTAATGCTGCAATTAAAGCAAAAGAAAAAACTTCTAGGTCTCCAAGGTGTTCTTAAATCACTAGCGCTTGCTCAATTGGGATTCTTTTTTAAGGTTCATGTCCAAGATGGAGATGGGAGAGAACAGCATTCCTGTGATAACAGTAAACTAAACCTTTGAAGTGGGTGATGTTCCTGGGCACATACTTCCAAAATAAGGAAAAGGTCTGAAGGAGCTATGTGTTCTGTGATTACTATCTAATCTATCAAGTGGCCCATGCTCATTTGAACCATGACAAAGATAACAAAGGCGCACTAAGCTATGCTGACTATATGCTATTATATGGAGGATTTATGTCACTGTTGCTGCTGAGGGTGGTCTCACCCTTCTACACTTGAGACCACCTTCCCACCCTACATACACCTCCAAACCAGAAATCCAACCCTGTCATCAGCACTGTGCAAAAAGAGAAGCCTATCTTAAAATGATCAGTGTCAGATCTGTCTACTGTTTAGATGATCTGAGACAACAAACACACATGCCTAGGGCTTAAGAGTAGCCTGGACTCAGTCTTATGTTTAGATACTGAAGGGGTCTGGAAATGCAAGCATTCCTCATTGTGTATGCTTCAACTCTCAAGAACAATGGAGCTAATTATGGTCAGAGTATAAATCTTAACACTGAACTTCCTTGCTTCTCATGATCTTAATCAGATCTCAACATTTATCTTTGTGTGTCAACTTCCTCTGCTGGTCTTTAATGATAATTGAGATGGAGGAGGATAGTGTTTGAAAGCAGCGAGTGGAGTACAAGCCTGTAATAATGCCATCTCCATAAAGCTCTTTTGGTCCATTGAACTGTTGCATACTTGGATGTAACAGCTCCTTTAACATCTCTTTTAACTTATGACAGCTGTTTTTAAGTTATGTCATAAAAAAACCTCTCTTCATACACAGACAGTTTATCTTATCTTGTACATCTTTATAAAAAGTGATTAATTTACTCTGTTACTGAGCATTTGTAAAAAGAAAAAAAAAGTTGTCTGGGACCTTTTAAAAAAGGTATTAATTCAGTTCTCATTGATCACTGGTCAGTTTATAGTAAGATTTACAGTAAAATAAACTATTGCAGCCCTACTCTACTTATTGTTGTACCTTTTTACTGCCAGTTTTTCTTGTCTTCAACTTGAAGTCCCAGTAAGTGAACAGTCACTCAGAGTGTATTGGCCAATAGTTTTAATTTTCATCTAGCCCAAATTTTCAATAACTTTTTCATTTTTGGTAATGAATAGTACAAGAAAATAGCTTTTCAAAAACAGAAATAATTAAAAATGGTTAGAGGTCAGTTTTCTGCTACAATGATGATTAAAATGAACTGTTACTGTATTTGAAGAAACGTGTGGTTCTAAGTGTGGTGTCTTCTCCCTGATCAAGAAACAGAATATAGGCACCTGAAGTCTCTCTTATGTCACAGTACTTTAAACAGATTAATTCCATTAAATTCAGCATATGAATATGTTGGAAATCCTGTCACATACAACATGCTCAGCTGACTCCCCTACATATATTATTTCAAGTTAGGGAACATTGCTCAACTGTAATTTAATTTAAACCAAAACATTCTCAGGAGCTGAAAAGAGGCATATATAAATGCAAGAGAGAATGAAAACCTAAATGCAAAGCAATTTAATGCAATCTTATTTCAAATGAACGTATCAGATCATTCCTTACTATTCATAAACAAAGTATAAGTTGATCATATTGTACAAAGGCAGAATTTTGTACTCTGCTAACTCTTGTCATAATTTTTTTGTGTAAAATTACACTTGGAGACAGTGTGGAAAATCCTCTTTTTTGGTTTAATTTACCTTAAAGCAAGGGTCAGCAATGTTTTTGGGCAGAGTGCCAAAAACACCTGTGACCTCGACTTGTAAGATGTTGGCGTGCCTGGGGCAGATGGTGGGGGAACCACGAGGTGCCTGATCCTTGTTGAGGCACTGCAGCCCTGGCCCCTTGCCGGCCATCCGACCTGAGGCGTACATGCCAAGCAAAATGCCTTCAAGTGCCACACTCTGGTACCTGTGCTGGGGGTTACCAACAACATTTTCCCAAGGCACTTCTAAAAATAGCAACCAGAAAATGGCCAATGGCATGTCACAATAAGGCCATATTTCCCTATTTTAAGGGGAAGAAAAAGTTTGTCAGCAGATCTGACTATGTACAAAACCCACATGTGAAGAAGCTGGCTATAAAACTAGCACAGGACTGCATGTACAATTAGCTTGCAGGAATTCAATCTTTGAACCCCACAACAACATAACACCCACATCAGAACAGATCAAACACCATAATTAATACAGAACTTCTGGGTGGGTTGCATGGAAAAGATGGTTTGGCAAGGCCTTATGGAATGCAGGCAGAGGAGATAGCTGTGCGCAAATATCCAGAGTATGTGTACTGATGCATGTCACCACTTGGCACATGCACCTTCATTTCAAGACCAAGGAAACCACTTACAACACAGAGAGTGCAAACGATCTCACTCATTTCCCAACCAACATTCAAGAGCTCTCACAAAAATCGTATGTTCCCCACTGACTGAAGAATCACCTGAACATCCATGTTTTAAATCTAGGATGCTTTCAAGTTTCATAGTTTCTAGGGTCAGAAGGGACCTGAGCAGATCATCTAGTCCGACCCCCTGCCATGGCAGGAAAGAGTACTGGGGTCAAACGACCCCAGCAAGGTGTTCATCTAACCTCCTCTTAAACACCCCCAGGGTAGGAGCCAGCACCACTTCTCTTGGAAGCTGGTTCCAGACCCTAGCCACCCTGACTGTGAAGTAGCGCCTCCTGATATCTAACCTAAACCTACCCTCTGCCAGCTTGTGACCGGTATTCCTGGTCACTCCTGGCGGTGCTCAGGGGAACAGTGAGACTTCCCCAATGCCTGCTGATCCCCCCTGACTAGTTTATAACAGGCCACTAGATCCCCCCTCAGCCTTCTCTTTTGGAGGCTGAACAGGTTCAGGTCCCGCAGCCTGTCCTCATAGGGCCTGCCCTGCTGTCCCCTGATCATACGAGTGGCCCTCCTCTGGACCCTCTCCATTTTGTCCACATCCCTCTTGAAGCGTGGCGCCCAGAACTGGACGCAGTACTCCAGCTGAGGCCTGACCAGTGCCACATAGAGGGGGAGGATCACCTCCTTGGACCTGCTCGAGATGCATCTGTGGATGCATGCCAAGGTGCGGCTGGCCTTCCTGACTGCCTCCCCACACTGCTGGCCCATGTTCATCTTGAGTCAGTGATGACCCCCAGATCCTTTTCCACCTCCGTGCTGACAAGAGGGGAGTTCCCCAACCTGTAGGTATGGCACCGGTTGTTCCTCCCGAGGTGCATCACCTTGCACTTGCCTGTGTTGAAGCCCATCCTATTCTCGTCCGCCCACCCTTGTAACCTGTTCTTGAAACACACAAGAGGGAAAACTGCTTTCTGGAAAAAAAAAAAATCTTAAAACTGAAAAGCAGAACCATACCATTTCCTGATAATAAAAACAGCTGCAGGAAGAGTATAGTCCACTCTATGCTTTCCAAAAAGGTCAAGAAAACAGTAAGGCACTGGAAAAGAATGTAAGATTGAGGGTGAAAGTGCCTTAACTTAAAGATATACAAAAAACTAGAACTCTTGGTTCCAAAATGATGTTATTAGACCAACTGGGAAATCGCAAGAAAATGGTCCTTTTCTGCAAGCTTTTGAGATCCAAGTCCCTTCATCAGGCTCTGAGAAAAGTAGAAATGGTACAAGATGGTAAAAAGTCCCCATAGGTAGGAAATAAGCTTCATTCTTGCACAGAGGGAGCTGAAGATGGAAGTCTGTCCCTCTGGGTCCATGGGAATATCTTCTTTGATCAGAGTCTTTGCAACAGTTTGCTTCACAGCACAGCTTCTGAATTTGGATCCATGATAAGAATTTCAAGATTTGCAGGCAGTTGTACTGCTGAATGACTTTTGAGACCTGTCCCTGAGACACTAAAATATGCTTATGTAGCACTCATGTGGGTAAACCCATTCGGGTATTATTTAGGTGTGGGGAGAAAGAAAGCAATAAAAGAATGGGCTTTTGGTTGCACACAGTACATTTCATACACTCTCAGCATCCTGGAATTCACACTTACAGAAAAGCACTGGAAGCACTAGCTGAGCACTTACAATTAGCTTTTGACACTGGAGCCTATTTTTTTGAGAGGCCGTATTTGTGGTTGAAATGCAGAGGCCATCCCACTGTTTCTCATGGAACCTCCTATGGAATCTTTAATAGCCCACCAGGGAGAAGCAATGAAGAGAAAATGAAAACTGTAGCAAACTCCCAGCCTATCTGACACTTCTTTTCTGGGATTTATAAGACATTAACGTTTAAGATTGCTAGAAAAGCAGAAAAAAGAACAGAGACCATCCTCAGGCACAGAACTGGAACAGGATTCATGGCTCATGCAACATCCAGAAAGGAACTTTTTGGAAATGCCTGGGGATAATTTCAGCTTTTACATGAAGACCTTAGCAAATTTTACTCTGTCTCAACTTGATCATGAAAGCAAGACAGGCAAGCAGTCCTGGCCATCCCCAGCTTCCCTGCAAAAGATGCAACCAAACATATAGTAGTAGAACAACTCCACAAGAGAAGGCTGAGGGGGGGATCTAGTGGCCTGTTACAAACTAGTCAGAGGGGACCAGCAGGCATTGGGGGAGTCCCTGTTCCCCAGAGCACTACCAGGAGTGACTAGAAATAACCGTCACAAGCTGGCAGAAGGTAAATTCAGACTAGACATCAGGAGGCGCTACTTCACTGTCAGGGCAAAGTGGTGCAGGCTCCTACCCTGGGGGGTCTTTAAGACAAGGCTTGACAATCACCTTGCTGGGATCATTTGACCCCAGTACTCTTTCCTGCCATGGCAGGGGGTCGGACTTGATGATCTGCTCAGGTCCCTTCCGACCCTACCAACTATGAAACTTGGCTGTATTTCCTGAGGCAGCACTTTCAACCTATTAGAACCAATGCTCAGAGGACTTTGCAATACATTATCTGCTAATTACTGGACACATCAACAGCATACAGCTAGGGGAAAAGTAAGGTTGTAGATTAAAATTCTCCTGTAGCACTGATTTAAGATTCTTCCATCAAAATAATTCTGGTTCAACTATGGCTTTCAATTTTACAAAAGACCCACCTTTTACACACCCTGCCATGCACTGTGACTAAGAGTCAACTTTTTTGGCATACGTGTAGCTCTGCGGGTTCCAAGTAACATTCTCCTATAGCCTGATCTCTCTTCTGGACTCGGGTCCAGTTGAAGGAACTTGCAAGTTAAAGTTTTTGGTCTCAACATAGTACTATTTTAAGAATTTTTTTTTAAATACTTTTTCATATAAATTAAAAAAAAACACCTCTCCAAAGACCACAGGACACGTGTATTTTACTGCACAGTAGTAGTAATGGATCTACTCTTCCCAACATTCCCCAGGAACAAATTGATGTTACAACAAGCAGCTTTTTATACTGCTAACTTTCCTCTCTTCCACTGGTCCCTACTTGAACCCCCAACCTATATTTGCCATTATAACAAATCAGTACAACAGTAGTTCTCCTGTTGAAGATGTTCGGTCAATATCATGGAAATGAAATGCAAATGAAAAATAAATGAACTCTGCTTCCAAGGCTAAGTGGCCTACACAGCTGTTCATTTAAAACTGGGGTGGCCAACTTGCACAGGTGGCACCGGCAACTTCTGTATGTCACATGACAGATCAGGGAAGGGGCAGGCAACACAGCAGCAGATAGGGCAGAGGGCAGAGCAGGGGATCAGGCAAGGACCACAGGCAGCAAGCAGAAAGCAGAGGAGGAGTTTGGGCAGGGAGTACAGGGACGAAAGCAGAGTAGCAGACCAGGTAGAGGAAGCAGATCAGAGTGGTACTCAGGGAAGGTGCAGGCCTGACTTGTGGCACATCAACCAAAAAGACTGATCTCCACTGATTCAAACAACAATTCTTCCAGATGCAAGATCCATCATGAGCCCTTACAGTGCTCTGGGTCACACTGTACCTATTCCAGTAGTGGGTTTCGAAGTAGCAGGACATAATTTTGAATAGCCGAGTAGCCGTGATAGAGACCCTCTTTCGAATGCTGATCCAGTCATCCAGTTCAGAATACAAGGCCATGTTTCAGCTTTTGTTCCTGAATGGTGTCAAGTAGGACTGGTTTTCTTCCTCACACCCTGCATACTGGGTCCACCCATTCAGACTTACTCGTTGGCATTGGTTTGGGAAAGATGACAAAGAGGGACAAAGCGTTAAGCTGTCCTAAGCTAAGACTCACTTGTAAAAGAAATGTTGGGGGGGTTTTCGCACGGCAAAAAATGTAGATGTATTCAAGGCTGCAGATTAAGGAAGCAAAAAGGCATCAAAGCAGAGTTTGGAGAGAAAAATGGGTTTTCCACTCCACAACATTTTTTGCAATGTCAAATAGTTACCTGTTCTGGCATTAGGATGAAAGCCAAAAGCAGACAACCAGGGTAAATGAAATATACATTTATAAACAGAAAGCCAAAATAAGTGAATATACTCAAGTTCCTGCTCTGCCTGATTTAGAAAAGGGACCTGAAGAAGCTCTATCTCCCAGACCCTGAAGTCAGTCTCCCAACTACCAGGCTCTTACAGGGAAACTCTCTCCGACTAGAAATTTCATCCTTGTACAAACTGCTACAACTGCCTACAGGACCATACAGTATTTTCCGACAGAAAACTGTTTTGATGTTTTGCATGTTTTATATATACACAGCATTCACGTTGTTTGTACATATTTATTTTCTTTAAAAGCTTTTAAATAAAACAGTATGTGGCAAGAAACTCAGGAACAGTTCACAAATCACCTTCATTCTTCTACAGCAGATCTACAAAGCATCAGTCCACTTGTTCCTTCACCTCTGTGAGGCTCCAACATAATCTCTGCTTATGACATCACACCTACCCATGGAGTCAGCCAAAAGAGGTACGATAAGTCTCATTCTTTTCCACTTTGCACATTTTTGCCATCTTTTAAATATTTGTGTTTTGGCAAATAAATATTAAAAAGAAAATCATAAAAATTGTGCAATACCAGGAAAAAAGGGACTTGTCTTACCCCCCATAGACAGGCTGCAGGTACAACTGATGCTGAACAGCAGGCGTGGTATCACTCGAAGAGTGCCTGTAGGTGCTTCGCACAGAGGGAGCTAAGCAAGCCCATGGATCTTCACTTTGCAAACCTGATACAGAAGTAAGTTGTGAACATTAATGTGAAGAATGCCCTTTGGTTACTACTTTGTGGCCTGCAAGACACAGTGCTACTGGAGTGTTGGAGATAAATGTGGAAAAACTGACTTCAGATTAGCTTTCAACAAAATGTGCCTGAGATGTATCCATTGTGCAAAAAACTTGTTAAAGTGCATTATAAAACAGATTGAATTTCACTTTATATTTATCACCTACATGCTTGCCTTTCTAAAATTTACTGTCATAAAACCAGCGATCTTCAGAATATTTAGGGTGCAAGCTTGGCACCAAAATCAACAGCAAATTCCCCTCAACTATGGTGGTCTCAAATTTTCACTCTTTAAGAGCTATAATTACAGCGCGCCAGAGCAGGCTTAATTAATCAAGTCTACTGGAGTGTGGTAATTACCGTGCTCCAGCAGACTCCAGTGTCTTGTATATCACTGTCCCCATGCTGAAAAATGGCAGCACGGGCACTTTAACAAGCTTTAGTTAAAGTGACCCTGATGCCATTTTTCAGCATGGGGACAGTGATACACAAGACACGGCGGGCACTTTAATAGAGCGGCACTCAAAGCAACCCTAATTAAAGCATCCCCCACCCCCTGAAGCACGAGTATAAATGCCCTAAGTGATCAGAGATGAGTCTGAAACTTCTGCAAAATTACATTCTGCTGCTGCTGTTTTAAATCACGCAGTGAAAACATATCCTTTAAAAAGTTTATTAGTTTTTAAGTTTGGTGTCTAAAATCCATACAGATGATATACAGGCAATATCCATTTCTCAAACGGGTATGTCTTAAATTGGAATCTATTCCTTGTATCCATCTCAGCGCACGTCATAACTGCCAAATTCCATCCCAATAAGCCTTTAAAGAAAAACCTCATAAAAATTTCAAGTGTTGCTGTTAGGTTTTAACATGCACATTTTCTTTGGACACTTTCTTTAGTCAGTGGCCTGCATTCTGGCAAGTCTGTAGTTGAAATGTCATACGTGGACAAACCCCAAGAGACAAAGCCTTTTCTTTCAGTTATCCCCATGCCTTTCCTCTTCCTGCTCAGTGGAGAAAGGAGCTGAGACACATGCAGAAACTAAAGCTGGCAATTCCTCAGGGGCTGACTTCAGGGCTGGGAAAGAGATATGAGCAAAGTAAAGAGGACTAAACACAAGGGAGCTCTCCCCCCAATGTAGACAGTATAATGCTGGATGTGCAATCTTTGAGAGAGCTGGATGACAGTATCTCTGACTACCTGGATGCCATGGCTACCAGTTTCATTCACCTGGGATTGGTGTCTCCTCTGGACATCTTCAAGTCTTTTCATGTGTTATTGTTTTACCCGTTTTGCTCTTCAGACCATTCACCTTCACTCAGAAGATAATGTAAATCATGCAAATGTTTCTAAACTGGATGTTCACCATGCAGAGGACCAAACAGCAAAAGAAGACCAAACAATGAAATGCCAGCTAAGTGTCCATCTCTTCTCCACTCTTACCTGAGATCACCCCGCTAAACCCACACTGAAGCACTGCCTCCAAAAAGAAGTGAGATTGGTTACACTCAGTCCAATGAAAAATATTCCAATTCATCCCTCACCAAAAAGAACAAGACTGAGACAACTCTTGTCATTTTACTTATATACAATATTCCCTTACCCCCACTTGTCCAGTTTCATTTAGTTGTAGACTGTAAGCTCTTTAATCTTCTTATGAATTTGGAAAGTGCTTAGCAGATTTTAGGTGCTCTAGCAGTACAAACAAATGAATGAGGTAATTGTGTGAGAAAAAATTGTGGGAAAGATTAAATATTTTGCCACTTCAGTTGACCAGAGTATGTACCACTATATACCAAACGATGTAAATTAACTTTGGGAACTTTTTTGTTTTAGAAGTAGAACTTTTTTTTTGCAAACTAGTAATCTGACTAGTGCTTGCAAAAAAAATAAGGCTAATTATTTTGACACCATCTCTTACGACAACACCCAAGTACCCAGTGTACCCAGAAATCACAAAGTCTAAAAGTAACAATCCTCATCTGCCCAATTGTTCTTCCTTTACAGTCTGGTTGCATATACTACCCATTTTAGAGCAACTTACCTGAGCTGGCACAAATACCAAGTGGTGCTTCCAGGTATTGTGACCTGACTACATGTAATGATAGCTAAGCCATCCCCAATTCTTACATCTTCTGAAAATTTGGAATCATGGCACTGGAACTGTGTCAGAGCCTAATATTACACGTTTTCTTTCCCCACTCTTTTAAAAATAATCCAATACACATCAATTCATACATCCCTGACCAAGAATAGGTTTCTAACTCACTCCATTTTACTAACTTATTTTCTAACTCACTCCATCCAAGGAAACCCAACAGGCCTACAATTCCCTGATCCTTCCCCATTCATGGTCCTGTCATGAACATACTCACCTGTGCATGTTTCCATTGGTGGTAAAGGACTGTCCACATACTGAACATTTATAAGGTCTTTCACCTGAGTGGACAAGCATGTGGCGATCAAGGGAGCTTGCTGAGCTCAGAGACTTTCCACAGATGCTGCAGGAATGGTCTGCTCCTCCAGTGTCAGTGTTATGCTAAAGGAAGTAACGGATCGTTAATGAATGAAGTAACCAGGAACTACTACAGAGAACTGTAACAGGTGAAAAGTAAGATGCTGTTTGTTTTCTTTCTTTTCAAATTGCTGCTTAGCTCAATACCTTATGTAAAAGTATGCTTTATATCAGGGACAGGCAAAATATGGCCCATGGGCTGGATCCAGTCTGCAAGGCGATTTCACCCGGCCCACGGCTGCCCAGCAATTAACTGTACCCTGCCCAGCCCACACACTTCACTCCCCAGCCAGCATGCACAGCTTGCAAATGGGGCCACTGCTGTAGCTACCAAGGGACTGCTCAGCTTCTTTGGCCACCAGTGGCTCCTCATGTTTCTACTGCAGCACTCACTCTGGGCAGCAGGTAGGGAAGCTGCAGCTAGGCAGAAGCATAGAGCATGGGGCTGGCAGGAGCATAGAGCCCATGCCCTGTGGAGTGGCAGATCCTGGGTTTGTGAAGTGTGAGGGAGGGTGGGAGCTGGCGGAGCCCCCCGTACATCCTCCCTGCATGGTGCACAGCCCCTGCCGCCGGCAGCAGCGGCTATAGACATCAGGTCCTTAGGGTGCTCCCGGCCCAGGAAGACGCAGCCTCTTGGTGGCATGCAGCTCCAGCCAGTTCCAGGAGCTGCATGTGGTGGCAAGGAGCAGAGTCAGGCCAGCCTGCCTCTATTGCACAGGGCTCAAGTGCGGCTCCCAGGACTTGCATGTCACCAGGGGGAAGCAGGGCTCCCTACCACTTCTGGCACAGTCTCAGGATCCACACATGGCAGCAGGGAACAGGAAAGGCAGCATAGCACATCGCTTCCTACTGGTGGCACGCAATTTCCAGGAGCTGCAGGTGAGCCCTGCATGACAGAGGCGGGCTGGCTTGGCCCTGCTCTGCTCCTTGCTGCCATGTGCAGCTCTCGAAACTGGCTGGAGACACCTGCCATTGGGCAGCTGTGCCTAAGCAGGCCATGAGCACCCTGAGGGCCTGCCACCTGCTGCTGCTGGTAGCAGGGGCTATACGCCATGGTGTGGGGAGCATGTGTGAGGGTCCCCACACCCCTTCCTTCTCTCACACCCCACAAACCTCACACACCCTTATCTACCCCTCACCCCTCCCCACAATCCCCCCGTACACACACTATCCCACAAACAATATACAAGAGTAAGACTTTATTTCTGAGCTGTTATGCAATTATCTCTATATTTACTATGCAAACACACATAAATCACGACAAAAACATTTTTTTAAATAAAATTAAAATAAGTTTTAGTAGATATTTGACTTTTAGTATACGATTTGTTTTTTTTCTGGTTCCAAGATGGCAACCCTCCCCCAAAAAGAGCATTTCCAGAAGCAAGGGATGGGACTTCTAGTGGCAAGGGTCAGGGGTTAGGGACAGGACTTCAGATCCCAATATGGCAAACAGGGGGCGGGGCACCTGCCAAGGGGCAGGGCTACCATTTTGACCCTCGACAGCTCACCAAAACTCATTTGGCAGCCCTCCAGCTGAAATAATTGCCCACTTCTGCCTTATATGCACTTGTCCTCAATTAATCCCTTAGCTACTACAACAGTGTACTAGGGAGATTCAGCAAATGGATGCCTATTGTGATGTTCAATACATCCAGTATTTCTACAGTAGAGTATGATACAGGAGAGTGTAAGGGGATCCAACAGTAAAAAGTAAGTAACAAAGAATGGGTGGTTTGCAAGTGGGTTGGTCTAGGATGCAGGGAAGATGCAGTTTGAACTCTATGACAAAGAAACAACCATAAGCTTCAGAGATATCAACTGAAGTCTAAAATGACTACAAAAAAGAACTTGGAGTAATATTCTTCCTTTGGATGAACAATTGGGGTTTTGACACTATATATGCTAAAAAAGAAAAAAAAGAAAGAGAGAGAAAGCATCTAAAAATCAATGATACAATGCTGAGAATTAAACTGTATTTAGGTATAAAATGAAAAAAACAAAATGAATATTATTCAATGATCATGAGAAAGTAAACTATGCCCTCAGTGTCTGTTTTCTCCTTACAATGCAAAAAAAGATCCAAGGTCTCTTTGTATTTTTTTTCGTTTAAAAAAGAAAGAAAGAGGAGCAAGGGGAGGACATACCCCATCTTTACAGGATGGGTACTATTTTGCATGACTGTCCTGCCTCCCAAAGCTGCTGCACTCTGCAGAGGGCAAAAGCACTTCACTGCCAAACTGGCCTGATGGCTCTGGTGTTCATAGTCCCAAATTGCATGGACCCTGAAGGAAACTATGCTGAAACAAACTGTAAGCAGGATGTGTCTGGGTGATGGAAGGGGGTTTCAGAACCCACAGGTTACTTTTAAGTTTCACAGAAGTAACAGAAAAGGACACCTTTCATTATCTGACATATCATCAGTGGCTGGGAACAGAGGGGGAATGGAAATCCTAAAATATTTTTTCATCCTAAAGCCTTTACAAGTATATATGAGGGCATAAAACATATAAAGGAAGTGAACCGCGATTACAATAAAAGTCATCCATGTTTATGCAGGGAAATCTGTTAATTACTGAAAAATGCATATATTTCCAAGTCAGGGCATTCTTTAATATAAACATAATATTAAAATGAATGGTCTGCATACCTGACGAATGTGCATAGTTAGCTGATGCTGTGTAGTGCAAATCTTTTCACACAGGGGACAGGTATAGGAAGACTTCTCTTCTTTTGTTTCCTGGAAGAGGGAGAACATGGGTGGGGGGGGGGAAGTATATAAGAAGGAGATCCACCAAAAAGCTATCACCACAGCTACTGCTGGGAACTGAAATCCTAAGCCACACAAGCTCAAAAGTATGAAAACAGCAAACTTGTATTTACCCAGTTATCATCCTGAAAAGATCCCCAAGGGAAGATTTAGCAGCTTTAGAATTCTAAAATATGGAGCACTTCCCCCATCACAAAATACAACAGCTGTTTCACAGTGTGCAGAAACTCTGTAACAGCAGTTTAGGACAGGAAGTGAAGATAATTATTGTGACAGGCTGAAATTGCCAGGAAGAATTTAGGTGAGCAAAATGCCATTATCCAAACTGGAGTTTGGGCAGAATGGGAAGGTCAACACTACCAGTCTTTCAAAAAGGACCTGTGGCATCTTTAATGGGCATGAGTCATCAGGGCCGTTTTACATCTCATCTGAATGACAGTGCAAAAGGCACCCTGCCCTCAACACTGTGCTGACATCCTGCTACACTGAGTCAGAGGGAGGAGCTGCACCTACTGAATCGCCCACACAACTTTCTACAGCATCCTGTGTTTCCCCTGGAAGCATCCCATTCAAACACAGGCCAGACCCAACCCTTTTAACCTTGCAAGATCTGATGAGATCATTGCCTTAAATAAGAGGTACTGACACAGGAAGGAGAGAACATGACAAAAGGCAGGCAGCATGAGCCTGACTCGCCTTTCACACTGATGAGTAGTGACAGTAACCATGGTCAAGTCACCTAAGAACAGTGTGAACCAAGAGTTCAGTGCTATATTTTTAAGTATGCCCTTGAGACATCGAGTCACCCACTGGTCTTGCAGCCAGGGGTGGAAAGAAGGAACCCTTGCTTGGAACCAGAGGCTGTAGTCTTGCCAACTGCGGCCATCTGACCCCAGCAATCTTTCCTGCCCAAGTGCAGGGGGGCTGGACCCAATGATCTTGTAAGGTCCCTTCCAGCCCCTAACATCTATGCATCTGTGAACATCAGAACCACCCATCCAAATGAGAAAAAAAAAAAAAGAGGTTCCAACATTTACAACACACACGAGCAGACAGCCTGGCCACCTCCTGGATAAGTCCTGCAGAATTCAGGGATCACACCAGGAGTGTATGAGGTAAAGTCCTAGAGAACATACCTTAGACACCTTTCTTCTAGGGAACTGTCCTATAAAGGGAGGCACTTTTTTTTTTTTTTTTTTTTTTACTGAATTCATATAACTTCTTGTAAAGTAGGGCTATCATATTAATACGGTTCAACAGGACTTTTCCATTTGGATGGGTGGCCTTTTTCACACTCCTTCGGCCTCAAACAAAACCACTAACCTCAAATCTAAAGCATGGGACTCCAGCCTGACTTGCAGCGGTTAGCCTTTTTGCCTTCTCTTGCATACAAAAAACCTCCCCCTGATTACAGTTCTACCACACAGCTCTCTATTCGCAAGTAGGTCTCACAACACTACATGAACACAGGCCAAGGCTTCATGCATTTATCATTCATAAAACATTAGAAGCCAAGTGAGAAAAATTGCCATTGTGAAACCTGACCATTCCTAAGAAAGCTGAACAAATATGTCTAGTCAAATAGATGTGCGCTCAAACTTTCTCTAAAAAAAAAAAAAAAAAAAATACAAAACACAATGTTTACACCCACCCCTTTCACCGATTTAACTTTATTGCACAGGACCAGCTTGTGAAGTACCCTTCAGCTCCAATTATACTGCAGCCCTGTTAAAGTTGGCTCAGAGCTGAGAGAACAAACACGCTGCGTTGTGAGGAAAATCCCTGCAGCTGTGCTGACAGTTTAGATGGTGTTTAATCCACAGGGTATTTCTGTGAAATTATCAGCCTACTTTCCCCCCCCCCCACTTCGAATAAAGGATAGTGATCTAATGTGATACAATTAATCGTTCTGAAGCCTGCTTTCTAGACTGCCTGCTCTTTGAATCAGCAAATTAACAAAGGATAGAGTAATTACTGGTTCACCTTGAAGCAAAGATCAGAAACACACTATAGCAGAGCCAGAGGTGATTAGTATTGACTTTGGAGTTTATCATTAACTAAAATCCAAACTTTCTCCCTGACTCGCAAAGGATACCATACCACAAAATAGGTCACTTAAGTCGAGGGTGGCTGAAGGAGGAATTCAGTTGGCTGACCCACTCCAGATCAACAAAAAGAAAAAAAAAAGGGTTAGCATCACTTCTGCAAAAGTAGCACCACTGAAGAATTTAGTACATAGCATTAATCTGCCTCGCTGGAGCCATGCTGGTGAAAGAACACTTCCTGAACTGAAAGATAAAATTAGCAGCTAATTTGTTAACTGCTTTCTTTATTAAAGCAAACTGGCATGGCTCTTCTGCACTCTGCTGAGGGCAAAACTCTTCTGAGTTTCTACATCAGGTTTCCTTGTTCTTCTTTCTCAAGCAGTCTGAAGCTTCTTTGTTGCATCTTCTGAGTTACTTTGGTCTCAAAGAAAAATTATAATGGATGCGAACTGATGCAAGTCCATGTTTACCAGTCTCTGGGTAGATGGGAGCCAAGATAAAGGCAGCATCATAAAAAGAACCATAGACTTGGGACAAAGGTTAAGGGCAGAGGATTTCACTGCCATCTCATGGAACACAGACAGTGATTCAGGCTCCTGAACAGAGCCAGGCAAACCTAACTATAGCGACACCATGATACAGCCATTTACTCCCTACTCTCCCTAAAAACAAATCATCTCTTTTTTTGGAAAAAAAAAAAAAAAAAGAGAAAATTTAATTTTTACATGGTAGAGAATCCCTCCTAATCCTACCATTTACTCTCAAGCTTCTCCTGATCTGATGCCCATCAAAATATCAGGTGGAATAAAGGTCAGCAACTCAGAACAGACTCCCCTGAAGCCAACCAGACAATATCCTAACAGACAAATAACGAATAATGGCAAAAACCCCCAAAAAACTAAGGCCCTTGAGAAGCAAATTTAAGTTCAGATTTAACTTCAAGAAGATGGATATTCAATGGGAACACTCACATCCCTAACTTTAGGCATGTGCTTAAGAGCTTTATTGGGTCAGGGACTAACAAATGGTCTTCTCCAGCTCTGATGTCTTTAAATTATTCTCTAAAGAGCTACTGGCCACATGGGGAGAGGCAAGGTATTTCAAGGTATTTACTATTTGAAAAGCAAAACCAGCATGAAAATGTAAATTAAGCCTGTACCTTCCACCAAGTTAACCCCCTGTGCTGCATGCACACAACTCTATACCTGGTTCCTCCTGCCAATCCGGTTTGGTGCAGGAGACTTTGATGGGGATTTGATGTTCTGAGAGTTCCCACCATTTTCAGCAATCTTCCCCATGCTCATGACTGCTGACATCATGGCGTCAACGGAGGATAAATCCGTGCCTTCCAAACTGTTTGGTAAACTAGGCAATAACTTGAGATTGTTTAAGCTTTCAGGCTCCTTCTCTGGAACTGTAAAACAAAACCAAACAGTTGTTGAGACTCCCCACTGGACAGCTAACAGCCTGCTCAGTAGCATACAGTACATGGTGGAACAATACCCAACCCCCTCCCCCCACTACCCAGTCCATTTGATGATAAGAAGGTACCAAGTAGTTAATAAAGGATTCTGAACTGTTATGAATGAAACAGCTACTGACTTCTGGAATGTATAAGTCAAATTGCCATTTTTCTTAGGGTGCCTCCTTCACATTGAGTTTGATTTTCAATACAAAATCAAGACTGGGCTTAAATCAGATTTTCCCCTTGTTATAGCACAGTATATAGTATCCCATGACCAGACTGGAGCACTGCTGATGAATACTTGCTCTTACGAACCCAGTCTTCGGGGTGAGTAGGAGTCCCAAGGAGCATTGTGTCAAGCTGAAATTGTACAAAACTTACAAATATGCGGGAGTCCTTTTGCCTAGTCAGCTTAAACCAGTTCCCCCAATGGAATAATTTCTACCAACAAAAGGGCTTTTTTGTTACTATAATTGCCTTTAGGCTACGGTTTTGACAGGCATAGCCACTGTCAGCCAGGGGGATGGATTGGGAGTGCAGGCAAAAACTTTAGACCAGGCCCATTTCATTATCACATGCTACACAGCAACCACATTCCTGTTACACACAGATATACTTAAAACAGCTTGCAGCCCAACTACTTACAGTACTCATCTCTAATGCTGGTCATCATCTGCTTCAGAAATACCAGAGCAGCATGTTTTAAAACTATGAATTTTCAAAACCCAACTCATTCAATGGATACACAGTGGAACATAAGATTTAATGGGGTGTATAAAAGGGAACACATGGGAAATAACAATATGGGGGTGAATATGAAGGGACGTTTGCCCCTGTTTACTCAATCCTTTGCTGAATATTGTTTTTGGAAGACAAACAGTTTGAGCATTAGAAACAGGTGTTTTATACAGATAAATAAAGTGGTGCCAAGTTAGCAGAAGCCAAGAGCGAGCTCTAGTTCTGAAGCCCTGTAGTGGTGGGAGACTGTTTATGCATTTGTGCTTCTGTTTAAGATATTTTATATTCATATGTATAAGTGACTGAGAGTGGGGAAGAACTTCTCTGTAAGCCTTGCTGAAGCTTTAAATTAATGAGGCACTCCATCCTAGTTAAACACATACCTTCATTTTCCTCCCCTGACTGCTGCACAACAAGGTTATCTTCTTGCTTGCTGCTCTCTTCACTTAGTGTAGTATGCTTAGCAGAATCTGGATCCTCAGCCTCTTCCTCAACAGCACCCTCTAGTACTGTGTGAAGAAAACATGGATGAGGAAAAAAAAAAAAAAAAGAACAGAAAGGAAAAAAAAAAAAAAGCAGTGTTAGGAAGCAATATGTACATCATGCCCTTAATTTATCTCCAAGATGCAATTAACGTAAAAAAAAAAGGAGAAAGGGATAGTTGTGATATTGGGGTGATATATAAAAGTAAACTGCAGCTGGAGAATAAGTCATTCAATAACTAGTTTTTGATGGCATTTTAGAGGATATGAAAGCAGCTGACGCTCCAAAGGAAACAACTAAAAAACAGTGATGCCCAAGGGAAGGTATTTTTCAGCAAGCAATATTGCAAAATATAATTACAGTTTTAAAATGGAGAGCTGCACTATCGTAACTTTAGAAAGAAAAATAGCTCTGTTACTTCACTATTGAAAAATAATATGTATTTTACAAGCTCTGCCACCTCTTTTCAAAATGGCGTCCGTCAGCAGACCCTGAACAGCATCCTAAAATGTTTCTTCCTTGTTTAGGCAAAGGCCCCAAATTAGAGTTAAACTAAACAGAATTTTTCTTGTAAAAGAATGTGCACATCTTACTGTACTTATCCTCTTGATAGTAAATGGGAACTTACACGTTTACACAGCGTGTTTTCCCCTAGGATCTCACAGCACTAGGCAAATGTTAGTGAACTATTACTATAACCTAGTTATATACTCGCTTTGCAGGTGGATGAATACAAGTCACAGAAAAGACATGTGGGTAAGGGGGTGGGGAGGACTTTTTGCCATCATGACTCAGTGGGTGCGTCTATGTGTTCATTAATGCGCTTTTGCTACTGCTCATTAAATTTAGTACCACTAACGTGAGGTACTAACTAAATGCTCGTTAGGCTGTCCTAATGCACAATAGCAAAAATGCACGCTTTTTGTGACGTTTAACGCACAGTAGCCTAATTTTACTGTGTATTAACACAGTTTTTGCTGTGATGCTCTAATGCACAGTAAAATAAAGCTGTACATTAAAGCATACATGTAGCTATGCCCACTGAGTAGCTCTTTATGCCATAGATTATCCTAATCACTAAAACAGAATCAATATCTACAGGTTTAACAACTCACTGCTTAAAATTTGCACAGGGACATACACACCTTCCCAAATTAAGACTCGACTATTAACTGTGATGGAAAACCTGGGCCTAGTCTGCAATACAAAGTTTTGCCAGAGTAGCAGTGTGGGTTGCGATGTAAATGTATCATCCTCCCTTAGTCTGTGTAGCTATGCTGGCTTGACCCAAGCATGGAGAAAATCCTACTAATAGAAGGGGCCTTTAAAAGCTTAGTGCATGTTGTTTGGGGAGGTGGGGCAGCTACATCAGTCGAAAAACCTTTGTGTCAGCATAAGCATATCTTTATTAGGGTGCTGCACTAACATAAGTAAGCTGGCATAGCTACATTGTATATACAAACCCCAAAGTACTGGTTCTCAACTTTTTTAAGACTCAGGGTACCCCTCTTTACACAAGGCAGCCCTCAGGAAACACCAGCTCTTAGCTTTCATTTGCTTTCTTGACTGGAGAAAAATGACAGCAATTCTTCAAAGAACTCAGAAAGACTGAAGCAGATCTGAATGGTTTTTGACACTATAAATTCTTATTTGAACTCTCTACTGGGTGAACCTCACATATATGTTTGCATAACTAACAAAGCTAATGTTGTGCAGTATCCCACAGCACCCTTAAAAGGATTTCACAGCACCTTCGTTGAGCACTACGTCTCTAAAGGGCCCCAGGTCTAGTGTTCATGGTATATAACCGGGGGGGGGGGGGGCGGGGGGGGAATCCATTTGATAGCCACGCCACAAATTATCCTGCCACCCTCCAAATGCCGCTCTGACCCTCTTCCCCTGGCTGCTCTGCTGTCTACTTCTAGCCCTGTCTCCCTGCCTAATTTTCTGCTTTGCTTTGTGCTTTTTGTCCTATCTACCACTATGCAGCCTGTCCACTCCCCAGTCTGCCATGTGCCACACAGAGGCTGCCTGTGCTACTTGTGACACATATGCTGCAGGCTGGCCACCCCTGATCTATAGACACTAGACTGCCTCCCTAATCTGGGCTTTTAAAATTATTTGTTACCTGGTCTTGCACGAGTTTGCATACAATTTCCTTCTATCCATTTTAACAGCCTTCCATTAAAACAATCTGATGCTCCTTATTGACAGGGGCCTGATCAGTAATGACCTGAGCATTTGAGTAGCCACTAAGTGCAATAAGGGCTACAGATGCTCAGCATCTTACTGATCAAGCAGAACTTTTCTAGCAGTACTGAATTTATTACCTGCTCATTTTTGCACAACTCTCCAAGTAGATTTCAGCTGCTGCAGTCTCAGTCAAATCTATATTAGCCCATACAAATGGTACTGTTTTATCTTTTTCTAAACAGCAGGGGGGAAAGGCTCTCTTGTTTTAGAACACCACAGAAGTGTTTTGATGGCATTTCCAATTAAAAGTTAAGATGACATTACTCTTTAATATTTTTGAGACTGGCCCAAGTCTCTTCCTAGTTACTTAACAGCATCCTTTACTTATTTTCTCAGGGAAAAAAATGGGGGAAAATATTCAAAAGTATTTTGTTTGATACTTTAAAGAAAACACAAAAAGGAATAAAGCAAGACACTTATTTAAGCATCTTTCATTCTAAGCTGAGGAGTTCTTGATTTTTTCAGCCAATAACCAGTGTCTCAGTTATCAATTATATTATTGGAAACTTCCTGAAACAGAGAAAAAAAGTTAAACTATTTTATATAACTGCCAAAGCAGGGTGTGGCCCACAGTAATGTTGAGGATCTGTTCAGAGAAACAACCTCTGCATGTTTAGCACTGTCTTTAGTGCTAGCATAGAACTTCCTTTCCAGCAAGGAAAAAGGAGTAGACGTGCAAATGTTAGCCTGAAAAATTCACCTTCCAGTTTTGCAGCGTCACTGACAGCTTGCATGGTGTCCTTCCTTCAGGAAGAACGAATGCACTATGAACAACAGCCTTTTACAACTTCTGAGTACAAATAGTTGGTTTTAACACTAAAATACAACTCTCTGCCAATTCAAACAAGATGGGTGGATGCTGACTTCTCATGTTTTTAAAGGAAGACAACAATTTCTGTACCTTAAAAAAATTCCTAGCATGCCAATAGTTTTTCATTCTTCAAACTATATCATTGTAAGTATTACTGCTGCATACCAAGATGTATTTCAGCACTATGGTGAGAAATAAAAAAAAAAAAAAATAACACTGCTGAAATAAAGACAACTGCATGAAACAGCATGCGCTTTTCCTGAAAGAACAACTTTATTTGCAATAGAATATAGCAACAATAATTCTTATACTGGGCCAAATCACTCCTTCCTGTGGTGGGGAAGCGTGGCTGGGAACCTTGAGGCAGGAAGATCCTAAGTTTCCCTTGAAGAATCCTTTGCAACCCTGAGGAGTGGCGAAAGTCCCTCCTCCAAGTAGAAAGCAGAGGGTTTGGCTCTGAATCTATGGATCTCAGGGGATCTACTGAAGAAAGGTAGCAATTGGAATGGAAGTTCTGTCTCTGGCTTAGTTATGGGACTTGCCAGTTTTCTTAGCTCTCTCCCACAGACTCCTTTGCTTACAGCTGTTTCTAGCAATCTCTCCCCCCACCCCAAAGAAGGGTCCTTAGTGCAGAGGAAGCTCAGCCTGAGAGGTACCACACCCTGATGGCTATATTAACATCTGAATTACTTTGAACTTTCTGTGGAGTGGAGGAGTGATCATATCGACACATGCACAGTACAGGACATGCCTTATGATTACAGGCTCCAAGCAAATACTGGCCCCTTTCCCCTGGTGCTGCTGCTGAAACATGCTGTTGGTAGAGCCGTGCGATTTGACAGGGTCTGTGATATACTGTTGGTGGAATTTGATGGGCAGGGAATGAGTTGTGGTCCTGCAGGATCCCCAAAAGCTACCAGCCTCCAGTGTTTGCTTGTGATAAAAAATAGTCCTGAAGCAAATCAATAGCCAGCTAATGGGAGAGGCATTGAGGAGGGGGGGGGAAAACCGTCATGCAAAACTTGTTGCTTCCCAGTCAGTCTGAACAGGAAAACATTTGCTAGATCTATTTCCTCCTTTGGGATAAAATACGACTCCACGGTATGCTGAAGCAGAGCCTATCAACATTTACTTCCTACTAATATTGTTTTTGTTTTCTTTTAAAGAGACAGTTTTGGATGGTTAGAGCATCTTCTCCTTCTCATTAGACTGAAAAGTACTAAAAAATAAAGAAAAAGGAAAACCCTGCTTACAACTTTGAAGGGGGAAGGCCATGAGAAGGAGGAAGAAATGATGCTTCTTCACAGTCACAGTCATCTGACTCACCAGAGAGGCTGTTAAAGAAACGTAACGTGTGCCCCAACCCTTCTGGAGCTCTTACAAGTTTTTCCTCCAGTTTTTTCTACTGTCTTCCCCACGAGCTCTCCCTTTGGAATAGATAGGAAGAAACACACAATGCACGCAGCACAGGCAAGGAGGTGGAAAACCTGAGGTACAGTACAAAGCTGCTCATTGTTCTGCCTTAAAAAGAAATCCACATTCATGTTACAGGACAAGCCATATACTAATTGGGCCAGGAATTAGGAAAAAAACAAAACCTTTTCTTGGTTTCAATAAACATGCTATGCTATATATCACAGCTATTCTTTTTGGAGAGGAAGAGATAACTGTTTAAACACACACACACACACACACACACACTCACTCACTCACTCTTTGGGTTTTTTCCCCCCAATGATTTTCTAATGATCTGATGAGAAATTCAAGTGAAAACAATGAAATGATAACAAAGCCCACACAGAATGTCTAATATTGAAACTCAAGCAAGAATCTGCAAGCAGATGTCTCATCTGAAACAAAAAGGTCCACAACAGCTTCTTTCAGGTGCTCCTAAAGACACAGATACAATTCACACCTGTGTATTACTGTCTAAGACCTATTCACCACTAAAGATATGCTTAAATCCTAATCTGAAGACTATGTACATAACTTCTGCCCGGGGGTGAACTGCAGTGACAGAGAATAAAAGGGAAACAGTTTCTCTAAGCCATCTTCTGTGTTACTTGGTCACTTCAAAAACATGGCTTTAGATGTAATGAGATTTTGCATCAAAGCCCCTGGGGAGGTAAGAGGGTGGAAACGCGCTGGGTGGGAAGAAGCATGGGTGATGCTATTCAAAGCCACCATCTCAAGCAAAGAGAAAGTGAGGGGACAAAAAATAAAGTTTTCCAACTTTCCAACTAACCTCATTAGTACCAAGTCTGTCCCTGACACTGAAGTATAGGTGCTGGAAGACCCCAACTTCAGAGAAGGTAACTGGCAGCGTCACCTCACTGTCACCACTGCTGAAGCATCAAAATAGAGCACCCTACAAAAAAAGGAAAAAGAAAAAAAAAGAAAAAAAAAAGAAAAAGAAAAAAGGTAAGACAGCAGAATGGGACCCTAAACTGGTGGCACTTCCTTCTACTTATCAAGTGAAAAAGACACTGAGAAATTTACCCTCAATGCCTGAATGGCAATACAGAATGGCAGAATTTTCCAGGGGAGGGAGGAAATGGGAAACTATAGCTCTAAACTCACAAAAAACCAAAAAAAATACATCTTTAAGGGTATCCTCCAACTACAGGGAAAAAAAATCTACCTGTCTTACAAAGCTTTCATTTTATTATATATTAGGCTCTAATAGCAATACAGTACTTGGTATATACAGCATATTCCTATGCAGATGTAATGGTTTCTACTTTTACTTCGAAATAAAAAGAACTACCAAAATTATCTCCTGCCTGAAACCTTCCTACTCAGTTCTCATTCCTGCCCCTTAGCTCGGATGATCAAATCCAGGTGTGCCATAAAATATACAGGACTTGCAAAGTGTTCAAATTAATAATGCTAAAGAAATCACGCCTGATTCACTATCATGCCCTGTCAGTATTGTACTACAGCAACTGCACTGAAGTTAGCAAGTGACACTGGTATAACATTACAACAATGTCCTACTGAACCAGGCCGCTTAACCTGTGAATTTCTTGGGTGAGAGTCACCACTCTAGTCCAGCTGTTTCTTGCTGCTGCAGAGATGCAGAACAGCCACAGCATTACTGAATTTGGCCTCTTTCTTGCCCTTTGAGCTTCATTTATTAAAACTTAATATTGTATCAGTTCTTACTTATTTTATGATCTGGTAAATGTGCATCTTGTAGGAGGGAACTGCCTCTCATGAAGAACTCATGACTTTCTGAGACAAAAATGGAGAACTTGACCTACCGTAAAAATTACTGAGAACGAAAACACAAAGTTGGGTGGTACAAGCCTGACTTTCCATTGCCTTGAACCTCAGAGTTATATACCCACACCAAGTCTCTGTGAATCCCTCTCATGCTGACTAGATGACATTCTGGCCACAAGGTACAACACACCAGACAGTCAGATGCTGAAAAATAACCACTACCGAGCAGCCTGTATGCAGAATGTAAGCAGTATTGCCAGCTCTCGTGATTTTTAGCGCTGCTCTTAAAGTTTGCACTTTGGAATGTGAAAAACATAGCTCTATCTTTTATATATGCATATAAATATATAGACAAGAAAGAGCTACGTTTTTCACATTCCTGAAGTGTAGACTTTGAGAACGCCGAAAATCACAAGAGCTGGCAACACTGAGTATGGGGACTTGCTGAAGAGTTCTCCCATGACTTTCTTACTCCCTCCAGTGGCAGCCACACCCGTGTACAGAGTACCTCATTGCTAAGCAGGTGACACCAAAACCACCCCTCAGGCTTGCATTACAGTTCAATCAGCTGTGTGGTTTAGCTCATTTCCTGGGACAGGGTTGAAAAGAGACAGTTCTCCCTGTTTCAGCTGCTTGAAGAACTTGTTCAAGCAGAGAGGAAATTGGGATTTTAAAGTTGTCTGGAGAATTTTAGGGCTATAAAGCAGCATTTCTACCTATACAATACTAAAAACAAATGCTATCGGGAGGAACGTGCAAGCAATAAACCAAAGTGAAGGAGGAATTCGCAGTCATTCCCTGGAACCCCTTAGGCAGCAGCAAGGCACGGTTATAAATGTAGGTGGGGGAAAGGACTGTCTTCCTCCAAAGCATAAGGGGCTGACAGCCATGAAAGGAGGGCACCAGATTAGATGAACCTTTGGTGTAATCCAGTGCATCTATTCCTGTATTCCCTTGCTACTTGTTACAGGCAAACACAAAAGCAATACTGTCTGCCCTTATAAGAAGAACTGCTTTGCATGTGTTCAGAGAGCTAAGGCAGCTGTGTGGATGGCTTAGTGTTCCAGGAAGTTGATGTGTTTCTTGGCTTCAATTCTGGTTTGTTTGCCTTAGACGAAGTGGCAATCCATGAGAGTCCCTTCGCCTTCCCCCAGGCTGGCATTGGCTGCAATAATACAGAGGTCCTCGAGACGTCACACAGCATCTTTCACCAGACTGACAAGCCTTTCCCAGTCTTGAACATGATGATTCTGCTCTTTAGCCAGTACTGGCTCCCAGCCCACTGGGCAAGGAGGAGACTTTGGACAAAGATGAAGGAGACTATGGGAGTCTGGGACAATTCTCTTGAGAGCAGCACAAGGCACTAACAGAGCTCTGTTTCTTAGGCTGAGATGCTTAAATTTCTCTGCTGACTCCCTCAAGCAGCCAGCTTTGGGGCAAGGGGAAGAGAAAAACCAAATCTCATTTCCATTCGTGCTGGGGTGAAGATCCAAAAATAGCAGGCAAAGAGTGTGGAACCTTGTGTGGGCAGTAGAGGCTAAGGAAGGAGCTAATAAATAAGGACATGGTTTCCCTTTTGTAGCCCTAGGTCTCCTTTCCCCCGCTGAGCATCAGTGAGAAGCTAGAGGTAGCTCTACCTCTGGAGAGAGCAGAAGGGGAAGTAAAGAGGCACATGCTAGCCCAGCCTGGGTCTCAAGTATCAAACTATCATTTTGTATGCCTGCCTTAGCCAGGAAAGAGGATGAGAATGTAAAATGGGAAACTACATTGATCAAGAGGTTTGGCTTTTGTTGCTTTTTTGTTTTAAGTTTTAAAGACAAACAATATGGCCACATACACAACCACAGAGGAAGAGCCATCATACAACCAAATCTTTAATACAAGTAATCTTTAAACCTCCAGGGAAAAAAACAAAGGTGCATGTCGAGGTGTCAGCTACTCTCTAAAAGGAAAGGCCGTCCAGGCTCTGTACTCTAGCATATGGAGGTCCAAGGCTGGCCAAGCTCTGTGCTCTGGCATGTGGGGATCCCACACATCCAAGAGCTGGGAGGATGAAACAGGTTGGAGAAAAAGGAGCACAGGGACTGGGGGAAATAAAAACCAAACAAACTTTGAATCCAAGACAAAATGCTCCTGGATTCTAAAAATGCACGATGAAGAAAAGCTACAAGGGCTACTGAGCAGGACTAAAGCTTGGCTGGATAATGGTAACAGAGAGGCTCAAATCCCAGATGATACAGCTAGGGATGTCTTGCCCTTTTAAAGTGGACCGAGAACAAGCATCTGTGCTCTAGCCTTGTAGCTGGAGCCTGTGCTCACTGGTTTCTGATGCAAATTGAAAAAAAATGGGGATTTTTGTGCCTTATCAATTGGTCATGCAGATGCCGAGGCATCCCCTGCAATGAATTGTGTGAGACAATTGGTCTGGTTGTTTTCTTATTACAGCATCGTGGAAACAGGAGGAGGAACAAGAATGCCAAGATGAAGGAAAGCCACAAACTGATGTCAGATTGCTCACTGGCAATTGGTCTTTGCACCTGTTAGTCAGGAGGAAAGGGCCTGTCAGTCCCAACTGATGGATCAGATGAGCAGAAATGTAATCAGCCATGGCTTTTCAGTTTAAGAGCAGCTTCAGGGCAGCTAGTGGGCAGCTTCCCCCAGACTTTAAAAAGGGGGGTTTAAACATTCAAATCTTGGTAAGAAGGTAGTTTGTGAGCAAACTCTTATATTGGGTTCTTTTTCCATAGCCGGAGCTGTCTGCTTCAACAATGATAGGCAAGGAAGTGATTAGAAAAAAAAAGCAGGATGATCTGTGTGAACTGTGCAAAGGCAGCAGCAGTAAAGCTTCTGCAATGTATCTTTTGGGGGAGCTGAGGTGAAGATCCACTGTCACTCCTGAGAGATCCTTTGCCAGAACCCAAAACAGAGATAGAGATAGAGAAGTTTATCTACGGGGGAAAACATTACCAGTAAAAGTAGCTTTGGAATTAAATAAGCTAGGAAAGGGCATGCTCATCATGCCTGTGAAACTATTCCTGTCACTATGCTGATCAAATTCTGTCCCCAAATGGGACAGGTTCAGCAATGCACATTTTGGCAGAGTACCCCCACAAACCTCTCAATGCAGGTAGTGAAGCACCTCTGCCATGAAGCACATGCACAGTGCCAGTCTCCGGGCTCTCACACTGGAACACGGCACACAGGAGCCGGCAAAAGCACTTGCCACATTACAAGATGAATCAGTAAAAACTAAGTGTGACTTTAGACACTAGGACAGAAAATACACGAATAACAATAATCATTTTTTAAAACCATTTCAGGGTGGCTGTGCTATCAACTCTCAGGATTTTAAAATTACAGGTTTTGTTACCACTTGGTAATCTTTACTTTTGCTTAAAAATATGTTTCTAACCTGCAGAGTTGGGAGAAACATTAGAAAAGGTGAACCCTACATGTTCAAAAAAAGTCAAAAGAAAGAACTCAAGGACGGCTCCTCCAATCTCAAGCCATTTAAACTAGTTGTGATTTCAAGGGCTCATGATTTCTGGGGGATGTCGATTCAACAGTGGAGAAAAATCCTTTTACTATAGCAACTGTTTTACACCTCTTGGCACATACACAATGGAATTGTTTCCTCTATTTTTTAATGAAAATCCTTAGTATAGTCTAAAGTATAATATTCCTAAAATTGTATTTCTAAGCTAACAGAGTCAACATCCCCCTTCCAGCGCTACTCTTTACAAATTTACCAGATTCATTTTAAGGGGAAAGAGGTCCATTTAATTTACGCACACATACCCACAGACATATCCACCCTCCCCATACCAAATTACTTAGGAGTTTGCAGCAATTCTTGCTGCTCTTTTCCAGGGAGCACGACTTGCTGACAGGATTAACTACTCCCAGACTCACAAAACTGGAAGACAGCTGCCACATGGCAGCCATTTATTACAAAGCACCATTCCTCTCAAGTCAGGAAAGACAGACCCTCTTATTTTCATCTGTATTATCAGCAGGGTTTCTTTGCTTCACAGACATTAGTAACAAGGCTTTTTCTAAACAAACACCCTCTTTTCTCCCCCATCTTGTTAACATCATCATCTTCCTGTCTTCTGCTTTTGGCTGAGCATGAGAACTAGCCCATCATGTATTCCAGATAAAATCTCAATTAAGACCATTAAAAGGTTACCATTCATAAAAGCATGTGCACACACACACCACTCCACAGTAAAAAATTAATTAGGAAATTTTATTTAAAAAAAAAAAATTAATTCTTTTTTAAATCTCCCAAAAAAGAAAGCGATAGAAACTGCTACAAAGGAGTCAGGGTTTTACAACTGACCCCCTCAAACTCAGCCCAAAGATATTTTTTTTTCAGTCTGGCATCCCTTTATTCATCTATAAAACTCGGTATGGACTATCATTGTCTCTGGTTAACTTCTGCACCACCAACCCTTTCCATCCTTCTCCAGCCTATGAAACTTGAAAATACATATAGGATTGAGGCCTGACTCTACTCCACTCATCCATCCCATACTACAGTTTTGCATTTCCTTCTCCATATAGGTTTCTCAGGCATCACTCTCTTACATTCCCTTCTCAAAATGAAATACAAATACACCCCAGACACCATTTCCATTAACATTCAGTATCACAGTACATGTTAATCATTCCCCATCTTCTAGTTTTAAGCCCCATTCCAGAGATGCTGGCCAGCTGCATAATTTTACCCTGTGCCTGTGCATTGATGCATGCATATGCACACGTGCAAACACACACACTTTTATCTTCAACATGCATATGTCACAGACACCAAGAGCACCACAGGGACTCAAACTGAGGTTTACAACTTCTGCAAAAAGGAAAATGAATCAGCCCATGTATAAGATGTATAAGTATTTAATTATAAGTATTTCACAGCACCAAAATAGTTGTATTATTAGCGGACAGATGCATATAATCTTTTAGATAGGTAAGTGTAAGGTTGTTTGTGGAGTCTTCATTCTGAAATGTTTAAAATTTGGTTTTCTATTCTAAACAGGATAATTTACTTCTAACTGTATGTATAAGTCAACAGGCTAGTAAACTTTCCAAACCATTGCTTTTAAAGAGTTTTGAGAACCTCAGATGCAAGACTTCCCTTAGCAGTGCACTTCACTATTACTCCTCTTAACTTTTTAAAAGCAAATTGTTTTGTAATCTTACTCATTTTCATGATTACAACAAAATTAAACAAGACCGTTTAAGTGGATTAGGAGCAACCAGTTTCTGCATGAGCCCTTAGGCGACCTGATGTACAGGGTTCATCAAGGCTCCTATTGACTGAATGATGAAAAAAGCAGCATATACAGGGCTAGTTTTCATAGAGAGGAAGCCTAGATAGAGGTGTCAATTTTCAACTTCTAGAAGTCAGAAACTCCCCTGTCAGATGAGCTTGGGACATGTTCTCCAAAACATCTTCAGCTTGAGGATGGGGGGAAAGGAGACAAAACAAAAACCAGGCAGATCTGGTAAACTTTAAGTTCCTTGTATTTCTTTCGGTCCAACAGACTTTACAAGACCCACAGACATTTCTCTAAAAGGGATTTTTCAAAGTACAGAGGCCTACACTAATAAACCCAGTGAGGACTCTATCGAGGTCAGCATGGAGTCCAAGCATTATGGATGACAAAAAAAACAGCTAGAGAGGCCTGGACAGAGGCTTGACAGATGCTGCTGTTCCCCAGTGCTGGAAACTCAGCAGGAAAAGGCTTGCTGACCTTTGAAACTGTCTGTTTGGAGTAGTCTTAAGAGTTACTTGGCTGCTAGGGCCATAATCTCTTGTCTACCTTGGCGGAGCAAACACTGAACTCAGAAGGATTGTGACCATCTGTATCACAAGGGAGTCTGGCCCTGGGAACTTAAGAGATATATGGATGCATCAGTAAAGGAATCTGTCAGCCACACCTATCTAGACTGAAAGGTGCTTATAAACCGGTGCAGACTATGACTGCCCTACTCATTCTCTCTGTCGAAGGTTCAACATGCACAGGCTCCATTTCCTACCATGTAATGCTCCAGCTGTTTGGCTCAAGATGGCAAGATGCAACCTGCAGCTTCCACAAGCCACACCTCTAACACAAAAATCAGGACACCAGCAATGTTTTTCTCTAACACACAGAAATTTAGGTACAGTCTTCAACAAGTGTGGCTTTGGGTACAGAACAGCCTGGACACCTGTGATGTATTTGAACACTGCAATGAATTACAGGAAGTTTATTTTAAGAACGCTGGGAAAAAAAAAACCCAAAAAAATTATGAACAGGTTTCTTTGGTGAGTGCCTGAAGTTTCACGCAGCTCACTTTCCAGCAAGAAATGCCAGCTGCTGGTCCAAAACCATCTTCCCCTTCCAAAAAATTCCTCTGCTACTACCTCACACATTAGCAGCAAATGGAGGATACAGACAACTCTTTCTACAATCCATTTATGAAGAGGGCTACTCACTTCTTTCTCCCTGCTCTCACAGAGAGACAAATTGAATAGCCAAACAAAACCTGTTTCAGGCCTAATAAAAAATTACATTTACCGCAGACCTGATTCTAGGAGATGCAAGCACAACAGGTATATTACACATATATAAAATGTAAGATATAAAATAGTGAGTCAGCTAATTGTCATTTTTATAGACATATAAGATAGCAATGTTACATTTGTTATTTTACAGATGCTGACCATGATACCACAATTTAAACTTGCTATGATGAACAATGTCCCTGTGTGTCCTCTCTCTCCCCTCCTCACTCTCAGGCAGACACACGCACCCTTCTCTAATTTTAAGATAAGGTCATTTGTAATTCTTGAACAGGTGGTCTGGCTCTCCAATTTTGAGCCAGTATATATTATTACAGTGTAATTCCACCAACTTCAGTGGGGCCACTCATAACCTACATCAGCATGGGAGGGTGGAGGGAAAAAAAAAAAAAAAAAAAAAATCAGACCTAGAGAACATTCAAGTGAGCTGAGAAAAGTTCAGCAGTGGTTTGCAGAATAGGTCACAACTATGAAAGCTTTTATTGTATTTATCCTCCATTGAGAGACCAATGGAACTTGAAGACTGCATCCTCTGTTTCTGGTTCTCAGGGGCATACATTAAGTGTGAAAACGCCACGGTTGAGCTGGACTTTGACTCTGCAACATTAAACAGTAGCAAAGGATGAAATGGCAGGAGACAGCGATCCAAAAATGAGTTCAGCTTCCAATTCGGATCTCACCCTCCCACAATATATAATATTTCGGTTAGTTTCAGGGGAGATGTCATACTGTAATCAAGGGACTATTAGAACGACCTCCCTGAATGAGTTAAAATGAAAAAGCTGCTGAAAAAAGTAAAACCACCAACTCCAAATAAAAGTGACTTAATAGTGTGATGTGGCATAACTACTAATTTCACAAATGATCATGTAACACTTTTCTACTTAGCGCTGAGCTGAGCTGGCCCCACTCATTTCACTTTGAGAAAGTGTAATTTTTCTCTTGCTTTCAGAAAGCTATCACCTGTCACTTACTGCCAGCTAAAGCAGTATCTAGCAGATCTCCGTGTCAGACTACTATGAAGTGGCACTGTATAATTTAGTAAATGTATTAAAGGTAAACTATATACACTACATGCATCTGCACACACACGGGACACCCCTGAGAGGCGATGTCATGTGAGCTTTTTGTTGCCGATACAAAATGCGACACAATGATAGACCCCCACCTACATATTCCACAAGGCCTAGCCAAAATGAGAGAAAAAAAATGGAATCCACCCATATGGCCCCTGAAAACCAAACACAGGTGATTTCTGAAATACCAGAAAGGACTTTAAAATAGCAGTAAGACAGTTCCCCCAGGTTGGGGGAATCCTAAGGGTTATTATGCCACTGAGGGTAGTCACAAGGCTCTGTGGTGTCTGTGTTTTATACCTTAGTACACTCAGGGGAGTGATTAGTTCATGATAACTGTGCTCCCTGGGGTGCCTAATTGCTTAACTGTCTTTAACAAAACAAAAAGGGCTGTGCAAGCCTAAATCACAGTAGATTAAAGAAACACTATCTCAAGAACAGCCAAGCTGTATTTGCTCCTTTTTCCTGAAACCAGCAAACATTACATTTTGCCCACATATGGCACATGTAGAGCTCAGAAGCTGTAGATTTGAGCACGTACGTGCTACTAAATTGGTAACAAATGCTCTTAGCATTTTCTTTCCCAAGACACCACCACTAGATGATGCAGGAAAAGGAGAGGAAAAAAACACAGTAAATAGAGATCAGATGACTTGAAATACTAGTTCCATTCATTTAAACTCTTCTCCTAATTATTACACAGCCTACAATCAAGAATTAACTTCAGACAGAAAAGTGGAGAAGAGAATGGATGATTGGATCCTAGTGGCATTTGAAAATAAAAATCCCAGTCAGTAGCAGCTGTTTAAGAGTTTTAGAAGGCCAAGAGTTTCAAGAGTTGCTTGCTGTGAAGTGACTATGCACATAGTTAATGCAGCCATATTTAAGCATTTTGCCTATGATGAAACAAAGGGCCCAATTCTTCTCTCCCTTTTGCTGGTTTTACACTAGCATGACTCCACGGACCTCGGCAGAGATGCTGCTGCCTTGCATCAAGGTAAAAAAAAAGGGAGGCAGGGAAGAATTCAGGCCTGATATGTATCTTTCTAAGTTCTTGAACAGCTTAAATATGAAAGCGTCCTTCTCAAAAAACGCAACCCTGGTCTCCTCTGTCCTTTTATCTTTCCTTAACAGTTCGCCATCCAGTGATAGGAGGGAACCTCAGCTGCAACAGCCTACGCTTTTATCTTCTGCTGACCATGCAGCAACACAAAGCTGAGTGCTGGATTTCCTGCTGCTTGCCTAAAGGGGCTGTTCAGCTTGTTTAAATATTACTTGCCTTGGAAGCCTTGGAGTTGTGCCCAAGCAATGTACTGTATCTTCCCAGCATCCACTTCAGCATGTACTTTAAAGGTCTCTAAGTTCGATGTACTATGCCCTGCCTCACTACGGGAGGGGCTTGATGCTTTTAGAAAGAAATCAACTTGTTTTTTTCCCCACCTCTTTCCACATGCTGCACACTGCTGCAGAGCCAACAAAAGGCTCCTCCTTGCACACTGCTTTCAGTTCAATAAAAGTGAACTAACTACGTCTGAGGAAAGCATGTTCTGCTACGAAAGATTGCTGGTAGGAAGCAAGCAAATACCACGTACCACATAGCAACAGCTGTCAGTGAACAGCTTAGGACTACACAGCGGTAGCAGTAGCACGTTACTTGTCGATTGCAGGCCAGTGACCCCTAATTGCACCACACTTGGAACTCAATCTGGAGACTTCTTTAACTTTACCCGTTCCTTGAAGCAGCTAAAGCCTGAGCCTGTCCGATACAACTACGGTGACCAGCTCCCAAGCAGAGAGAGAGCATGCATGCATGTCTCCATGCAGTGCGACTCAGCGAACGATGGCAGCCGATAGCACGTGCCTGCAAGGACTCATTTCAGAATGATTCAATCTCCCTGATAACGCTCAGTTGTGTCAGAAGGATCCAGTGTTCCCATGAGGCCTGTGTGGAATTACTCTGAAGTGGCACATGGTGTCCCAAACCCCTGCTTCCCCAAGAATTAAAGTTTGCAGCTGACCAGAGGGAAATGGGAAATGCTGGCTGGAGAAAAAGAACCCATGCATGTACACGTAGGGTTGCAGGAACCCACCCAGGATTAAAACCGTTCTTCCTTGACAGAGCTCTTGGGAATAGTGGCAATACAAACTAACTTTGCAAAAAGCACCACACTAGTAAGTCAATATTCTGCAAGTTGTTGGTAGGTCACTGAACTAAATAAATATCTCATATATGAAGCACAAATAAACCAAGAAATTAGTGAAACGGCCACTCCTTCACAAAAAGGGGAGGAGGCAGCTGCAGCAACAGCAGTAGCTAATGAGAAATCCAAAGGAAAATGCAGATAACAGAACTTTTATTTCTTCCAACAATCAAGGTCTATTCCAAATGGTTTTTTCCTATCTTTTTGCATTTGGGAACTTCTGTAGAGTATGTTCATGCTAACTGTGCTCTCTCAAAGTTCAAGCTGAAACAATCAAATAGGGCCTCACCCCCCAAAAAAAAGAAAACACACCTTGTTTTAATCTCAAAAAAGAAAAAGATCCTTCACAAACCCTGTTAAAAAGTTCCACTTGCACAAGTACTCAATTACCAAACCACCAAGGCTGAATCTTGGCTACAAGGTCAATGAGGAGATAACCTTGGCTAATAGCATCAATCCACATCAGCCCATCTGCAGCAAAATATGGCCCACTTATTCAGCATCCTAATATACCCAGCCCTCACCTTAGTCTGGGGCTGATAAACAGTTGATACGAATGAAGAACAGATAAAAATCCAGATTCAAAACTCTCTTGTGAAACTTCGGAACATTTAATGCTTGCTAGGAAAGCTCAGTAAACATGATTCATAAGCACCCTGCAAAAACATGCTTCTTGCAGATGCTTCATTGGCATCGTTGTATGAAAGGCAACAGCTTATTATATATTATTTTCATACATAACAGAATCACACACACACCCCAATATAAATAGAAATAGAAATCACAAACATACTTAAAGATTGCGGTGGCAAAGAAATGCCAGGTAAGAGGTGGACATTTCTTTTCATCCATTCTGCTGTGGGAGCAAGAATGAAAGGTCTGGGCTGAAGGGCTTCATGTTTTTCTGTTTCTGAGCTCTGATACTGCAGTACAATGAGATGAGTTAAAGATGGAGTGGCAGTGAGTCAAGTGCAAGCTCGTGACCAGTTCTATTTCCACACACTTCATGCTTAGAATGGCTTTGCTGTCTCTGTCCTGCAAAGAACCCTCTTTTCATTCAAAAACCTACTTGAAACTCATTTCTTCAAAGCCTGCTGATAATGCTCTTCCTAAGCAAGAAATATATATGTTAAGTAAATAGCTATTTACACTGTGCAGTTACTGAGTTGTGCCCAAACTGAACAAGAGAAGGGACCCCATGCCACAGACTTCAGTCCATTTAACCTAGGATCTGTTCATTCTTTGCTCAAGCGCAACATTCAGTTAAACACTCTAAGATGTGCAGAAGCACTCAGGATTTACCACTTAGACACAAACTCCTTAGTTAAAAACCGTGTCTTCCTCCACTTCTTATACAGAACCAAGTGTGCAGATGATGCATAAAAATGTCTGCACATTTGCTGAACTGGAAAACATCCATTTCTTTAAGCTCCATTTTTCTGCATAGAAATCAGCAATTTTTCCAAAGTAAAACAAATCCTGACTCAACTCTTCACTCCTATACACTCAAAAAAAATTTAAAAGGCCATAAAAAGTACACATGCAACAGAATGCATTACATTACAGCACCAGTATGCATCTCAACCATACAACGTACACCTGCTATGCAAAATGGAACAACTCATCTGGAGTGCTCATGATGTTTTCAAAATGCAGGATTTGCCAACCTTGTACCTATTATGCGATGCACTGGGAATAGTACACATGTTCTGGAGTCTGTAGTTAGCCACTTCCAGTCAAAAACAATGCAAAAAGGGGCATCAATATTGGGGGGGGGTAGGGAGCAAAGCATAATTTCGACCACATTCTGTCTATCTGCAGCACTGTTAGCCCCTCACTCCTACTGCATTGGCCCATCTAGCAGTCAGCTATGACATGGTGTTTAGGAAGCAAGCCATAAATGTTACACAGAGCAGGAGACACAGACCATCAGCTGTTTCTGCACTAGAATTATTACATTGACAGAGCAGAACCATTTTGCTTCATGAACTGCTGCAATGTTTTAACTTCAGTGCACAACTCTGGCAGAGGGAAAAGTTATGCACTACTAACAGCAGGAAGACCACAGTGATTTTTCTACAGCCTAACAAAAAACACCCCACCCTGAAAGAAAGGTTTTGAGGGGGAAGCACTATTTTGTGCTAATCAAAAGTTAAGAAATGAGATTAACAGGGTTGCAATCAGCTCTTCCTTCCCCCTCCAAACAACAGAAGAGAGTCTTGTGCCACTATGTACCACTGGCCTCTACAGCAGCACCAAGGAAACCATTCTGAATCACTGCCCTTCAAATTGCAAAGCTACTTCTGGCCTTTTCCCTTCAGGCCAGAGCTGCTCTCATGCTTTTTCTTTCTCATTTTTAAAAACTTCTGCTCCTAATAAAAAAGTTAGTTGCAGTATCATCATTGCCTTGCATTGCAATATTCTCCAGTGAACTGATTAATTTAGCAGGCCCATCCTGACCCCTCAGCACCCACAAGGCCTATAAGTGATGCAAGTACTTTGCTTCAACTCTTCCTCCATTTTAGTTTTGTCTTAAAATGGACTGGTGATCCAAGATGGTTTTTCATGTTGGGCTGCAAATGCAAATGTCTCCATTGGCCTGGCTTGAAGAAACATTTACAAATGTTAGCAACTGAACAGTTCATTAAAGCAATGGTTTTCATGGAATCATAAAATCACAGAAAATTATGGTTGGAAGAGACTGTAGGAGGTCATCTAGTCCAACCGCCTGCTCAAAGCAGGACTACCCCAACTAGATGATTCCAGCTAGGGCTTTGTTGAGCTGGGCCTTAAACAAATTTCCAAGGATGGAGATCCCACCACCTCTCTAGGCAACCTGTTCCAGTGCACCCTCAACCTGTGGTCCGCAGGTGTAACCTGTGGTCCAAAGATCCCTGGGTGTCCACAAGCTATGGCTATGGGGTCCACAAAAGATGACTATGATCAATCAAAAGTATGTGAATACTTACACTTACAATTCAAAGGGATGTACATCTCCATTCAAATTTTGTGGAGGGTCCACAAAAAAAAGTTTAAAAACCACCACATAGAGAAGTGTTCAAGTTCAGGCTTAAGCAGTGTTTAAAAACTGTTTAGGCAGAGCAAAACATCAGAAAAATATCTGACACTATCTTCCTCTTCCAACTTTGTAGCAAAACTAATACTGC
The DNA here is from genome assembly GCF_052110815.1 of Crocodylus siamensis. Lineage (NCBI taxonomy): Eukaryota > Metazoa > Chordata > Crocodylia > Crocodylidae > Crocodylus > Crocodylus siamensis. Next base: position 138,807,672 of record NC_143397.1, read on the forward strand.
CAAAAAGGCACAACATGCCAGGCAGGTACTGACCCTTGCTCTAATCTAGCAAACAATTTTTGGGGGACTAAGACACAAGATGGTGGTGAGGTGCACGGACCAACATAAGCCCCCAAATCACTACTTCTATAGATAAGTGGCAATACATTGGATAATGGAAATGAATAGAGAAGGCAATATTATCATGCCTTCATGACACTATGAGTATCCCAGTTCAGAGGAAAATATTCAGAGAATGACTATGTCAAATTATTTGCAAATCTGCTTCTTGATCTAATACTCCCTATTTAACACAATGCACAAAAATAATAAATCCCTTCCGCAGACATTACTTAAAAAAAAAAAAAAAAAAAAAGATTTAGTCAAAGCAACAACTTTGTGGGCCCAGAATTTCAAAAAGAACACCCACCCCTCCCCCAAACAGTTTAGAGTTGCCATCTTCACAGGAGCAAAAATACATGCAGATGGGGTAGGGGGTGTTAAACAAGAAGGAAGCAGGAAAGGAAATGCATACTGATACGAACAAACTCTTACAGGTCAGAAAACCAAACTCCTGGCTAACAGAGCAGAACTTCTATGAGCACAAGGAGCACACTCACCTTTTAAGAATCCTCTTCCCACCCCCACCTCAATACTGTTTTATTTATTGTAGTTTAAAAAACTGGACAACTGATTTCTAACCATGCATCAGAAAAACTGGCTAACAGCATGTCACCCAACCTACCGCATGAACTAACCACCAACGAATAAAGCTGGTGGTGAATTGCAAATTTTGCTTCACCGAAGTGTTAATGGCAGCTTCCATTGCTGCACTACTAAAACACCCACTCCACAGTCAGACTTGCAACTGTATATAAATATCTACACATCTGCTTCTACCTGGTGCATTACAGGAGATGGAAGACGGTATCTTTAAAATAAACATGTATGACTACCACTAAAATTAGTATCCTGGTAATCTGTAGGCAATACACTATATTTTATATATATATATATATATTACAGTATATTACACTATATAAACAACTGTTAAAACCAGTTTTCAGTTCAGCTTTGCATGTTGTACGCAGAGTCTATGTGGCAATGAGAAAAATAATAAAATGCTTTTGCTTTCATTTTAATGAAGCAGAGAAACTCCCCTCTGCAATATCATTCTTCATACAAGTGTACTTAATCCTTAGCTAAGGTGCTATTTTTTTTAAAAGCAGCAGATCAAGGACTTCACAAAAACATGCAGTGGAAACACCGTCTTATTTTTAGCAATCTAGAACCAAACAAACATAATTATCAAGAAATAAAAAGAGGGAAGGGGCTGTCTGTTGACTTTAGAAATCAGCGGTTTTATCAACTCCTGGCTATGAAACATGAGCTAGAGGTTATTATAGCTTTGGGGCGCTACATTTAAAGGATAAAAAGATCTGTAAGACCTTATTTTTTATTTAAAAAACTCTGAAATCAGCCTGCTTCTACACCTCCTTGCCCTTGCTAAGGAACCCTGCAATTTTAGCATTACTGGTATGTTCAAAGTTGCATAATGCTGCTGGATCTGTTGCCTTAATGGGGTTATTGATGCGTGGTCCTACAGGTATGACATGCCACTTCGCTCTAGATCCTCTTAGTATATGGAAGGAAAAGTAAATATTGCTGTAGAAACACTCCCCCGTCTTATCTCAGTAAAACACTGCAATCAGAAGGCTGTAATTACAAACTAAGGGCCCAGTACCGCAATTGGGTTTTCACAGGCAGACCCCTGCTCTGCTTCCCTAGCTCAAAGAAGCTTCACACCTGAATAAGGGTCTGGCCTGGCAAAGCAGCTTGTGAAACTGGGCCGCCAAGTAGGTAGATGCAGTATAAAGTTTGTTTCCATGAGGTACATAAATAGTCTTTTTTTCTCTAATTAAAAAAAAACTGCCAAAGAGTTCCTTGTTCCTGTTTAGCAAACTGCAAACTTGGGGAAAGTACTTTCAAGATACTTACTAAGTCTGGAGTGGCTGGCTGGTCCTTTAAATGTTTGACAACTTCATGAGAAGGACAAGTTAACTGCATAGGGACAAATTTTACAAAAAGCAAGTTTTTATGCTGTAATTACAAGTGCAAGGCAGACAATTTAGTAAACAACTATATCATTTGCATGCGTCTGGGAAGATTTAGCAGCAGCATCTATGATGGGAATGAGACTAGACAATCCTTGAAGTCCCATCCAACACTGATTCTACAAGCAATACCACATACACTACACAATGCGTTAACAGGAAGGCCTTTAATTGATGAAGCAAGGCACAGAATTGCAAGATTTCATCTGACCGCTGAAACAGCATGCACAGTTTAGATCAACATAATTCCAGTCTAGATTCATCTCTTCCTTATGTAAATGAGGCAGAGATCTGCCCCTCATCTTCATGCAGCTGATGAGAAATATAAAAAAATATTTCCATTTATCCAACCAATATGCTTTAATTCTCATGGTGACAGCACTCGATGTGAATACAGAACTCCTTCCTGTCTCCCACTCGTAAAAAGTTAAAACCCATCCCTTACCAGGACATTTTTATACAGTCAAAGAATTTGAGACCTTGCTGAAATTTTCCCCCAAAAAATTCAATACAAAATAAAGTTTAGTAAAAGTTGTAAGCAACTAAGAACAGTCTTAAAGTGGGAAGCATCAAACTGCCTCAAACAATGTCCATTCTTGTCAGAACTCTTCCTCACCTGTTCGACTGCTGCTTTCTTGATACACTAAAATTAGGATTCCCCATTTAGGAAAGGGAAAACTGGATCCATTTGTCCCACTTGAGAACCCTAATTCTAAATTTGTGAAAAAGTGCCCTCCCTGAAGCAGTCAGAAGACTAGACCCAAATTAAAAGTTACTGGGACCGCCAAACTCAAACATTGAAAGAATCCACTAGTTGGGTCCAAAAAACACTTCATGAGAGTAACAGACTTGCACAAATAAATATTTGGACAAATAAATGCCCATGAAACAAAGAAGGCTACAAACCATCTCTCTAAAAACAAAGCTTGCTGAAACGCTTGTATAAATCACGTGACTCCAGGAGCTGCAGCTTTAAGAAAATATGGACCATGAGACGTATTAAAACTGAAAGTTGACAACACTAATTATTTTCTTCTTTCTCTCCATATACAGTGTTTTTCAAATGGAAGTTACTCTGCCATTGAGAAGTAATAAACTTTATAAAGATAGGTAGAGCCTTCCTATTCCAGAAGGGCAGTATATTTGTGTGTATGTGTGGCATACACGTAATCCAGCAGTTATTCACCTGGCAGCAATTTATTTTCAAGCACTAAACCAACGTAAAAAAACGGACTTATTCTCAAGGCCTAATGTCAAGTTTGTCCATCCCTTGTGTTCTCCCAGGAGGGTAAAGCATTGAGAAACAGCTGACATTTTCCTGGTTTTTATTAATTCAGTGCTGCAGTCAGTCAGGCAGCAGGGTTGGCCTCTATTAGGCAGTACTGACGCATTCTCAAATAAACCTGAGGGGATGATTTATGTTTAATGCACATGTTATATTGCATCTGTGTTAATTACTGCATGCAAAGCTCCTGTTTTCTTTTAAGAACTCCGAAGTACAGCGCACTGTTTTGTTTTTCAGTTTTTCTTTTTCAGATATTTCTCAAAACATAGCCACTTCTTTGCCCTCTACCATTTACTCAGAAAGGTTAAAGCTCACTGATCTTATGATGGATGCAAGTCCTTTGATGAAGCAAGAGTTGTTAACTGCTCCTTGAAATAGTCTGATTAAAGATCAAACAAGTTAGAGGCTAACACCCTCTACAAGAAACTTCAAAATCCACATGCAAACTCTCTTCTCATCATCTCAAATGCTAGACCAGTGTTTCTTGAGTCTAAAAGGTTGAGGCATCCCTTGTCCAACTCGAGGCACCCCTCAGATAATGCCAGCTCTTAGTTTTAATTCATTTTTTTGACTACACAAAGGTAATAGAACAAACTTGCTGTTGCAAAGAATTTAGAAAGACCACAACAGGTCAGAATATCTTTAACACTATGGATTCCTTTTTGAAATCTCTGGGTTTAATCTTGTGAATCATGTTTACACATCTAACAGTGCTACCATTATGTGGCACACCACGGCATCCTTGAAAGGAACTCAGGGCATGCCAGGGTGATGTAAAACCCTAGTTGAGAATCACTGTGCTAAACAATAATGGTCTAACAGAAGTTACCTTAAAACAAAGAAAAAAAACCCTGCCCTTCTCCCCAACCAGCTAAAGCCATCAGATGGACCTCACCACCTGTTAAGCCATGAATAAGGTTTCTGAAGTAATCAGATAAATAAATAAATAAAGAGGGATGCAGGGGAAGAGAGAAAAATCTCAGAATATAAAGGGGGGGGGGGAGCAAGGCTTTTGAAGTTCTGCTACTTCTTTTGTTTTGACAAGACCCTAGCATGCTGTTCTATCAAAACTCTTCCTGTTAGAATTTCGGATTTTTATCACACCCGATGTAACATTAAATGTCACTAACAGCAGCTTGACTTCATATAGACAGTGCATAAATTTTTTCCCCTCTCCCATCCTTGCCTCTCTACCTGTACAGCAAAAGTTGCTATCTTTAAGAATATAAATTCAGAACAGAGCTACAGTAAAATTAAACTGATGGTCATCTCCTGAGGTCATAAAGTAACTGGTAACACAATTAAATGACATTTGTTAAAAACATTTGTTTTTATTTGTGTGACATCATTTCCTCTTCCTCTAGCTGAAAACAAAACAAAAAAGCAACATTCCCAAAAGTGGGGTTTAACCGTTGCCTCTTAATTCCTGTTCAACAAGCAAATCACAAACTCAACTGCAAACGCTGCCCTCAGAGGCACAAAGGTACAAAATGCTGCAAGAAAAGCATCTTTTCTGTATGAAACTATGAACCCCCAGTTTCACAAAGGTTTCCATCCTTTTCAAACAAACTACACACAGGCCACATCTATACATGCACTTTACTCCACAGCAGACTTATCTGCTTTGCAGTAAAGGACCACTGTCTACAAGTCCATGGCAATTAGGCCAGCATAAACTAATTTACTACACCATTGGATAGTCCCATCAGACGTAAGTACTATCCGATTGCTGAGTAAATTACTGCACTTAAATGCATGTGTAGAGATGGCACACCACAGATGGTGACATCCAAATTAGTTTACTCTAGCTCAAACCGTACCAAAGTTTATTCAGTAGCATTTATCACATGTGCAAACACACCTACACACACACAAAATATACCACTCAAATTTAATTTAGCTGCTCTGAATGTAAGGGGTTTTGATTTGCTTGGTTTTTAAACCCATGACCACTTGGAGTTTTTGAGCTTTGTTGCTTTGATACCAAAAAGTGTGATTTATCAAAAAAAAAAAAGGCACTTGTGCTTTGCTCACATTCATTCACTCAACACCAAGCTCATCAGGTACAAACATGAGGAGATATTATCTATGTGGGATAGCACACTCACAAAGAATTGAGCACTCTACCTACCACTGCACTGTGACATCAGGACGTTTGTAACAGCACGAGCATGCTTATACTCAAGCTGACCCTGCTGGGATTTAGCAGTCGAATACTGATCCCACCAGTTAAAGTCAGAAGTAATTTCACTGAAATCAAACCAGTGTAAGCCACTAGCACCAGGCCATCTGACCAGTAAAGCCATCTCTCCTCTCCAGCATTCTTATTCTGGTTAGCTTGTTCAAATGCATTCCTGAAGAAGTGCCTTTTTACAGTGTCATGCTGAAATGAAATTAGTCAAGTGCTATTAAGCCTCACCATTTATTACTATACTCTGCACTATCCAGACACAGAACAGACAGTCCCTGAATAACGAGCATGCAATCTAAGGTGTTATTTTGGAAAACTGTTCCTAGTCTGGATACAGACCCCTGCAATTGCAAAGAGTCCTGCTAACTTCAGCAGGACTCCACACAGCTGTCAGCATCCAGACACGTGGAGCTATGTACAGAATCGGGCCCAGCCTAAACAATTGACATACAGAACATGTAATGATATACAGTCACTGATGTATACAATCCTTTTATATGTACACTCATGCTATACACACATGCACCTCTTGTTTTCATCTACAAAAAACAATACTAATTCTATCCGACTTCTCTGCCTACCCATTAATAGCGTAAGTGGGTCTTAAGAAAGGATTTAAGATGGGAGAATGTAAAAAAGTTTAATAAGTCAGAAGATGTAATAAGTGTACAAAGATACAACTGTTAGAGACCAGATCGCCTCAGTACAGCAAAGAGAAAACTGGTTATTCTGTTCCTCTACAGCATTAGTAACTTCTCAAACAAAGAAGCTTGATCAAGGCAGACAGAGAGGGGCTTATCAGCTTAGGAAATGGGAAGGATGGTCCAATTAACTGCCAAGCAGTCAGACATAATTCATCCTGATGAGGCCAATGAGAGGAGACAAGTCAGAGAAAATGCATGTCCCATCCATTTATGTAATACCCAAACATTCTCTTGCTGCAAACTTATCCTCTTCCCACAACTTTGTCTAAATAAGGACGAAGTCATCAAGGGAAAATGTATCTCTGTCAAGGCATGTAAAGGTAATGGTACCTTATGTTAATTAAGTTCCCCCTTAGCGGTACAGACAGCAGCTCAGCACACTGCTAGATGCAGTAGCCAGAAGCTACGGACGAGTAGCACAGGAAGCCTTGCAACAGGTATCTTGTGTGTATGTCATGTCATTGCACTGATGTGGTGATGTGGAGTTCTCTGTGTTACCTTCCTAACCCCTACTCCAGTAGTGTCTCACGTCCCTGGCTATTCCTGCCAGGCGGCGGAAGAAGTCACTCGACAGCATTCCAAACTGAAGACAAGCTGTTTTAACAACCAAGTGAAGAGCTAGGAATCCTGATCTTCAAGGCAAGGGCTGTTCTTGTGTATCCTGTACAGGGCTAAGCACATGGTCAGTGATATAAATAAATAAACAAATGTGGCAGGGGAAAGAAGAAGAAACAAGAAATCAGAGGAGACAAAGTGGGATACAGAAAGAAATTTTCAGTGCACCCTGGGTCTCAGTCCATTTTCATAATCTGGGATGCAACAGATGCTTAGAAAAAAAAAGCCTGCAAACTGAAGGGTCATAAATCCACTAGCTTCATCTGACATTAAATTTTTCTGAAAGAGCAAGATCTTTATGCTGAAACTAATGAAAATGCACGCACGGGATCCAGTCCTTCTCAGATGATAAGACAACTTGTTTTATATAATCCCCTTCATTTTTCACGGTGCCAGACTTAAGACTGTCATGATCAGAAACATGTGCGTTTCACACACCACGAATTGGAGCGTAGAAAACGATCACGTGGAATATTTATGTTATATACAGCAACATCCTATTTTTCAGTCAGGAGCCAAGAAATCTATGCGTTACTGGAGAAGCTGCCTTGCAGCACGGTGTTATATTGAGCACGAACCAGACTATATATGGTATGTTTACTGAACGCTTAGGCACAAACACATTGCAAAAGAAATGATGTGCAGCATCTCACATGAGACCCTGGACTCACTGCTGCAAGGTTAAACACGGTCTTCCCTGAGACTCCTTCTTTGCCACATACTCCTCAGACACTTCTGACTGGATGCATGTGAAACCTCTAGAAAGTCAGCACAGGTTATGCTTCACAGTAATTATTAACTACATGGAGTATCAGTCATCCAGCTCCACCCTCCCACATTCCCTTCTCTCCCTCCTTCTCTTCCTCCCCCGTGACTTGCCTGCTCTGACTGTTCACAAGGCAACCCCGTAGAGGGCATGAAAGTACACAGAAGAATGTAAGTTGCAGAATGCTGCCTATTCTATGGGATGACGGGCACAGACAAGTGCACCATCTACTTCTTAAGAAACAGCTGGCAGTGAGCACTACACAGCTATCTACCCACCCCACGCTCAAGCCAAGAGCCTCCCTGAGATGATTTCATAAAAGAAAAAAAATCCATGAAGGGGTGGAGGGACGAGGGTTTACTTGAAGATGCCTTAAAGCACGGAGAACCTTCCTAACTGGCTTCAGAGTCCTGCCTAACCTGTTTTGCAGTATGTTCTGTTTAACTCTTTTTTGGCAATGAGATCCAGGCTTCGGCCCCTTCCTCCTTTCCATCTCCCTTGTATACACCATCACTCACTTAATGGCTAGGTACAGACAACCCCAAGGTGGAATCGATCTAAGTGATGTGGTTTTCTGTACGTGGCATAGTTTAGATCGGTAGCGAACAGAACACACATTCACTCTTTGGTGGGGGGGTAACGGAAGGGAGCAAAGCTTAGACCAGATTTAACTGTTTTTAAACCAGCCTATGCATGCCAAACTTTTGTTCTGTTACAGGTATAGACTGCTTTCTGATCACTTATACTGGTAAAAATGCAATGTGGGTACCTGGCCAACACGACACAGGCTCAGGGAAAGAAGGCACTAAAAAACAGAACCACTCAGTTCATCCCCGACTGCTATCAGACGCACAGCAATCTTTATTATCTGGAACATGAGCCTCCTTATCAACCTGATCTCAAATGTCAGACTTCCTACCTTCAGAGCTGTTCCTACCACCACTTCATCCCCAATGGATAAATCTCAATCAAAGCAACATGTGCATACACACACAGCTTGTTTGCTTTTTTAAAAAGGGCACTCGCTGAGAAAATGTAGCACAGTGCAGAGATGAAGCACCAGCAGCTACTGTGGTGTAAAGACAGCGCAAGAGCAAATATTTCTTTATTTTTGCATTATGTGGGGCATTTACAGGGTTAATGGATAGCCTGCAGATCAGAAATTTACCTACTTGGCAACAAAAGCATCCACTCAAAGCTATACAGGTTGTTTCTGATACAGCGTAAGCAGTTTCTAACTGGTGGAAAAGAACTTGGTGATGGCTCAGTAGCCATTTTAAGCAGAGTTCAGTTAAGGAAGTGGACAAGAAGGAAAGCAGAAAACAAAGACCTTTTAAAAGTTCAGCAACGCATATTAGAACTTTGTCCCCAATAGCAGCATATGTAAAACACACTTTAAAGATGCCAACAAAGTTAACTAAAAAGAAAGCTCATAGATGACCTCAGGAGAACAAGAAATCCCTCAGAGCTCACAGTATTTGATGCATGATGTTTCCAGGATTTCTAGTCAGTTGTTTGTGTGGGTTTCCTAGGGAGTTTTCATGCTGTGGGAAAAACTATGTATGTACAAGAGAAGCAGACTGCAACATCCCTATCCCATTAAAGTGCAGAGCGAAAAAGTCTACAACCCACAAAACGCTGAAGTGTTAAAGGTGTAGGTTCTACCTTCATCTAGCTTTTTTTTTTTAAATTTTTTTTAAAGCAATTCAGTCTGTTGCAGCGGGGACCCCAACACATTTTTATCAGTCTGTTCTGCCTATCTTTTAAGAGGCCAAAGGAGACAGAGATGCTCTAAAACCTGAACACACTTTTATAGATGTATTAACAAGACCTCTTCTGTAAACTTTAGGGCAGGGATTTCCTTTGTTTCTGTTTTGTGCAACAGCAAGCCCATCAGAAATAAATGCTGATAGTAAAGAAAGCAGATCTGATTCTTTCTGGATTCGCTACGAAGTTAGGACATGCAGAGCTGCTTTCAAGTTTTCTGTCAAATTACAGAAAATGATTCTTGATCAATTCCTTGGTCACACCAGGGCCTGAAATCTGCTACAATTATTAACCGTGCTCCAGTCACATGAAGAGAACAAGCTTCCCTCTCCCACCCTCATCCCATGGGTAATATTATGTGGGCAGTGAATGCAAGAAGAAACAGTAGAAAGAGGGTGGGGGGAGACTTACAGAAAGACTGCCAGCTGTACTTCTCTTTCTGTTTGGTGGATAAGTTAGCATGATTTAGGGATCACTGTTCCATGCTTCAAGCCAGAGAATGAGGGGGGAAAAAACGTTTTCAGTGGAGAAAAAGGAAAAAATCCTATTAAAAATACTATATGAAGTCTTTGCGTATATTCCTTTATCATTAAAACAGCATTTTTAGAAGGGGGACAACTTTCCAGCTTTCAGTGTCAAAGGATGTATGGACAGAAGGAAAAAAGAAAACACTTCCTTAGCTTTTAAAGGAACAAGAAGAAAATAAAACAGGAATTCTGACTTAGCTGCTGGGACTGCAAAAAATGTATCCAAAGCCCAATTCCACTTTCTTTATTTGCTGCTTGTATTTAGGTCTCCAATTCAGAATTGGGCCTGTATTTTTTAACCGCTGGTTTGGAGGAAGGAAGGGAGGGAATTGGGGAGGCAGTGAGAAAGCGAGCACACGAGTGAGAGTGTGCATGTGCACAGTCATTTCAGTACCAGCTAGTTAAGAATCATTCTACGAGTAAAGAACACCTAGTTTTTTGCAGATGCTCAAGTTTTACTGTTTCTCTGCGATTAAAAAAAACCCAACACCACAGAAAACATAGCATAAACTGTGGAAACATCTACTGTAAAATATCAAGAGGAATATCTACACCAGGAACAAAACTGATACAAACAGTCCAGTCTGGCTTTCCAAAACCTCATTGAATACTATTTGATTGCTTATAACAGAGATAGTTAATCTGTGGCACAGGCAGCCTGTGTGTGTGGCACATGGGTGAGAAGACAGGGAGCAGTGGCAAATAGGGCAGGGAACAGAAGCAGAGCAGCAGATGGGGCAGGGGAAAGGGAACTAGAGTGGCACCTGAAGAAGGTGCAGAGCTAATTTGTGGCATGCCTGTCAAAAAGATTGGCCCCCATTGGCTTACAACAAAAGGCTCACACCACTGTCTATCAGGTATGACTGGCCTACATGAATGACAGAATCATGAACGCCAAGATGTGATGGGGAACTGAATCACAACTGACATCAGATACCAAACATTGCTCAGTTGCTAAAGGCAGTGTTGCATTTTAAGTCTTAAACAAAGGAGAGTCACAGAAACAGGTATACATATGCAAACCACATCCTTGTAACTTTCTAAAAGCTAAGAAAAGGGATAAAAATCCAATATAAAACAAACCTCATATGTAGTTTCAAATCACTAATCTGGTCTCATTTGTAGTTGGATGTGTTCCCTGAGTAACCAAGATCTGTGGGTTTTTTTCTCTCAGGCATCAGTGTATGACATGTGTCAATGTTTTAAAATATTGACATTAAGATGTCTCACCCACCCCCTCCAAAAATTAAAGAGCAAGTTTTCCTTTTGATTAGTTATCTAGCACAGGGCAGTCAGCCAACAGCAAAGTTCCACAAGTGCCATGGACAACATGTGTGTATGACATGCGGCAGACTGGGGAAGGGACAGGCAGCAGTGGCAGATGGGGCAGGAAGCCGAAAGCACAGCAGGAGATTGGGCAGGGAGCACAGGGTAGAAAGCAGAGAGAGGAGCAAGAGACTAGGCAAGAGAAGGGGATCATAGTGGTACTTGGGGACAGTGCAGGGCTCATTTGTGGCACACCTGTCAAAAAAGGTCACCCCCTATTTAGCTAACAGACTGCATCAAGTAAACTCGTTAAATAAAACTGCATAAATTTAAAAACAGAATTTTTGCTCACTTGGATGTATTTATATTAATGCTTTTCAGTAGATTAATATTCATTATACAATCTGCATCTGAAAACAGTAAATTACTTTACACAAAGAAAAGATGGACTACTGCTGTGGACAAAATGGTGCCATTTAATACAAAAATCTGGTTTATGCAAAGACTGGCTGTAGTGCATGCTGGTCCCAAGCAGAGTGGGATGCAGCCAGTTATATCTAACAGTTGTGTCCTCAGCAACAAATGGTGCATTCATAAAACTGGAAAAGCCTCTGTCTAGGGGCTCCAAGTCCAGCACATGAAACAATCAGTTGCTGACGTTTTCTGAGGGAGGGTATGGTGGAAGGGGTTGAGGGGGAGCTGCCTGCACTACAGAAAAGCTATATGCAAAAGAAATTAATAAAAAGCATGAGAAAAACAAAAACTGCCATTGAGTATCCTCACGCTCTTACTGTTTTAGCTACAGTCCAACCATCTGAGTGATGCCATGCAAAAGGGACACAACAAAATGACACGCAAAATCAACAGAACAGGGACAGACAAAGAATGGCTGACAGTGTTTAAATGGACAGGCTGTCTAATTTAAAAAATAAGTTAGTTATCTAGCACTGAGTAACCAACCAGAAGCATGCACAGGCCATGTAAATTTTATACAATTTCCTATCACTGCCCTTTATTAACCATGCCACCTCCACACTAGTAACAAAAAAGGGAACATCTGGTACTAGCTAGCTTAGACAATCCCTTTAATAAATTTTTTAGGAGCTGGAGTTCCACTGTGGCATTTAACTGCTTGAAAGCAGTTACAACTGGGTTCTTTTCAGGTTGCAGTTTCAGGGTGCTTGCAATGTAACTGAGATTTTGTTTAGGTTTGGGGTTTAAATCCGGAAGTTTTGAACCCCGCTCATTTTAGCCTCTGTCACCAAACACCTCTAGTTCTGTGACATTCAACACTCCATATCCTCTAAACCCCACAGCTTTACAGGCCTACAATCCTTAATATCAAATCACATTTGCCCCTTGAGAAATAAACAAAACGTCCAAGTGCAAAGCGTAGTTAAAGGGCGTTCTGATTATCTACCATTTAATAACAAGTTTGGAATATGATACTTATTCCATTATACTTGTTTCTACACAAAGTCTACTGGGAGTTCAGTGGAAAAGACCACGCTTGCTTCTGCACTGTGACTGCACACGTGGCAGTCACAAGAGAAAAATGTATCCACCTTCACCCAGAAATTCCCTCCTGGATTCAAGCAGGCACACTGTTTTACTGAGGCTCTTCAGGATGCTTACAAGCCTCAGAGAAGATCCAGCCCAACTAATCATTAACTTTCTCCTTCAGTGTCTGCCTGGGGACAATTCCATGGTGGGGAGAAGTTTCATGGACTATATTACATAGGAAATCAGACCAGCTGGTTTGTAATGGCACCTTTTAGCCTTAAAACCTAAATAGACTGGTACCATAGGCACTGGGAATGCCATATAGTGTTACTAGTAACATAAAGCCCAATATCACCAAGTTAAATATTCAGTTGAACTAATTTGCCGTGGAAGATGAATTTGATATTTTATTTTTTTATACCCTTTTGTCATAATCATCTTCACTCTGTGGTTTATGCATCATTGCCTGCTCCAACTTCAAAAGCTTTCAGATCATCGTTTCCATCTGCTTTCTTCTCTTGTAGACTATAACGACCTGGCCTCTGGAGTAAGAGATTTATCAGCTGAATAGTCTGCTCCTGAGCATCCTATATCACTTTCTTAAGTGAATACCAGCTATGCGCTAGCTCACCATTATTTATGGGATGCATCAGTGAAGCTCTCTCAAAGAAAAGGCAGTTTAAGGCGGTTTTTAGTATAGTAGTGTAGCAGATATATTTCTGTCTCCATTAACCAACTGATGTTTCCCCCAGAAGGATCTTTGAGAAGCAGAAGTTACAGTTTACCTACTGATAACACATTTCCAATAAAGACCTGGTAGAGACTTTAAGCTCTGTGTTTCTCAGAACGCACAGGACAGAAAGCAAGCATGAGGTCAGGCAATCATCCCAGTTTGGAACAGGGTGCCCATGTTGAAAGCTCCCTGGGTCTTTTCTTGAGAAGAGAACTAGTGTCTTGCTGCTAGTTGAGGTAACAAGTCTAGTTTAGCTTTGCCACATTGCTGCATCACTGATTGGAAAGCAACACTCCACGTGGCTTATCATTTGGTGACCCCACCTGTCTACCAAAAGGGAGTCTATTATATGGAGGTTAAATGCACCATACAAAAAAATTCTTCCTCTTCAAAGAAAAGAAACAAGTGAACTTCCTACTTGGAGAACCAAACCAGGTATGGCTGTGCAATCATAGCATTTGCCATTTCTGTGCAACTGGTATGATTGATTCACTGCACCATTGCCAATAGATGCTTTCAAATCTTTCATGTCATTGTACACAGTTTTGATGCCTTCTCCAGAAAAACAATTTTTTTTTGACAACTAATGTCTATTATTGTCTAGGCTGGAGTTGTGGGATTTGCTCTCTGCCCTGCTAACCCCCATTCATGCAGAAAAGCATGCACTTTTAGCAACTTGGTTTGCTAGGAGGAGAGCTGAACAAATGTGTCAGAAATTTTCAAATTTTTCAACTGACTCCAGTTAGAAGTGCCACAATCAAGCACTTTTTTTTTTTTTTTTTGGACAAAGTCTTTTTAATTCTAGCATCTGACAGTGGGGTGCAACATGCTCTTCCTTCTGAAAGGCTAATGACGGCACCATGAGGACCCTTTCAGGAAGGCTGCAACGTGGGCAAGACAAACTTTATACACAAAACTTTGAAAGAAAGAGGGGAAAAAAAGGTTTCTTGTCTCACAGAGTTGGCAGCAGGGACACCCATCCAGATGCAGAAGGAAGTGGGGGGGTGCTCTCCCTAATGCTGCAAAAGACGACGGAAGCCCGAAGAATCTGTGGGCCTGCCCATGTAAAAGAATAAAATAACTATTTTTACTATAACTTACTATAGCCTAGTAAGCCATTTGGGTACAATATTTTAATTGCAATAAACTTTATATCTCATTTGCATAAACAATATTATTTGAACAGACACTTCAAAGCCGAGGTTATTTTCCAAACAACCCAGTACCTATACAGCAATGCAAAAATATATGCTGTTGCTTCAAAACAATGTTAAACACCACTTTATTTTCCTACCTTATTATTCATCCTTCTATTTCCAGGCTAGTGAAAATGAATGCTAATTACCTACACACATTCATTTGATTTATTCTGCAAATCAAGACACACGTGAATTATTTTCCCCCTAATCCAGGTTTTCATAAACAGCCTATAATAGATTATCATTTGACCCCAGCAGTCTTTCCTACCCAGAGTACGGGGACTGGACCGGATGATCTCATGCAGTCCCTTCCTGCCCTAAACTTCTGTGAAGTATCATACGATAATAATAATAGTAATAATAAGAGATTATCTGTGACAAAGTACTGTGAAATAAATTAACAGACGTGGACAAAACAAAACTACATTCCAAACACTTGAAAACTTCTAATAAAATTATCTGTTGGCATGATGCATCAAGAAGTGTAATGAGAGATTCTCAAGGGAATTTATCCTCTCCTATTGCAACTTTGGGCACTGAATCACAAAATTAAATCCCCCTGGAAGAGGGGGAAAAAAACAACCAAACAGTCTGTCTGAAATATGTCTCTTTTTACTACTGTTCACTTTTTTTTTTTTGTGGTGGCTTAAGTAGCACAGATATTTACTAACCCATCACAGCAAGGTCTTTCTATTTAGGCGAACTCCTCCATCTCTCAAAAGGCTGTAATTACAAAACTGCCTTTAAAAGCAATCTCTCTTCCCCCACCCGAGCACAGACCGACAAGCAAGAAGATGCAGGCCAAAGTACAAGGAAAGAACACACTGGCCAACTAGCTGCAGTAGCTTCCCTCCTCCCTTCCTCATGTGGCACCTCTGGACCAATCACTATGCTCCACCCAGCTGTTCGGCTCAGCTCTCCCTCCACTGACTGACAGCAGAGCACTGTTGGTGCAGAAGGTGTCATCCATCACAGAAAGAGCAAGAGAGAGCTCTGCGGCGTTCTCACAAATGCACCAGAAACTTTAGACATCGCAAATCCAGCCTGACACATCTGCAGTTTCTTTTCCTCCCCACGCCCCCACTCACCCACCCCCAAGGCAAAGCATGAAAAGCCAATGAAAAATTAAAACTTGAACCTTCTTGGTTCGTGTTACAACAGATGGTTTTCAGTTAAAAACCAATTGCACGTATTTGTAACTCATTTCAGCCAGGATCCAAAAATACCCCACTGTTCACCTCCTTCCTCACATCCCCTGTCTCAAGGTATAATGAAGAAGCTGCATTCTCTATGCTCACTGGTGTAAGTGCATTGATTTCAAGGGCGCCAAACTCAATTTATACCAGAATAAAAACCAAGAGAAGACTATGACTCTGCCTCTTCAAAATATGACCAATTAAGAGAAAACAGGCTCCCAAAATGTTTGTGGCAAGCAAGAGGTGGCTGAAAGGCAGCTATCTTTTCTGCATGGGGACTTCATTAGGTACCTACACTAAATCTTAAGGATACACACACAGTATTTATGAGAGGCACCGAATGAAGAGGGTTCCTCCAATTTCACTCACAGATCCAGTTTGGGGTTTTATTTTTAATCAAAGTCAGGCATATACTCTTCTGATTGGGCACAATCTTTAAACAGCGTTTGCTAGAAAACAAAAAAAAATTAAGCACTGAAAGATTCACTTAAAAAACTCTTCAAAAGGGAATGGGTATATTGATTCATATGATAAAAACATTTAATTAAATATTCTATATTGACCACAAGGTTTCCATTATTTCAAAGAACTTTACTGTGGTAGGCTCTGCTCTGTGGTTTTGAGGGGGGTTTTGGATGCCACATATAATATAACTGTTATTTATGTATTACAGCGCCCATCTACCTACCAGCAATCGCAGATAATCTGAGAGTTGTCTAAAAAGTCCTCTTTACCCAGTTCTTGTATCAGGAGACTTGGGCATCATTACTTTATGGAAGTTATAATTTCTTTAACCCTATGGGTTCAGTCTTGCACCACTGAAGTCTATGGAAGCAGGCTCGCAGAAAGTTATAATGCAAATGATAGCAAAGATTATACTGTGCTCTGGATTGAACAAAGTCACAGCTGAGTTCATTTTTCCTTCTCCACTGTTGTGAGTTAGAGCAGATGATCAGAACACATCTGCTCTACCCCTAACAAAAAGGACAGAGAAGGGAGGAAAAAAAAGGAGGCTACACATGCTAATCCCAAATTACACCTTAGCACTTCCATTTCAGTGAAAAGCTGACATGAAAAACATACCCCGCCACTCCATTTAAACAATCCAGCTTTTTCATCAGACTCTAGATGACACTGACTCCACCTCTTCTTCCCTTATTTTAATAAAGAAAAATCTACCATCCTTTTGACCTTGGACTTGCTTGTTTCATCTGTCTTTCTCGGCACACACTCTTTGCTAACCATTCAGCACACTGCAAGCCCTGATAAAAGTGGTTAATGTTTACTGAAACCTGCGTATGCACTGCACTATATCCGATAGGAAAAAAAGGCAAAGTTCTGCTAACAGCATCCATGACCAATTTAAAAAGAAAAAGAGAGAGAAAAAAGCACACATTTGACTTCAGCTAGTTTTTTTTAACTGACCAAATACATGTACCAGTAGGTTGACGGAAAAGAAGAACAAGAACTTCAAATCCTTCTCCTTAGCTGTTTGATACTTTAAGACTCAGACCCAATTTTTCTTTTGAAAACCTGATGATTATTAGTTTGTTTCCTAAGACACACAAAAGGAAGAGGATTAAAATAAATAAATAAATAAAAAATCAAGGATTGGTTACTGTGGCCTACTTTCTGCGGGATGCATAATTTAACCCAAAGTAATTGTTTTGAAAACATCTAAATGTCCAGAAAGACTTAGTATTACTGAACGTGTTCTGACAGCTTGTGATTGGAAGTTGCATATAACCCTTGCTGGAACAAAACCTTCAAAACCTCCTTAAAAAAAAAAAAGAAGAAGAAATTTCACAGGAAGAAAGAGTGATACCCTTGCAGGTTCAACCAAACTACAACTTGAATATATTCTAATATGGCTGATGAAATGTTAGAAGATTAATTAGGCCTTAGTGTTTCTCCATAGAGGCAAGAGCATCTTTAAAATGCATTCTGATAAATTTACCTCTACAATATTTTAAAAAAAAAAATTACATTTGGATTATGCTCAGAAACATACTGCTTCTCCTGATTTTCATTTTTTTTATATATATATTTCATGTCACCTCTTCAAAATACCCAACTTTAACTAAAAGAGTTACAAGAAAGCACATCATCCCCCCTTTCTTTTCTCCCCAGCGTCCTTTTATCAGAGCAGGATGCTCTCAGGTGTTTAAAGCCAACTTTTTTTTGTACTGAAGGCAGCAATAGAACCAGTCACCTTGGAAACAAACATCACCCACTGTTTGCAGAACAAACAATGGTACCTTTTCAGCCAGTATAAGGCAGGCAGGGCAAGGGGCAGCCAAGCAATTCTGGGACTTACAGGAGTGTTAACATATTGCATTCATTTAATGAGTCAAAAAAAAAAAAAAAGTTCAGTGCTAAAAAGTAAGGCTTTATCGAAGTGAGAGCCTTTGGCTAGAAACCATAACTAAAGCTAAGAAGGTCAAACTAGTCTCCCAAATCAGCAATGAACTCTCTTCCCAGGGATAATCTAACAATTATTTTTAATTACTTTGCATGTCTCCTGCACCAAAGAAACTAAAGCATGCAACCTCCAAGAAACACTCACTCAAGTTTTATCAACCTGTCAAGACAAGGTTCTTTGGGTGAATTTAGTATCTTTTATTAGACCAACTTAAATAGTTGGGGGGGAGGGGGGGAAAAATTTAAGCAAGCTATTCTTTTTTAATTAAAAAAAAAAAGTTCTAGCTATTTAAGTTGGTCAAATAAAAGATATCAGATTCACCCAAAGAACCTTGTCTGCCTATGTCCTTAGACCACCACAGTTACAACCTACACCCCTATCAACTTGTCAAATATTTTTTTAAACCCTAGTTTGCATTCAAAGTACGGTGAATATGAATTTCAGAACTCCTCCCAGTGACATCAGCCAGACTTGTAAGCGTTCACTGCTTCTGAAAAAACCAAGTCCCCTATCAAAGTGAGGGTATCTAATAAAAAAATGGCATATTACTTTAATTTCCAATTAATTCTATTCAGACAGAATCGTTTGATACTTCTGTAGACAATGTGCACAAGCAAATGGTCTGAGCTTGGAGAACAATAATGGTTAAAATTATGAACAATCTTATGAAGAGTAGTTCCCTCACCCAATGGATGCTTTCATGCCATCATAAAATCATGGGTTATCATATAATCTGAGCTCTTTACCTATAAACTACATCATTTTTGCTTTTTGTTTTAAGTTCAAATAAAAATGTGACTCCTAAAATATAAACCCTAAAACCCTCTCCAGAAAGATGGACTATATTTTTTAAACTACTATATTTTTTAATGCATGTTAAAACCATGAGTGTTTATAAAGAGAGAGAAATATTTTGGAACCTTTTAGCTAAAAACTATGCCACTGAATACTATGACAACAAATTCATTTTTACAGCATCTCTATAACCTGTGTCAAACACCCAATTAGTGCAAATCAACAAGCAAGGAAAAGCCCCACTGATAGCATGTCCTCAAGTCTTTCAGCAAAGGAATGCAAAGTACTACAAAATTACCACCATTTGACTCATGTGCACAAGCTAACATCCATCTGAACTATGAAGGAGTGGCACACACAATACACCCATTCTGAGAACTGTGCTGGAGTGATACATGCTCAGCAATTCCCTCGGAGATCATTCTGATTTTGTGATGCATTTTGGCAAATAAAAACTAAGGTCTGAACACCCCCCCACTCCCCCCACCTTCAGGAACATCAGGGTTTTATTACTTACCAGTAGAAAGTGTTAATGGGATTGAAAAGTGCAAAGGCTGGAGTTAACACTATCAAGTTAGTTTAACAGAACTAAAAGCCACATTAATGTCCATTAAGATGTAGATTAACATATCTGTTCTAGTGCACCAGTAGTTAACGGGTCTTCAAATGTGCAAACCTGTATCATAAACAATGTCAAGAGGGCTTTCTTACTGAGTTTAGCTAACTAACTCAACTGAGTTACTTACACACACACACACACACACACACACACACACTTTCTGCCTGTCAAGACATGGCCTCTCTCTCCAGGGCCAGAATGAGGAGGTAAGCCGGTACAGAAGTCATTCACAGGCACCCATACTTTATGTACAGCTATCACACAAAGAAAGCAACCACATGACTGAAAGCAGAAACAACTTGAGGATGTTATTCCAGCTTCATAACACAGCAACTCCTGACAGTACTAAGTGTTCATAAAAAATGCTCAACACTATCAGATTGAAAGGATCATTAAAGTCCCTCCTGCTCTGCTACATCATAGAGAAACCTGTGGGTTCCCACAAACCCCCCCCCCGCCTATTTGAGGATTAAGGAGTTGTGAGAACCCACTCTAATCTTTAACAAGTCTAAAACTATGTCTATACTAGGAGCACTTTACCCACCAAGACACTTTTTAGCATACATACAGCTGTACCAACAGAGCTGTGCTGCATCCTGGTAAGCACTATCCTCCCTCCCCCCACAGCTGGAGCAAAGCAAGCTGCATTGCTAAGAGTGGAGTTTCACCAGGTAGGACAGGCAGAGGTGATGCCTTGTCACTCTCTCTCACGCACACATGCAACCCCCTAGCCACACAAGAGACCAGTGTAAGTATGTTAACAGAAGTTTGCAATGAGACGGGCCTAGGAGTGACCACTTGGGGACTCATACCGGCTCTAGTGTAACTAGCAAACTCCCAGCCCTCAGAAGTGTTTTTGTTTGGTCAGAGTATTTTAGGTATCACCCGAACAATCGGTAAATTGAAATGACAAACAGAAACGTGCACTTAATATAAACTCCAAGGAAATTTATCACTGCGGAAACGCTTCAGTTAAAAAAAAAAAAAAAAAAAAAAAAAAAAGTTTGACTACTGAGAAGCAGAAGCAGCAGTTGCTGCTGAGGCCCTACCAGCCCTTCCCTCTGTAACCACCCCCACCCTCCAGGAGCTATCGCAAATCCTCAGGCTGTGTCGACTGCCAGCTGACAGAACTGTTTAGTCAGCAACTAGGGAGAAACGCAGGCACTCTCCTCCATCACTCCCTGCTGCCTCCCGTCCCCTTGTTACCTTCCTCTTCAAAAATATCCTTCAGAAGAAGCATTCTCTCTTCTACAACCCCCCCAAGCAATGCTTATGAACTACTTTCTGAGTTTATCCTTGGACGTGGCTGATTTCTTTTCTTTTCTTCCCCCCCCTTTGTGTAACCCTCCTTCCTCCTCCTACTCTCCCCAAGCAAGAGGAGTTCCAGAATTACAGCTTATACTGCAGCAACTTCCTCCATCTTCTGTGAGAACATCAGTTCACAGAGTCCAGCATGTTGCACTTCCTTTCTAGAGCACAATAGCCAGGCTCCAGGTGCCAAGGTTAGCTTGTCCTTTTCCAAGAACTGATTTCCAAGTTTTTTTAATGCCAGTCTCTCATCAAATAGAAAATGCTTTGAAACCATACACACAAAAAAATCACTATTACAAACAACTCAATGAGTGTGAAGTACCTTTCCCCTAAAGACTACAAACTGCTTTAAAAAGGTCTTCCTTTATTTTACAGATAGGGAAACTCAGCTCTTTGTCTTCTCTCAAAAGTTGTAAGCTTCTAACTATACCTGTTCAGTCAACAGTGTCCATAATATAGATGCAATATTGCTGGCATAAAAGTGCTTGTCCCTCTCTGGCTTATTCTCATGTACTAAGGTATATAAACAATAGCAATGCAATTGCATTTAAGCTACAGGTTTTACTAGGACACACACAGAGATGCAGACACACAGACACACACACATGCATATACACACACAGACATACACACACGCATACACACACACAGAAACCTGTGTGTGTATGTGTATTTTTTTTAATCACTCCTTTAAAAACTGACAGAATCATAGTGGAACACAACCAAGCCTCAGACACAAACTTAACATAGTTTGCCCAAGGCTACATACACTCTAAGCCGAAAACAGCAACAGACCCCAGGTTTTCTGATTCTCAGACATTTGCTCCAGCCTATGAAGATACTGTCTCCAGTTACACTTGGAAAATATTTGTGTGAGCATTTGATATAAATGAAATTTAATTTGAGAAGAGAAAGAAGGGGGGAAAACAGCTCTGTTCTGCACAAAGGGCAACAGCTCGGATGTAAAAGGAACACAAGTGATCAATTTAGCTTATTAAGAAAGTGTCAGACATAATGCTACAGTCCTTATTAATAGCTTTGGGCAAAATTGGAGGAAAAAAAGCTTTAGAAATCCAAACAAACCAGTAACTGAAAGACATAATGCTTAGCACCATCTGTGTGAGCAATTTTTGTGTTTATAACATGATGTTCAGGAATGCAAATTCAGGTTTCCTGGTGCTGAATTGTTTTAAGGAACTGTGTGCGTTTGCTCACCTTGAAAAAGACTGCCTACTTTTCAACATAAGTGGGGGTGGAAAGAAGGAAAAAACTACTGCTTACAATTCTTGACACTTATGATGGCTAACCCAGAAGTAACATGGGCCTAAACAAAACAGTCTATGCTAAAGACAAAAAACAAGCTTCAAATAATAGAACAGAGATGAAAGTTCAGTAAAAATCACAGAAAAGTTTAGGTCCAGGTCTCTCCTTTGTGCTTAAGCAGTGCAGCATGTGCTGCACAAAACTACTCACCGCCTTGAGAAAGGCAGCTGCACTATCTAGACAGAAAGGAGATGCTTTTTTACCATGGTGGTTTAGACTTTATTATTATGTGCTGTCTGGTTTTACACTCTGCCACCCAAAGTAGTTTTAAGATAACTTTGGAAATCTAATATTTTCAGATAGCTTATGTCAGCAATGAACAAGCCCCAACAGTTTTCATATTCCACATTTTATTAATAAGCTGTACTGAAATACTTCAAGCATCCCATTTCCAAGAGAATAACTATATTTCAATAGTTATCATTACTCAGTTTTTAATCACAGTGATAAAAATGACCGTAGGTGGAAACTCATTGCGCAAATAGATCTACTTCACTCTAATTTATTTTTAGTAGATAAGCCATCTCCCTTGTTTTAAACAGGTTTTAGAGAACCAAACTCTGCTCTTGATTACTCAGAATTACTTGGTTACACTGAAGTATCCACACTACTTAACAAAGAGTAACTCCAAAATTTCCTGATACAAGCAAGCAAGACAAAACTTTGGCCATAACCTTTTATGGCAAAACAAGAAGTTCTCTCTTATGTTAACAGGACTTAAATACAGTCAGAGAAGATGATCACATAGATGTAACATGAAAAAGACTACATCAAATGATATTTTAAATAACTAAAACTTCTGCACTCCACATGCTAGCATCAAAGAGATTATTTGTACCTGCTGAGTGCTGAACGTACATGTGGAGGAAGCTACTTTAGCCACTAAGTCTCTTAGCCTTACTCACACAGTTGCACTGTTTGCCAAAAAAGCAACTGCGAGATCACTGCTTCATCATTATGAACGTCTCAAGTTACCAAAGTCAGCGAACAAAAGGTTATAAACAAGGGGGAGGGGGGAAATCTAAATATCCAAGGTAGTTAAGAAAAAGGCAACACCCCAAAATAATAAGGAATACATTTTTCAGCCACAGATACTGTTCAGATTTCCCTCCTGTACCACTGACTGTACAGCTTCTGACTCACTCCATCAACACCGTTTGCAGGCACACACCCTGCAGAGAACTTGCTGTGGAGTGGTGGAAAAAATATGCGTTAAACATCAGGTTAGAAAGAATACATCAGCTTCCTTCAAAGTAGAGAGGCAGGTAGAAAAGTAAATCTACGACCCTGTCTGCCTACCTTTCAGGATGCTACCAACATGAATGGTCTATTAACTGGAAGAAGTCAAGTAATGGAAATTTAATGGAAATTTGCAACCAACTTCAGTGGCACTGGAGGCCAGAATACAGACGGTCCGTATCAAAGCATGCTTTCCCTGGGTGTCGTAGTTCCAATGACAACGCACATATGCACACTCAATCTTGTGTGGGAACAAGCAATTGGAATTAATCACTATGAGAATGCTACAGTCCACCCCACAAAGGCAGAAAAAACTACTTGAGCTGATACATTGACCTAATCTTAAGGGAAGAGACTCTGGAGTCTTCAGGAGTAGACAGAAGGAATAATCTACCTTTTGCTATGGTTCCTCTGTAAATATATCTAGCGATCAGGCCATACGCTTGGCTGCCTGGGAGCCGCCATACAGCCTGTATGCTCTGTGCTGGCTTCTGGGAGTTGTGCAAGCTGGTATGCCTGTTGGGTTACAGCTGCTGGACAAACATGCAAACATCTGGTTAAGTTAAACATCTTCAGAATAAATGTAGTTAGGAAAGGGATGCTGATTAAAGCAAAGTGTTTGTCCTACTGTATGCACAAGCACAGAGCCAGTCTGCCTTCAAGTTAATAAAATAGTAGAATTCTGTTTTAAAAACAAGTATTTATAGATACCCAGTAAATCTTTCTTTAGTCAAGGAATCTGATACAATTTGCATCATTTACAGCTAAATTCCAAGTTTTAGAAGGACTAACTAAACCAATGGTTTTCAACCTTTTTAGACTCAAGGCACCCCACTATAACTTTGCAAATTGAGTGGCCCTCAATTTCCAAAACTAACTTATTTATTACTGTGCTTACCTCACTGCTGAGACACCAAACAGGGAGATAAAGGAATGACTAGGCAGAGGCAAGCCTGCTCTTAAATTGCTTCCCACCTATCTCCTTATACATCACAGCACCCTTCAAAGGTCTATACACCAACCCAAGAGTGCCCCAGTGCTCTGACTGAGAATTACTGAATTAAAACTTTCCACCAATTCAAACTAAACCAAGTAGTATGTGCTATACACAGTACATACAGTAAGGCTTCAAAAGACAAGGATCCTTTCTGGTCCACAATTAATATTAAAATGTACATAGTATTTTTCATAAGGGAAGGAATTATGGTGACCAGACCTCTCCTTTCACCTTTCATGCCAGAGGCTGCATTTCAGTACCACTATATCTACATAATTGTACAGCTGACTGCAATCCTATAAGGGGAAAGCAGTCAAGATAAATAAGTGATGTCAGTATGGATATTACTGCAAAGCAAAATTATTTGGAAGACATTGTAAACTTAATATATTATTTACATCAAATCCTAAAGTGTGCTAATTCTGTCAAAGAACAGAGACAATGGGAGATTTCAAACATGCCAAGTATAAATGGCTCAGGAGATTAGAAACCTAAGGGGACAGAAATAAAAACACATTATAGCAAAACATTTTGTTGCAAGAAGCTTGCTCTCCAAAATTTAGCACCACACTGAAGTGGCAAATCCTGGACTACCATGATCTACAAGCACTGAAGGAATCATCACCTGAGGCAAGTTTTCCAACTTTTGTGGCTAGTATCACAAAGATTTGGGCAGTGTTAATAAAGAAACTCCTCTGTTGGAAAAGACAAATGCCTGCAACCTGACTGTTTCATTCACTGATGTGATTGGCTAGGGGAGCCTCCAAGTTACCATCTGCAGAAAAGACAATACCAAGTGCAGGAATACTATTCTTTGAAATCAGCAATATATCTCAGGAGGGGGTGGAAGGGGTCTCACTGAAAGAAGCCATTCTTAGGACCTAATCAGTTATCTATCTTGATGTTATGCATCATAATAACTGTTACCCTACTTTTAAACCCATCCACATTGGGAAACCGTGTCAAAAAAGACAGTAGAGAGAGAGACAGAACAGCTGCAGTCCTCCATTTTTCTTGATGGCTGGTAATGGACCTGTCTTCAAGCAACCTGCAGTGGGGAGCATAATTTCAGGATGTATCAGATCCCAAACAGATACAAGGAAAGTTGTATTTTAAATCTGCCAAAGTAAACTAGATTCCTTCATTGTCTTCTCTGTATCTTTTTTCAATTTCAATACTATAATGGTGCTCTATTAATCATGTCTTGTGCATTTTTCCTGATCTGTCTTGTGCATTTTGTCTTGCCTGTCACCTGATGCATGCTCAGTGTCCCTAGATTTGAACATTAAGGGGAATACACACCAAGACGTTCCTCCAAAACAGTGGCTTTCAACCTTTTTTTCATTTGTAGACCCCTAAAAAATTTTGAATGGGGACCCCTTTGGAAATTTTGAGTGGAGATGCCGACCCCTCTGATTTGTAAGTGTAGATATTTACATGCTATTGACTGATCAATCATCTTTTACGGACTCCTTAGACAGCCTGTGGACTGTGAGTGGTCTGCAGATGACAGGCTGAAAAACACTGCTCTACAAGTACTAAAGTTCAGAAACCAACTTCCCTCATTAGTGTAGAAGAATCCTGCTTGTAGAAGTCTTTTCATTTACTCAGGCTTTTAAGAGAGGTGAAAAGAGACCACTGGTAGCAACCAGTCTCCACTCACGCAAACAGGGAGGAGAAAGGAGAGGGGGAACATGTTTCCAGTGCAAATAACCTACAGGTGTTCCACCCTGCATTAGCCAGTGATTAAAATTCAATATATTAGCATTGTCTGTATTTCACTGGGTTGCTCATACTTGCAATTCATCCCTTAACTGATAGTGGTCTAGGAACCTAGGGTTCTCATATGGGTTCATTTGCCTAGACAGGAAACATAAATTAATAGTTAAAATGAAGAGACTGGAATTTAGAGCTGAATTCTTTTTGTGCCTCTTTGCCTTCTTGATACATGACCATCACTAACAGCCCCTCTCTGCCACCTTTCCAATGGTGAAAATGGGGATAATAGTGAACCCCATGAGGCTGTCTGACATTGCATTGACATTTATTATTTTTAATTAAGTACTTAAAGAGCTCGTGATGGACATACAAAGTACTAATCCTATTTGCAAAGACAAGCTCAGTTATAACAAAAAGCAGCAGCCTTATGGAAGGCCATGTCAATAACCCGAAGAACATCTTTGGTCTTTGTCATATGACCCACAGCAATCTGATAAGCTGTTATTTTACTGAGCACCGCGGTGGCAGTAGTGCAGTTAGTTAGCAAATATAGTCTCTTTCTTTTTGACAAGTGGTGGTAAAAACCTAAAGACCACAGGGGCAGCAGCTTAGCAGCCTCCCCTGCCAATATGCCTCACGTCTTATAGAAGAAATACTCCCAGGCTTGAGAGGGTGATTCATCCCTATTTGCTTTGGTATCAGCTTTGGTGGCATGGTTTTATGCTATGGACTGCAAGTCACACAAGTTACAAACAGTGATCAGGCAACAATGACTTTCATTCCTATGGAATTGACCTGAACCATGGATTTGAAACAGCAACCTCAGAAGGTAAAATGTTTTGCCACATCTGCTTCACAGCACCTTGAACTACCTTTTTCCTGATAAAATGGGAACACATGAACCTCCCCCCACCACTCCAAAACAGGATGCAAGCAACTGTATGCTCAAATGAGTTCTAGCCCATCCTTGATCAAAGAGTAAAATACAATACAAGCAAAAGCAGGGACAAGGAGGAAGGATACACAGAGTAAGAGGTGCCTTGGATACATATGTGCTCTCAAAGTACAGCAGGAGCCTGCTGTTCTTTCACTTAGCACCCAAAAGTTTGCAAGATATTTTGCAGACCCACCAAAAAGTCCTTAGGGGCACAGCTGAAAAAAAACAAACCATCAGCAGAGGTGGGGAAAAGAATGGAACTGTAACACATGTGTCCAACAGCTTCTCTAATTTTCCTAGCCATCCCTCACAGTTCTACATCCGTTTTGCAATGAACGTACACTGTACACCCCACCCGCTCATTTCCTGTAACTCTTACCCAATCACCTGAGGCTTTTACCCCCTTCTCATTCCTAACCCCTGATCTCTAAAAAGCAACCTCCAACTCTTCTCACAGTTTTCTTTCTAAAGCTCCCACCCAATCCTCTCTCCCCCTTCTGAACAGTTTAAGTGCTGGCTATGCCGACATAAGTGAGGCTCCAGGGGACTGCAGAGGCAGCTGTTGCTGCTCCTGTTTATGGCTAAGAGCCAAATTTCTCAGACTTCTTACTGGTGATATTCCCCTCCAAGTCTCTCCTCCTTCCCCCATATCTGGAGGGCATGGTGAGGTGGCCACTGGCAGCCTTACCACAGAAACTGGAAGAGAAAGGTAGATTTCAATCCCAGTCTCAGGTCAGATGCAATCAGTAAGTTCACCCCAAGATTTGGCTGTCAAAATTCAGACAACTCTTATTTTCTTCCCAGACAACTAAGGCCCAGGTCACCCTTAGGAGTAATCACCTTCCAAGAAGATTCAGCATACCCATCCTATTAAAGCAGGCAGATTTCAGTTAGCTACATGACAAATGAAATGAATTGTCTCAGACATGCTTTGCCATGCACCACTATCATACTTTGCCCACAAAGCTGAATTATCCAGGACAGGAAGGGAAATCTGAGTAATGCAGAGGCTCCAAAGTCTCTTTTCCCTCTCTCCACTACCAGAACTGCAGAGGGGAGATGGTGTGACTTAAGAGAGAAAGGGTAGGTACATGACGTCTTTGGACCCAAACAAGCTTCAGCTGCATTTTTTACTCTTGGTAGCCATCTGCCATCAGCACCCTTAGCTAAGGAGTAGCAACGCAGCAGAGGAGTACATCGGGGGAAAAGGAAGCAAAAAAGTGGTATTTAAGCCTCTCTTGCACACACCTTCCAGATCTGCTTCCCAAGCGTAACACATAGGAACACAGGAAGATAGGACAGGAAGAGGCCTCCTCAGCAAGAGAGTCCAATCCCTTCCTTTTGCATCTTGGTAAGTCATGCACACCATTAAAAGGGTGTGAGCTACTGAACACGTCTTCAGGTGCTGCAGATACTACATTTGAGTTTTTGTATATAGCAAGGTTTATTCAGTGCTTAATTAAACCTGCCTCCATTTGTGGCCTGTGGAGATGGTCCTGCCACCCTTCATCAAGCTCAGTGAATAAATATTCAAGCAGTCTCACTGACTGCAGCATGGAAGCACTAAACTGTACCAGCAAGGGCTGCAGATTCCAGCTTATCTCTCCAATACGTTTTTGAAAGATAAATGCAAACTGTGGTCCTGGAAACACCTCTCAACTCCACCCATGTGTAGCTTAACTTTATTCATGGGAATAGGCCTATTCAAGTCATGCCTACATGTAAGTGTTTCCATGACAGGGGAGTGGCATGAGGAAAAAAGCAAGAATAATCCTACCCTTTCAAAACACACACACAAAATAAAACCTTAACATTCACTAATAGTATTTCTTTAAAAAAAAAAAAAAAAAAAGAGCTGTCTTGTTTCCAGTGACCTGGGTTCTGCCACAAGTCTGACAGATAAAAAAGTAACCAACACACACACAGAGTAGATTTTATAGTCACGTAGTTCACAGGCAAACTGGGGTGGGGAGGAGAGGCCAAGTGAATGGAGATGCCAGAACAGTAAAAACAGAAAAAGAACCAGGCAGGCGTGACATGCAGTTTATATGGGCTCAAAGTCCCAGGGATGGAAATACAGAATTATCCTACATGCATTAAGCACGTGTATCTCTGTCAGGAAAAGCCAAACATCCAGTTTCTCCCTTTAAAAGATTCTGCTTCTTGTTAAGACTGCCACAAAATAAAAATTAAAAGGGTAAAATTACTATACATTAAAACAACCCTAGAGTGTAAAGGGGGGGGGAAGTGTAAACATCCACACAACTATCACCATCCTTTCTCTTCCCAGCACAGAATAGAAAGGAGCAGATCATAAGAGTATCTAAAACAACCAGTCAAACTTACTCAAATCTTCACAAAGTGCAACAGGGCAAAACCCATTCCTGTTCACAGAGCTTATTACAGAAACATGACTAAACATGCTCAGCAGTCCAATTTAACAGGATGCATCCATTTGCTGATGCCAAAGGAAGATGCATTTCTGTTATATGTGGTACACTGCTGTCGCACGCTGCTTTTCAAAAGAAGTTTTAAAAAGAGACCTGCTGCGTGCATTCTTCACAAGTCATAGTATCACCAGCCATATAAGTGTTTGACCTCTACTTGCTATGCACTGTGGATAAAAATCTGACATCAGCTTATTTCAGTGCTAGCAGCATCGAACTGGTTTCACTTTTTAAAGGAACCCCAGAGCACTCAGATTCAACCAGTTTAGTTTATGGACCCACATGTATTCATTTGGTTTTATGTAATCCAAGTAACCAACTTGATTAAAAGAGTCCTCTCTGCTCCGTTCCTGGCAAATTCCATTTCTCCATGCTTGTTCAAACCAAAACTGACAAATGGTACACATTCCAGTCTACACACACACACACACTCAAATTTAAGATTGTGTGTGTGTGTAACTTATACTATACCTTAACTCAAGAAAATATTCTTTTTATTGGAAAGGGTGATTAGTTTTAGTATGTTTCTGTATGGGCAACGTAACTTATTGAGGGAATAGCACATTACTCTTAACACTTGCAATGTTTACACCAGGGCCAAAAGAAATAGGATAAGAAGATGCAATCAAGTTTTGAGTGTTTCCATGACAGGGGAGTGGCATGAGGAAAAAAGCAAGAATAATCCTACCCTTTCAAAACACACACGCAAAATAAAACCTTAACATTCACTAATAGTATTTCTTTAAAAAAAAAAAAATGAGATGAGCACTGAATTTACAAGGGTACTCACTGCAAAATAAACAATGTCCAACCAACCTACAGAGTCCAACCAACCTACAGATTATTAAACTGTTAGATGCATTACCCAGAACATCCACAGAGAAACAAGAACAGCCTTTCTTTTCCTTCACATGTAAACAGAGCATTCATGCAAACTTCCAAATTACTAGCTCTGCAACCTATGCATGCATTTCTACAATTTTTACACAGACAAAGCAGCAGAATGGTGTGCAATCAGTTTGCATCAATACTAATGCAGAAGCACCCCACTAGGGTAAGAGAACTGATGTTATTAACCAGTTCTGTGAGAGTGCCCAGCATATTAACTCTACATCATGCTAAGTGTTTTTTTACAAACTGGGTAAGTGAATGTCAATCCCTGCCCCAAATATCTACAATCTAGGAGTCCTCACATAACAGGTGGATGTAACTAGTCAACAGATGAAGAAGGGACAAGTTAAACAAGAAAGGGACAGGATGTTATCTAAGCCACTGCCCAGTGAAATCTTTGGACTTCCCTGTTGAAGAGGACATGGTAACATTTAGCTCCAATACTGGAATAGTCTTTGCAGCACACTGGAAATTAAACTGAAATAGTCAACTCATTTCTGTTACCTGGGCTGTAATTAAGAAAAAACTTAAAGACCACAAATACCACACATGCAAACTGGTCATGCATACTATTCTGAATATTCTGCCTGCCTACAGATGCTGCATTAAAACCGCTTGCAGGAAACTGGAACTGAACATGTGATGTGTACACAACAGTGGAGATCTTCCTCTAACATGAAAAAGTCAGAACCAACTACCTTTTATCCAAAGATGTGTTACTGAGTATTTTTTTAAAGGAAACAATGACATGGACATGTTTATGTGGAGTTAAATGAATCAGGCAGTGCAGGGTAGGGAGCAACTTCCACTAAACTAGATCAAAAGTCAGGCACCAGTGAGCACTTCCTTGAGAACTGCTTGGTATTCCATATGCCCACACACTGTCATCAGTATAGTTTACTGTGTAATTCTATATGTGCTGACTACTGAACAGTCCACTGGCAATTTCACTTGCATACAAACAATGGATTCAAGACCCGCATACTCCAAGTCCTTCAGTACATCAAGTAAAGTGATATAATACTGTAATTAAAAAATCTGGTCACAAACAAGCCCCTTGGAGTCATGCTTCAAGAGGATCCTCCACACAAATCTCTTGCTTTCCGCTGCAAGCAAGAGTGGACCGAGCCGACATGCTGTCTCCTTAACATTCGCCACAAGGAGCTTATTCAGAAAGTGAATGCGGCCTCTGGAGTTTGAAAGTGAACTCTAGGGGTAACTGCAAGTTGCACTGTCCCAAAACAATGCTTGGGAGCCGGCACAGAGAAAAATGGCACTCACATGGATTCTCCCTAGCCAAAGTATCTTGGGTTTGGGGGAAGGAGGTAAACCAATGAAATCATCACTATCACCATTTCAAACAGATCAAAGTAGGAGGAGAAAAAATGTAGTGCAGAAAACCTAATGAAGTTACCATACCCCAAATCCACAGAAATCATAGAAAATGTGGATTGGATGAGTCCAAAAACAGGATGCAATCTTTGTTTTGAGAACAGTCTTTTATCCAAGAAGCTCCTAGAATGATGCTGAGATATTAGAGACCAATTATATTCGTGCATGCAGAAGTGGATTATGTTAACACACTGTTAACGGTCCAGAATTTAGTTTCCAGACTTCTGAGCATTTAAAAGTCAAAATCAGCTGCACAGTACATCCTGTGTGAAATTCTGCCCACTGAAATCAGTAAGAATTTTGACATGGACTTCAATGAGGCCAGGTGTGGCTCTCCATGTGCTGTTGGTTATACATTAAACACGTAAAAGCAAGATGAGAACAGAAACCCAACACATGTTCAATATGGCCCAGTTAATGGTCCTGTGAGAACATTAACTTTCATGTTCTGATTTTAGAGCATTTTAGATGAGTCACCTTAGGACTTTGTTGCTCAGGGTAAAGAGGAACCATGAAAAATACAGATCGACTAGACTTAAAGAGCTGCCAAGCTCTAACAGCTCTGCAACTGAAATTTGGAAACTACCTGCCTTGTAGTTTCATAGTAGCTAGGGTCAGGAGGGACCTGATCAGATCATCTAGCCTGACCCCCTGCCACAGCCAGGAACGAATGCTGGGTTCACAAGACACCAGACAGGTGATCATCCAACCTCCTCTTGAATTTGCCCGAGGTAGGGGCAAGGACCACTTTCCTGGGAAGTTGGTTCCAGATTTTGGCCACCCTAGCTGTAAAATATTGCCTTCTGATCTCTACCCTAAACCTGTTCTCCATCAGCTTATTACCACTGTTCCTCATCACCCCAGGTGGTGCTGGGGAGAAAAGGGCTCTACCTATTTGCTGTTGATCTCCCCTGATGAGTTTGTAGGCAGCCACCAGGTCCCCAGTCAGCCTCCGACTACAGAGTTTAGGTTCTACTGGCTCCCTCCTACAGAGTTTAAAATCTGCATGACTTCCTCCTGAGCTACCAGGTTCACTGTGATATATATATAGATCACTTCACCTGCCACTGAAAGTCATTCTCTAATTAGGGAGAACATGGCAGTTATTCTGCATGCTGCAATCCAGTTTGGGCGTATTTATTTATTTATTAACTTGAAAAGGAGCAAGGGAGGAAGGAAAGCTTCTCCTATGAGGGCTGAGGGAATTTAGGAGATTGGGTAACAGAATGAGCCAAAATCTTCAATCCTGAAGCAAAGTTTCCAGTGATTTAAATTGGAGTTTTCCCTCGATTATAAACCACAACTTGATGCAATGTGATTACTTAAAACATAACAAGGTAAGAATAGTGTTTATGGTGCTTAGCAGATGGGGAAAACTGCTATGGGATTAGTTTCCAGAAGCCATCAAAGACCTCAGTTCCAGGTCTTACTTGAAAGCCCCAAAAATATACTGACATCTATTTGGCACATCTTGCTAAGAAAAAACAAATCCTGTCTGAAGCTGTTATGCAAATCATTTTTTTATTGATCAAGAGCAATAGTTTGTTTCCAAATAGTAAAGAAGGAAAATTATACAGAAAAATAGTAGTTACCCCTCATTTCCCTTGTTTCCCAGCTGTGAGAAGTATACCTCACATGTGCAAATGAAAGATCCTATTCCATCTATTCCTATTCCCAAGGAAGGGATCCTGTTCCACCTGTTAGGTCAGGGGTCTGCAACATATGGCCTGCAGGCCAGTTCAAGCCTGTGGAGCCACTGGACCTGGCCTACAGAGCTGGAGGACTTTGCCTGTGGCAGCACCCATGTCTGCACGGGGCTGGGTGGTCTTGGCAATACTACTGCAGTAGGGGGCTTTGCCTGTTCCTGCACTGACACCAAGCAGCTAGGAGCTGCATCCATGCCACTGCTACTTCTCCCAGCCCCTACTCCCCAGTGGAGGTATAGCCACAGCTTCCAGCTTAGGGGAAGCTGTGCCAGGGTTAGGCAGCTGCCAACTGAGTCCGCACTACTGCTGCTTCTTCCACGCCTCCCACCCTAGCCTCCCCAGCTGTGCTGGGGCTGGACAGCTTGCAGCTGTACCTGCACTGCAGGTAGGAGGGAGAGAAGAGGAAGGAGGAGTGGCGAGATGAAGCAGCAGCATAGACGCACTTTGCAGACACCTAGTCCCAGCACAGCTCCCCACAGGCTGGAAACTGAGGCCACGCTGCAGTGGAGGAGCAGAATGCTGGGCAACAGCAGCAGCTTGAGGACAGCTCCCAGCTACCTGACCCCAGCACGGGCACAGTGAAAGACCCCTGATGTACTGCCAAAACCACCTGGCCCTCAATGGACCAGAGTCAGGTCATTCTGACCCCACACCTTGCAAAAGGTTGCCAGCCCCTGTATTAGGTGCCTAAAGGGACTTAGTTCCTTTAGTGCAATTTTGTTCCACCCTGCTCAAGTCCTTAGAAAACAGAAGATGGATGACTCCATCTCTGCTCACGGCTATTTGTGACTTAGTCTTCAGGATAAGTTGGTGGCATGTTACAAAAGTAAGCAAGTTAATGTTTCTTCACGGACTCAAACAGGGTGAAATAACACTGCATTTGAGCATCTAATAGGATCTAAGTCTTTTCTACCTCTAACTTCTATAATATTCAATCCCTTTTCCTGGACTTCAGCATCTTCACTTAAAACAAACCAGTTTTAAGGACTTTAGTGAAAGAGTTGCAACACCAACTGCTAAAACAAGCAAGAACCCAAGGTAACTCCAT
The DNA here is from genome assembly GCF_052110815.1 of Crocodylus siamensis. Lineage (NCBI taxonomy): Eukaryota > Metazoa > Chordata > Crocodylia > Crocodylidae > Crocodylus > Crocodylus siamensis. Next base: position 138,842,363 of record NC_143397.1, read on the forward strand.
GGTTGGAGAGAGCTATAACTTCACAGCATGCACATGGCAACCACATTAGAAACACACAATTATGTACTGCCCTGGACAGACATACCGTTTAAGTGACATCAGAATGAGCTGCACACGCAGATGCAGAATAGTATAGCGCCATTAATATCTTGGCTGCTTCTCATGTTTTCAAAACATGAAAAGCAATTAAGAATTTATAATAACTCCCTTACTGCCAGTAGAGTATTTTTTCTTAAGACTGAAGAGCAGAGAAAGGAAGACAGACAAGCAGACAGGCAGAGAGATGCATGCTCCCCCCTCCCAGCAATTTTAGTACATCTCTAGCTCCTCCTCCCACTCAAACCTGACAACTTTCAAAGTTACTTTGGCTGAGGCCTTCAAAGAAAATAAAGGAAAGAGCCCCTGTTTGCTAGCACTAATGTAAAACAAGTTGTCTAAGCTATAAAATAGGAAGTTTAAAAATAAGTATGGAAATGCCAATGTACATATGGAGCAAGTTTACAGATGCAACACAGCAAATCATATGCACTGCTGTATAATATAAAAATCTCAAATTTGTACACACCAACCTACCTCACACACACACAATACAAAGGCAAAGCAATACAAAAAGATGCTGAAACAAGCTATACACTGATAAACAATGAAGGGCATCTGCATTTTTAAGGATGTAATACTTTTCTTCCTTTCATCTTTAAAAAGCAAAATAAAATTAAATGGCTAAATGAACTGCCATTAAAAATGGCTGTCAAAGTTTTCTCATCTTCCATTTTTAGAAAAAAAATGATGGTGCCTATCCATTTGCAGCCTTCTGTGAAAACTGATTTTTGTTTTAGAATGAGCTGCAGCAAAAACATTTGCGAAAGTATCTGGAAAAAAGCAGATAACCGTTTACAAAACTGGGCCTATACCAGACACATCAAATAATCAGTTATAGCAATATACCACAATTCTGTTTCACATAATGTTAGCAAGTCACTCATAATGAGCATAAGAACAGGATTAGACCACCAAAAGCAAACATTTCAAAGCGCCTCAGGAATAGTGACATACCAAGACTCCTGGCGGCCCCGGGCAAACTTTTAGTGTCGCCCTCCCACCAGAGATAACTATTTTTTTGTTGCGTATTGCTTAATTTTCAGGTTCCCTTTCTGTCCCGGCCTCGGGTGGCCACCTGGTTTGTCGACGCCTGTGTCTGGCCCTGCTCAGTAACTTAGCAGATCCATTTTCAAAGTGAAGGGAACATAAACTTCTAAGTCACTTAATATTCTACAAATATTCTTTAACAAAAATCTAGAAATAACTCAAGTCTGATTGATAGAGGTCACGCAAAACAAAAGTGATACCAGAGTTTCACATCTCCCTCACACCCAAAGTGATGAAAAAACACCATATGCAATCCACTGATGTTAGCTAAGAAATGTAGTGGCATGTGAGCTCTAAACTCAGCACTCTTCCACACAAAACTTATGCTATGCAAACATCAAGAAGTCAGTAAAAATAAAATCAAGCACAGCCCCTTTGTCCCCTCAGGGGAACCAATTTTAGTAGAGGGATCTAACAATGGCTTGAGGGGGGGGCAGGGGGATGGATTTTGACAGCTTTTCTCCACTCAGTTCCTACCACCCCAATAGAAGTCTGTCCCCAGGTGAATCCCTGGTAAGTTATTCAGCTGCTCTGTCTCTAGGACTTTACAGAGGCTTTCAAAGTCTCTGAGCATTGCTTGTTTGAATCACACTGAATAAACAGTCTCCACCCGTCACCTACTTCTTTTGTCTAAAGCACCTATTCAGAGGCAACTACCCTCATTGACTGGTAGGCTGCCCAACTTGAAAGCTGAAATACCATTAAAAACAAGATACACCAGAATGCCTCCATGTTGCTAGAGGAAACAGAGGTCCAGATTCTGCCCTGCTGTTACATCAGGATAATTCTAGTTTAACTCCTACAGCTACAAAAGGAGTTGTGCCACCTGTACAGTGGTTTACCCTGAAGCAGAAATCTGCTGCACAATTCTTTCCTTCTTTCAAACTAGTTTCTTTGCAAACTATTCCTATTGATGATACAAGATCCCAAACCCAGGAGCTCTTTGTGAAGCTCTGCCTTTTTAGTTCTCAGTAAAGCAATACTTATATGAGCTCTAAATGAGTTAGCTATCTGTGAGAACACAACAAAACAACAAAAAATAATAATTCTCCAGAGATGGGATGTTGCACCCTCTTAAGTCAGGATGCCTGGAGTGCTGATACACAAAACAAATAGCTGGCCGGGGTGAGGCTGAAGGATCCCTTAAGGTGAGAAAATCTTAGCACTGGGTTTGCATCAAGGGTGTACCACCAAGTTTTCACACCAGGGAAGAACAAAACAAGTTAAATTTTCATCAGCTCCTATTCCACTGTATCCCACCCACAGTATAGCACTTTCCACCCCAGCTCACCCCACCTATTTTCTTTTGTAATTAAACGCTAAAAATGAAACGTGACTGGGCAAAGCTGTGTAGATTCCTATTTTTCCCATTTCCATACATCAACAGTGAAAGATGGGCAAATACAAGTTCTATTCAACCTAAACTATATTTTCACCCATAACATCTTAATTCTCTTATTCACAAAGTATTAAGCCAGTAGCTACAATGACTTAAGACATAAGAAATGGAAAAGATACACCTTACAGCTCTCAAAGGAGTCCGTTTTAATTTCCAGCATCAACCTAACAGATCAGATCTCCCAGCCAACAATAAGAAACTGACTATTCCCATTGTTTCCTTTCGAGAGAATATGCCTCCTCCTCCCCCAAATTCTATATGTGATCTCCCAGGACACTTCTCTGGCAAAGTTATAGGGTATATGAACACTACAGCCATAATTAAAGTTATATTAAAAGAGCACAGTGAAAGCAGACACTGACCCTTTTCTAAACTTGAGATGGCTCCTATGAAATGCATCTGAAAGCTGTGCTGGGAAAATAAATAAAGTACAGACATTTATGATAATGCAAAAGACAAACTATTTTGTTTGAATTCAGAAAAGTGGTGAAAGTAACAAGTGTTAAAGACAGGCATCCTCACTATTTTCAGCAGCAGCACTATTTTAAGCTCTGCTCACTAAAAGAGATGAATGAGCATCAGTTAGAAGAGCTTTACTGTCTTAATACTGCTGAGCCAGTATACCACAAACTAGTCTGTATACTGCCCAGTAACAAACATACCTCAGTCTTTTCATTAAGAATTTTACCAACATCTAAACAAAAACTTCATGTGACTTCATAGTTGTTAAATCTATACATCAAATACAGGTGCAAAGTAAGTGATCATCAACCACGAACACGTTAAAAAAAAAAAAAAAAAAAAAGAGGATTTTCTGTGCCTAACAGGATGTACAACTTCATTGAACCAACAAAATCTATTTGGTTTCTGCCTATGGCTGTAGAATCTTTGCAGCTTTTATTTCTTCCAGTTTGTCCATACAGGCTGCTATCCAACATATACCAGATGCTCATGGAGCAATGGACAACAGATAACTTCAAGGACATCTGTAAAGGGCGCATTTCAGGGGCCCAAACATGCAACTGTTTAGGCACGTGAGTAAATTGACTCCTACGAAGGAGATTGTCTCCGAAGACCCAATAGGTTACTAAGGTGAGTAATTTTACTCATGTACCTAAACATGTTCTCCAAAATATATAATTTTTACACCTGAAAATAGTGACTTTAAGTAAATTAAAAAAAAGTATTTAAAACTTTAAAAAGTGAATCCCTTACAAATACACTTGGGTTAATTTTAGCATCCTTCTGTTTAGCTGCTTAGCAACACTTATCCTATGACCTTCTAAGCACCACCTACTTTTACAAGGGATAATGAATATAACCAAAGGGATTTGTCTATATATTTTAATCTATATAATGCAAGTACAAGGATCAGTTATTATTTCAGAAGACTTTCAACCGAAGACAGACCAAGCTTTGTTTCTATTTAAGAGGAAGCTTGAACCACCTGAAAAAGGGTGCAGTTGTGAACACTGTATGCTATTAACCCAAAGAAGTGATGAAATCCTAAAGGTAAAACCAAAAGCACCATGGAAAATATGCATGTTCCATTTGCCAGAAGATATTAAAAGGATTTCACTGAAAGGGACAATTAACACCCAATGCAAACGTTTCCCAATTCTGAAACTCCAGAGACTGACCCTCACTTCCAAAATAAAGAACATATGATCAAAAGGTCACTGAATGATGTAAACAGTTAAGAATGGATGCACCACCTGTACCATCTGAGTCAGACTGAGACGCTCAACTACACTGAAATCTGCTAACAAATGAAACTTCATACCCTTGGAGAAAGAGATAACTTGGCTGGAGAGGGCAGGTTTTAGAATCTGCATGCGTTACAGTCCGCTTTAACACCAAAACCACAAGAGGCACATTTTGCAAGAATAAAAAAAAGTCTATGGAAAAAAAAGAAGTGTGGGGTGACTAGTAATTAAAGGGTACCAAAAATGGTTAAAAATAACTTGCATTACCAATTGATAAACAGGTGAGATCAGAATATGCTAATGGTTCCAATGCAAATTAATTTGAAAGGGGGGTTTACAAAACTTCACCTAAAATGTCAATTTTCTTTGAACTACAAAATACCAGCCAAGTCCTAAATATGAATGCGTACTCCACATGAAGTTAAAAAAAAAAAGTCAGACTATCTGCATTATAGGAAGAATGTTAGGTGTGTCCACCCGTGAATATTGAAAAAGGAGTGTTATCCTGACTGATTGGATGATGGGTTCATGCTGCTTCTGGGTTGCTAACACACAAAAGGCTCTATTCTCCCCTGGATGTACGTAACTCCCGTTAATGCTAATAGGCATTATGCAGACACACCAAGAGAAGAATATACCACTAAGTCTTCAAAGGGAAAATTAAAACCTAAAACAAACATGGCTGGCCTGACCATGAGTCACTGGCTGCATCCCCCTCGCACACACACAAAAACGCATGGAAAAAGGGAACTGTGGTATCTAACTTTGTGTGCTTCAAAACAGTTGGTCTCAACAAAGAATTTCAACCTTCTAATAGGTTTTAATCATAAACTTCAGAGATGGCTGGGTAAACTGCATCTGTGACAACTTCTACTAAAGTTGTTAAAAAAACAATTTTCTCATTTAAAAAAAGACTAATTGAATCTGGAGTTTGAAGTGTAAGGATTGGGGGGGGACCCTTAAGAGTTAAGATTATTCTCTATAGCACATTAAACTAGATACTTGACTAGTGTAATAACAGAAATATATAACCATTCCTTGATCTTATCTAAAAAACACGGGAAACAACGGTAAAAGATTTTATTTCCAGAAGGTGTTATTTCCAGAAATCACTTCAAGAGACTTCTTTTGCAGGGTGAAAGCATCTCTTGGCTCCTTTCTGTTATCACCCACCCCAGAAACAAAAAACTTTTTCCATCCATATTCCTGAATGATTCAAATCCAACCTAAACTATCTTAACAGCAGGAAGAATAAATACATGGAGCTAAGAACCTCTCCCCGCCCCCAAAACCAAGATTGTCTTGTACCTTTTTTGGGGGGCAGAGGGAATATTCTCCTTCTCCCCACAGGAGAAAGGGAAGCGCATAGCTGTGCAGCATGTGTGTGAGCAAGCTCTGGTGCTGCTGCTAAGGCTGCTCCTGGCTCTGAAGCCGTGTTGAATTTCGTAATGGAATGTGAACTGCTCATCCGGATCTGAGCTTGCGTCCTATCTTCTAACCAGTAAGGAGCAGGGGAGGACAAATGTGCTGAGCAAGGAGAAATGCTCTCCTCCTCTTTTATAACCCAAGGATGCAGGGCAGAGCGCTCAAGAAAGATAATGGAACTAAGAGGTTAAAAAAAGAAGGAAAAAAAAAAAGAGAAGAGGGTGAGAGAGAGCCAGAGGAAAAACTTATCAACTACATGCCAAAGTTCAATCCACCACCCTGCCCTCCCCTCTTGCAAAAGTTAAGCATCTTTCCAACTGCTTTCCTCTCGGCAGCTACCCGACTCTGCCCAACAACAAGATGAGGGTTTGGGGGGGTTGTTGGGGGTTTTTTTTGCTTTTTCCCTTTCCTCCTTAGGAACACTGTTGCACAACTAGCAAGCTCAAGTGGAGCAGGGATGGCCAGCACTGCTGCTTCCCTCTCCTGCTAAAAAAAAGTCTAGCAAGTCCACCGATGAAAACCCTGGGCTGGTTCCAAGCCCTGAGACTTTGCAGACTCATTATTTGTTACCTTGAAAAAAAAAGGGGGGGGGGAGAAGAGGAAGGGATATCAGGTTCGTGTATGATTAACCACCCAGCCCAAAGGAGGAGGAGGAACTGCATCCTCGATGCAACCCCCCACTTAGCCATCGAGAGAGAAAAATATGCTGATCGAGACGGGGGGGGGAGAGAAAAAAAACCCTCCCCTGCTTCTTAGCAACGATTAAGGTCGCAGTTTCCTAAGAGACGAGTCTTGACTAGTCCACATCAACATGGGGTAGGGGGAGAAAGAGAGCGGGGAGGAGGAGGAGGAGGGAGAGAAACTTTGTTTTGCAAAAGAAAAAAAAAAGTCCTTCTTCCGACAGAGATGGGGAAACTTCACCGCCACCCACACCCCCTCCCCACTCACTGGGCGGCTGAGGCAGGGACGGACAGGAGCCGGGGAGGGAGGGAAAGGGGAGGGAGGCAGCGCCGGAGCCTGGTCCAGCGAGAGACAGAGGGATTCCCCGGGGTACCGGCCTCGCCGCGCGGATCCCGGCCGCTTCCTCCTCGGATGCTGCCTGCAACTCGGGACCGTGCCTGCGTGCGCCTGTCCCCCCGGGCCCCACATCGCGCACACACTCACACTCACACAGAGATGTGCCTGTGACACAGCACAATGGCAGGGCAGAAGAAAGAGGGAAGATAAACCTACAAGTCCTCTCCCCCCCACCCACACGCCTGTGACAGCACAATGGCAGGGCAGAAGAAAGACAAACTTATACAGTCCTCTTTCTCCCCCCCCCAAAAAAAACACACACACACGCGCACACACACAATGTGTCTGTGACAAACAGATGTGCCTGTGACACGCGCGCACACACAGATGTGCCTGTGACACAGCACAATGGCAGTGCAGGAAAGAGAAAAGCAAAGCTAAGTCCTCCCCCCCACCCAAACTCCCTCTCTCTCTCCTTTCTTCCCAAACTTGCCCGCTTAAAATAAAGAGGCCACAAACTCTGCCCCCACTCCCACGAGACAGCCGAGGAAGGAAAAGGATAAGTACCAAGCAGAAGGTCCCTAACTCCCCTCCCCAGGGTGGAGGGAGGGGAGAGCAAGAAAGAAAGGGCAGAGAAAGGTATCCAAGTGCAAATGAAAGGCACACATGGATGCTTGGATCCGCCGGAGAAACAAGGCAGAAAGTTAGCGAGAGGGAGATGGGACCAGCGTTGCAAAGAAAAAGAAACTTGGTGTTTGTTTGTTTTGTTCTACCTGCAAAAGAGGCTTCTTCATCCCAACTTGGGGCTTTCCTTTTTGGTTGGTTTGTTTGTAAATCCAGCTGCCTCTCCCCCCTCTCCAAAAAGAAAAAAAAGAGGGTTTGGGGGCGGAAGAGGGGGAAAGAAAGGGAAATGGTTCTAGTTTAGGGGAAGTTCAAGATGTCCCTTGCTCGCAGCCCCCTCCAAAGGGTGGTGGTGGTTGGTTAAAAATAAACTTTGCAGCAGGAGAAGCAAGGGGGGGAGGTTAGAGATGGGATCTGGCCGGATTCCTAAACTCAGACGGTTTAATATGGATGAGCATCAGGTCCTGCAGGCAAAAGGCTGCTGCTGATGGTTGGTAGAGAGGCTGCAACAGGGAAGGGAGGAAAGAGGAGGAAAGGAAGGAAAAAAAAAAAAAAAAGAAAGGGGGAGGGAGGGAGGCAGGCAGGCAGGGAGGAGAGGGAGTGGAAGGGAAGAGGGAGGCTTCAGAGCCTCAAACTCATCCTTCCCCAGCGCTGCCAGGCCAAACTTTTGTGCTGGTTGTTTAAAAGGACACTTGAATCCGTCCAAAAAAAAAGGGGGGGGGGGGAGAAAAGCCAAGCGAGTAAGTAGAAAGGGGGGGAAGAGGGGAGAAAAAGTAAAAGGACCCCCCTGAAAAAAAACAATCCCCAAAAGTTGGTCCCCAGCGAAGAGGGGCCAGGTCCTGCTCGCGGCCGGGGCAGGTAGGGAGCTGCGGGTACTTACGTGGGGCTCGGCCGGGGCCGGGGCCGGGGCCGGGCTGGCCGCGCCGAGACATGCCGGGAGGAGGAGGATGCACGGCCGGGGCCGGGGGGTGGGGGGGGGGCAAAAGGAAGGGCCCAAAAAAAAGAAAAAAAGGGGGGGGAATCAAAATGGCGTTGCCGTGGATGTGCAAAGTTCAGCGACTCCCCCGCAACTTCCCCGCCTGCCCGCCAGCAGCCGGCAGCAGGGGAGAGGGGCCCCGGGGAGCGCCCTGCGCCCGCTCGCCGCCCGCCCCCTGCGCTGCGCCGCGCCGCGCTGCTGCCCGCCCCGCTCACCCCGCGGAGGAGGCGCATCACGTGTTGCTCCTGCTCGAGTCCCTCGGGGACGTGCGAGCGAGGCGGCGGCCGCGGCGGCAGCCTGTTGCAAGGAGCATCCCTCGCTCGGCCCGGGGAGGGGCTACGGGGAAAGTTTGGGGTTGTGCGTGTGGTGCGGTGCTCGCTCCTTCCTTCCCCGCCTCCCTCGGAAAGAACGAGCCAAAGTCCACCCTGGCCGGCGGCGACCTGCGCCCCCCACCGCCACCGCCGCCCCGCGCCTCGCCAGCGGCGCCTCGGGGAGCATCGCTGTGGCGGGCCGGGGCCGGGCGGCCACCAGGTGCCACGCGTTCAGCGCCCGGCGGGAGGGAGGGAGGCGAGGCACACCGGGCAGGGGAAGGGATGCAGGTTGCGGGCGGGAGGGAGCGGCGAGCTCCGCCACTAGATTCTCGCTGTGTAGTCGGCGTTGAGGAGAGCTTTGCAGAAAGCCCTCCTCCACCGGCCACACGCCCCCTTCTTCAGGCAGAGGAGAATGCAAAGCTGGTCACATTTCGTCTTTGGCAGGAGAGCTGAAGGGGGGGGGGGCTAGACCTTCCTGGTGGGAGAAGTTGGTGTTGTGCAAATGAGGCTGGGATCAGAGAGAAAGGAATCCGAGCGTGACTGAAAGACCAGGTTCTTGGGGCGAATAGGGTAGCTCGTATTAGAGTAGCTTAAAGAGTTGGGGAAACTTTTCTTCACAAGTTTTCAGGTTGAAAAGCACCCTTGGCCAGGCTGAGGAAGCATTTGCAGTTGGTGTGTGCATGCTCTTCCTGGATGGAAGGAGTAGTACACCGTGCGAGTGCAAATGAAATGCATACGTGGATGCTTGGATCCAGGGAAACAAGGCAGGACACTAGCAAGTGAGATGGGACCAGCGTTTCTAAGCAAAAGAAACTTTTGTTTTGTTTTGTTCTTGGCTCCAGGCTGCAGCTTTCCCTACACTTCCAAGCCCCGGAGAGAGAAGCAGGGCTGGAAGGGACCCCCCCCAGAGGTCTCATCTCCCTGTCTGAGGGAGGCTCAGCCCTATCCGGACCGCCTCAGACAAACCATCTCAACTCAACTCACCCTCTTTCTTGGCTTTAAAAAGCAAGCAACCTGGTTCCAAGAGGGGGAGAAGGAGAGCAGCGGGGCTCTGTTGGCTGCCAGAAGAGAAGGGCATGATTTTCAACAGGTGGTTTTCAGCCTGTGGTCCGTGGACCCCTGGGGTTGGCAGGCTGTGTCTGAGGGGTCCATGAAAGATGACTGTGATGGATCAAAAGTATGCAGATCCCCCCACACCATTCAGAGGGGTCAGCAAGATTTTTTAGGGGTTCACGAATGAAGAAAGGTTGAAAACCACTGTCCTAGCTCATAACTTCCCTTTGCATAGTCCCCCAAATTAAGACTAGACTTCATCCTACCTAGCCACCCACAGTCACTGCCAGCAGGTCTTAGGCAGGGGCTTGGGAAGTGTGACTATTGAAAAGGAAGCTGTGGGCTAGGAGGATGCATAGCCTCCTCTTCTAGTAGCCAACAGGCCACTGCTAGTTTCTTTTTCTTTTTACTTTGGTAGCAGTTTGCTTTCTTTTTAAAACAAAGAGGGTGCAGTCTTGTGTCGAGTTTAGAGGTGCAGACCAAATGAACAGTTTTCACCTAGTATGGCCTCTGAAAATGCTCTACAACCATGACCAAACAGAAGTGCACAGCTGCAGAGCACTTTAAAAGGACCCAGTCCCATGTAAATCTGAACCTTCATTGCAAGAGGGTTCAGATGAAGACACACCAAAACAGAGCAGCTTCAGTAACTTCTGTCTGCACCATAGATGATGGTTGTATGGGATGGTTTGAGAAGGGAGGATCCTGCCTCAGGCAAGGGGTTGGACTAGGTGACCTCTGGAGGTCCCTTCCAGCCCTACTTCTGTATGATTCACTGTATGACTTTTTTTTTTTTTAATTTGGGAGTTAATGTGAGATCAGCACTGCAGGCTGTTCCTTTTCGGAATGAATCCGGCCTGTGGTTCAACCCTCAAAACTCACTGAACATCCTATTTCAAAATCACAATTGGAAGGGAGAATTACTGCCTTTGCACAATGTAACTGACTGCTGTAATTCATAGCTGCACATAGGTACAGGCCAACATTTTGGTTCCTTGCCTTCCTGTTACAAGTGAGATGTGTAACCAAATGAAAACCAAATTAAATGTATGAGAAATAAGAGAAATCAGCATGAGCGCAACAGGCCTGTGCCTCATACCCAACGAAAGTTATGCATCAGAATATTGCCAGGATCAGTTGTTGTATAAAACAGGCCCAAGGTATGGCCTGGCTCTTTTCACAAATGAAAAAAATAGAGTTGAAATGAGAAATATTTTTAAAGATTTTAAAGTGATGCAGAGGGATATTTCTTGGGAGGGGAGGCGATTTCCCTGGAAAGTAAGGAAAAGCTGAGAGAGGTCTTACAGAGGCCAGCAATAAGACATAAAACAAGTCACAAGCCTCTAGACTTCAATCTCAACAGAAAAAAAGAGAGATAGCTGAAGAAAAAAACAGACAAGAGTGACTGTACAGAGTGTCACAAAAATTAGAGGAGGAACCAGTTTACTCTTTCAGGAAGTGGTTATCTACTACATTTCTTAAACTGAGATCAGTAAAGCTATGGGGCTTTTTAAAATTGTTTCTTCAAATAACTAACTTTATTTTTGCTAAAAATTATAGGATGTAAGCATTTTAAAAGAGTTACTGTTAAACAAATCAAGGATTGGCTTGAAGATGAGCTTTTTATATCCATTTACTGAAACGCAGCATCCTATTCCACGGTTGAAAACCAATTTGATAGGAAAGGCAGGCAAGTCTGGGATGAAATCTTCTGATAAGCATCCTTACACACATGAGATATTATTATTATATAAAATTCCCTACTGTGTAATTCTTTCCTGTAAAGCTTCTCAAAATTGTGGGTCAAGCAACATGTGCCTGCTTCAACAAAAATAAGTGCATTTTAATAAGCCCTTCTCCCAAACTCCAGATCAAATGCCTGCAATTCTGTGAAAAGAGTTCTGGCAGCATCAGACATACAAGAGTGATATGCACTGTCATATAATCAGAACCCCAACATGAAACTAAACCTTTAATTTATGCCCATCTGGGACAGTGAGTCCTGCCCCAAGTCACACAAGTTTTATTCAATATGATCAAAATGTAGCATGGTAATGCCTACTAAGTATTGTTACTGAGAAACTTGTTAAACCTGAGTTAATTTGCCTATAGACATGAAATCAGAAAGTCTTGTAAAACAATAATCACTTACTTCAAAGAAAGAAACCTGAGAAAGTATGATTATTCTAACATAAGGCTCATATTTTACAAACTCAAACACTAGAACACATGTCAAACAAAAATGAAATACTGTAAGCCTCCTTACCTTTGCCCCAGTACTCCTACCACCAAGCATCCTATCCAGTTCTATTTGACCTGTGTCTAATACCTTAGTCTTAATTCTCCTCTTTAATTGTGTATTACTTGGTGCCAGATACCAAAGAAATTCTGCATTTCAAGTTGGACTTTCAAAACAGTCTATATCCACATTAAGGGTTGTCCAGTTATGTTGTACAGATTGCAAACCTATATAGTGTAATTGATTAAAAAAAAATCATGCACAGACAAAGCCCAAGTGTTTATAGTGTAAGGCCTTGTTCACACCCCTTTTACATGGGTTTTGTTAAACCGGGTTAAACTGGCAGATTCTGACATGGATTCTCTTCTATTGTTCATGACAATATACCATAAATATAACTCACCTATGGCCAATAGCTCTGCTATGATTTTTGGTGGATTTCTGTACCATCTCTCCTTATAAAGTGTGCACCATTCTTAGTCTTTGCTGTTCTTATTTAACTGTTTAGACATCAGTGATTCTGGAAACAACCTTCACAAAACTAAACGTTTCATGAAGGAATGGACAAAACTGAGTAACATATTCACAGGCAAAAAGTTGTATCCAATTCAACATCAGAAATTCATTACAGAATGGTGGATAAGATCTACGTGGATAAGATGGGTATTTGGACTATGCAGCTATTATAATAGTCTTGGAGAAAGATGCCTGTAGTTGTCTTATGCAAAGACAGCTGATAAAAATGCTCAGTTAAGACTTGTTTTAAAACTTAGACTAAGGAACAAATAGAATCTTTTTTGGGGAAAAAAAATCAATTTCCTACCAATATGTTGGTAATATAACACCTGGATAGGATCATGCATACTTTCCGCAGTTTGCCAAACCTCGGTGACTAACACCCAAAAACTAACAAACATCTTTCCAGAAATAGTCCAAGCTGATTTTGTTTTGTTTTTTTTTACGAACACAATAGAAAAGCTCCACTCTGAGTTATCACAAGGCAGGAAAGATTAAAACAGCTAACCTTTCAAATTCTTATGTAAAAGTTGGTTGTAAGATGGATCTCAATGTTTTAATAAAGAAAAAGCCTGAAAGAAAAAAAACTTACCTGCATGTGACATTTTAGGCAAAAGGCTGAGTTTGAATGAAGCCAGGGGAAAGGGAAGTAACCACAATCATATAATTGAAACCTAGTTAATCTTATGCAGAGATTAGTTCTACAGAATTATTACTAACTTACTTCAAAATTTGTGTATCCTCCTTTCATTCTGCCATTTGCTTCCATCTCATATACTTCCTTCATCCTGGTTCGCCTGCTCATTCCCATCCGTGACGATTGCACTATGAAGTGTTTGGTTTCCCAAAACTGCACTTGTGTACTTTTTAACATCATGACATCAATACTGAACAAAGACTGCAAGCTCTTCGGGGGCAGCAGCCTGCATTTACCTGTTGCATAATGCACTGTGTGCATGTATGGGCCTTACATTCAAAGGAGCAATAATAGAAATACAGACTGTTTTATAAGTGTACTTCGTGCATTATCAATTTGATTAAAAGTATCAGGGACACTGCTGTTCTCCATGACATGAGAGCCAGTTGTTCCTGTCCCAATGACCCCACCCACACTTTAAATATCAGAGATGCTGATTCAAGTTATTCAAGGAAAGCAGAAAAACAGGATGTGTAACTATGAAGGCCACAGTGAAAGGATGCTGTGATGTCTTGAAGCTAAGAAACTGAAGTGGTCATTTGCATTGAGAAAGGAGATAAGGATTATCTAGTACATTAGAATTTTCTTGCTCTGGTTAGACACTATCAGTTTCTCTACCTCAGACACAACATCTGAAAATTACTTCGATACAAAAAAGTTGTTATTTTCAACATTAACAGACCACTTTCATTCCAAAAGCTGTTTAATAAATCTTTCTTCCCACTAGCAGTAACTGTGCCAGCTGCAGTATTTTGCTATGTGAAAGAGACAGTAGCCCAAAATACTGATCTTAATTTTCCAGTACTGCCAAGCTGAATTCTAATGTAGTGGATAGGGCAGCCACAGAGACCCTGTTCCAGCTCTCTGATCCTTGGTTTCAATTTTCCCAGAGGAAGTTAGAGCTCCTGGATCCCTACTTTAGCTTCTTCCACTGAAGCATATTCTAGCAGTAGATCAGGTACAGTGATGCAGGATTTTACCACGCTCTCTTCTGCCCCTCTGTCACTCTTGACTTACCTGCTTTGTCCAGGGAGAGGCATCATCTCACATTTACACAGTACAAAGATTAGAAAATCCAGAAGATTGGAGAGTCCAGTTCCCAGGGTTTGCAAAGCTTTTATGAAACCCATGGCCAAGATAAATGTTTGAATTTCTTGTATTTCCTTTACGTTTCAACCTTGTCTTTTAAAAAAATTAATAAATGCACGTGTCACTCTTGGCGTTGCAACCCCAGCATAGCTGCACTGTCCTAGTGTGTGTGAACATGCCAGATACATCAACTAGAAACTTAGAACAAAAGTGGAACTGACAAGTGTGTTCATTGTGTAGGATGAGAACAATGCAAAGTAAAAAAAAGTAATCAAGCAGCATATGTGGGAGAAAGGTCAATACATCAGATTTTTTAAACATTTTGTTAAATTAAACTTTATTAATTCCAGCAACAGAAATCTAGAGTCTTACCAATAGGCACCACTTAATAATAGCACTTAGCTTTCACAGAGCACTTTTCAGAGCTCAGAACATTTTGCATATTTCCTTGTTTCAGATTGATGGATTATATCAAGTAAGGATCATTGCAATCAATTAATCTGACATCCCATACAATACGGGGTGTAGGTAGCGACAGGCATGAAGTGATTTGACCAAGGTCGCTCAGCATATCAGTGGCAGAGCTGGAAATAGACACCCCCCTCCCTTCTCTCTTCCTGCACACATGCATCTCTTAAGTCCCAGTTGACCAGTCCACCAAAAATATCAGATGGAAATCTTATCACCAAAGAATGCTATTTTAGTCAGGACATAAACCTGGAATAAATAAGTTAATATTAAATATTTGCTCCACTAAGTCTGTCCTAAGTTACTCCAGAATGCAAAGCAGACTTAAAGCTGGCTTGACAAATCAGCTAAGACCTCACTTGTGTGTGGGAGTTGTCTAGGGATGCACAGAGAATGTTGCTGGGCCAGTGCTGACTCTGCACCACTTTCCCTCTTACCACCTAAAGCCTACAAGGGCTTCTTGGAGGAGTGGCTGCAGTACTGTCATTCCCTGGCAATTCCTGCCTGCCCCCCAAAAAACCCCAGAGGTTGTATTGGAGTTAGACCCTAATCAGAGGAACCCTGAGGCTCTTCTAAGGTGCTGGGAACCAAAATAGCCCTTCACCAATTTTGACAGTGTGTGTTAATGAAATCCTCTTTCCCTCCCACCTTCAGCTGTATCTTGGATTCTACCCTAAATAAAGTTGAGCCAGACTCAATTGTGTAGCCCTTAATGTACAACAATGAATCCCTTAAGGAACTAGAAAAATATGTAGTTATTGACTACACACAGAGCATGTCTGGCAGATGTAACAAAATGACCAATGTCATTATACTGACCTGGCAGGGAAATACAGTGACCACCAAGGCGGTTTTCCTACTGGTAGGGGAAAACCACAAATGTGGCATGGGGTAGTACCCTGACCGAGGCAATGCAATTAAAATGGCACTGTGTAGTGAGGGTTGCACCCTTTTCTGCATGTGGACAGGACTCCCTACGAGAGCCTCCTAGTTAGCTTACCTCCTCAACTTCCAGTGGGAAGATCTCAGCTACATGCCGACATTATGTTAATAGGAGACTCATCCCTAGCTTGCTCCTGCGGTCATACGGCTGAGGGCAAGTGAAACTCAGGGGCATGGGCCCATATGTAGGATGCCTACCAAAGGATTTGAAAGTATCTGAAGCCCCAGGCGGGGGAGGAGGATGGTTGCCAGTAGCAGGGCCACATATGGTTCTTGAACGACTCACATGGATTTGGAATCGATTTGACTGGGGACACAAAAAATTTTCCTAAAAAAAAAAATGACATAATGCTCTTGGGACTTTACTGAAGAAGCTTAATTGAGACCCATGCTTCTAGTATATACTGTTCCACTTTATATCTTAGACATGATAAAGATAAAGAATGGCCAAACTGATACCTGAGTATGTGACATATACTTAAGTCCATTTGCTAAAACAATGGGGCACAAAACATGATTATTACAATTGTTATAAACATAACCTATACAACAATTACAAAATAAAAACATATGAACTTGGCAGTGTTCTTTTGGCCTACTAGTACATAATTCATTATCTAATAAGGTTTTCAAAAGCATGGCTTACTGAACTCTCAATATAATTTTTAAATATGAGAAAGCAAATGGTTGGACATTTGCAATCCCTCATCTCCAATATACTGGGGGCTGCTGTGGTGTGGGCACTAAGGCACACAGTTGACAACCCAGAGGCCACAGCAGAAGCACCCATGATGTGGCCTGTCAACAAATCTGCAAATTTTGTTAAACTCATTGTCACAAGAAATTAAAAAAGAAAGGATTGCCAATATATTGTCTCAGGAACAAGTTGTACAGATTGGGGCTTGTAAACAAAAAGAAAGAAAAAAAGATTTAAAAAGAATACTACTTTGGAACTGTTAACTCATGGCTTCTTGTCATCAGGCACTTCGTATTTTTAAAAAAAATCAATTTAAGATTTAACTACAACTAGTGGATTTGATACAGAGTACAACCTGGTTTTGTCCATGTTAACCAGTTAATGCTTGTCAGCATTGTGACACCTAACTGACTGTTAACAATCACATTACAATAAGATTACATTTCCCAGTGAAGGCAAGAAGTAAGGGGGTTGTGTATTTTCGCAAGACTATTTGTCCTAATGGGTTGATGGTGCTGAGGTCTTCTTATGAGACTAGACATGCTAATCCTAATAAAAACCGGTTCATTGCTTATCATTTACAGCCTGACAAAGCACAAGAAGTAGGAGCAGGTCCTTAATCAGAAACATCCAGCTGACATGTTAACCAGTGGTTATGTAATAAGTTAGAGATAAAAAATACCTATATTATTTTATTCATTCCTTGAGGCTGTCATAAGCTTGTTCCATACAATATATTCTCCAGTGTCTTATTAGTTTGCTTTTAAATGTCATGAGGTATAGAGATTTCAACCGTTTAGAGACTGGTCCATGGACACACACAAGAGAGAATTGGAAATGGTGTTCAGCCGTCAGAGCAGCGAGGAAATGGAAGTCAGGTAGCACCTGCTAAGGAAAGCATGGGCAGGAGTGACTGGAAGCCTTCAGAGGAAAGGTGAAGGAGGGGAAAACGGTATGCAACTTCCATGAGGAGCTATCTTTGGATATATGAAAGTGGGGGTGGGGGTAGATCAATAACAGGATTTGGGACACAGGAAACTTCTACAGCTGGGGTTCCCAAACTGTGGAGCATGGATATGTGGTTGCTCACAAAGCCATGGTGAGCCATCTGCAGATCACAGAGCCTTCTCCGCCCTTTCCATTGATAACATCGGTGATATGGGCACATGGAGAGATAGTCTGAGGCTTGACAAAGGCCTGTTGGGTCCAAACAGTTTGGGAACCACTGTTCTGGAGAGGAGGTTAACAGGAAAGATGGCTAAAAGGAAATAAGAGGCAAAGGTACTGAGAGGAAAGAAGCCCCCAGATCAATGGCCATGAACAAAGTTCCAGTACTTTTCTCCCACAGGCAAATGTGGGCCTTATCTACACTACCTGGTATTACAAACAGAACAGTGAGTATGTCCACAGCTCTCCAGTGGCAGCATATCCCCTTTCAGTCAGCAGAGCAATGCCTGCTCTGACAGCATCAGAAGGCTGCTATTACCACAGGGAAGCCTCCAGAAAGTGTGTGTAAATTCACCTAGCAGTTGTAGCCCCTTTAACAGCTGGTGCAGTGGGTAGGGATACATTCTGGTGCCATCCCTGTGCCAGTGTCTGTCTGCTGGCAAAGGGCTTGTCATACAGGCATGCCCTGTCTTAGATCCGGTCTGCAGTACAGAATTTGGAGTATAATAAAAGATACAATTTTACCCAAAGAACCTTGTCTGCGTATGTCCTTAGACCAACCCAGCTACAACCTATACCTGAGGCTGTAATCTGTGAGCAACATAGCTGTGCCCCAAAAGCCCCTAACATAAAACACAATTGTACTGTCCAAATCACGGTTGTACTAGTGCAGCTTATTTTGCTTGGGGAATGGTAAGAACAGGTGTAGTTTTGCTGAAACAAGCTGTCTTCACAGTAGAAACATTTGGCTGAGAAAAGTATAGTGTTGTATATAGTGCACAGCATAGTGCTGTATATTATATTTTTTATAGTAAGTGTTACCAGCTCATCTACACTATACTGTCTCAGAATAGATATAATAGCAATGGTTGTTAGTGGACAAGCAGCTTATACTATAAGGAGCTCTTGTACTGATATAGTTAAACCATCTCCCTAAACAATAAGCTGTAGCAGTAACAGGCCTCTTTTGACAAGATACCCTCCCTTCTAATATAAGTTATGTCTATTTGGTGGAAGTGGTGGGTCAAGGGACAGTGGCAGTGTAACTATGTTGGTTATGGATGTGCATTTCATGCCTCTAGCTGACATAGCTCTCTGTCACAATTTTGTAACATAGACCTGAAAGGAGTGTAGGCAGTCTCAGTGTTTGAAGATTGTTTCCAAGTCTTTAATTAATTAAAAAATACAAAATATTTCCAGACAAAGAAATCTTTACACTTAAAAAGTTCAAGTAGTAAATAAAAAATGTTAAAGCACACATTTTAGGCATTAGGTAAATTTTAGATGAACAATTAGCTGCTAGAAATAATTCTAAGATAAATTCTTTGTCTGTTCCCTCATCCTCTCAATTCATTCAACAAAGCTCCATATCCTGGTGTTCTATGTACTTTACTCATGAAAACTCTCAGTCAAAACTTAAGGCAAAAATCATACATATACTGGTCTCAGAGTCATCACAGTTTAGTGCAAAGCTGGCAAGTACATACTCATTGCTTCCAAACCCAAGGATGAAGTAAGTCATAAAGAAAAAAAATGTTGAAATTCTGCAAGGTTGTTGGTTGTAGCCTTGTAGGTCTAAGGACATAGGCAGGCAAGGTTCTCTGGGTAGATGTGATATCTTTTATTAGACCAACTAAATAATTGGAATAAAAGTTCTTTGCATACTTTCAGGCACAAACACCCTTCTTCCCAATGCTTAAAGAAGGGTGTTTGAGCCCAAAAGCTTACACAGAACTTTTTTCCAATTATTTAGTTGGTCGAATAAAAGATATCACATCTACCCAAAGAAACTTGCCTACATATGTTGAAATCCTAGTACTTTTACAGAATTTTCTTTAATACCTTTCATGATCCAACTATAAACCCTTGTGGTTCCTTCAGTTGCTGGGGCTGACATCTCAACCATCCATGTCAATTAAATGGCAACTCAAGAAAGGATTTTTAACTGAAACATTGCTGACAAATCATACATATTCAGTTCATGTTGATCCCTTTGTTTTGTCTTTTTCTCCTCTTCAACAAATGGTAAACTGCCAAGATCTCGATTAAGGATACCAATTGTATTCCTGCTTGTCATTTGCCCCGTGTGTATGGTTGAAGATTAATCCTAGAGTCTCTGTAAAAGACACTGTAGTGTACATCATTTAACAAAACTATAAAGGAAAGGTGAAAATTAAAGCTGAGGGTGAAACCTATTGTAACTGTATGTCATAAAAAGGTAGTCTGGGAGACTGAAGGGGAGAAGACTGGTATCATGCTTGGCACCACAATGAATGAGAAAACAAGCTTTTTACCTGTGGGGGCCTTAATACAAAGCCTGATTTAAAGTACAAATGAGCATGGGTTTGATTAATTTGTCCTAGTCCCCACTGCCTGATTATCCACCTGAAAGGCACCCCACCTGTTGAAGGATGCTGGCATCCTCCAAAAATGACACAAAAATGTCAATCAGAATGTATATGAACTGTCAGTAAGATGCAATATAACTAAATACTCCACCAGTGCTCCATCTTCTTTTGCTTCTATGTTTGTTTCATTTTTACATACTATTTATCCTTCTTATGCCATATGTCACAAAGATATGTAATACAGGCTTATTGTGTAGTATATAGTCTAAGTGAGGTGAATATATGAGTTGTGGTTTCTCCTGTAATTACGGCTGATTTACCTCCAAAGACTTGTGTAAACTCTGGCCTATTGTTTTCGAGACATAACTTACTTCAATAAAAATAGTGGGGTTTGTTTTTTTTGAAAACCACAACTTCGCCACCCAGTTTGACACACTTCACCCTGATTTGCCCTCTTTTCTCTGGAGAGTCTTGTTCTTGAACCTGCAAGTAATGTGTCTAAATTGAAGATCAGCAACATAACTTTATAGAAAGGAAATTTAGATAGTGCCGACATTTACTTCTGTAACCTAATTAGAGCTGGTGATATTAGTCCCTCATTATAATAAAAGGCAAACTGCTTAACCAAGCTTAGAAAATTAAGAGGAGGAGGAGCAGGAGGAGTAGGCTTCCGATTTCATGGAAACTGAAGGTTTGTATAAGTCTGGCTACTTGGAAACTTGTCAATAGGAGTGACAGGAAAGTCTTGGGTTATCCCACTGCTTGCAGTCAGAAAAAGAACTGGGAAATTTAGATAGCTGGAACTATTGTGGAATAAAGCAAAAGTAGGTTTGGAAGGGTACACTACAGGTCAACGTCCAACTGTAAACCGTGTGTCTACCAGGATTATTTAGCTGGGGATGGCAGCAGAACGTGGTTAAAAGGCCAAACAAAGGAAAAACAATTACATTGCTGTCCCAATTAAATGGGACAGAAGCATATACAATAAAGGCCGCTGAACTGAAGTGGGCTACTTTATAGGAGTAAGTAATCATTGAAACATGGCTTTACCTGGAAAGTGAAGGGAATTTTAAAATACAGGCATTTGCCAAAGGCCACTGCTCTAACATGGACTAAAATTGAGCTAGTCTGATTCAGGGAACCACAACAAACTCCCCGTGGCTGTTGCCTACACCGCGTTCAAGCCCAGCTTGATTGCAGTGGGGAAATGGGGCCCAAGGCTTTGATAGCATAGTCATAGGCTGTTTCAAACTCCACACTGAAAATTCATGATTTCTTTCCTATTAACATAGAAACAGATGTGTACTATCTTGTCATTTTTTTCATGTTTGTATGTCATTATCACATAAAGGGCAGAAGACTGATCGTGAAGGAATTGTAATTATTCAGCTAGGATCAGTGCTAGCGAAAAAGCAAAAGCTATGTTTACAGAGTCAGTGCAGGATTCCCGCAATGGCTAAAAGTCTTGGGTTGTCATCCAGACTAATAAGCACAGGACAGACTGGTAAGATGGAATCACATGAAGTTAAGAGGTCCTAAACTATATTGTGGGATTTGTACGATAGGATGTCACGACAGAATTCATATTCATGGATTGTATGAATTGACAAGTTTCTCCCAAACTTTTTTCAGGCTACAACACTATGTTTTTCCAGAATTCTAGGAAACAAGCCAAGTGCGATAACTAAGTTGGAAAATTTGTTTTGCAGAGTGTAGTAGCCAGAACTCAATCCGAAATATTCACATGGCAGAAATTACTAGAGAGAGTACATATGATTTGCCAATAAAACAATAATCCAGTGATCCTTTGGGTCAGGGAACAAGCGGGGGGGGGGGGACACGACGGTGAGCAGAAGAAACTAACTTTTGTTGAAAACTTCCTGAGCATTATTGGTGATAAAATTGCCTGCTTTCCTAACACTAGGAAGGCTGAGTTTATTTAAATGTGATACCCTGTAAGGAATTGTGTGTGGAATCCTATACAGTTTGCGAAACCTGCTGCAGAGAGGTGAGACATATTTGAGAAACAATTACAAACAAAAGTTAAATTCCTTCCAGTTAAGCCTAAATTATGGGGAAGGGTTACAGCGGCTAATGTGATAAGCTGGGATGTAAAACATAGTATGTGCAATGAAGAGAAGGCTTTTAAAGATACAAGTAACCTAACAAGGAGATGGTTTGAGTAAGCTGTAAAAAAAGAGTGATATAAGTTAAAAGGACACATGGCTAAACAGTTTTAAAGAATCATTAAAAAAAGAAAAGTATTTGATTGCTACAATTTTCTTTGATTAAAAGAAGCAGAATTTAGAGAATCCATAATAGGGATTTGGATACAGGGTAATGAAATGATCTGTTAGAAGAGCTCTCTGTTATTGCTGTTATGCAAAAGAAGAAAATAGTCTGCTACATATATGCAATAGGAATCCTATTTCCTAGTATGGTGAGAACGAATTAACGTCCAGAATAAAAATGAAAATAGTTGTAAAAAAAGGCTGAAGATGAAAATATCAGATAGTGTACATTCATGAGTTACTAATGTGACTGCAAAGGGATTAAAAATCCCAATAAAATGTTAGCTAAATAGTATGCCTGAGCAACACAACAGTTTAGTAGATCAGTAGTTACCTTTCTAGACTTGAGACACTCTTGGATAGTCTAGACACACCCTGGTTGAGAATCGCTAGGCTACATGCTATTAACTTAGGTGTGAAAACCTAGACTCCGGACCATGCTAGGGAATGCCACAGTGTAATATGGCATTCCTGCTCTGCACATACTATATGGTAGCATTGCAAATTTACCAATCAGCATGTCTATGGGAGAGGGCTTATATGTGAGTGCCCAGCAGCATAGTGCACAAGGGGAAGGCATGCTATCCTTCATTGCAGAGCTTCATAGCATAGGCTGGAGGCAGTGTAGACATGCCCCAACTAGCATTTTTTTTGTTGCAGGTTTCTGTAGGATTCTGACTGTCGACTCTCACTGTGGACCCAGCCTGCACTTTCTTAGGGATGTCTCCTCCATTGAGCTCCATTGTAGATTTGAGAGGGTCTACAATAGAGAACCAAGCATTGTCTTCTCATATTGCTTTGTTGTTTTGCAAAGCTTATTTTTCACCTTGGTTTAAAAGCAATAACCAGTGCAATGGATTTAAGGAATTTTTACCCCAAATTACAATAAATTTCTCAAGAAGCAATCTGGATGCCAAGTTAGGCATGGACAATGTAGATTAGATTTACCAGCAAGGAAACAGGGCAGAGTGGCTGCTATAACTAAATTCCTGAAACACTGCCCTTTCATTGCACTCTGTCAAAAATATCTTTTGTGATTAGCTTTTGGGTTTTTCTGTAAAAAATGGGAAGTTACAGAATTTTGATACACCTACCTGTGAGAATTCCAAACTTGTGTAATTCACCCAGTATCAGTTTTGAGGAAAAGAAATGCAAGTGATGTAAGCATTTTGTAATGATGCACCCACCTTACACTTACCTCAATTAGAAACTTGGTAGTTTTGAGAGCAAGATCTGATTAAAAAAACATAAGAAAGAAATGTGTGTACCCTATTATTGTTTCTTTACAATGTACAAAAACTCTCTCAAAACATGTTCCGTTAAAGGAAAAAACTGCTTTTTCTTTTTTAATTAAAATTAGTCCTCACATCCATGTCTTTGCTAAAAGATCTTAACAGGATCTTATGAAGTCTTGGCTTATGATGTCACACCGCACAAGGCTGTATTCTAAGATGATGATGCATGTTTACTTGCTTAAGAAGTAGGAGATGCTAGGGCTTTCCTCTGTTGAAGTTTTGCTGCTTTTACTATACTGACAAAGTGGAAGAACTCTCATCTCTCATGATGTGGACACAGTTATTATATATATACACACACACACACATATATGTACATATATCTATATCTATATATATATATATATATATACACACATATACATACACAGACATACACACACATACATATCAGCTAATTATTTATCATATATATCTATAGATATATGCATATAAGCTACTTATTTTTGTTATTTATTATTTATTACTACTTACTACTTATTACTTATTAGAACCAGACTAGATGGAAGCTTGTTCAACATTGTAAGGTTTGGATAAATCCAAGGTGAAAGAACTGGTTCTGACAGATTTCCTGTTTGCGGATGATGCGGTCTTGGTTGCTCACAATGAATCTTCCCTGCAGAATCCCTTGGGCAGGTTTTCTGAGTCATGCAAGAGCTTTGGGATGGCAATTAGTTTCAAGAAGACCGTGATCATGTACCGAGGGGTGAATGAACCAATACCTGACATCATTCTGGAGGACAAATCTCTTGGCGTCATTGACAGTTTTTGCTATTTGGGTTCTACAATCAGCAGGAATCTTGACCTTCAGACTGAACTGACTAAAAGAATTGGGAAAGCAGCTAAGAATTCCATACTATTACAGAAATGTGCGTGGAATAACAGCAAACTATCAGCTAAGGTGAAGATGTGAATCTATGAGACTTGAGGAGACCGTATCCCCAAGAATATTTTTTATAGTGAGATTTGAGATGGTGCTAGAAAGCGAGGTCACCCTTTATGGCAGTACCATGATGTATGGAAAAATTATATGAAGTCGTTTAGCATCAATGTAGAAAGCTAGGAGGACTACACAGAATCCCATTTGATCTAGAGGGAACATTAGGGCCAGGGTACAGCTCAACATGAAGCGGCTTTGATCCAGAGGATGGAAGCAGAGTGAGAAACCAGAAAGCAGCATGCTATAAACTTGGACTCCAACTCAGACAACATATGGATCTGTGAAACTTGTAACAAGCTTTGTCACTCCCGAATTGGGCTTGTCAGCCACAAATGGATTCATCAAGCATCTGACTAAACCTCTTACATGTACACCATGATTCAGGGAATCGAACGTTGCCTACTAGAAAGGCTTTTCATCTGCAAATCTCAAATGATATTTGCAAAGGAAGTCAATCTTATTATCTCCATTTTAGGGATGAGGAATTATGCCACAGAGAGTTAAAAGTGACTTGCACAAGATCAGCCAACAAGCCAGTGTCAGAGCTGTGGCAGAAACTAGTTGTCCTGAGTCCAGGTCTACTTAAACCAACATAGGTTGTTTGGGAAGTAGAGTGAGCTAGAATGGAATAATTGGATCCATACTTGGGCTTTTACGGGTAAAAAGTTAAAAAAAAACCACCTTCTGAACCAAAACAACTAAGATGGTTCAACTCTGAAGTCAAGCTTTATAGCAGAGCATCTGCTCCCCAGAAACTACATTTGAATCTTGCACTTTTCAGAGCGTGTTGAAGGGCTGTTCAGTTTTTGTGACTGAAAATAAGGAAAGAAAGAAACAAACAAACAAACAAAGAAGTGTTCTGGTACAGTTGTGACAGTGTAGTACAAGTAAGCGGCTTAAATCAGAAGGCTCCTTTCCTAGAAGAAATCCCTCCTTTCCTTAAGCTATAGTGACACATTGACAGGGCCCTTCTAAGTGCTAAACATGTACTGTCACTCACACAAGAATTATTGATAATGTTCTTCCAAATATTTTTTTTTAAAGAGGAGGAAATTTAGTTTGAAGGATACCATAGGAAAAAAGGCTGTGAAGGAGGATTGAGATAAAGGCATGTTTTAGCTCAAATACCATATTTTTTCGCATACAACATACTCCAGAATAAAATATATACCTTGCTTTTGAAAGGCAAAATGAAAAGCAACAACAACAACATTTTTCCTTGTAGTAAGTAACTGAGTAGCAGCAGCTGGGAGCTGAAGCTGCTCATTGTTCTGTTCCCTGTGACATGCTGCAGATTTTAATTTTAATTTTACCCAGTAAGTGTTTTACCCAGTAAGTGACACAGCCTGCTCATATTTTTTGCATATATTGCACAGTCCAATTTCCAAGAGCTGTTCTTTGGAGGAAAGGTGCTTGTTGTACGTGAGAAAATATGGTAGCTTTATCTTGTGCAGTGCTTGTCTTCAGAGTAAACCCTGCCTCTTACTTTTTGGGCAAGGAGGTCCACAGGCTCAGTGGAACCAGGAAGGGTATGCTACACAGAGGAATAATCTTGGGAAGATGTTTAGGTGTTTCTTCTACTGCAGAGTTCAGCTCTGTGTAGACTCCTGCATGGTACCATAAGGGACTTGAGAGCAGCCACCAGGAATGATGCTTCAATGCATCTTCCAATATGCACATCTATAATAGCTTTGCCCCTTAAGGAAGGCAGACAGCCCTGGGGTAACAGTCCAGCTGTGGGCAATTAGCTTGCAATGAAAAGCATGGAGCATGAGCAAGGAGCTTGAGTAGGGGGAAGCTGTAGTTTGTAAGCAAGGAGCATGTAGAAGCTCAGTAGAATTTACCCCTAGAAAGGGCCAGTGCTAAAGGGTCCTCCTCTGTTACCTGGAGAAAGGCTAAAGGGTTTCTGTATTCATTTATTTGGGCCAAGGAGTATTCTTTTCTGATGTGAGGACTAACTGAAAGACTCCTAAGGAAGCAAACCAGATGGTGAGGCTGCAGGTACCCAAGCCCACTTGTAGACTATTGTTAGGAAGGCAAAGACTCTTGAGGGGAAAAAGCCTGTCTGTGGCAGCAGGCATACCAGCCAGTTTACATGATCCATTGGTTGCCCCCCCACTACAAGGACTGAGGCATAGATATTACTCATGTCAAGACTTCAGAGTGATAATATATTCACAATAGCTCATCAGCCACTAGTGGCCTAGGGAAATGGGGAAGATGCCTTCTCTTCCAGCTGCTACTAGATACTTCTGCTGGATACCTGACTGGTGCAAGCTGCTTACTAAATGCTCTAAATTCTTATGTTGGTTCTAAGTTCTTAAACAAATCAATTAATATTTTTATCTTGCAGTTTGATTTTTTTTTTCTTCTTAAATATCTATTCTGCTGGGAACCTGGGAATTAAGAAACCTGGGAATAGAGAAGCAGGAAAGTGGTATTAAGATAAACCAAAATAGGGAAGGTTCATTAAGCCAGATAACCTTTCCTTCTCAGGAAGATTCTAGCTTTTGCTTGGTCTGCTCTGCTAAGCTTCGAGGTAAATCAGCAGCCTGGGGACTGCTGGGAAACTGTGATTTTTAAAAAAAATGTTTTTTTGCTTTGCTTTTTATGTTAGGAA
This sequence comes from Crocodylus siamensis, assembly GCF_052110815.1. Classification (NCBI taxonomy): domain Eukaryota; kingdom Metazoa; phylum Chordata; order Crocodylia; family Crocodylidae; genus Crocodylus; species Crocodylus siamensis. The sequence continues at coordinate 138,869,326 of NC_143397.1, forward strand.
GTGTATATTCTGAAACGTGAGAGTTGAGATTTAAAAAAAAAAAAAACAACCTGTGTTCAAAATATACAATCCTGCTTTTTCCAAGTTTTTGTGAATTTTCAGGAGTGTAGAGCATCAGCTGGCAAGGATTCTGAACAATAGGGTGAAGGCAGGTTTTAAAAAACCCAAAAAACAGGAAGTGGGACAGGACACATTGAGGGGATAAGCCTGCTTTGAAAAAGCCTTGTCTAGGTCCCTCTACTCTAAATATGCAGCAAAAGCAAATACTGCCAGGTAGTTTTAGAGGGGTACTTTCACAAGCCCTTTAAAGCACGTAAACTGGAAGACCTGTCTGACAATCCCTTTATTCTGCTCTGGTCTTCCAGAGGGCAGGGCAAATGGGGAAAGAAACCACATTTCTGTTAACTGAATTTTAATTAACAGGAACCCAGAGAAACTAGGACTATGCTGGAGTGACTGTTTCTGATTAAATACAAAAACCCCTCCATCTCCCATGGTCCAGTCACTGCACAGCCTTTCATTTGGGTGTTGTCTGAATTACAGTGCATTAAAATAAGAGGAACTAGGTGGGTAATTAAGACTTGTATATGTCTCTTTTGAAATGGGATCCAGTAAATTCAAGACTAACGTTTTGAAAAACAGAACAGCAGATTAAAGTTTTGACTACACCGTGTTCTTAATAACAGGATGCAAATCATTAGAGCTCCTTCTGAAGCATCTCATGGGAAGACAGGTGATAAACCACAGAATATATCCTTTTCATTGTTTGGACACTGGGCTTTCCCTGAGTTTTCTTTTAATGAATATTCTTCTTGTTCAAAGCAACTCAGTGGTTCAGCTCTGATATTGTTTCAAAACTGTTTTCTCAAGGCCCTCCAGCACGTGGAGTTATGAAGAAAGTTGTTAGACTGGTTCTAACACATCTTTCCAGTACTGATAAGCAAAAGCTCACTAAAGTAATTCTGAATAAGATAAATGTGGAAGAATCTTAAAACTTTCTTAAGACTTTCTTGTGGAGTTCAAACTCAATGTGTTTTAAAATAAGCTGCTGATTTACAAACTGAAACACTCATTTGTCAGTTATTAAAAACTACAGGGATGTTGTACAAACTGTTTTGCAGAAAATCTGTCACATCCTGTTGCAGTGTCTGCTTTTAAACCTGTTTTGTGAGTACTGTGAGACTGAGTATACAACTGCAAGCAGCTTTGAAGCTGCATTAATGAATTTCAAAAAGAAAATGGGACATTATTGTATTTTGTTTGCTAAAGGTAAAACACTCCACAAATAACATGGTTTTCTTAATCTAGTTAACGATTTAATCTTGAACCCACTTTGTTTAACAATGCCATCATTAAAATGGTAATAGGCTTTGAGGTCCCTATTCAATGTGCTGGAGGATCATACCTTTGCTGCTATTGTTTCATCCTGTTTACAGAGAAGTTTTTGCAATTCAGGCAGGTAAAAGCAAGATATTCACTTAAGAAATAAAACTTCAAAATGACTTGTAGCTAAACCTTTCAAGTTTCTTAATAGGGTCCAATCCACCCTCATACAGAAGCCATCAATGACCTTGGTGGGATGCAGTGTGGTCTCTCTAGCCAGTGTTGACAGGCTGAGTTATAAACTATTTTGCATGGACTGTATTATAAATGATGGGTTAAAGAAAAGCCCAGATTACATTGTGTTTGAAATAATTTCAAAGAGCAGTATTTTATGCAATCATTTAGACTATTCTATTTGTACAGGTTGGTAAAGTGCTTTTCTAACACTTGCCACCCTTGTGCATAAAGGCTAGGTAAACCAGGTAAGCAATTAGCTAGCAAGAACCATGGCTGTAAGTCAGAACAGGGCATCCAAAAAACATAGCAGAAGCATTCTAATTATCTACATTCAAACTTCTTATGGAAAATGAACCTGAAACAATGACTTGTACAATTAATCTATGTCCCTTTTCCCAATTTCTCCTTAACTGGCCTCTCACAGGCAAGCTAAACCCATATACACATTGGGTATATGCCCTCCTCTGAGTTCATAGTCAAATATCAGCCTCCTGCAAACTGTAGACCTAATCCTCCATTATATCTATACTATGCTTGGTGTGGTATGGCTTTAAGATACCTTTGTGCTCCTTGTATCAGCAGGCCTGCTGGGGATCTGCCCAGCTCTAAGCAAAAATTAGAGCAGCCTCAAGGTCACTGGCATTTACGCTTGACTGAAACAGACTTTGCTACATCCAAGAATAGCTAGAAAGCATTAACTTTCTGCCAGCCCTCCTAGCTAACATCAGACTTATCATTACCTTTACACTAGGGATGATGTTTGGCCATTTCACTAAATCACCCTTGTAGTTTTATCATTTAGAGAGTTCTTCTGGGGGTGGGGATAAGCAGATTCCCCAAGCTATATAAATCTTTACAATATTAAGGAGGTATAATGGGGGCCCAGAACAGCAAAGAATCACCCCCAATCTGTCAAAAGGTGTTAAGCAAAGTAATTATCACAAAAAGTGCCTCACCTCTACAATAGCCATGATCTTCATAGGTATGAACCACCAGTTTGCCACATGTATCTGGAAGCAAAGGAGACATGTAGTAGTTTGCCGCCTCGGCAATGGGGGAACTGTAGTTTAACCTTGTGTGTAGCTCTGCAAGTATGGATCCTTGTGGGGTCCCACCAAGGAAAGTGAGACTCCACATGGATGCAGAGATCTATGCTATGTATCATGTGAAAGACTGGGCCCAATGATGGTGTTGTAAGTCTGAGCTAGTGTTAGGGGATCCAACAAAACCAAGCGACATCAGTGCTTGTTCACAAAAATAAACACAAAACCCCAAAGCAATTAAATTTATCTTAAAATTGTGGATAAAGGTTGTCTAAATATTTTCGATGACTACAGATAATGGGCTAAATTCATCCTTGCTCTTATTTATTTCAATTAAGTTTCAGAAGGGAAGAATCTGACTTGGAGTATTTAAACGTGTAATTAGCTTGGATTTTAAAAAATGACTAATGGTAGTTACATTTTACCATAAGTCACTTACCCTGATGTAAACTTTTTTTATTCTTAAATTTCACTTTTTACAGCAACTGACTTAATAAATTACACCTAATATGTATAAACTTCTCCCACAAAAAGCCCAGCAATGAGTCATCACATGTCCTTGAACCAAAGGGCATGATTGCATTTAAAAACTGAGAAATTAGCCTAGCTTCTAACAAAAGAGAGAAACTAAATGGATATGTATCTTGTTTACATCAATACCTGTTAATTCATACTTTAAAAAGGCAATAATTTGAAGTAATGGCAATAGCTGTAAACTATTTCTGTCATTTTATGAAATATATGCACACATTTCTGGGTTTAGCTACCGATCCAATGGATACTTGCTACATAGGCCTAAAATGAAAGATGGCACTTCCATCCTTCCAAGTGAATCAGAGCCTCTCACTTATATCAGTATAAATAAGGAGCAATTCCAGTGAGGAGGTGAGAGTGGTGTAAACCTGGTGTTAAATAAGAGCAGAATCATGGCCATGTCCACTAAGCAGGGATTTAGTGAAATGTGTGTGACAAAGTAACAAAGCAATGGATGTATCATAGTTCTCCTCTCCTGTGTTTCCTGCCTTTCAGTTCTGTCCTTACTCTGAAAAGCAGTGATTTGCCTCTATGAACAAAGATCTATCTCACTATAAGAAAAGCTGGAAACCAGACAATAAAAGCTAGGGGGAATGGGGAGGAACACTGAGTGACTGGGCCTAGAGTTGAATATTTTTGTTGTTCTTTTGGTTTTGTTTTTAACTTCTAATGTGTCGAGTTTGACACTCTTGTAAGCAGCAGGGCTGATGCAGCCTGTCTGTTAGCCAGAGAAGCACTTGTTATCAGTGAAAACTAGAAAGTAATGATCCTGAAAATAAAACAACTCCAATGTGGACTGTTCAGGCCTCATAGTTTTATAGATTAAAAAAGAAAACATCAGCCCAATCCTCCAAGGTGCTGCCTGGCAGATGGGAGTGCTCAGCACCAAATAGGTTTAGGTCCTAGGCAATCAGAAAGACAGATTATTCCCACAGATACTTCATCATTAGTTGAGTATATCTCAGGGATCAATTCTGAGGGATTTCCTACAGAAGGAAATTTAACTCGTGCATTTAACTCCAGCACAGGCAGAATGTTTTTAAAGTAGTTCATTTTTGTGCCTATGGTCGAGCTGCAACTGTTATCCAGCCGACACAATTCCAGCTTCCTCCTGCTCCATTAGCAAGGTTCACCTATATTTACTGCATCATTGCATCCAAGCCAAACTTGGTTACTGAGGCAACTAAGTTTTTCTTCTCAGAGGGTCACAGGGAAACACATCCTTCAGAATCCCTTGGTAACCGTCAGCCGGTAGAGCTGGGGAACATCAACAGTGAAATGCCTGCTTTCCATCGCTAAGGCTGCGCCGCCTGTGTCTGCAAGGGCGGGGGTAGGAGGAGGGCAGAGTCTAGTTACATTCCTGACCCACTTTCACATCCCCTCCCTCCTCCTCCATCTCCTCCTTCAGTGAGAGCAAAGCAGCAGCCACTAGGGCAGCAGGAGACTCCTTTTAGCAAGTCTCAAACACCCATAACCTACAGAGCAGTGTGCAGTCCCCTAGCCGGCAGAAGAAACTTGCAGCACTTCTGCATCTGTGCCACAGGAGGAAATGCAAACCCCAGAAGTGGTATCTTGTCTCCTACTTCTCTTTCCCCACACAGAGACTCAGATGGCCCTCTTCTCTCCCACTTTGCGCCTCCCAACACATATTCTATAGTTCCCCATCTCTCAAATACACTCTACGTGGCTGTAGCCCCCATTTCCTTCTTCTGATCTGCTCACTCACTGTGACAGCTTCAACCTTTTCCTCCTCCAGTTTTCTGGGACCTCCCCCAGCAGACAGGAGGCTGAGCACTGAAATACCTGCTCCTGGCCCAGGTACGGTGGAATTGGGGAGATGATGAGGGGGGAAACTCTGTCAGACTCTGTTCCTTTGTGCTGCCCGCAGCTTGCTCCTATCCCCTGCCCCTGCAGCAAGTTTATTGAAATTAAACACTTTCACCTGGTGTGTGTGGAAGACTTGCCCCACCTCTACCACCACACATGAAACCCACCTTTAGACACACTCCTGTCTCACACTTATCCACAACCACACTTTGTCTGAGGCAGAGGCCTTGCTCCCTTGCTGGCAGAGATGCTGCTGCAGCAGGAGCATCTGCCAAGTGCTGGGAGTGGTGTTTGTTACCAGTCACCTCTCCTCCGCTTGCAGAAGGTGGGGGAACCAGGAACACTGAGGGAGAGGTGAGAAAAACAACATCACTGATGCAAACTAACACTACCGGGCTCTTCAGTAGCATTTTCCACCCCCAGATCTTAACAGAGTCAGGCATAGGGGGCCCCTACATGGGCAATATTCTGCCCTGATTTTGAACCCTCCTCCACTGCTGGCTTTCCTGTACTGCTAAGTGAACAGAAGGGCCTTCAACTCTCCAGGACTTATATGCAAAGTCCTCTTCTCCACCTCTCCATGAGCTGCATCCCTCCAGCTCTTTGCAGCTCACATATACTAACACCTCCCAACTCCTCAAGTTGTGTTGGCCATATGTGCACATTCTCTATGGACCACATATATCCTACTCCCCACACACACTGCATTTCAGCCCCAGGACATGTGTGCTCCTTCCACAGGCCATGTGTGCATCCACTTATGGCCTATGTTCGAGCCCATCCCCAACCATGTGTACATCCTACCACACCTTGTAAGGTTGGGGTGCACCCTTCAAGGCAGGCTGGATTTCTTCCCCCCCCAGCTACCACAAATGGACCAAGTGTGCATCCTCACTCACTTTGGACCATTTGTATCACCTTGTGAGCTAGGTAAGTCCTTACTATGGGCTTGTTGCATGGAGTCCTGATCAAAGCAGAGCATGTCCTTTTGCCCAGTTCCCTCCCTGTTTTTGTATTCTTGAGTTCATCAGTGTCCACTCAGCACCCCAGTGCTGCAGAGCCTGGGAAAGCTGCCCTCCTCCCCTTGCAGCACAGTGCTTGCACAGAGCTCCGAGTGTCACTTGCCTGGTTCGGGTTGGTAACAGGCACCAGGGAGAGGTGGATGAGGCTGGAGCCTCTGGGGAGGCTGGAGCCCCTGGGAAGTCTGGACTCATGCCTGCGTTGCCTATGGAACACCACTGGTAGCAGCAGGTGGGATTCCCAGCAAGCAAGCCTGCTCTGGATGGAGAGAGAGAGGAAGACATCACTCTTTTTAAGAGGGCAGAGAAGCTGCTTACCTTATCAAGGGAAACACAACACTCTCTTCTGTTGTGCAACCCAGCTGGAGTCCTGACTGCTCTTCCCAGCTCTGTCACAAGCTCCCCACTCTAGCCTTGGGCATATCACTCGCCATAGCTCGCCTCTTGTTGGTGTTTTGCACTTGAAGCCACGGATCTCTGCAAAGGGCTTGGCACTCCCTGTGTGGAAAGAGCTAGAAATGTGCTATCTGTTTAGGGTTGTGTTAATATTTCATTTGTTGTTATTATTAGCAAATGAAGTGGGAAGTTTTCCATCAAAATCCTTTTCCGTAGAAAATTTGTTTCCCCACCAGCCACAGGAAGTATCTGTTTTCTTCCAAGAGTTAGATTTTTGTCAGTACATCTGAAAAAAAAAAGCAGCTGAACATTGAACACTTTTCAGTTTTCAAGCTTTGAAAATGTTTTTACCAAATTTTTATAATAAATGCTTTTTTCACATTTGCTATCAAAATGACCATGAGGGAGAGGGGGAATTTTTATAATTAGTGGCAGCTATTATTTTTTATTTTATTCCTCTTAAGGGGAGATGTATCATTCTTGGGTATAAAGCAGACTATAATTGTAAACAAGTGATTTTCCTCTTAACTTTTCTGCAGGTTAAATTATTGTAGTTTCAGTTCATTATGCATTGACTTTTTCTTCTTTACTGTAAGCTTGACTTTCACAATAGAGTATTCTCTGGGAAAGCGCTACTTTGCTTCTTGCAATGCTGTTTGGATAAGCTCTGATAATAAGCACTAGTAACACCTTAATACTGAGGTTATTTATAAATGTTTTATGCAATAGTGCAGTGCTGTTAGCTGAGTTCCTAGTGAGCTGCTCCCTACACCAGAGTTACTATTCTATCAGTCTGTGACTACTTCCTGGCTAGGTATAGATAGTCAAAAAGCCTGAGGTTGAATCAGTTCAATCTTTGCATGTTAGTCCAAACTGCGTAGACTGAACCAATGAGCAAGTGAACAGACATTCATTTTTGATTCCGGAAATGTAGCCACATGCCTGCAGTGGCCCAGACCAGAAGCCAAGAGGTGTTAGAGCACACCTCCCTACTTGGCTGGAGCAGACAGCTTTGGCCAAAGCTAGCCTGCCTACCCTGTGAAGGGAGGTTTGCAGGGCAGGTGAAAAGCATCCTGGGATGCTGGGGGACTGACAGTTAACTTGAATCTGGCAGGGATCTGGGACAGAAGTTCAATAAACCAATCTAACCCAAATCAGTTAAGTCTGATACTACATCCATCCAGGTTCATCTTAAACAGGTTTCAGCCATTTTGAAAGTGGTTTATGTACACTGAATTTCTGTTGTATAGCCCAGAAACACCCAAGGGGGTGTGCCCTGTCCTCCAATGACAGTGGTGGGGATCAGGCAGGGTGCTGATGGAGGGGCTGGCTACTAGAGCAGTTCCCTCTCCTCTCTGCAGAGCCAGGCCGAGACTGAGGGCTTAACTATATACAGTTTATTACTATAATAAGTACTTAAGATAAAACATGAAATATTTTCAATAAAGCTTAGCATATTACTCTACATATACTATCCCAAAATTCACATAAACCATATAAAACTTACAACATATATAATAGTACATTGAACAAGATAGTTAAGGTTACAACACGATAAACGCATATGGGGAATCAACTTATATAACCAAAATAAGTTAATAATGATATTTCCTAGACCTACCAAGTAACAATACAAATATACATATTAATACATTAAGAACATATAAACCATATAAACTTCCTTAAAGAATACTCATAGCTATATAGACCTTGACACAACAACAATCACCCAAAATAGGGAGTGCACTCAGTACCTCTCTGAGGGATTCTCTTGGAGCCCCTCCCCTTTAGGGCCCTGGGACATGGACATCCCGCAGTAGAGGGTGGGGGCGGCAGACCCTCCTGTCCCAGTGCTTGCCTCCCCTGAGGGGCCCGCTTCCCCAGCAACTCATGCTTCCTGTCTGAAGCAGCCAAGGCTTGTCCCTTGGAGCCTGATCCTGCGAGAGCCTCTCTTTAGCAGTGCCTTTGGCTCTCCTCGATGGTCTGGTGCCCCGCTCTGGGCCGCCCAGGGCTCTCTCTTTCTCATGAGAGCCGAAGCCTTACAGGCTCCAGTTTCCTAGTCTCACACTGAGGGTCCTCCCTTTCCCAGGCCCTGCTCTGAGCACTGGGGCTCTTTTAGTTAAAGGTGGAGTTGCACTGCAGGGCTCTGGAAACTTGGCCTAGGGCTTGGAGTAACTTGAACAGCCATAAGCTGCTCCCAGGTGGGTCCCATTCACTGGGTGAGGCCCGAGCAGCCACTAGCTGCTCCCAGGGTGGATTCTCCATGTGCCGATCTACACACCATGTGGGGCCTGAGCAACCTCGAGCTGCTCCCAGGGCCAGCTCTCCATGTGCCAGTCTGCACACCAACTGCCCAGTTGCTTGCCAGGTTCACAGGCTCAAGCTGGCTCAAGCGTCTCCTAGAGCCTGATCCCTGTGTGCCGAATTGCAAACCCTTGAAGCTCAAGCAGGTCCTGAGCATGACCGTCTCTGGAGCTCCTCTCTCCTTGCTGTCCCTCTTCATCTCTCCCCAGCATGCTGAGCATGCTTCCCTTTTATACTCTTCAGGGACTCCACCCCCGAAGTTCTCTGGCCCTGGCTGGCACGGTTCCGATTCAGGTCCAGTTGCTCCTTGCCCCCTCCCTTCGGAAAAGCGCAAGGCATTGCTTCCCTTGTGCTGCTTCCGGATTGGTGGGTGGGCTCCACCAATCAAACAGCAGACCATCGAGCCTGGGACTCAACCCAAGCCCCAAAAAGGTAAGCCTGCTACAATTGTGTTACAGATTTGAACCAGTTTCCAATCACTTATACTGGTTTATGTGTAATTTCTGTCCCTAGCCAGGCCTGAGACAAATTAAATTATGCAAACATTTCCCACATTAAAGATATTTCACAAAATGTCTGTTCAGCAACATGTCTGTTAGCATCATTAGCAACTCAAGAAGAGATGGAGGCTGTACCATGTCTTCTAGCATAGGATTAGATTCACCAGCATGATATTCACTTCAGAATTCCGGGGGCAAAAACCCCCAGTACATCAGCTATAGATGAAAATTCATTGCTGCCTTTATCTATCATTCAGGAGTTGTAGTGGAAACTAGATAATCAGAGGTTAAATGCAGGCCTAACACATTTTTGTTATACTATAGTTATGACTAAGAAGAAACTTTCATTCTAAAATTACAGTCTTGGCTGACATTTGACATCAACCTATCAGTGACAGGGAAGTGATATAAAAATTAGCTAATTCACTTCTGAGCAAGGAAAAATTCTACCTTAAGAAAAATCATTCAGGTTTTTCTGCACTTACATGACTTAAGACCAACTTTAGTTTTAAATTTAAACTTAATATATATTAGGGCTGTGTGAAACGACACCGTTCTGTTTCGACTTGCATTTTGACATTTTGATGAAACAGTGTTTCCTTTCAAATTTCGTTTCAATTCAAAACTGCTGTCCATTTTGTTTTGTCAAAAGTTTCGCTGTTTTGACACTGTTTTGACGTTTCACCCATAGGCTATAATGGGGAAGCTCGAAACAGCCAATAACTTTGTCATTTCTGGCCTGATTTGGATTAAACTTGCAGAAGTGGTAGCCCCTTCTGAGGACATGAAGCCAGCCAGTGTCAAGGAGATAGGGGCAGGGGTTTCAGGGAAACTGCACTGCAAAGTCTTGAAAGCAAAACCTCACGTCACATGTATGTGTTAAGCCACAGCAGGGTGAAAGCTGCAGGCATGCTAGCCCCTGCTGAGGCAATGAAGCCTGCCAGTTTTCAAGGAGCTAGGTGCAGGGGTTTGGAGGAAACTTCACCTGAAGCTGCTGACAAGCAAAATTCGTAACTTGCGTGACACTGTGTGTGTTGAGGCACAGCAGGGTGAAAGCTGCAGGTATGCTAGTCCCTGCTGAAGCCACAAAGCCTGTCAGCTGTCAAGGAGATCGGTGCAGGGGGAATCTGGGATCTGGGGGCCCTGCACCTCTAGCTGGTGACAGGCAACACTCGTGACATGGGTGGGTGACACTGTGTGTGTGTTAAGGTGCGCCCTCACTCAACTGACACCAAGGCAGAAAGCAGGGCAGTTCAAACAATGCTGCCTTTTATGCAGTTTTTCCATCCCTCCCCCAGAGCACTGGGATTGGAAGGGACCTCAGCGAAGGATGCCAGTCACTGGCCAGCCACACAGTCAATAATGAGAGCGCTCCTTCCCCCCTCTTCCCACTCCCTCTCCTGACTTTAGTTTCTGTTTCCCTGCAGGCAAGCCCAGCTCGAAACGTTTAGAAAATTTCGAAATATTTTGACTTGCCTCATTTCATTTCAAGGCTGTTTCGAAACTCTCTGTTTCATTTCAATCTTGCTGTTTTGAGCTCAAAACAAGTTGAAACAGCATCAAAATGAAACTGCCAGCCAAATTTCACGCAACCCTGATATATATATATATATATATATATATATATATGTATGTTCTGTTCCTTTTAACATGAGAGTACATACACATGTCTTTGTGGAATTGGGACTTTAATCTTTAATGACACCTTTAATCTTTACCAAACTTAAAAAAGATGAATGACATATAAATTAATACAGATTCAAATAATATGCACATATGCAGCATGCCATTTTCTGTATAAGATTGTATAATACTGTACCAAAAATAGTTACTCAGAAGTATGCAAGTGTGTGTGTATAACAGGAGTATTTTATGTTGAATACATGTATTTTGACACAGAAGACTGCATGCAAGATGCAGCCTGAATCTGCAGCCCACTGAAGAGGGCATTCCCTGGAAGAAAGGGAGCCCTGGGCTCTCCTGCTAATATTGTTGATGTATTTTCCATTAAATACTGGTAGTTATTGGATTAACTACATGAACAGCTTTGGAGGCAGAATTCAGCACTTTCCTCCAAAGGAGTCCTCTCATTAGAGGGGTACAGAGTCAGACACCATCTTGATTGCTTTTCTTCAGGCCCTATGACTCATAAAACCATTTCAACCAGTACTGTAGCAAGGGGGGGTGAGAGGGGCAACTGCCCTGGGCACCAAAGTGAAGGGGTGCCAACAGGTGCTGCCCAGCTGGGGCGGAGCATGGGATGGAACGGTAAGCAGCTCATCTAGGGGGGGACGTGGGGATGGGGAAAGGTGGCTCCCACCGCTGTGTGCACTCCTGGGCAAGCATGGAGCGGGGGCATGTGCCTCCCAGATCTGTGTGTGGGGTGAGGGTGGGCTGCCACTGTGAGCTTTGCCCTGGGTGCCAAACTTCGTTGCTACAGCTCTGATTTCAACCAGTGGTCCAGTTTAAGGAGGAAAATTGAAGATGTTCTCAGCACTGATTAGTGTGCAGTCTGGTGGTTGGGTGCTTCTATGCAAAGTGGGCCTGGTGGGTTCAACCCTCTAAGGCTAAATGGGGTTTATTTAGACTCCGTAACACTCTGCAGGTTCCCTGCAGGTTGGAATGAGTTGAGTGGGGATGATTTAGAGGGTGACACAAGGAAGTTCCATATGCATGAATTTTGCAGTAGACCAGAGCACACGTACCACCACATGCTGCAAGAAGCAGCACTGAGCACATGGCACTTCAAATAAAGATCTAACTTGTTGCAGTTCAAATGGAGTCATTTTGTTACTGCACAGAGCATTATGCATGAAACAGAATCCAGATTTCCCCATTCTTAGATGTGTGTCTTAACCACTAGGCTATTGGACAAAAGATATGTAAATCCTCTCTCTCTTACAGAATAGGATCCTACGATAATGGTACTGTGTAATGTACAACTTTGATCTCAGTATCTGAGGAGCAGGTTCACCTTTCCTCCTCACCATACCTATTATTTCCTTTTTTCTGCCTCTAGGCAAGTCCTTGTTTAGTGCACCAGAGGCGCAGAAGACAAGTCAGAAGGCAAGTCTCTGAGTGACCGAAAGAAAGAACCATGCACTTCCCCAGGCACAACACGGTCTGGGCTATACAACGTACAGTTCAACACAGTCATAACTCTTTTCAGGAGTGGGACTTCCATAAGTTCCATTGTTAAAGGCTTTCCTCCTGCTTTAAAAAATGTATTTTAAAAAGCAGGTATGTCAATCTTGCCTCAATGCATTTGGCCAGGGGTGGTCTTTAACATCTTTTTAAATGATACTAAGTGTAATTGTTACTGTCATAGGATGAAGTGGAAATATGCATACAGAAATTAGAAAGGAAAGGGGAAAATGTAGCCAAGGAAAAAAAAAGTGCAGAAAACCATCAACAAGAAATGCAAAAAATCCCTAATTCCATTGTCTTATCTAATATTTTCACTCAGGCAACTTTCACTATAGGTAACTTCTGTGCTATTCAGTAGGCTATTAAAATAACTGGGCTAGAAATCAATTTCCACTTATTCAGAATGGTTAACAATTGCAGCTGTATTATATAGTAGGCTGTTAAACAAATACTAAAATGCATATTTATCAATGCATATGTATGTGATTGGAACAAGCTTTTAGAAAGCCTGTTTTACATATTGTTTTTCATAAACAATACCTGTCTGTTAGTAAGCCTGCAAAAATGCTGTATAAGTGAACAAAGCCAGTAAAGTATTTCCAAGTGGAACTGTAGGGGGCTGTCTGCTGCATAGATTTCATACATGAAGTATTGCCTTATAGTAATCCAGAGTTAAGACTTATGAATTAAATTATTTATTTCAAAAGGTCCCTATGGATTAGAGAAAAAAATACTAAGGTATATTGTTAATTAGGTATAATCCCAAATGTGGGGACACTTATACAGGTATTTTGCCTGTAGAATTTGTATACTGGAAAGTATATACTTAGACTAAGCCTATATTAGGTATGTTTTGCTAGTATGCGTATTCTATACCAAGAATGTGCTTCTAGGTCTTGTCTGCCCTTAAAAGGACTTGCCTGTTTAGTGGTACCAGTCAGCCCCATTTGACAAAACCCCAAGTAAAGAGGCAGCCTGAACAACAGACAATATACTGGGCAAAAAGAGCTCCCCCTTCTACATCTACACCAGAGCATTTGCCAGTATAACTACATTGGCTATAGTGACGGGAAAAAAATCAGCCCCCTTATTCCCTCTTCCCACTTACCTTGCTAAGCCAGCAGAACTTAAAAGGAAACGTGGTCCTGATGCCAGCAAAATGGTGCTTTTGTCCATAGAGTTTATTCTAACTCCACCATGAGCAAAAAAGTGTGGTTTTGGCTGTAAAACCAGATCTAAACTAGGGACTTTGGCTGGCATAGTTACATGAGTTACACAGAGTTACACGCAGCTTTATGAGTTACACAACTATGCAAGGTCTGCTAAAATAACAGAGGAAGAAGAAGACCATAGCAGTAAAAATGATTATACCTGATGCAAAAATTGTTCAGATATGAGTTCTTAATATGGCCTGGTTTGCAGAGCTTCTGAGCCACCATAAGCTCAGCTGAGGTCAATTGTTGTAGACATCCTGCACCTCTGAAAGTCAGGGTAGTTGCTTAAGTGCTTGAGCATGCTATTGACATTGGGTTTAGGTACAGATTTACGTGCTTAACCTGAGCCACAGACATTTGGAAAATTAGCACTTTTTCTAAGTCACAAGACATTAGTTTTCGGTCCTAAAGGAGGTGGGGGGGAGAGGAATAGAAATAGGAAAGGTGTCATCCCCCACCCCCTTTGGTTCATAAATACCTTTTTCTGTCTCTGTAACAGACTTGTGTTATTCTGACAGTTTTTACTAAAAACAAAAAGGATCATCAATGTAGACCAGTGGCCCTCAACGTTTACTGGCCCATGGGCAACAATACTGAACAAGTAGCACATTGCAGGTAAGATCGCGGTTTGCTGCTCCCTGTCAACCTCCAGTTAAACTTTTAACTTCCTGTGGCCACAACCTACTTTGCAGGATCTCATGGGCAACATGTTGCCTGAGAGCCAAGGGCTGAGGATCGCTCATGTAGACAATGATGTATATGCAGTAAAATATAACAAACAAATAACGAAGTCTGTGTTCTGCAGAGTTTCCGTTCTCAAGGCACAATCACATTACAGGATTGTGCTTCAGGAACTAAGGCAGAATACTAAACTGCTATGACTCAGAATACTCTGTGTGATGAGCAGATCTTCAGGAAGTTCAGAGAAGAGGGAAGGAGGGAGCTCCATAGCTGGTTAATAGGGAGGCTGTTCCAGGTGTGTGACGCAGCAGGAAACAAGGCACAAAGGGCAGGATCAGAAGAGAAGCATGAGAGTTATCAAAGAGCTGCCTTCCACTCCAAGACCTACAGAAAGAAAAAAGAGGTGTGGGGGAGTAGGAGTGTGGGGGAAGTCTTCCAGAGCTGAGTTTTTATACCCTTCACCGCAGAGCAGATGAACTCAGGTGTATTGTGTGGGCCTTGCCCTTGCTGCTCTGGAAAGTGTATTTCTTACTAACTAACTAACATCCATGGACTAAACTAGTGGTGGCTGGAGTGCTGCAAGTGCACAGGAGGCCTCCCTGTGTGGCAGGTGGCATTTCAGGGAGGGGACAGGCAGCACAGCAGCACATAGGGTGGGCAGGGCTGGACACAGACATGGGTGAACTGGACGGCTGCCCGGAGCCTGGACAGAAAAGGGGCCCCAAAGCGGTAATTTTTTGGTCTGATTATCATTATTATTATCATCATTATCGCTGTGAAGTGGGGGCCCAATACTAAAAGTTTGCCTGGGGCAACCAGGAGTCTAAGGTGCCAAGGGCAGGAAGCAGAAGGCAGAGCAGGAGATTAGTCAGGGAGCATAGGGCAGAGCAGCAAATTGGGCAGAGGAAGGAGATCAGAGCAGCACTCAGAGAGGGTGCAGAGCTAACTTGTACCATGCCTGCCAGAAAGGTTGGACCCAATGCACGAAACTGTACCCCTGACTAAGGTACAGCTCACCTGGTGTACTTTGTGGTCAAACCAACCTCAGGAGAACACATGCACATTAGTTACCCATCGGTAAAAAAGTGCATCTTTTTTAGCAGCAAAGCCAAGACCCAGTTTTACCTTAGCTATCTCCCTCCGTAACTGGAATTTCAGCAAGTACCTACACTTAAGATTAATGCTGTGTGGCATTCCCAGGCAGGCCCCACCTCAAACATAGCCTACCTTCCTTCAGGCCTCAGCATAGCAACCTAATTCTTCTCCTGCCTGAGGCAAGCTTTGTACTTGGGTTTAGGAGCAAGGCTCCTACTCCTATGAGATGAACTGCAAACACGTTCTCTTAACTGATTATCAGGCAAAAATCCGTCCCATGATAGGAACCTGAATAGAAAGTGCCGTCTAGGGCCTCATGGCTAGGAGGAAGGGTTCCCGTTCTTCTTCCTCCCTCCTCTACCCAGGATTTATAAATCTGCTTATAATATCTTTTTCTTAATTACAGAAGTAATATATTTAAAACATATGTGCTTCCAATAGTACTGTATCTCTTTTGAATGCTGTCAGGCTTCTCCCACCCCTGCCAATAAAGCCAGAGAAGGTACTTTTGCATCTGGAAGCGATCACACTACCCAAAAGACAACACACTGATACAGTTAATTATAAGGAATAAACACCACTGGAGCTAAAACCAGCCTCTAGATCTAAGTCAGTATTCTGCTGCTGAGCTAAAGAAGGTCCATTATGTGCACTCCTATTATAGCTGTCAGAGCCCCTTTTGCACATAATACAGATTTCTTCACATGCCGCTTGGCAGACAGCCAAGGGATTACAGCATGGATAGGATTTTATAACCAATTCACTTTAAGGTCAGGCAAACCCTGAAACTCCAAAAGGTTGGTGGAAAGGTTTGTGGTCTCAGCTACCTTTCAGCTTATTTTCATTGTCAGTCTTTTATTTGGGGAGTCTAAAATCTTTTGCTGGGGGGATGAGTAACTCTTCACTTACCCATTATTGGTTATCATCTCTGATTTATATGGTAGCAAATAATGTACAGTGGACAACAAGATATTCCTTCCCTCTCACTTTGGATGAGATTTGCTTTTGTGTTAGAAACAGGAAGAGATCTGTGCATCACTTATGATATCTGTTTAGCATTTTACGTTTGTAAGAGAGACAAATTCCTACATAGATACATGTTTGAATAGGAATGAGTATATAGGAATGAGTGTATAAGTTTCATCAGAAGTTTTCATGAAAAGGCTGCTTAAGCATTTATCTGGGATAGCATAGGAACAGCCCATCATGCAGTCATGCAGAAGATTGGACAAGGTGATCCTTGAGGACCCTTCCAACAGTAACTTAACTAAAGGGGGATGACAGGGCAGCAGCCCTGTGTGCTGCCTTTGGGGGTGAAGGGGGTACAAAAGCAGCTGTGGTCCCGATGCTGCCACAGTAGCCATCCACACTATCCCATGCATTAGTGGCTGCCCTGGGCGTAGAACTGCCCTGCTACATGTCTGTCTTCCAAACCCATGATTCTATGATCCTATGAACTTACCTGGGGAAACCTTTTAAAACACACCCCCATTCATATCTAAATGCTGTGAATTTCAAAATTACAGTAAAAAATCCATGCACTATTAAGCATGGGTAGACAGTTACAGTACCTCAGACATTGTTGAGTCCACCCTGATATCTCTTTCTGGACTTTCAGAAGGCCTTCGACACTGCCTCTCACCCCGTTCTCATTAAGAAACTGGGGGACCGTGGTGTCGACACCTACACAGTCAAATGGGTCACCAACTGGCTGGAGGGCCACACCCGAGAGTGGTGGTGGATGGGTCATTTTTGACCTGGAGGGATGTGGGCAGTGGGGTCCCCCAGGGCTCGGTCCTCAGGCCTGCACTGTTCAACATCTTCATCAGTGACTTGGACAAGGGGGTAAAAAGCACCCTGTTCAAATTTGCTGATGACACTAAGATGTGGGGAGAAGTGGGCACACTAGAAGGAAGGAATAGGCTACAATCAGACCTAGACAGGTTACAGGGGTGGGCAGAGGAGAACAGGATGGGATTCAACACTGACAAGTGCAAAGTGATGCACCTGGGGAGGAAGAACAAGCACCATACCTACAGGCTGGGGAACTCCCTTCTCATCAGTGCAGAAGCAGAAAAGGATCTTGGAGTCATCATTGATGCCAAGATGAACATGGGCCGGCAGTGTGGGGATGCAGTTAGGAAGGCCAACCACACCTTGTCATGCATCCACAGATGTATCTCGAGCAGGTCCAAGGAGGTGATCCTCCCCCTCTATGAGGCACTGGTCAGGCTGCAGCTGGAGTACTGCGTCCAGTTCTGGACAACATGGAGAGGGTCCAGAGGAGGGCCACTCACATGGTCAGGGGTCAGCAGGGCAGGCCCTAGGAGGAGAGGCTACGGGACCTGAACCTATTCAGCCTCCACAAGAGAAGGCTGAGGGGGGATCTAGTGGCCTGTTACAAACTAGTCAGAGGGGACCAACAGGCATAGGGGGAGTCCCTGTTTCCCCGAGCACTGCCAGGAGTGATCAGGAATAACGGTCACAAGCTGGCAGAGGGTAAATTCAGATTAGACATCAGGAGGCGCTACTTCACTGTCAGGGCGGCTGGGATCTGGAACCAACTTCTAAGGGAAGTGGTGCTGGCTCCTACCCTGGGGGTCCTTAAGACAAGGCTAGACAGTCACCTTGCTGGGGTTGTTTGACCCCAGTACTCTTTCCTGCCATGGCAGGGGGTCGGACTTGATGATCTGCTCAGGTCCCTTCCGACCCTACTAACTATGAAACTATCCCTACTCACCTTAAAGCCGACATCCTAAGCAAATTTATACCTGTACGGTATGCATCCAGAACGTGAACAATTTGAGCCACAATCTCCCCAACACTGTGCCACTCATAGCAAACCAATGTCAGCATCACTCTGTCCACGTCATTTTTCTATGGCAGTGTTTCTCAACTGATGTGACACAATTTCCCTGGGGACAAGAGGAGGCAAACAGGGTGGTGACAAAATGTTGACAATAATATTCTGATATTATAAAAGCCTAAGTCTGTCTGTCTGTCTGTCTGTAACGCTTTATTCACACTTTGATTGACTGATGGAAATGGCCAGTTAGAGTGCTCCAAGCGTGGGAGAACACCACCATGATTCCTAAGACACACCAAGGACCAGACAGATAGCCACCGCTCCCAGCACTGCTTTTTTTGGGGGCTGGCTATAGCCCCCCACCCCCTGGCTCAGCTCAGCCCAGCCCTGGGCCAGGCCCCCCCCAACCCCACTGGGAAGAGTTTGCACCACCCCTGCCTGCAGGGGAGGCTGAGTGGATCTGGCCAGGCTAGAGGAGGAGTGGCACATGTCTGCCTTTCCTCCCTGCTCCCCACCTTCCCCACCACAGCCAAAGCATCACTGCGTGGGGTGAGGGTAGATGTGGGAACCCTGGAGCAATGTCAGCAAGGTAGGAAGCCATGAGCCCACAGCAAGCAGCCCTCATCTGCCTTATGCACAAATGAGGTAGGGGGCACATGCCTCCCATGCCTCCCCTCAGAGGTGTGTGCAGTGATGGGGAGTCACCGCCCCCCTCCCCGCCCTGGCACCTCCTGGATGAGCCACATGTTGCTCCATCCCACTCCCAGCCCTGGCCCTGGGTTCCACGTACCGCCTTGTCTGGGCAGCACTCCCAGCCCCTGCACCTGCCCCTGCCCCACTCACTGTGGGGGCCCTGATCTACCCCACCATGCCCCTTCTCCCAATACACTTAGTTAAAGGAGCTGCTCTCCACGTTGTCCAGCTATGCAGCCACGCACAGGCACTCCCTGCATCTCACTCCCAGCAGCCCCTTGCAGGATTCAGTGCTGCCCACCTGCAAGGGGAAATCCATCGTTTCCTGTGGAAACCCAGGCAAACGGGGGCTTCTCATTGCCAGGGGCCCCTGGGCCCAGGCCTCGCCAGCCTCTGCATTAATCTGCCTATGTTCAAGACAGCTGAAAATTAGATTGTAGAGCTTGGTCTACACTACAAAGCTTTACCAGCATAGTTAGGCATCTGAAAAGGTCACAACCTGTTGCTGAGGTAGAGCTGTAGTAGCAGAGGCTCCAAGGCCAAGATATCTAAAGTTGCACACCCTTTTGATGCCCTTTCAGGAATGATGCCAACTCTCTGTTTTGGCTCTTTGATCCATGTAACAGAAGGCAGGACAGGTTGGCATCTTAAAGACTTAGGCAAATCTATTTCAATAAAGGCTATGAATGGACTTGCAGACAGCAGGAATAGTAAATGAAAACAAATAAAATATTTGAAGTCCATTCATTGCATCTGATGAAGTGAGCTGTGGATTGTGAAAGTTTATATACTTCTGATCAAGTTAATCTCTAGGGTGCCACCTTTTCCTGCCTTCTGCCTGAACTCAGACTAACACAGTTAACTACCTCTCTATCCACATAACAGTAATGGTAACGCATCCCTAACAAGGGAGCCACAAGGCTACATTAATTCATATCTGTAAAGTATATGGAACAAATAATTAATGTTTACAAGCTCTAGGTTGGTAAAGATCTAGATGTGGCAGGCTTATGGGTGGCAGCCCAGTGCACTGGCTTTGAAAAAGTTTTAAATGATTGCTGGGGTATTCCCTCCTCTCCCACCAATCAGGTGATGGCAGGGGAGAGGCTTGCCCCGGCCCTTACCCAGAGGTCAGGTAAAGAGCTGGACCTCAGAGGGGACTAACACCCTCCTCTCTCTGATTGGTCCATTTCCAATCCAGGGGAGGAGCCTCCAAAGGGAATAAAAAGGCAGTGTGCCTGACACCAGGGTGGCTGTGACAAGGGACAGAGAAGAGGGCAAAGAAGAGCTGGCCAGCAGGGCAGAGCAGTTGCCCTAGAAGAGCCCAGAAGTGGATCGTCGGATGGGGAACAGCAAACGCCTGCATCCCCCAACCCTGCCATGGGGGAGCACAGCATCGGTGCACAGTCGGTGCATGGAGAGTCTGGGTGTGGACCGAGACCCTGGGAACTGTATGAGGTGGCTCAGGTCTCCAACCCCCTGCACAAGGCAAGGCGAGTGGTGCACAGCCAGTGCATGCAGGGTCTGGGCACAGACTGAGGCCCCGGAGCTGTATTCTGCAGCTAGGGTCTCCAACCCTCCCTGCACGAGGCAGGGCAAGCAGTGCCCAGTCGGTACACAGAGGGTCCGGGAGCAGACCAAGACCCTGGGAGCTGCATGAGGTGACCTGGGTCTCCAACCCCCTGAACAAGGCAGGGCGAGTGGTGCACAGCCGGTGCACAGAGGGTCCGGATGCAAGCTAAGGCCCCGAGCTTTATTTGGCAGCTAGGATCTCCAACCCCCTCTGCATGAGGCAGGGCAAGTGGTGCACAGCCTGTGCACAGAGGGCCCAGGAGTGGACCAAGACCCTGGAAGCTGCATGAGGCAGCTCAGGTCTCCGACCCCCTGCATGAGGCAGGGCAAGTGGTGCACAGCCGGTGAATGTGGGGTCCAGGATCGGACCCAGGCCTTGGAGCTGCAGGTGGCAGTTTGGGTCTCCACCCGTGGCAGAAGGCTGAGCAAGAGAGTAGAGGGGCCACTGGTGCACGGGACAGTGCACAGGGCCTAGAGAGGAACTGAGGCGTGGACAGCCCTAAGCAGCTAAGGAACACCCCCACCCCCTAGATTTTGCATACAAAGGATAGGGAAACAGGAAGGAAGGGATAGGGGGATGGGGCATTGCTGAAAGAGGGAAGGTGGATTGAAGAGATCAATCCTGGGAAACGCCTCATCCTGGGAAATGATAACAGCCTCACCTGGCCTCAGAGAATTGTGAGTTGCCTGGGAAAAGGATTCTCACAGGGGAGAAGGACCCCTCCCTTCTGTGAGGAGCAGCTGGAGGGAAGCCTCCTAAGGGAAGAGGGGTCCTGGGTTGAGGTCCTGCTCTTTAGGGTAATACAAGCAATGCCCTGTAGGGTACCAGGGTATTTCTGCCTCCCTCCTCTCCTTTCGGGGGCATAGTTGTTGGGCGGGGGGTTACTGTAATTGTTCTTTACTTTACTCTGAAGCCTGCACCTTTCATTTGTAAACCCTGCAACTTAATGCTTTGTGAAGCCTGTGCTTTATATTTTGTGACCCCCATGTCTCATGCTTTGTGAACCTGCGCCTCTTATTTTGTGAACCTTCCACCCCTTTAGAGTATAAGACTGCATAATGTTTAATGAGCCCCTTGCTTTTGACCCTCCTTGATCTCTCACCTGTATGCATAGAATGTTTGCACAGATATGTATATAAGCTGGCTATAATTTCTTGTATCTTATGCATATATATGTTAATATTATAATTATTATAGCTTATTAAATTTGTATATAGTTAAGTTTAACATGTGTCCTGGCCTTGCTCTATAGGGAGAGGAGGAGAGCTGCACCCAGCTGGGCACCACACCTCCCCAGTGCTCCAGCCCTGCTAACATTCCCTTCATTTGGAGAAGGGTACCTAATTGAGTACCACCCAGATAACATATACATATCCATAAGAGAAGACTTCTTTACTTTTGCTTCTGCTCTTTCACCCTTTCTGAAGCTCTCAAACAGGAGTGGACAAATGCCACCCTTTTCTTAGGAAGTTTCATTAATTTGGTGATCTTTTGATGGTATGGTTTTGATGGGAAATGTTAGGGAAATGTGAAGACTTTGGTTTCTCTTGCTTGTTTACAGATGTGATTATTTCCTACATGTGAATCATTGCAGATCAGAGCAGTAGCATTCTCTGTAACAGGAGGTAAAGGAGAGTATGGGATTGCTTTTTAATATTGTGCCACTGGACAGGACTTGGCTTGTTCTGTTGCCAGTCTCGGGAGAGCTTGTCTTGCCCCTCCCCACCCCTTTTTTTTCTTAGTGGTCCCATTAAGGAATTAGAGTAGGAGTGTCTGCTTCGCTGTCTGTTCCTGGTCTGCTTTGGGTTTTGTTGAGTTTCTAGTTGAAGCCTGATCCTTCTTTCTCTGTGCGTGAGGTTTTCCCTGCATTTCTCATTAGTTAGCCTTTGTGCGCACACGCTCTCTCTCTCTCTCACTGTCTCTCATCACTGCTGTACAATGAGCAGCAAGTTGTGGTACTCAGCAGTAAGCGAGAAGTGAGGCACTTGTGCGTGAAGTCACACATCTATTGCTTTTCCCCTACTTCCAACAAAGGGCGGTTCCTTCCTTTTCTATTCGGCAGACAGAAGGCAGAGCAGGGTGGTACCTAACAGATGAATATCATATCCAAGGGATTCCAGGTGACCTGTCCATTCTGTTCTGCATACCACACAGCCTATTCTTCAACAACAGAACTTTAAAAAACAACTTAGGCATAAAACTGTGGACCAAGAAATCATCCACTAGCTGGACTGTGCTAAGCATGGTCTCAACAGAGATTCTGGATTCTTACCCCACTGCCTGGTCTGGCTTTTATAATCCTTATGTCCCTCAATGGGTTAACTGTTTTGTTTATCCTCTTTGATCTCTTCAATCCACCTTCCCGTCTTTCAGCAGTCCCCCATCCCCCTATCCCTTCCTCCCTGGTTCCCTATCCTTTGTATGTAAATGACTTTATTCCTTTCCATGTAATACCTTGCAAAATCTATTCATAGCATCTGACAAAGTAGACTGTTGCAGACAAAACTTAGGCATTTCTGAATGAGCTAGTCTCTAAGGTGTCACTCTGCCCTGCCTTCTGCCTGATTTCAGACTAGCATGGGTAACTGCCTCTTTCTATTCTTCATAGAGGTCAACAGAGCCCTTCTGTTTCTCAAAAGTGGATAATATGGCCCATTGTTTTCCAAAAACAAAAGTCAGGTTAATTCATTGACATTATTACTTCCCCCACCCTCTGTTTTGCAGTGGCCATGTTTTCGCTTGACCTAGGCTTTCTCCACTCCATGTGGCTCTTATAAATGCAAGGGCTTACCTAGGATGGTAATAATGAGAAATACTTTTACCATAAAAGCCTAAGGACATTAATCCTTTGTATGATAGGCACACCTGCAGTGCATGGTCCCCACTTTTCCTTTCCTCTGAGTCCTCCAAAAATCAGCCAACTAAGCAGCCACTAGCCTGAGATACAGGCAAGATGGGAAAGGTGAGACCAGCTTGGCCCCAGATATATGGAAAGTCTCTCTGACTGTAGAATTCAGGTGTGGCAAGCCTGGAGCAGATCATTTATGCTGGACACACACAGTCCCACTAGGTCCCTGGCTCCCTGTCTCACAGACACAGTTTCTGCTGTGTCCCAGTCTGGACTGAGCAATCCTGGAATGGATTGTTCACTATGCTGCAACCACCTCCTCCAGCTGCTGCATATGTGAGAAAGGCCCTGGTCCTGAGAACAAAATCTTGTAGCAGAGAAGTGAGCAAAGCTCTCAGAAGATGTCAGCTGAGCAGGGAGAAGGTTGGGGCAACCACTCATCTACCAGTCATCAGCAAGGAGGAAAGCACAGCCTAATTACGGGGAGGTTTGTTTTGTACATAAGGAAGGAGGCACAGTGTGCTTGTAATGTGGCAAATCCAGGACAGAGATTGAAAGATATTAGGGATATGGGGAGAGAACAATGAGGTGGGAGATCTGAGAAAGGGGGCGAGGGAAAAAATAAAGGGAAAAGACAGACATAGCACTGGAGTAATTCCAGGAAAGGGAGAAGGAGAGACCGAGCAGAGAGCCAGACAAGGGAGAAAGGAGAAAGATGAAGAGAACCAAGGATTTCTGAGGGTGAAATCTTTTATTGGAGCAACTGTGTAGCTAGTTAGACAAGCTTTCAAATGCAAGACATTCTTCAGCAGGTCTGACCAGAACAAGTCAGGCACCAACAGGGAGAATGTAGTGGGTGAATTCATCCAGCTATTATTGCGTGAAATTGTATGGCCTGTGTCATGCAGGAAGGTCAGAAAGGAAGGTCTCAGCGGTCCTGTCTTGCCATAGAACCTATTCATGACCTGTCCTGGGGGAAGGGGAGGAATCGGCTGTGAGCAGCATCTGGGGGAGGCAGGGTATAGCTTCTGGAGTCGGGGAAGAAGGAGCCCATTGCAACTGTTTGCAGGATTAGGATCCTAATCTAGGCTTGTTCTAAATCTCTCCTTCCACATGAATTGTGGCTGAAGGCAGTGGACAGTGGCTGACATCAGTGTGTTTGTTCTTGCAAATACATCACATGAAATTCTTCTTTAGGGGGAATCTGCTTGGTTCACTCACTCTGTTTGATTCTCATTTCCATTAAGGCCACTTTACACCACACCTGACGCATCTTAAAGGTATCCTAAAGTAATGTAATTTACCCCCCACTGTAAGCCTCATTTCTAATGCTAGAGCAGTGTTAAGTGGCCACCTGTGGAAATGAGAATCTAGCCCAAGATGTTTAAAACTTTCCTTTGTAAATTCAGTTTGGGGATGTGGCATGATTTCTTTGGGCCACCAGAGGGTGCTGGTCAGTGCACTGAACCCAGGAAAAAAATGGGAAGGGGGAAAGCAAGAGAAATAAAAGTCACAATACAAAGCAGTTCTGCTTTCTGCTTTTTAGGCCTCAGTCCATTCCCTAGAGCGTCCTGGTAATAACAAGTCATTGACTGTCTCTGGAATAACCGTTTGGGATTTTTTTTTGGTTGGTTTGTCCTTCAAGGTAGCTCTCTGTACACTGTAGATGTCAGCTACCAGGAAGAGAATGCGTGTGGCCATATTGATCGGCTGGCAGGAAACGGACACAGCAGATAATACACGTTAGATCTTGGGGTTGCTGTTTGGAAAACAGAGCTTGCGAGAGCCAATGCTATCATTTAAAAGCAACTGCTTATCAAACTACCAGCACCACTTTCCCCCACAGGGTAGCCAGGCATCATTTATCAGAAGAGGCTAAAGGCAAAACCAAGGAGAACATTAATGTAAGAATCCCACCCCACCATACACCCCCCCCCCTTTTTAGTTATCCTCCGTACTTAGTGGCAGTCAGTCATTAGCTTCCCTCCCCCCCCCCGTTAGCTTTCCTTCCTTTACAGCAAGAAAATGAAACATAAAATAACACTGGATGGTTTGTGTATATAGTGCTGTTTTTGTAAAGCGCTCCGTAAAACCTCTTTGTACAGAAGCACCCCTTTGGAGTAGGTTTTCAGGCTGAAATGAGACTTTCTTGGGACACAGAAGTACTCAGGGTTTGTTCCTTTCTAAACTACCAGAGAGCATTTCAGCCCTTTTATTCCTGATAGTCACTAACCAGAGACATTTCTCATCTACCACTCCTCTTTTCGAATGCAGGAATGAGCAAAGGCTTAGTGAAGGCAACCACATGGTGAGAAAGAGAGAGAGAGGATAATGAGAGCTGGTCAGTCAGCTGGCTTCAGGAAACAGTAAAAGTAAAACAGAGGGGACATTCATTCCAAAAAATTGGTAGCTTCTCACCCTGCTGGATTAGAAATCATCACCCTGTGGCGGAGCTGGAGGCACTACCACACCCTTGTCTATGATCATCCTTGTAATTTGATGGGGTTTTGTTCCGGTTCAGTGGAGATACCTTTTATTGGCTGAGCACATATGCAAGCAGGATAAGCGATTACAGGCCAACCCATTCCCTTTTTATGTGCTGGCATTTTCACAAATTGAATTCCTTTTTTTTTTTTTTTTTGCACTAAAATTCCTGCACATGTTGATTTACTAAATTATATCACATTAGCTACTTTACTAAAAGGGTCAGTAGCAGAGCCAGTAAAAGAGTCTTGCAGCAGCACCGTTGATGTAAGTGTAAGCCTCATTTTGACTACATATCAAAGGCAAGCCCCAGGCAGTCTAGTTGCAAATGGGTGCTGGGTATTCAGGCTGGGGGTGGGGGGGAGAGTGGGGGTCAAAGGTGGCCAAGATGTGATGCTAGCCACATCACTCCCTTACATGTTATTGGCTACACAGGAATAGGTGTGCCTTAAGCAGGCTAGCCTGACAAGCCAACTAGACTTGGGCAGACCTTAGAAATAACAGAGAATTATGCCTTAAAATGCTTTTTATTTTCTGAAGTCCCACACAAATGCTGACTTACCAGGTGCTGTTTTTCCATACCATGTTACAGTTGAAATTAATGTAACGGACAGCCTGGGGCATGACACCAGCTCAGGCTAGCCTCTCCAAATTCATGCTCTGCTGGATCATCTGCCTACCCCTTCCTGGTTCCCTTATCCAAAAGACTTGAAAAGCTTTGAGGCCCAGTCACTTTTTCATTTAAAAGAAATCACTAAATAAATCACTGAAAAATTTAATGAATCCAGCAAAGTTCAACCTGTTTCAGTAAAGTTTATTCAGTCTCTTACCTCTACAGAAGTTGAAAAGATATGAAAAGTTGTACTTGAAATACACAAACTGATCATCAGCCCATGTCAGAAATAAATCTTTTACATATTGTGCTATTGCAATACTAGATGCATTATAAGAGTTTTTAAAACTCTGAAACTTTTGTTTTGACTGCTCTCAGAGATGAATTTTTGAACTGATGCACAAATATAAATTTACCAGTATTTTATACAAAGATTGGTATTTTGCAATTCAACAAGAGTCAGGAAATTCAAAGGTAAGGTGGGGACATGATCTTTAATTCATAGCCTAGCGATTTAAAAAAAGCAGTAAAGTGTTAAGGACACAGAGCAGCTATAACTTTGGATTTTCTTGCTTTTTTTGGCTTGTGTCATATCTGATATAATGTAAAAGCACATTTTGTGTTTGTTAAGATGAAAGAAATATAGTTCACATTACGTTATTCAAGGGTATCACAATACTTCATTTGTTATTCTGAAAAATTATGTGTGATTTTTCTCTCCCTAGGTTCTGATTTCACGCACCGTACTAAGGTATCTGAGTATCTTACACAGAAAAGTGTACACAAGGAAATACCTCCCTCCCTTCTTTCCTCCCTCCCTCTTCTTCATGTAAAGAAGGGAAGAGAGAGTAGATAAAGTGGAATTTTCACCTCTCAAGAAGCCCAGAGGCCCAGGACTCTGTGCTGAACCAGGAAATCTCTTGGAAGAGAATTCCACAATTGTGGCCTCATCACTGAGGAAACTGGCCCCCGCACATGACCTTTCCTATAGGTTGAATGTTTTATTTTTCCAGTGGAACATAACTGTCATGGTGCAACATGTGGACAGGGCAAGGAGGTCCTTAAGCTGACATGGGCCAATGCTATGTGGGCTTTGAAAGTATGGACAGAAACACTGAATTTGATTTGGTATTCAACTGTGAGCCAGCAAAGACAATAGAGAACTGGGGAGCTGTGTAGCTGGACTGCAAATAGAAGTTACTTATGCATAGTAATTCCACTTCTTGCTGGGGGCTGCAACAATCAAGGGTGGATGTCATAACAGGTCAGGTTCCAATCTGCTAAGCTGGGGTTCAGCTACCTGGCTAGCAATAATTAGAAAAGATGTCTCTATACTTAGAGTAGTTCAATTCACAGAAGCAGCAAGGAGTTCCCATGAATTTTAAAATTGCAGCCAGTCTTAAGAACAGTGAGTTCTCTGAAAAACAACCCTTTCCCATCACAGTCATCACCCCATCAGGGTCATCACTATCTTTTTCAGAGATTCAGCATCATCAGGGCAGGTTGCATAAAAACACTACTGATGATATTGGTACAGATCTCGGGTTTTCTCAACTCCTTAAGAAGGGCATGGATCAGACTTGGGGGTGGGGTTCAGCTTTCTAGGACTTCCCCTGAGGCGGATGCTGGCATCACCCAGGTCTTTGAAATTGTATTGCCATATCAGAAAGCACTGCAGTCAGTAGTCAGTTATTTCTGGGAACATTTGCTTTTCAGGCTGTACTACATGAATGGAGTTGCCCCGAGACAAAGAAGTTTGAAGCAATAACCTGGAGGTATCTGCCTTGGGGAAATGGTGTGCACACAAACAGCTATTGCAGAAGATGTTATCTTTATCCAGGAAGAAAAATTACCCTGGCTGAAACCCAGGTAAAATGTCCATGTTGGGGCACTTTTACAGTTCAAGAGTTTTACACGCCAGCATCATGTGGTCACAACCTTTTATTTCCTCAGGGCAGCTAGGGTTTTCCCAGGATATCCTGTTCATTTGTTTATAGCTGTAGAGGGCTATAGATTAGCAAAACATGCGCATTTGGACCGGATTCCCTTAATAGACTAGAATTATTCTGCTTTTCTCTTCGTTCTGTTTGCCCTGTATATCTCTGTATGCAGGTATGTTGTGCAAGTGTGTGTGTGTGTGTGTGTGTGTGTGTGTGTCATGTGAATAGAAAGAGGCTGTTTATTACTTGGTGGACAAAAATGGTGCATTTGGGGCTGTTTCTGTCTGTTGTATAAACACAGATTGAGCATGAATACACACTGTGGTAGAAGCCCTTTCAAATAAGAGTTTACTATTATCTAAATACTAACATAGCTTTATGAGAAACTGACATTATGATTATGATGTTAGGACCACTATGGTTAAAGCCTAACTAGCAAGTCACAATAAGGCATTTAAGACTACTCAGCAGGGATAAAGGGAAAGAACCGCACCTGTAAAGAGACCACTGAAAACTGAAGGAAGGGAGAATAAAACACACAGACCTCCCCCTGTAGCAAATCCTGGAAGTTCTTGTGTTTCCAGTTCCAAAGATATGAAGCATCTGAAGAATCCTGGCTGTGTATGTGGACAAAAACTCAGCCACTGGTGGGAAGTGAGGGAGGAGGTTAGATAGCATGGTGGTAAAACCATCTTGTCTACATTACAACCTTCCCTGTTACCAGGGGTGCATCCAGATGGGGTGCAGCAGTGCGGTTGCTCCCACTTTCAGTCCATGCCGTGGGCATTTCAGCCAAGGACTTTTTTAAGTACCCGAATCAGGTGAAAATTCCCAATCCCTTCTTCCCTGTGTTAAGTGGCTCATTCCTTCCTCTTCCATTTCCACCCTTCTCCTGCCTGCCCTGGGGATGGGGGGAGCTCCAGAGCTGCTTCAAGTCTGCTCTGGCTGGGCTGTGTGGGATGTCAGGCTCAGCTGGGGACAGTAGCAGTGGTGGTGGGTAACACCCAGGCATATGGTGCAGCAGCTCCTGCCTGCACCATATGCCTGGGTGTTACCCACCTTCCTGGGAGCAGAAACAGGGAGGGGGAACATGTCCTCTGCCACTGCCGCTGCTGCCCTTCTGCCTGGCTGAGCCTGGCACCCCATCCAGGCCAGCTGAAGCAAGGCAAGAGAGACACTGAAAATCCTCCCCCCCAGGAAAGCTGGGGACAACAGTAGCAATAGGTAGAGAAGGGGGCAAACAGGAATGGAAGGGAGGTGCTGCTGAGTATGGAGGGAGAGACTAGGAGAGCAGGAGGAGAGGCGGGGGAGACATTCTTAACTGGTCTGCCCATGCCGGTGGGAGTAGAGAAAAGCTGGGAGTGTGGGTCCATCCAGCCCTGCAGCACTGCTCCCACACCCCCCTTTACAAAATCCTGGATCCACCCATACTTGTTATTCCTGGTAGAGTTACACTCATGATGAGCTTAAATGGAAGGGAGTAGAGTCCTAGCTACTAAAAGCCTCCAAAATGTTGAGTGTGGTGGGATGTGGGCAGTCATGGCTCTACCTCTTTCCAACATCCTTAGAAGCAGTATTCTGCCTTTACAGTGTACTGAGGCAAGCATATATGTTGGGGTCATTTTGCACTCAGAAGTGCACTTTGAAATTGCTGATGTATTATCAGAAGGAAGCATTCTAAAATGGACCGACTTAACCTTTAAATCTAGATCTAGAGGTAAGCCTACATTTGCTAGCTCGCTCTTATATTTTTAATGGACCAGACTGGAGTATCCTACCTTAACAGCCTAAGCTCTGGAGAAATTTGGATTGTGAACCAAGTGGCAGGCTTCTCTTGAAACACGCATTTTCGCTCCTGTCAGGTAGGTTTGTCTGCTGCATTCCCTGCAGAAGATATTCAGAAAGCACTTTCATTGTGGCTGGCAGTACCGCCAAAATAAGAATGTGGAAACTGTAAAACAACTGGTGTTGTTCAAGGTAAACATCATTTTTACCCAGAATGTACTGCTCCTCTGCTGACACTGATTTAGTTTCTGTCATGGCCTCTGATGAATAACATGCAATGTTATTTCAAGATAAGAACCTACCGGACATTGGAAAAGACTCCTTTAAATATGAAACCCAAACCTCCTGACTAGAAAATGATTGGGTAAATTGCCTTCCTGGTACCAACTACAAGTTGCTAAAGCAGTTAATCACAATATCCTCCTCCTCCCTTCCTCCAGACAACAGTTAACTAATTCTAATGTTGGGGAGGGGGGTTGTTCTACTTACTTGAGCACATCTAGCACAGTGATGTGTATACCTATGGTTTTACACATTATGAAAGGTTACCATAGTGCTGAAGGAGTAGAAAGCAAGAGAAAAGAGAACATTTTTGGGATCCTCCCATCAACAATATCAAGCAGCAAGTGCTAGATCACATTCTTTCTGTGCTCTTACTAATGTTAGTATTTCTGTCTCTAGTGTTCTGATGTCACTGTTAGTACTGAGCTCTGCAGGTAGAAGGTGGGAGGGTTATATTGCTGTTTCCCAAGATAATAAGATTTTTCATTCTAAAGCACCTTCTGTTGGAAGATCTGCAAGTACTTTACAAATGTCAGTGAATTAAACTTCCCAGCACCTTTATATTATTTTTCTGTTGTACATGGGGAGATTGATTGGCCTAAGATCTTCCAGGAAGTCTGTGACTGAGCCAGGATTATAACCTAGGTCTTCTGACTCATAGACTCATGTTTTAATCAAAAGAGTATTCTTCTCAACATAGTTGTCTTCTTCCTCTTTGACATTATTCTGTCCCTCCATATTACTGAATGACAGCTGATGCCTATAATGTTTGTACTGGATCCAAGATCTCGTGCTTTATGTCTTGCTGTCCTAATTTTGTTTCAGTCGCTGAAGTTTCCATGAGACTCATCATAGAGTCAGCTTGCCAAGCTCTGTGAAACCAGTTCCCAAACTCCTAGTTTTTACACTGCTTAGCACATTGCAGTTGAGACCACATAGAACTAACAGTAGTAATAATCTCAGCATCCTGGCCAGATTCCTGTTTGGAAGATGACATTTTGCCTACCTAAATTCCTCCTGCCGTTTCTGTAACATGATATTCTTTACTTGCTTCCCTCCCTTGATGTATAATGTTGCTTGGGGCAGATTTAAAGCATCTGTCTCCTCCAAGGCAGCTTCATTTAAATGTCTAGTCCAGTGATTTCTAGAGAGCATATGATCAATATCTAAAGTATGAATGTTTTCTTTGGATAAGGTGCTACAGTTTATAGAGGGCATAAATTATAGCAGCCTTCGTAGATTTCCTTCTGAGTTTAATTTTGCCCTACTGGCTAAAGACCTTGCTTGCCATTTTTTCCTTTCTATGTTTACTGCTTTATTTCTGAATAGGTATCACAGGCCAAACTCTGCCCTCTGTGAAATCAGTGGAACTATGTAAGTGTCAATGAGAGTACAGTGCAAAGAAGGTACCGGTTACTGCATTGTCTGGAAACATCATATGCTCTAGTGGATTCAGTTTGGAGGTGTGTGTGCTCAGTAGACAAGTATCCTTGTGTTCCTAGGGCCTAATGTACACACAATTTCTGTACAGGTACATCTCTTTCGATTAGAGATGGGGGGGGTTTAAAGCAAAATAGTATTCTGATGCACCTACTAGCATGGATGTAGCTATACCAAGGGCAGGCAATCTCTTATGGCTGCAGGTGGGAATGAGCCACCTTGCATCAAAAGTGGGCTGTGGGCAGGACCTAGATGCTGCTGCTGTTCATCTCCATGGCAGCATGGGGAAAGCACCCATAGCTGGCACTTGTCTCTGTGGCTGAGGGGCTGCACTGCTGAATGCTACTGGAGCCCCATGTCTGTGGGCTCGATCCAATGGTTCTATGGGTCAGACGCAGCCCACAGGTCGGTGGTTGTTGATGCCTGGGTCAATACTGTTATAATGGTGTCAGATTATTAGCATATATTCCCTCAAAGGGACCTCAGGAGGTCATCTAGTCCAACCCCCAGCTCAAGGCTGTCATCACTGGCTCAACCATTCTAGACAAATGTTTGTTCCTTCCATTCAGTGAAGGATCAGGAGATTTTAAAATCTGACTCAGCTCCAGATTGCAGTGAAAATGGAACATTTCAAAATTTTCCAAGGCGGGTTTGGCCAATTACATGTTTTGGTCAATCAAAATGTTTTTTCAAATTATTATTTTCATTATTATTATGGAATAACAATTCAAAATGAAAAGACATTTCAATGCAAGTTACTTGGTGTCATGTTCCACTTCCACTGAAATATGGCATTTTGACATTGTTGGATTACTATTTAGTTCTTGGTTTTCTTTTGAAGCAGAATCCCAGAGATATCCTCCCTGTATTATGACATGGGATGTTTGGGTTGCAGTGTAATATGGTTCTGCCATTGCTTTTCTGACCAACTCTAATAGCTATATTGCAGCAGCTTCACCACTTGCACTTTCTTACTCCAGATTGAGGTTGCCTTTTTCTCTACTTTAGCATATATAGCCTCTAAAGCAACACAAGGAATTCTTTTGTTAGGAGCAACACAAATCCTGCCTTCCTTTCTGGGGTGGGCATAATGTGCCTCCCGTGCAGCAAAGCAGCTTAACACCTAAGGTCGCAAAGGCAAATGGCGCCTCCTGCTGCATTCAGAGAGTTGGGTAATCCTCTAGACAGAAAGTAAGGGGAGGGTCTCCAGGATTGCCAAGTGGGTCATGGGATATCCATGTACTCTACCTGATGTAAGAAACAAGCTCTTGCTGAGCTCTGTGCAGTGCCCCAGGCAGGAGCACTTCTGATTCCTGCATGACACAGCAATCACCAGACACAACTGCTGCTCTTCTCTAACCCTGTTACAGACTCAGGCAGATGGTGTGCATGCTCAAGGAGAGGCAGTGTCCCTCTGACCATGCCTGTACTCTGGGAAGGGTGGGCCTACTATCATTTGTATTTCACCTGGGTTTCCAATCCTCCCTTGGGTCAGAAATAAGGCTTTGCGGCAGGACACACGCCAGCAGAAATCTATTTTTTCTCTCCGTGGGATTTCAACATACCTCTCAGGTGGCTCATAGGCAATTTGTTGCAAGCTATGAGAATGTTCCCCTTTCCCTCAGCTGAGTGCTTCCCACCTACCTGATAAGGGTCTCTCCAAGTCTAGTTTATACATATTTACCACAAGGGCTGAGTCCAGGGTTTTATCCTTGGATTGAGAGCCAATGCAGCAAAAAAGAGCAAAATTACATTCAGTAAGGACAGCTGCCCCCCCTTCCTCCCAGCTGGCTTCAGTGGAGCTCTGACAACTTACACCAGCTGAGGATCTGGCTCAGTTTATTTGTGACTCATCAAGAGAATAATTTCCACAGAGCTCAATCCATTGCACTTGTGCAAAACATTTGACCATCATGAGGTTGCACAGGTGTCACTGAGTGCACAGTTTGGCCTGGCAGAACCTTTGTTACAGGTTGTGATGTGCTAGGAGGAAATAAATCAGCTTGACTCCCATCCCAGCCTGAACTTGCAGGGCTGGTAATTAGTGACTTTGTTTTTAAAGGATGTAATTGAGGCAATCAACAAGAAACTCTAGGATGATATTTCTCAGAAAAGGACTTCACTTCATGCTATCTTTGTTGTTGTTATTAACCCTAGTACCTGGAATTAGGATCCTTCTGTTGATAAT
Source organism: Crocodylus siamensis (assembly GCF_052110815.1). Lineage (NCBI taxonomy): Eukaryota > Metazoa > Chordata > Crocodylia > Crocodylidae > Crocodylus > Crocodylus siamensis. The sequence continues at coordinate 138,903,298 of NC_143397.1, forward strand.
ACCTGGGATTTCTTTGTTGTCTTACCAGACTCAGCCTAATGAAAAGAGGTTCTAGGAAGCTGTAAGAGTCCCCCTAGGGCAGGAGTAGGCAATTATTTTGGGCAGAGGGCCACTTACTGAGTTTCAGCAAGCTATCAAGGGCCGCATGACAGGCAGCTCAAGGCAGATTAATATTAACTTTCTAAATTTTTTAGGGTCCCCGCAGGCTGGATAGAGTGGCCTGGCAGGCTGTATTTTGCCCAACCCTGCCCTAGGGTTATAATGAGGAAGCAGGTGAAAGAGTGATCTGGAGCAGGAATAAGGTGTGGAAGGCTTGGAAAAGCCCAGAAAGGCCAAGTTGGATCTGTATCCCGGTTATTTTAGGCTCTCAAAAGCCCCACAAAGCCTGTGTATTGCAGGGTTACAACCTAGAGCAGCCATATCCTATGCTTTGGCAAAAAAAAAAAAAAAAAATCTCTTTGTCTCTGCTGGCATAGAATCAGGTTTTTTGTATGCTAATCTTAGAGGGTAAAATTGTTGTGTGCTCCTCTGAGCAGTTTGCAGGCAGGCCTCTGCTTGGGTTGCTATTCTTGTTAAAGTGGCGTGGCTCTGTTTAACTCTAGTTTCTCTCTCTCTTCCCCCCCTCCCTTTTCTTTTTCTCTTATTTGTAGGATTACTGTGGCCTTGCTGGAACTATATCCCCCCTTTCAGCCATGCTTTCAAAGGATGGCTTGTTTAGCTTGGTGGGTTTGACTTGCTTAGACCCTGTATGCAATCTGCTGGTCTTGTTTTTTAAAACTTCCTCCTATTTTTGCAGCTGCTGGCGATGCTTTTGTGACCACTGGTAAGGATGGCTGCTTGCCATTCTCTCTCGATTGCTGCCATGTGCTGTTTTCCTTCTGTCTCTTCCCTTTTTGGTTTCCTCAGTCAAAGAGGAATCCTTCTCCACAGGGAGCGGAGTAGACACAATTGTCAGCATATTGAAGTGGAAGTTTATTCTTGGGCCTTCTTAGGAAAAAACATTTTATATAGTGGTTAATGGCATTTGCCTGATGCTTTTCACAATATCACACTATGTGGCTCATCTCTGTCCTTATTATTCCATGGTACTCTAACTGTATCTTTAATTGCTAGGTGCTGATTTAAGCACCTGGACTAGGGAGGAGGCAGGGGGTGTGGCAGATGCTTTATAAATGTTATGATTAACAGGGTAAAATTCCCCCTGGAAGTAATGTCTTCATCAGGACAAACAACATTATCTGACTTTCTCCTGCACTGTGCATGAAAACTTTCAGCTGAAGTTTTTGTAAGTGCATAAGGAAGTTTTAGTACTAACCTCCAATTGAAAACTTGACTGCCATGATATCCTAGTTCTTCAGTTATCAGAGCCAGAGACTAGACTTGCTTCTCTAACCAAAAAAAATAATTCACTTTAATTAAGGAGAGTGAAATGAAAGAAGGGTGGTGGCAGGGGGAGTGTTTCTTCACCTGGCAGGAAGAGTGCTACCCAAAAGACAAATATTGCATGCCACTTTCAGATGACAAAATCACTTCTGACATATAAGATATTATGGGCAAGATCTTAAAAAAAATCACTTTTATTTCAGGGTGGCTCACTTCTGGGCACCCACTTTGAGTGCCTTAAATGGGTCTGACTTATTGTGTGCACAGCAGTTTCTGAAATGAGACTCACTTCAGGGCCAGGGACAGAAGTAACATATAAAAAAGTTTAAGTCATCATAAACTGGTTTAAACTTGTAACTAAACAGAAGTTCAGTGCACATAAATCAGTTTCAAAATGGCTGGAACTAGTTTAAGATAAACCTGGTTGAATGTAGTAAATCAGACTTAACTGATTTGGGTCAAACCAGTTTATGAAACTTCTGTCCCAGACACCTTCCTGGTTCAAGTTAAATCACAGTTCCCTGGTATCTCAGGATGCTCTCCAGCCCTGGGTTGGGACTGCTCTAGCACAGAAAGACTGGAGTGGGGAGAGAGGCAGGGACTGCCCCCCCCTGGCAAATCTTGGCGGAGGGGGCATTAAACCCCTCTTCCCCTGAGTGGAAAGCTGCCTTGTTCTGCTCAACTTACTGCTGATTACAAATCCCAGAGACACCTGAAAGTAGCAAGAGAAAGTGATAAGTACCCCTGCAGAGTCTTGCTGTTGTGATTCTGGATTGCAAATCCCAGAGACCTTGGGGGCAGCAGGAAGGGGAAGCAAACATACAGTCCATGCTGGTTACCTGCCAGAAAGCCATGCTGTAGCACCTTGCCAATTTCTGTCTAGAGCCACTGCAGGCATGTGGCTGCAGTTTCTGAATCAAAAGTAAAAGTCTGTTCACTTGTTAATCAGTTTAATTTCTGCAGTTTAGACTAATCTGAAAAGACTGAATCAATTCAGCCTCGGGATTTTTGACTGTTTGTACTGAACCTAGGTGTCTCAAATCAGGTTTCCCTGCCTAGTTGCAGCCTGATAAGTAAACTCAGGGTTGGATTTTGGAGATTTTCTTCTTTGTGGGTTACTGTCTAGAAGAGGTGTAGATTATGCCACTACTGTAAGTACAAAAGAACACTTCAGAGGACCAGGTGACCTGTTAATATAGTTGAAGTCATGGGATTGAGAAACAGGATATTTTTGTGCTTTATTGGTTTCCCTGGAAACTTCAAGCATAATGTCAGCCACATGCACTGACCTGTATAGGCAGCATAACTGTGTGGAACAGATCACCTCGCTGTGTGCTTTGGGCCTTGCTAATCAACGAGGGTGTGAACTGTAAATGGAAGTGTTCTCCTTCTCCCCTTCCTCTTCTCTCCACCCCTGTCCCCCCATCCCCATGGTGAAAATTTAATGTCTCTGGATTTATTTGCATTCTCGTGTCTGTGTGTGAATAACTTGGTAGTAACAGAGAAGCACTATTTATGAAACAACTTTTTTTCTTTTTTATGAACTCCTTCATGGACTACAATTGATTTCAGTCTAACTAAGTCGTTGTATTTTTCTTGACCTGGCTTCTTGCCAAATGCCTAGGAACTAGCAACATGACTCAGGATTAGCTGGCACCTGTGCTCCAGTCAGTGTGGGCATGTTTGAGCTTCTCACTGGGTGAGTTCTAGCATTTGAGAAAAGACTAAGTTTATTGCAATGGAGAGGATAGAGGCTGGATTTGCTGGGTATGGAGCAACATCCTCTTCCCTTTTCCAACTCTGGAGTCTTTCTTTCATGTGCTGGAATGGACCAGTGTAGTATGTGGTGAGGCCTGTTAATACTGTACAGCTGATGATAGTCCTGTCCTTTACAGGACTTGAATAGCAAGATGGCTTGTGATCTAGGGTGTCTTATTTAAAAAAACCTAAAAACTAACTGTGAGAGATCAGTATCATGGGACCCAGATGGTCCTGTCTCAAGACACAGAAGGATGATGATACAGGTAGTTAGCATGTGAGGATATACAAAATGATGTTAAAGCTACTGGGATATTGGTGTTTATGCAGCTCTAGCTTTGACCTCCTCCTTCTTTCACATGCTGTCTAACTCTTCCCCCCCTTGAACTACATAGTCTGTCTTTTGGGAGGAAAGAGATTCTTTTTGTTTGAAGGGTTCCCCCACTCCCTCTGAACTGTCCCATGTATAATCCGTCTGATCAGCAGCAGTACACCATTTCAGCATCTGGGCATATGTTAAATTTGATCCATAGCTTGACCTGGTCACTTAAGAGGCATTTCCATGTCTCTTGTGTTCCATGCCTCTGCTGCAATTCAGCTTTCCTCCCTCTTTGTGTTCCTCCTGTCCCTCTAGTACCTTCAAGATGTGGTGCAATCCAATAGTACATTCTCCTCTGCCTCCCCCATAAAGATACGATATGCTTCCTTTATCTGTTGGAGCCAGGCATGCCTGGGTTGATACAGAGGCAGATAATATTGACATTGTTAACAGCAGGGGCTACACCAATGGGTGTGGAAAATGATGGGACTCTACATAATCAATTTAGACTTGTCATTGGTCCTTTGCCTGATGACTCTTCTCTGCCCTTTCCTCCCTGTCATGAAAATTACTGTTTCCTGATCTCCTTCTTCCTCCCCCATTACCCAAGGAGATGATATCCATCCCTTTTTCCTTTATTCCCTTGGTGACTGCTGGGTTTTTTGTTTGTTTTTATTTCTTTTTCAATTTCCTTCCCCTTGCTCTTGCCCACATAAAAGGATCCATTCCTTGTTTTATCCTTCTTAGCAAATTGCTTGACAGCCCTTCAAAATCCATGGCTGTTGAATAATTGGGTCACAGAGTTAAAATGTGGTTCAGTTTTGTGCACTGGGGCAAGAACAAACAAACAGTGTTTTGGTGACAGCAGGGTGCTCAATTGCAGAGAGTGCAGCAATTAAGAAATGCAAAAATTTCGCTGGTGAGGATGGGACCAGTGTTGTTTTTTTGCACAGGCCCAAATAGGAGATGCATAAATTCAAACCACAAAAAGCCAGGGAGATCAGACCCTGAAGACTTTTTTTTTTAATGCTGTAATCTACAAAGTTGGCAGTAACTGATATGTTTTTTCCCCCAAAATTGTATGCCATGTTAATGATTTAAATTCTGTGTGTGTGTGTAAGTTTACTTGAGTGCATAGGTGTGATCCTATTCCACTGTGTCCAAATCCCTGAACAACAGTTAATATAAAAAGTGAATTCATCCTTTTCCTGCTAGCTACTTCTTGTGGTTTTGCCTTGAGACTGGTGGCATGTTATAAAAATAGAGGTGTTTAATATTTTCAGAGGAATTTTGAACAGGGTGGAAGGGATCTGGCTCATATACAGCAGGCTCAGGTCTGATCTCGTTTCTTGGTACAAATTCAGAGTAATTGATGAAGTTGGTGTCACTGAGAGCAGAATTTGGTTGGCATTACTCAAAGCAGTTTGCATATGGTATAGGTTTGAGTTTCATGGCATTCTTATTTGTGAATTTAGAGCCAGAGCCAGAGCTTAGAATCATTTAAATACCTTGTTTTATAAAGTGAATGACACATTCGAGGCAACAAATATCTGGGGCTTTGATGGTCTTTAGCCCAATTCATCTTTAATGATTTTAATTACTATGTTAAAAACACTTTGTGTGTTTCTTCATTAATTTGCTGTAAATTCAAGTTGGTTTTTGTCTTAGTTTTGGCTTTTGCTCAGACCAAGACATCCTGGAGGCTTAGTGTGGAGATGAGCTATAGACAATGCAGTAGATTTTCATCTCTTGGATAAAGGTAGAGGTCAAAATAAAGATGCCACAATAAACTTACTGTGATCATAAACAGTAGGGGCATGTCTCAACTGCCACATCTTGTAAAGCTGTATTTCATCATGACTGCTTTTCCTGAAGCTTCCTGATCTAGTTGGATCAGCCTGGGGGGCGGGGAAATAACTGACTCCCCAGATCACTCATGCCAAGATAACACTGATCCCAGTTCAGGCTGAGTTAAAACTTTAAGGCAGGGGTCCTACCCCAGGGTCAGATCTGGATGGTGGGGCTCCTTTTGAGCTGGATCTAGCCCAGGGCATGAGGTGACAGCTCCAGCTCCTGCCCAGTGCACGTGGCAGCGATGGAGACCGCTCTAGCTCCTGCTGTGTGCCAATGAGGTGCATTTCTTGCCAGGGTGGCAGCTCCAGCTCTGGCACAGAGCAAACAGCAGTGACGGCTCTGCCTCCAGGTTGGGTATGCAGCAGTGGCAGTGGGGCCAGTAGTCAAGAAACTGAGGCCACTGTGGTGGCAGTTGGGTGAAGCCAGCCACAGGGCGATGGGGGCTATGTTACCTCTTGTTTGCTCTTCTGCTTCTAAGATTGCCTTGTCCACCAGGGATCAAGGGCCCCAGATTCTGTGGCAGGCCTCTCTCTTTCTTCCTTCTTCTCCCTCTCCCCCTCCAACTTCTGGTGACCTAACTTTCAGGCTGGATCCAGCCTGAAGAACACAGTGTTCATCACCCCTAACTCAGTGTTTATCATCTCATTCAGAAAACAGGGGGACATTACCAGCTACCTGTTGATTCTGCCTTTGTCACATCTGCCACAGCATGGTCCATAGCCAGCATATGGTTTGCTAGCTAATGCAGAGCCTGTGCAAGGCAAAGGGGAGGGGGGAATCCCTGTTTATCAGGGAGTGATGAGGGGAGGCGGGGGAGCAGAAGCCAGGCAGAGGCTTGCAGCCTCTGCCAAACTGCAGCCAAGGAGCAGAGGGGAAGTCAGCCCTGCTGCAGAGCAAAGAGCCCAGCCCAGCTTAGAGAGCATGTGGGGATGCTGGGGGAGTCTGGTTTAATTAAGCCAGCAAGGGGTCTGGGACAGACGTTACATAAACCAGTTTGACCCAGATCAGTTAAATCTGATGCTACAGTCACCCAGGTTTCTCAAACCGGTTTCAGCTATTTTCAAACTAGTTTATGAACATCTGTTCTGTTACAGGTTTAAACCAGTTTCTGATCACTTAAACCAGTTTGTGTGTAATGTCTGTCCCTAGTCAACATGTGCTGTTATTTCATTATACATATCTTGTTTGAATACTAGGGTCTTGTTCACTTACGGGTAACTGAGGTTACACCAGGCCATTGCAACACTCACTGAAAGGAAAGTTACTTCTAGTGACTCACCACTCAAACGTATGCTCATCCGCCACTGTCTTTCAGTTAACCATTCCCCTCTGTCAAGAGCCTAGTTCCCACAAAAAATCTGTTTTGAGGACTGTAGAAAACAGAGGACTTTAGAAAAATCTTTCTGCTTTGGTGCAAATCCATGATGATAGATCCTCCCGCTGCCCCACTGGTGAAGTCTGTACACTTGAATGATCTCCAGTTTATTCTGGTTTAAAACAGAATAATCAAGACCACAGGAACCCGTTGTACAAGCCTTTCCAAGCAGACTTGTCAGCAGGATGAGGTATTCAGATCCTTGTATTTGTTGGGATTGCATTGACTATCTGACAAATCCCTGGAATTGTGCACTGCTGACTAGGGAGGATGTTCCAAGTCAGGGTGGGAGGGGGGCACAACATTTTTGGCAGGTGTAACGGGAGGCTACCGGGGCCAGTCTCCATGAGGCCCACCCACCTGTTCCTGGGCTAACTGCCCATCTTCTCTCCTGCCATGCCTTGGTCTTGATTGATTAATTAATAGATGTAATTAGGCAGGAGGCTGCCCATTTTCTGCCCCCCTGCTAGGTGGTGCTATCTGCGGCTCCATTCCTCCTCTATACCACAGCCCAAGCCTCGCTGATGACATGATGTTCTCATATGTGCCAGTCCCGCACGATGGGACTCAGAATCCTGCTGTAGGACCTCCCACTGAGTTCCTCCCTTCAGGTGGACTCTGCCACTGTCATACCAGACCATATATTGCCCTGCCATCAGTTCCCCTTCGGGCGTGGTCCCACCTTCAGCTCACATTAGCCTCAGCCCACCTCCAGACCAGTCAGGACCCCAGGCCCCTGGCTCTTGGGCATCCCTCCCGGTGGGCCTCCTCGCCCTTTTGACCCTCCTGGTCCTGGCTCCTGCCTGGGCCAGTCAAGGGAAGCTCTGGCAGGCCCTGATGTATGACCCATATTCCTTTCCTGGGGTCCCCCTCTCTAGGTCCTCCTCCAAAGACATGGTGATCTGGAGTTCTCTCACACCATAACTGGGGCCTCAGGGGCTCACGCTCTCCCCCTGGGCAGCAGGTCATGGTGCTACTACCGGTGTTATATTCGACCCAAACTCTGCCTCCCCACATTGGAGGACTTACTGGGGTCAGGACTCAGCTCTCTCTCTCTGGTTGAGCCCCCTCTCCCTTCACAGGGCTCCACACACTGCCCCCCTCACACTAGGGGCTCCACACTGCTCATAACACCCCCTTTACTTGGGGTCTCAGGGCTTCCTTCCACAGATGGGCTCAGGTGGCCATAGCTATGCCTGGCCCCAACTCTCCTCCTCAGGGTCTCAAACCCCCACAGGGTTCAGGTGGCCTTGGCCACATCTGGTCTCCAACTCTCCTCCTTGGGGCTTGTACCCCCACAACTACCTCCGGTGTATGCAACCCACCTGAAAGCAAGGGCTAGAGGTTAAGGTACCCCAATCCACCTTTCACCAGGGTGATCACTGGCCTGGCATTTCCTGGGTGCTCCCACACCACTGGGAGCCCCACTAGGCCACCCACTCCCAGCAGGGTGTAGTTTCCAGTCATACCCAGGACCAGGAGCCTCCTACCATCCCCTACAGCTCCTCCCTTACCTCTAGATGAAACTCAACAACCCTCAAACCAGACAACATTTTTACCTTGCCTCTAGGCAGCCCAACTGCCTTGTTTATATAGGCAGCCCTGAGCAGGCACCTGGAGGCTGCCAGCTCCAGGGCTTTAAAGTGGCAGGCACACCACAAATTTAGCCCTACACTCTGTCTGACTGCCTTTCTGATCACCTTCCCTTGCTTGATCTGTGGCTTTGCTTTCTGCTTCCAGTCCAGTGCACCCTGCTTGATCTGCCACTTTGCTATCTGCTTCCTTCTCTGTGCTCCCTGCTTGATTTGCTGCTTTACTTTTTGCTTCCTGCCCTATTTCCTGCTGTGCTGCCTGCCTCTTCCCCTAACTGCCATGTGCCATGCACAGAGGCTGCCCAGGCCACAGGTTGGGCTCCCCTGTCTTAGGTAATACATTGAGACATAAGGGAGTAGCCCCAGTCTGTTTTTCTCTGGAGAAATCTTGCAGTTGTCCTCCTGGCCCTCAGAGACGGAGGCAATGAAAACTTTCCCTTCCCCCTCTAATACTACCACTGGAAGCTAATCTGCCCTGAGACCCTTTCACCAATATGACAGTGAAATTTCCACACGTCTGTACGTGTTCAAATTGCCCCTGTTCTTGTGGCACCTAACTGAATAAAATAAATTGTGTATTTGGTGACTGTCTGTTTTGTGGGGGGGTTTTCTCTGCAACCCATAAGAATACATTATCAGCAGCATCAGAAGCAATATTCACACTGGTTCAAACTTATTACAAAAACTGTCTCTTTCCAAAACTTGGGAGAAGCTGTATTTAACGTGTGTATAGGAAACTTAGTATATATGTTAAAATACTCATGTTGTATCTTTTCAAATCGTTGGGCCTCATGAAAGTTATGGTAACTATCTGTAAACATCTGGGAGAGATGACAAAGTATGCCCTCATGTGGCAAAAGCTTTTTTTCACATAATAGCAGTCTGTTCTTTTATCTCAAAATTGTTAGATTTGCTGCTTAGCTGCTGATTCCATTGCTTTATCTGATATAGGGCTGGGCTTTGAACAAACTTGTTCTGAAATAACTATATCAATTTGGATTTCTTTGGTTTTCTAGTACAAATCTGTGTGAATGTTTGGATTCCAAAAGAAGAGTATCTACCTACAAATGTATAATGAAATAACAGATGTCAAGTAGAACAGGTTAGGACTTTTTTTAAATGAGTAGCACTGCTTTACTGAAACAGGTGGTTCTTAAATGGGTGCCTTCCCCTTCATGTTTTAAATCAGACTTCTTTTTTTGTTAGTTCAGTTCTGTTAAGAACAACTTTTAAGCTAAGCCAAAATAAATAGCTCCAAAACTGAAATAAATGCCCAGAGGCTAAAACTGTTTTTACTAAATCAGTGTAAAAAAACAAAACACCTTTTAATTAAGTTGGTACCACTTTTTTCCAATAAGTAGAAAGCCTTAAATTTGCACAGAAATAACTACTGTAGAAAAGCTTGTGGAAATGTACCTGGCTGTATTGTAAATTTTGTATTCTTGACGGGAAGCAATTGGGCTTTAAAATTTTACTGACGTTGTTTAGATGAATGTTTGAAGGATCAAAAAGTTCTAGTCTTTCCCGATATAACACAATTTACTTTTTACTGTAGATTGATTTCTTCTTTTTTTTTTTAATTTCCTGAACTTAAACAGTGAATGTGATTTATAGAAATTACTACTGCCTGATAACTTATCAGGGCTTTAACAAAATTAATGGTAGAAATGGACTGTTGACTTTGATGCAAAGTAGCAGAGGGAGGGAAAAGAAAAAATGAATAAGCAGGATGTGTTTTCTTGATCAGAAGACTGGGATGCAGTCCAAGTTTAGTGGAATCTGGACTATTCCCTTTGTGGGATATACGTGGGGAAAGGATAGGAAATCTTGAGACTCTGCTCTTGGTGTTTCCATGGAGTTATTCTTTTATGGACTTGGGGAATATTTCTCCCCTCAGTGGAATGGCCTTGCATTCTGGGGATGAACTCTCAGATCCCTGGAGGTCTAAAGGGCATTGCCAAGACTAAGATGAGGCCTTGAGCCTTTTTTGTGTATATAGCCTTCCCCTTTGCCATGACACCATGCTTCTGATAGGCATGTGCTTCCAGAGTTCTGCTTCTTGGCAACTGCTTCCAGAATTACCCTTGTCCCCCATGAGGCTTTGCTTTGCCACCTATGATGCACAATCAATTTAATACTGACTCCCTTGATTGGAAAGGAATCAGCTCTCTGGAAAGCAGCACCTTATCTAGACTCCTGGCAGCCCCAGGCAAACTTTTAGGATTGGGCTCCCCCTTCACCAGAGCTGATGATAATAATAATAATTATTTTCACCATTTTTGGGCCCCCTTTCTGTCCAGGCCCTGGGTGGCCACCCAGTTCACTAATGCCTGTGTCTGGCCCTGCTGGAAAGTGAGGGGTCCATACACTTGTTCCCAAATTTTGTTCTCTCCAGCCAAAGATCTCAACCAACTCAGCTGATCTCTGTACAAGGTGAGAGGGGGCCATGTGGAAACTACAGTCCAACCAATCAAAAATCCTTTGGTTTCTTGTTCTTCTCTCCCTTGTGAAAGCATTGTGTATAAATCTGAAGGTGGACATTCATGAACTACATCAAGGGAATTTTCATTATGATCTTTTTAAACTATTACTATTTGCATATAGGTGGTCAGTGGAATTGACCATGGAAGAGTAATTTAGCTACACTAGATGTAAATTAATTTATACATTTACAAATAAAAGCACACAAACTGCATCATGTTGCTTATTCTTGCATATTAGGATTAAGTGCTGCAGCTGTGATTTGAGACAATATAGAAAGTTCTTCTACAACTGCTTTGTACATTGGGCCTAGTATGGAAGACCTGTATTCTCAGGCAAGACCCTACCCAATACCCATGGGAAAGTAATGTTGACTTAGTGGTAATCATGCTAAAAACACCCCTAAAGCACACCTTTTATTGCGTTTGACAGCTGGGACATGGATGGTATCAGCACTTTCCAAGATTGGTTTGTCTAGTCTTTGCCATAAATGCTGTGAAATGTAGCTCCTAGTTATACCAGCCCAAGAGTCCCCAGAGGGACCCTTAGAGTAGCAAATTAAAGAACAACCTGCACTGATTCAGCAACACTGCCAGTGTGTTACAGTGAAGCCCCATCTACTGATGCAGACTAGGTGTGGCCGTGGCTACTCTTTGGGGGTACTATGATAGCAGCCAGGCTCCCCAGAACTAAAGCAGTTCTACCTGAAGGAGGGGTTTGTCTGCTGCCAGTTGCACCAGCACCCCTAACTGGGTGGAAGTGATCATGGTGTGATAGAATTCCAGATCCTGACAGGGAAAGGATGAGGCCAGCAAAATTAGGATTTTAGGTTTCAAAAAGGTGGATTTAATCAGACTCAAGGAGTTAATAGGCGTGGTGTCATGGGAGGATAGACCAAAGGATAAAGACCTAGGAGAACTGGGAACTTCTAGGGGGCACACTATTGGGAGCCCAACAAGAAACTGCCCTGATATAATGGGAGCACAAGAAGAATGGCAAGAGACTAGTGTGCCTACATAAGGAGCTTCTAAAATGCCTCAAATGCAAATGCAAAAGGAAAGCATACAGGCAACAGAAGAATGGGCAGGTCATCAAGGAAGTGTATCAGAAAACGGCAAGAACCTGCAAAGCAACAACTTGGATGGATAAAGGGAATACTGTGGCTATAGTGTATCAGAACTTCAGCAAGGCTTTTGACAAGGCACTGCACACCCTTTTCATGAACAAATTGGACAAATGTGGGCTGGACAAAATTACTACAAAGTGGATAGATAACTGGTATAATAGCCACAAACAAAGGCTAGTTATTAATGGGTCCATGTCAGAACGACAGGAGGTTTCAAGTGAAGTTACATAGGGGTCTGTCCTAGGGTTGGTGCTGCTCAACCTGTTCATTAGTATATTTGGATGGTGGCATAGAAAGCTTCTTGAGCAAGTTTTGCAGGTGTCCAGGGCTAGCCTTGCGGGTGGGTGACCACTCAGAACACCACGGTCAGGGGGTTGCTGTACACACACGTGCACCGATGTGAACAGCCCATGCTCACAGCAACTCTTTCCCCTGCCCTGCCCCACCCCAGTTAATCCCTACCCCAAGCAGGAGGAGCAGGGCCCAGCCTAGCCCACCCTCTGTCTTCATCTGCTGCTCAGGAGGAGCTGGGCTGGGCGCATGCAGGTGGAGTGCCACCTACTCAAGCCCACTTGCCTTTCTCCTGCACAGCAGCGGTGGTGTTTGCCTATGGGAAAGCACAGCTCCTGATTCAGCCCAGCAGCTCTCCGCAGAGCTTGATTTCCGAAACTTTCATTAATACAGCTACATACTTTAAACTCAAGAAAGGGCAGCAAAATACAAGTTTGCCCAGGGCACCATTTTCCTCAAGGCCAGCCCTGCAGATGACAAGCTGGGAAGAACTGTGAACACATTCGAGGATGGAAGTACAATGCGGAAAGATATTGACACATTGGAAACCTGTGTTACAGCTAACAGGATGCAGTTAAGTGCTGACAAATGCAAGGTGCTACACCTCAGGAGGAATAATCAAAAACCCAAATATTAAATGGGTGACACCCAGCTTGATGGCAGCACTATAGAAAAGAATGTAGGAATGTAAGAATGTGGTGGGCCACAGAATCAACATGAGTCTAGCATGATGCAGCTATACAAAAGGCGAATGTAGTTCTGGGATGCATCAATAGAAACATTAGGTGCAAGACATGGGAGGTGACAGTGCTTCTCTACTTGGCACAGGTTAGGCCTTATCTAGAGTATTGTGTGCAGTTCTGGGCTGCATATTTTAAAAAGGATGTGGAGAAGTTAGAAAGGGTCCAGAGGCAGGCAACAGATTTGGGCTAGGAGGGCAAGTCATGAGGAAAGAGTGAAGGAGCTAGGTATGTTCAGCTTGTGGAAAACATGCTGAAAGAGGGGACATGAAGGGTGGCCATAAAGAAATGGGAATGTACCTTTTTCTCCTGCTGCAGAGTGGAAGACACAGACCAATGGCTTGAAGCTGCCGTATCTGGAAAAACTTCTTCACTGTTAGAACAATGAGGCGGTGGAGTAGACTGCCTAGAGAAGTTGTGGACTCTGTCACTGGAGATATTCAAGAAGAGTTTCAACAGTTACTAACTCGGGGATGATCTAGGTGTAGCTATGGCTGTGTTCCTCTATGAGTATTTCCCATGCTTCTGGGCTTTGCTGGCTGCCCCTACCCCCAACCTTTCTCCTGTGCATGCCAGGATGTTTTAAAACCTTCCTTAGAGGCATTAGGTGTTGGCTACAGTCAGGGCTGGGGACTTTTGATTGGGATGTGCTAATTAGGCCTGTGCAAAGCGGCTAGTATTCACTTCAGATTCAGATTCGACTGATTTGGGGAACAGTGATTCGAATCACTGTCCCAATTCGATTCGGCTGAATCTGATTCAGAGATTCGGCTGTTGCTGAATCTTTGAATCAGACAGATCTATCCCTGGCCCACTCTCCCAGCCTGGCAATGTCTGCCCCAGCTCCAGGCACTTGTTAAAAAAAAAGGCCCCTGTGCTCATAGGGTGCTGTCAGGTGGGGGGCGATCCCTGCTGCACTCCACTGCCCCACGCTGCATAGGGGGGCTCTGCACGAGCACCCCAACCCCCCCCCGCTCCCCCCACCCCCCCACTGGTGCTCCACCCGGGTCAGCTCCAGCCATTAAAGAAAACTGAAACACGATGGAGACCAGGCCGAGATACCCGAGCTAGCTCATTCAGAGCTGGTTTGGGGACCAGAAGTGGTTTTTGTCATGTTGCTGTGCTTGCTTCCTGGGCAAATTAGCCTGGATGCGAACTGGGGACTTTTAATCCACTGCATTTTGTTAAATGGGGCAATAAACTTCCTAGATTTGTGTGACAGACTTACCTGATTGAGTTCCAATGCATGCAGGGGCTTCAGAATCCTCAATTGTGATTGGTGGAGCCAATCCACCAATCAGGAACAAACTGGGGAAAGTGGGCACTGCCCCTTTCCCGAAGCTAGAGGGAGAGGAGCTCCCTGACTGGATTGTGGACTGCAGTATGGCAGGTCCGCCAGAGTTCAGGGGCAGAGCCTCTGACGCATATAAAAGGAGAGCATGCTTGGCACACTGGGGGCAGATGTGGAGAGGGTTGGCGAGGAGAGAGGAACTCCAGAGAAGACCATCATCGGATTCCTGCTTGAGCCTTGATGGTGTGCAGATCAGCTTACGGCACTCAGGCTCTGGGAGCCGCTCAAGGTGGCTTGAGCCTGGGAACTTGGCAAGCAGCTGGGTGGAATCGGTGCACGGAGAGCCGGCCCTGGGAGCAGCTTGAGGCCCCACATCATGCACAGGTCGGTGCAGGGAGAATAGAGCTTGAGAGAAGCTTGAGGCTGTTTAAGTCAGTCCCAGCTGTAGGCCAGGTAACCAGAGCCCCGCAGTGTGGCTCAGCATTAAACTAAAAGATCCCCAGTGCCCAGAGCAGGGCCTGGGAAGGGGAAAGACCCCGGCATGAGGCCAGGGAACCAGAGCCAGTAGGGCTCAGCTCCTGTAGGAGCGCCCTGTGTGCCCAGTGCAGGGCACCAAGACATCGAGAGGAGTCAGAGGCACTGCTGGAGAGAGGCCTTTGTGGGACTGGCCACCAGGGGATGAGCCTTGTCTGCTTCAGAGCAGGAGCGTGAGTTGCTGGGGAAGTGGGCTTGGGAGAGGAGGGTCTACCACCTCTACCCTCCTCCATTGTGGGTACAACCCCGGGCCCTAAAGGGGATGGGCTCCAGGAAACCCCCTGTGGGGTGCTGAATGCACCCCATATTTTGTGATTGATGTTTGCTTTGTACTATAGATGTTAATATATTTATGGGTACTCCTTAAAGGAGTTTATATGCATTTACCTGTTTTCATTACCTATGTATATGTTTACTGTGTTGATGCCTTGACTTATCTGTTCCAGGGAGTTAATGTTCATCTGTACAGGGGTGTTAATTATTGCCTATGCTGTGGGTCACCTGTACTGAGTTCTCAGTTACCTGTTCTATGTTTTGCAGTCCTTCGAAGCGGTGCAATGTGTTGATTGCAGGTTATTGTATATGGTGTCACATAACCAAATCTACTGTAAATATTTAAGGTCTCTTGTTCACTTTTATTTGTGTAGAGCAATAAATGTGTATATAGGTAAGTCCTTTGTCCCAGCCTGGCTCTATAGAGAAAAGAGGGAACTGCTCCCTGGTGGCAGGCTCTTCTCACAGCACTCTTGCCTGACCACCCCATCCCTTCCACTTGGGGGCAGGGCACACCCCTGGGTGTACCTGGGCAATTTGTATAGATTTCCTCCTTGACTCTTAGCTTTCTCAATCCAGCTTTCTGGTATTCCCCACCGTGGAAATAAAAAGTGCCATATGTAATAGATAGGAAGCCAAAATCCGGGAAGCTGCTTTATTTTCCAACAGCTCTTGCATCAAGGCAAACTTCTGCAGTGCTGTGATATGCAAAGCAACAGCAAGACGCTTCTCTAAGGGGCATATCCATTTTCCATCATGGGTCAAACACTCCAGACCCTTCCAGAGTGCCCCTTTTGCCTCTGCACTTCTGTGTGTTTCCAGATCTCCCTTCCATCCAACTTAGCTGCCTCTCCTCACTCTGAATAACTTGGGTCCCAGTGGTGACACCTTTATTCATATTGGCCAGTACCTTCTTCATGAGTGCAGTGAGGGATTATTCACTCTGAGTAAAACAGGCCCTGTATTTAAGGGAGCAGTCCAATGCAGTCAATGCTGGGGGTTGAGCCAGCATTTGGTTAGGTCTCGTCTTGGGTAGTCTGATTCGAAAAACATTTTTTAAAGGTAGTGGGAGGTGGGTAGTTCTTTCCTTTCCTCCCAAATGCCCCCCCCCCCCCTTCCTGCTCATGAAAATGTTCTATTCACTTTGGAGACATCCTGACAGGGGAGGGAGAATGGCCCAGGAGTCAGGGAATCCAGGCTTGTGGCACCCAATGCAATGTGATGTGGTTAAGGCTGTGGAATAAATCAGTTCAGTGGTTGAATGTAGCCCAGAATGTGGCATGGCAGCTGGCTAATTAAGTTGTAGCTTCCCATATGTCTACTGTGCCGTTGATTTATCTGTGGTGGCTGCTGGGCTTCCAAATGGAGTTCATGGTTTTTGGTATTAAATTAGTACAACTAGAAAGGCCTGGGGCTTGCTACACTGTACTCGGGTACTCTGGGAATGAGGATGATACTGGAACCTTCAAAGACTGGGCTGGCTTCTTTTCCTGGTGCTCCCCTCCCCTGCCACCACCATGTGCTCTCATACAACACTTGTGGTACATGGAGGTACTTGAGCTAGATCTTCCTGAGCATTAATGAAAAGGAGGTACAGTGATAGCATTCTCTGGGAGGGTATTTTTCTTTCAGGTGGACTTCCCTACCCCTTCTTCTGAAATGGTCCAACCTTGTTATCTTTCCACACCTGCTATGAGTATGACGCTTTTAAGGGAGATGTTTCAGGGATGATGGTTAGGGAGGAAAAAGTATTTTTTTCTATTTTCTGCCCTGCCCAGTTTTAAACTGGCTATATTTTATGGAATTGGTGCTTGTTCCTTTCTGCTTATGTCTGACAATGATCATTTATATTTTTTCAATGTAGACATGTTGCCTGCTCTTATAATGTTTGGCCTTTTTTAAAAAAAGCTTGACTTTGAAAGCTGGATATCTCTAGTTTTTCCCTGTCTCTCCTCATAATGGGGTGGGGGAAGAGATAAAAGCAAAGTTCAGCCGTACAACTATGAAAGCTAGAATAGAAAATACAAAAGGAACTCCATATCTGTTTGTTTCAATTTCATTATTTTAACACTAATTTTTAACTTATTTTTTAAGCTGGTCACAGCAGTCTCTTCCATGCACTGAATATCTGAGAGTCTTTTAGAGAAATGTTCAAGCAACTGGTCTGTGAACAGGCCTGTGCCCCTCCAGCCTGTGATGGCTAGTGCAGCCCTTTTGACCTATGGAAATAAATCAAGTTCTTCTTCAAAGAAAGTGAACCTATCGAGTTCACTGGCAAATAATGTGGACTACCCAATCCTCAAAATCAATACAGGAGACTTCTCTAGCTACTGCCCTGCCTCCTGCCCTCCATTTGAAGGCAAAATAATTGACCAAGTAGCAACAGCCATAGTTCTATCACTGTGGCATCTGCTAACATCCTGTGTGCCTTGCAAATAAATTGCAGAGCAGGTAGGCCTTGAGCCAGCTTGGTAGCTTGAACGCTGTCTCTGCTACTTCCTGATGATCCTGAGTCAGCTGTCAAGGAAACAATCCCTGCTCACTCCCTCTTGCTGGGGTGCACAGGAGACTGGAAATAGGTATGTGTAGCCACCTCTGGAATGGGCCTGTGTGCCCCCTTCTCATCCTATGCTTTGTCTCTCCAGAGGCAGACCTAGTAGTATACCTTGGATGAACATGACCTAAAAAGACCACTTAGTTTGGCAGTGACTTATATGCTCATTTTCCTAGATTTCTCAGTAGCTTTTAATGCAGTCCACTGCTAATGTGTGTTAAAATGGTTTCTGTCATTTCTCCCCACGAAGCATAGGACAATGGCAATGGGCAGCTTATCTCTCCATCCCCAAAAGACTTCATCTGTGCAGCCTTTTGAAGACTTCTCTTGGAGATTAACTGGTACAGAGATGTGAGCTTTTGTAGACAACAACCTGCTTTGTCATGCCTCTCTGAACCAGTTAGTCTCTAAGATGCCACCCTGCCTTCTGCCTGATTTTAGACCAACATGACTAACCACCTCTGAGACTTCTTTTGTGTCCCTGAGACCACTGGGAGAGGGGATGAGGTGACATCAGCTTTGCTGAAAGCCACATGCTAGTGATTTCCCAGCTGCTTTTTCACTGTCGTAACTGGCATCACCAGAAAGATCTGCAGTGCCAACAAGAGAGCAGCTGCTGGGTGGAGAACAGTTGGCTCTGTCTAAACCCCAGGAATATGCAAGTGATGCTGGCTAGAAGGGGGAACAGCTTTTGCAGGACTGTCTGGGTCACTCTATTGAAGGCATCTGCTTTGCTTGTCTGACTGCAGCGATGTGTCTGCCTACCCAAGTTGGCTGTACTGTTTATTGCTACTAGTGCCTAAGCCTTGTGGCAGCAGCATCTTTGGTTTGGGTTAGTTGCTTAGTTAAGTACCCAGGATCCTAACTGAGTGCACAGAGCACGCTGAGCTTGATTTGCTGCAACTTTTCTGCTGCTATTACTTGTGTTTAGATTAGCTATTACCAGATTAGCTTTACACGTCTTTCTCCTGCCTCTGACTACAGTCAAGCCATGTCCAACCTGGTGGGGCACTGACAGATGTGCTGTTCCCTGCTGTAACTCACAGGAAGTGCCATGAGTTGCAGCCTGATCCTGGGACAGTGGAGGACTAGGCAGGGAGGAGGAACCTGCTCGCCAATGCTGTTGTCCCTGGCTTTGCATAGCTTGGCTGGAGTTGGGGAGGATGGATTTGGAGCTTCTTTCCACAACTGGATCAGTTGGGGACAGCAGAAGGGGTGGGGGGAAATGGGTGGGGAGAGGACATGTCACTGAACACAAAGGGAAAGGGGGGCGGAGGGGCAGGGATTGTCATTTAATTCAGGGACTTAAATGAAGGTCCCTGGCTGCTGCTCCTGGTATGATGATAAGCATGTGTGACCTCACTACCACATCCCCTCTGAAGTGGCCCCTGCATCATCCATCCCTCTTCTGGAAGGGCTCTTAAACATATGCTTATCATTAAGCAGGTGAGGAACTCTAGTGACTTCTCTAGGACAAAAGTACCTGCCTAAAACTAAGGACATCCTGAAGGGCCCTTTCTAATAACAGTTGTTTTCCTGAATCGGGGCCAAAATGCATGAGGGCCAGAGATGAACTTCTCTTAGACAAGCATGTCCTGTTGTGGAATGAATTCCCGGAGGAATCAGACTTAGGAAGACAGTGACAAGAACACAAAATACACAAAGGGGCATGAACTTGCAAGGCTTTCCTCTTTAAGGAAGCCTTCTCGGCTTAGCTGGATCAATCAGTTTTAGTTTTAAACACGATTACATAAATTCTACCCAAACAGAGGTTCGTATAACTATCTATTCAGGCCTTTCTTGTTTACATCTAACTTATCTGTAAAATTCTCACACAAGATGAAGGTGGTCGCTGCAGAAAACCACAGGATGAAATAATCTTTCCTCTGCCTTCCAAACAGCGTTCAGAAGCTTGGGTGAAAGATGCCATACAAATTGAAAGTGGTGTTGTTTTTAACCTGCACTTACATTTTTTTGCAGTAGTTCTCAACCTTTTTAGACTCATGTCAACCCCTCATTTGACTTAAGGCACCCCTCAGAAAATGCCACCTTTTAGTTTTCACTCTATTTTTCTTAGTCAAAAAAAAAAAAATCGAAAAAAAAGCAAGCACTTCTCCTGTTGCAAAGAATTCAAAAGACCACAGCCAGTCATATTTTTAACATTTTGGCTTCCTTTTTTGAAATATCTGGGTTTATCTTGTGAATCATGTTTACACACGTAGCAATGCTAACATCTTTCGGTACCTTGTGGCCAAACTATCTCAAGTCAGGCCTTGAAAGGGTCTCAAGGCAGGATTTGAATAGGATAGACTAGAACTACATTCAGGTGCCCAAGTCTACTTAAATGCTTGATGCACTGATTCTCAACCTTTTTAGACTCAAGGCGTCTGTCAGAAAATGCCAGCTTAATTTTTTGACTACATAAAAATAATACAGCAGCCGGAATTCAGAAAAACTGCAACTAGGGATTTCTATTTGAAATGTCTGGGTTTATCTTGTGAATTTTATTTGTAAATCTAATGGTGCTAATGTTACATAGGACTCCATATCAACCTTGAAAGGATCTGAAGGTACTCCAGGGTGTTGTGCTACTCTGGTTGAGAATCACAAGCCTCATGAGTGGAATAATTCTTGGCCCAGTGTGTTTGTCAAAGACCAGCATTGCTATCTCAAGTTTTACTGATTGGAGATTTGGGGGGAGGGGAGGGGAGGGAACGGGACTGAGGCACAAAAAAATGGTGCCATTGTCCTGATATGTGACTTTGGGCAGTCAGTCAGGCTTCAGGAGCCACAGTTCAGTATGCTGTCTGCTGAGACAAGGAACAAAGGTTGGTTAGACTTCCTAGCTCAGCAATGGCTGCAGCTGCTGCTTTTTGCTAGCCAGTTTTATCCACCCCGCTTTCTTTTATAGCAGGGTTAGGCAACCATTTCTGGCTGTGAGTTGCAGTGATGCTCCCCAGGTCAAAGGCAGGCAAGTGTGCACGAGGACCTGGCTGCTGCTGGCACTTGTCCCTGCAGTGGCACAGGGAAAGTTCTCGCAGCCAAAGCCCCCTGCTGCTGAAGCTCCACGCCCACAGGCCAGATCCAGTGGTTCCATGGGCCATAGGCTGCCACCCCCTGCTCTACAGCATTTTGCATGTGGTTGCTTGACACCAGCAGCTGTTTTGTTGCATTACTACATGTCACATCCCTCCTTTTTATTTTAACCTCTAAGAAACTTGAACACAAAAATGAGCTCTCTTTAAAATCAAATTCCCTCCCAGTCTCTGTTTTGAACATGTCCATTCAATGATGTCTAAACCATGCTGTGCCTGATGAGCAAAACATTACTATCTTCTGGTTCATATTTGTTTTCTCTGTCTCCCAGAGCATTATGGTCACCCAGGGAAAACTGCATGTTCTACTTTGCTGCTGTAAAACTATTATGGGTATGAAAAGTTCCCTTTTAATCTGCTCCACACATGGATGTTTCTGGATAAAGTTCAGTAGCCAGATCCACCCCCTCCTCCTTTGTGTGTGTGTGTGTGTGTACACACATATTAAGTGAAGCAGAAAAATGTCTCCAATTTAAATGCACCGAATGAATAACCAAACAGACCAGATTAATTTTTGTTTAACGCATCTTTGCAAAGAAGCTAGTGGCTAGTTTTGTATATAGGCTTCTGCCAGTAGTTCATTACCAGCAGGTCTGTAATAAGTTAATGTAGAGATTCCATGGAAATGAGGGTTAATTATAAGCAGAAGGATATTGGCCCACATACAGATTTAAGCAACAAAAATATCCCAAAGTCTTGTGTTGGATGTGGAATCAATTAAAAAAGGTCTATGACATGTACCAGGATTTCTTGAGATAGTTGTCATAGTATAATATTAAAATAAAACTAAGAAAAGAAGTTGAGAATGGAAGAATGGGACAAATACAGGAGTCTGGTAATAAAACATTGGACTTTGGATGAAGGCCAAGGCAAGCTTTTCAATAAGTTGAAGTTTGGACTAAAGCTGGGCTTGAATTGGTTTTCACTTGCTGTCGGGGTGGTATAAGTAACGAGCAGAGAGAAGAGGTTGCTTTTAGTTTACCAACTCCCAACTGTGTGCGTTGGCAGCAGTGTTAGGCTGCTAATATGCCATAGTCATTAAACTGACTGATATCAGCATGTGGTACTGCATTCTGCAGATTCAACTCTAAAGCTGAAGCACAAAAATCATCCCTGATGTTGGCTGGCACAGGCCTTCATTTCTTCCGCCTGCCACATCTGGTCCTAATATAAAATGTCTTACTACTTTTCTTTTCTTGCCACATCCTTAGAAATGGCTCCTTTTTAAAAAATGAGATGCTCCTTTTTCTTTCTTATGTGGACTGAATAAAGACATTTCAGTACAGAATATGGAAGAATATCGTGTCACTACTCAAGATGCGTTTTTGCTGTTTATGAATATGAACAGTTAATTTTGCTGTCTTCAAGTTTCTTGTGTCTATGGAGAACTCATAATTTAGCTAATGCAAGTATTTGGGGGCCCTTCTGGCAGTTTGGATAGGAGTTGCCGTACCATTTATATAATATAATTATGTATTGTATACTTAATACAAGTTGTGGGCATGCACCTGCCAGGTTTATAGGTTCCTAAGCTCTCACAGGCCCCTGAAAGCATGCATTTTGGTCCTAGATATCACTTTCATTTTTGCTTAGAGAAGCTGTAGTACAAAGCAAAAAGAGTATGTTGACTAAGTTGTTGCAAACTAAATCATGGAATTTGGAAACTGCTATGAAGACCTCGAGTCACCTTCTATAACAGTTCCTGTCTGAAAGGACACCTCATTCTGCTTTTGGTGGTAAAAGATGCCCCCTAAACATTAAGTTTTCATTGGAGTCTGAAGGAGTTTTGCTTAAATTTTGATGGCATAGTATGCTCTCAGGAACTCTGCCAGCTTTAACATCTGGGATTTCCTCCAGGATGTCCTATTTGGGTGGAGAGAACTGTTCTCCTCTCTGTGGAGGGGATGAGTGTTTGGCCATTTCTGAGGGGGTAGAGATTTTTTTCCTCTTTGGGAAATTGTGGAGATCCTGGAAAATTCCCAGAGGGATGGAAAATTTGAAAAGAAGTCCAGTGTGGGCTTAAGTTTCCAGTCTTTCATAGCAACACAGATCCCTTATGGCACCTGCCCCAAAAGTAGCCTGAAAGGACTCCAAAGTCCAGGAGAAGTGAAGAGGAGTAACCCTATTGCAGACAGAGGGTAGAATGATCTTATGACAATGTTAGGATGTTGATTACAGTGTATGACCCTAACCAGGGGAAACTTGGGAAACTGAACTGGTTGGTGAGAAATGGGACAAGGACTCTTGTGACCTTTCACTCACTGGTTTAGCTGACTTGAGTTAAAGTATTACCAGCAAATGTGGTTGCAATCTTTACACAGCAAACTGGAGGGGCAGAGTGGCAGGAGAAGATTATTTTTTGCTGCAGCCTTTTTGAATAGAGAAGGGGAAGCATGGGGAGGTGGAAAGGAGGAGGATGCAATAGTGAAGCTGATGATTTAGCAATAGGGACTGTGAGGAAAAAGAGATTTTGCAGGGGGATTGCATTATGGGGAACTCTGCTGAGTTTCTTGGCATTAGTGCATTTACATTCTGAAAGGTTGCACAAGAATTGGCTTATGCTTTTAATATTAAAAGTGGCTTCAGGTGCTGCCTTACTTCATACCAACAAAGGATGCTAGCAGAACAGCTCCCAACTTTTTTTTTTTTATAATATTAAAGTATTCTTTAGTCTGTGAGCTGGCTGCTTCTGTTCTCTGGCTTAACAAAATATTAAGCAGAAAAGATGTGTATAATGTAACCGAATGCCATTCACCTTCAGCAGAGTGATTATTTACAATTAAAATTGTAAGTCCTTGATTCATTCCTGTGTCAGCTGTGTTTTAAATAATGAAATCAAATGTAGTTTTAATGTTCAGACCTGTTACTTCCTTGTAAGTGTCAGGTGACAGTTCAAGCAGTCCTCTTTGAGTACTTAGCATAACATGCACCAAAATTGCTTGTATTTTAAGATGGTCTGCTTTCCAGCGGTGGGTCATATACAGCACACACCGTTCTCATGACACAGAACTGCTCTCCATAGCTTGTCCTCTGGTGAACTTAGAGCAAGGGAGATTGTGCCCAGGAAAGGACACAAAAGACCAACTAATCTGCAAGGGAGGGAGCGTGTGTGTATGTGTCTGTATTGGAGCAGTCTCCTCTATCCTGAGCTGGACAGAGTGTAGTTGTTAGAACTTGATCAGAGCGGTTGCCAACCGCTGCCATGCAGCACAGCCTGCAAGATAGATAGTTCTTGTCCCCTGCTTGCTTCACACAGCTGGGCCGTCTCTTGCCTTCTGGGCACTGCATGTCTGATGCTGCTAAGCATAGAGTACATAGACTTCTGCATGTGCATAGAGCACAGGCACTGTTTTGCTCTTGGAGTTCATTGCAGGCTGTTACAGGGGAGATGCTGTAGGTTTCTCCCAGACATATCACGTCAGTTCTTTTGTTATGGAAAGTTAGATGCTGATGCTCTTACTCCCACTGAATAGTGATTTACTTTAAGGAGTGAGGCTATTGAGTTGAATGAAACAGCATGTGAAACTTGACCACGATAATGTTGTTTCTGCATAAATATTGTATGCACAGACAATATAGTCAGTGGAGTGGCTATGGCAGTCACTGGTGAATTTGAAAAAAAGAAGAAAACTTTTCAAATCGTGTGACTCCACAACACAGTCTTTATCAAATTGCAGAGCTAGAGCCACAGTTGGTATAAATCAGTAAGATCACACTGAGTCAGTGGAGCTCTGCCACCTCATTCTAGCTGGTACCTAGCTCATGGAGCTCCAGCAATGGGAAATGGAAGAAGATGACAGACAGTAGTAGTATATTATCTATTCCATTTCCTCTCAGAGGCAAGACTCTTGGCTGTAGTCTGTTTCCCAGTATCTTCCCTGTTCAAAGCTGGGTTTCATTTAACTTCTAAACCGTTTGATTAATTTCGCTTTTTAAATGTACTTTTTTGTTAACACTCAAATAAAAATCTATACAGGTATTTTATTACTATAGTATACCTCTGGACATCAATTATATTGTAATAATACATTGACTAGTGTGTGTTAACAGCTCCGGGCTTCTGGCCTCATGCCTGGTAGCAACACCCTGCATGTGAATTAATAGGTTAGTGTAACAGTTTGCATTCTGCTGTGTGTTTATTGCTTTCTTTTTATTCTCCTTAAAGACGCTGCAGTTATAACAAGGAAGTAATGTGATGCTGAACTTCTTCCATGAAAATATTGATGGCTGTTTATTTAGGGTTGCATTTTCAAGTCTTGCCAAATTAATTGGTGTGGGACTGTTTGTGGAAGGGCCTTTCCTTGGTACAGTTACTCGTGGCTTTGAGGAGCACATGAGATAAGTATGTATCTGGTGACACATGGGTGCCTGGGCATTGCCTGCTTTTTCCTATGAATGCTTGGTCCAAGAACCAAAGTCACAGCAAAAGGCCAACTGTCCTGTGCTGCTGGAGGAGTCTCTTATGGAGGGGGTGTACTTCGGGGAGTGAGACTGTTATGCACAGGGAATCTCTCATTTTTCCTTTGTGTTCCCCTTCCTTTGATTCTGCCAGAGCACGGCATAAAGTAAACGTCCTCTTCCAACTGCTGTCACATTTCTAATGTAGTGCACATTGTAGTTGGAGTTGAGAAGGCTAGGACTCTTCACTGTTCTTTATTCATCTGCAAAACAACTGGTGTGTAGGGAGCCGTGGGAGCAGCTGAGGCAGCGGCTGCTGTGTGAGGCCCATGCTGCAAGATAGGGGGGAGTGAAGGAGACAGGTGGGAAGTCCCTGTGGTGACCAGATGTTGCAGGGCTTCATTGAAACTCAGATGCCAAACTCCACTGGGACTGCCACTGCCACTTGGAAACTGAGACATTCCCAGAAAACACAGCCACACCCAGAGCAGCATGACCGAGTGTATTTTGGTGGCTGAAACTGGCACATGCTCCTTTCCCAGTGAGTCACTCACTGAGTTTCCTGCCAAGCAGCTCCGTGCATAACTCCCCGTTCCCGCCCCCCTCCCTCCTTCCCTTCGGTGGTAAATCTACGTGAGTTGAAGTTGTTTGGTTACTTCTTCCTCAGTTTGACTCTTCCAACGCTTTCTGGTACTGCTGATGTGCTGCGTGGAATATGTGCACAAGAGTATTGTTTATTTTTATGGAAAAAAAATGATCAAGTATATCTGCCATTCATAATTCTTATTGTTCGTATTATGCTGTAATGACATAGATTTTCATGGAGGTTGTAATTTGAGTTTAATTAAAATGCGTATGCTTTAATCTGGTGGGATTTGAAGGCATAGAATCTTGTTTAACTGAAACAGGATGCTTCTCTGAGCAGGGACTTCCTCGTGTGCTGTGGGAGAAATTTAAACTGTCCTTGCAAACGTGTTGATAAAATTTGGCTCTGAGCCAAATATCAGGGCAGTTTTCTCTGACTACCGGTTTTGGGTTTGTTTTTTTTCCTGTGGCCAATTGAGGAGTGACCTGGGTACCTCTGGAGCTGAAGGTGCACACTTTGACTGTATGTGTTTTAGTACCAGCTTCTATAGTACAGGGCACAACTCGGTGTCTGTGTATCAGGCACAGAGAGGGACACAGTGTGTCCCACTGTTCAGTTAGTGCTACTGCAATTCTTCAGATCTAGCCTTGGGTTTAGACTTTCCTTTTTTAAGTACCCCTAAATTGTGGGGGGATGTTCAGAACCAGGGCATAGGTTGAGGTATATATCTGTTAACTGTATCATCCCCAATAATGATTTATTATTGTACCCACATATGCTCCAAAATGAGAAGCCTGCATACCCCCCTCAGAGGCATGATGACACAGCCAGACACCTGGGGAAGCTGCTACACACAGGGGCAGTGATGATTCCTACTTGTTGCTGCTGCCGCCACTGCTGCCACTAGCCTGCAGCCATTTTGGTCTCCCCTCGCACCCTCCTCAAAGTCAGCTGTCCCAGTCACCCCCTCTTAATTACGCCACACTGCCCACCCTGCACCATTTACTGCTTAGTGCCCTAGAGGAATCTGGAGAAGGACTGTCCCTTGAGGAGACCCAGGGCTAATGCTTAAAGCTCCCTGAGGAATTGGCATGGCCTGTCCCATGCCTCCAGACAGTATGGCCAGCTCTTTTGACACACACAACGCACCTTGGAGGCCAGTGTGGAAGCTGGGGTGAGGATATGGCCCTGCATTCTTCTGTCCTGCTCTGTCCCCCATTGCAGCATGCTGCACCTTCAGAGGCACTAAGATGGGTCAGCTCCCATGCCTCCCCACGTGCTGGGGACTGCAGTGATGATGTTTGCATGAGGCACTACCACCTTTAGGACAAGCAATAACTGGCACGCACAGAACTGCATGGGAAAGAAGCTTGCCGTTGACCTCTGTAGGCCAGTGGTGCTCAGTGTTTCTGGCTTGTGGGCTGGATGAGCGAGGCACAGCTGATCCGTGGGCTGGATCTGGTGCAAGGGGTCAAGTCTGACTCCATAGGCTGGATGTGGCCACAGACTGCCCCCACATGCTGGCCCACTTGGCCCATGGGGTCATGTCATCTGGGCTGTGGGGCTCCCCACAAGTCCAAAAATTTAGCAACAGAGGAATGGAACAGCATGAATTGCCATGAGGCTCCCAGAGTTGTGGCAATTACTATTGCCACCACTTCCCTTCCCCACCCCCCTTCCCCTCACTCACAAATTTCTAGACCTGTGGGAAGCCTCATGGGCCACATGACTCAGCTCCATGAACTGTACTTTGAGCACCACTCATTTAGCAGCAAGAGGCTTTGAATGGTTTGGACTGTATCGTGACCAATAAATGGACCTTCTGTGACATGGCTCTACCAGCTGTAACTGCTCACACAGAAAAGAAAAAGGAAAGTACTTCATGCAATCAGTGTTCCATCCTTTTGTGCAAAATAAAAAAGTCATGCCATAGTTTGGCATTGCTCTGCATTTTATCTGTCTTGCATCTGCTCTGCTTCCATCTCCATGAAGATCGGAGAGGCAGCCAGCTCTCTGCAGACCACCAGCCAGTTCTATAGGGGTATCAGTTAACAGAGCTGTTTTTATCATCTCTCTCTCTCTTTCACCTACCAGTTTTGTCAGATTGCACCTGATTGACATGTTTTTATCCAGCTGTCTTGCTGCAGGCTTTTAAGATATGTCTTAACTTGCTAATTTCTGTAACGTCTGTTGCTGTGACTACTTCAGTCTTGGAGATTAAATCACAAAGAAAAACTGGAAACAGTTGATCAAATGCCGAGCAAAATGAACAAGGCTTGTATGGTGCCCTGAATGTCATTGCACTCCGTTTGCTTTCCTGTGAGGGGAGCAAATTTTGAAGGAAGAGGCACTTCTTTGAAAAATCCCTGCTGTTGGGAGGTCAAACTTTGGTACTGTCAGAAAGTGTTTCCCAGATTTTAACTGCTTTGATCGTGTTCTCTGTCTTTCATACACAGGCAGTCCTCGACTTACATTTTGAGTTACAACATTTTGCACTTACAACATTTATAAATTGATACCGTTTCAACTTTCTGACGTCAATTTTGGCTTTACAACGCTTGATCCGACGTGATGCCACACCAGTGAGCAAGTTTGCTGCATCGCCCGTCTCCCTGGAGAACATCTGTCCAAACGTCCTTGGACATTTTCTTTAAGAAAGCAGACAATACTCCAGAAAAACCTGCAGCCAAAACTCCTGAGAAGACTCCAGCTAAGAGCCCTTCAAAAAGTCCAGCAAAGTCACCTCAAAGAAGTCCTTCCAAATCAATATGATTGCTATTTACAATATAAATACCTTAATGTAGCTATATTACTCATGTATAATTGATTGAGTACAAAATTCTGGGGTATTTTTGGTGAAAATAAGTTCAGAAACAAATCCCCCATTTATAATATTGTTTCTTATGAAAAAAATGTTTCTGAGTTACGTTTCAACTTAAGACATGGTTTTTAGGGACCAATTGTGCCATATGTCTGAGGACTGCCTGTAATTGCAATGCAGAGAATTTGGGGCTATAACAGGGGTGGGCAATTATTTCGAGTGGAGGGCCGCTCACCCAGTTTTGGCAGCCTGTTGAAGGCTGTATGGATAGCCCTGCCCTTTGACAGGTGCCCCATCCACTGGTTGCCATCTTGGGACTGAAAGTCCCGCCCCCTGACCTTTGCCACCAGAATTCCCTCCCCTTGCCCCCAGAAGCATTCTTTCAGCAAGGAGTTTTGCCATCTTGAAACCAGAAAAATACCAAATTCTATTCTAAAAAGCAAACATCTAAAATATTAATTAATTTGATTTAAAAAAAAAAATTTTTGCCCTGGTTTACATGCATTTGTGTAGTGTACAAAGAAGTGATTGCACAATAGCTTAAAATGAAGTCTTACTCTTGTATATTGTGGGGGGTGGGTATAGGTTTGTGGGGGGCTGTGGGTGTGTGGGTATGTGGGTATGTGTGTGGATATGTGGGGTGTGGATGAGTATGGGGTTTGTGGGGACTGTGTGTAGGGGGAGGGTGTCTAGGGTGGGTGAGTGGGTGTTTATGTGGGGGTCTGCATGTATGGCAGTGTGGGGGGGGTGCATGTGTATGGTGGGGTGTCTGTGTGGGCCTTGCCTTATGAACACACACACACACACACTCTGTCCCTGCCTATACATGCACACACTGAGCCCTGCCCACACACACACACACACATACACACACACACACACACTGCTCCTACCTGTATGCATGCACACACCCCTGTACTGGTGGGGCCCTGTGCTCCCTGGTTGGGCCATGCAGCTGGGAGCCAGGTGGTACTGGGGCAGGGCTCAATCCCTGGCCTGTAGGCCAGATACGGCACCCCAGCTGTGGGTCATCTTGCTTGCTAGGCTCCCCAAGGGTACATGGTGAACTGTGCAGGGCCATGGCTCTGAGCACTAGATTAGGCATGCAGGTGGTATAGGACAATGTGGGGCCCTGATCTGACCTGCAGACCAGCCTTGCACCAAACACTGAACACCACTGGTGTAGACTTTGGGGACAGCCTGAAGTAGAACATAGGGTATGGAAGGTCTGGATAACCATGGCAAGCATTACAGTTGAGAGGAAATGCCACAGTACCTTGACGGGGGAGCGTGGGGGTGTATGTACACACACACACACACACACACACACACACACACACACACACACACAGAGAGGCGTATACGCACGTGTGTGTGTATAGGCGTATACATGTGCACGTGTGTGTGTGTGTAGGCGTATACATGTGCACATGTGTATGTATGATGAAAAGCACCGTGGCCTACTGCTTTACTGGGAGCAAGGATGGAGACAATAGGGTCATCAGGCTGCACACCACTTTCAGGCAGCAGGAGCTTTAGACTGTGCCATTCCTTGATCACACAGGAAGCACCTCTTTGTTATACTTCATGCTTCCTTTCTTCGTAAGCAAGATTGGGTACCTGAGTCCAGTACTGTTTAATATATTCATTAATGATTTGGAGGATAGGGTTGAGAGCACACTTAGGAAATTTGCAAGATGGGTGGATTTGCAAATCCGCTAGAGGGTAGGATTAGGATTCAGAATGTCTCTAGTTCACTGGAAAACGGGTCTGAAATTAATCAACTGAAATTAATTAAAAATAAGTTCAAAGTCCTGCACTTAGGACAGAAATGCCACATGCGCAGATACTGACAGGGGAATGACTAGCTAGGCTGCTATACTGCAGGAAAGCATCCGGGAATCATAGTAGACCATGAACTGAATATGAGCCAATAATGTGCTCATGTTGCGAAACAAGTCAACAGCTGGATCCTTACTTGCAAATCAAGGGAAGTCATGCTTCCACTTTGTTCAGCATTGGTGAGACCTCACTGGAGAACTATGTCCAGTTTTGGGCACTACATTTGAACAAAGACAAGGACAAACTGGAAAGATTCCAGGCAAGAACAACAACAATGATTAGAGACCTGAGAAACATGACTTATTACAAGGAAAACTTGAAGTAATTGGAATTATTTAGTCTGGAGAAGATGAGCTTGGGCAGGGGTTTAATAAATTTTCAAATACGTGAAGGGTGTTTATAAAGCAAGAGAGAGAGAAAGACTGTTCACTGTGACAACAGGGAAGAAGATGAGGAGTAATGGTCTTAAATTGCAGTAAGGGAAAAAGAGGTTGAATTTTACTACTATGAATGTGGTTAAGCACTGGAAGAGATTACCTAGCCTATAATGTACAGCTCTACCCCGCCTTCAGACTAATATGGCAAACTACCTCTCTCTATATATGTATGTGGCATACAGAGAGATTCATATACAGCATTTGTATATTTATATACACACACAACATTCTGTTTGGTTTATTTCATAGTGTATTAGTGTGCATTTAAGTGTAAAATCTGTTATGGTAGCTCTCTGGCTCAATTAAATTAAGTTTTTCCCCATCAGGACAGTGGAATGGGAATGTGAAAAAGTCCTTGTTTTTTGTATGGTTAATATTTACAGAGTTTCCAGACAAATGGTAACAGTATCATAAAGGCTGACATTCATTTGCCAAACCTAAGACTTTTCATTTAGACTTTGCTTTTACCCTGGTACCTCTGCTAACAATGCTCAGTTCTACTGTTCATGTTGCTTTGCCTACATTAATGCTTTATTAATTTACTAGTTAAGGCTTGGTTGTGTTTTCAAGGCTTTCTGTTCCTGCGATCATCCTTAGAATTGATGCTTATTCTTCTGGAAAAAATGAAAATGAACAGGCTATTTGGTGACTTGACCCAGACACTGTCTTTCATTTTATAAATATGTTTTCCTGAAGACCTTATACTTCAAAAAGAATTATTGCTAAAGAGCTTTAGACTGGTTTTGAGTCCTTGACATCTGTTATTGATCTGTTCCATTTAAATGGCAAACTACCGGTGACACTTTAAGATGGGTACACTAAAGAGCCAGCTTACAGCTGCAGTCAGCTAAGCACAGTTCCCATCGCTCCATCCAGAATGAGGCTTTATTTTGGTTCACCTCATAAAGGTTGCCAAGTGACCATAGTTCTGGTCTAAGTGACTACATTGATGTGTGGCATGCATGCACATACAGCAAGTTTAACCATGAGATGGGGCAACATTTCCTGGAGTATAGGATGCATCTCTTTGGGTTATGGGCATGAAAGACTATTGGGGAAGGCAGGGAGGTAGGGATAGAAAGGTATGGAGGTATAGAAAGAAAGAAAGTCAAGACTCTTGAGAGTAATTTGAAGTGGGTCTCAAGTTATGGTTGCAGAGAGCACCTTCAAAATATGAATGGATGCAGAGGCATCTGTCTGTCTTTGCAATAAGCTTTCTGTTCATTTCAACAGTTGTTAGCTTGGGTGACAACAGTAACACTTTCCATAAGATGCCAGTATTATTGGCTATTTCTCTACTTATCCAAGTAAGAAAGGAAAGGAGTGGTTTTATCATTAAGATGATGGCTTTGATTTCAGTGGATCCCTCCCAAAGTGAGAGGATAAAGAAGCTGTAGATGATGTATTTAATTAATATGTGTAATTACAGCGCATCAGAGCAGACTCGATTAATTGAGTCTGCTGGAGCATGGTAATTACTGTGCTCTAGCAGCTTCCCACACCTTGTATATCAGTGTGCCTGCGCTTAACAATGGCAGTGGGGGTGACTGCACTGAAGCTTAGTGAACAAGCTTAAGTTTAAACACCTCTGCTGCCATTTTTAAGCGCGGGGACTCTGAGACATAAGACACTGCAGTGCTCTTGGAGCCTCTCTAACTAAAGCACTATCCCCCCCCCCCCCCCCCGAACATGTGTAAAAGTGCCCAGAGGTACTAAATTTAATACGCAGTAGCAAAAGTGCATCAAAGCACATGTAGATGTGCCCAATGAGTATTAGTTTAGGTCCTACATGGTTAAGTGCGCCCGCGGTCCTACTGAATGCATACACACATACTTTCTGACAGTTAAGCTGGTTTAACTTTTTAAAATGGACTTAACTGTCAGAGAGTGCACATGTGTGGAGCAGAGTTGACTTGTATGTGGTGCAAGATAATACACCTCAGAGATCACAAGATAAAACACCTCTGAGGTGTATTATCTTGAGTTGCATTAGTTAAGTTGACTTGGCTCACAAGATGGCTGTCACCATGTCAAGATGTATGTGTGTACACTCCGACATGGCATAACATAAATTGGTTTAGTTAAGTAGATTTCATTAAATCGCCATATTTTAAATTGACTTAGTATGTGTGTCCACTGAGACTGGAGACTTCTGCCTCCCTACCATATATGGCTACTGCATGAAACAGTGTTATTATACAAGGGTATTAGCTTCCTTGCTAAGGCCCCTGAGGCACGAAGGGAGGGATCATATCTAAGTCATGGCTGTGCAAAGAGTGTTCCAAGACGGGGAATCTTGAAGCAAAAGTCTGAGGTAACTGCCTCAGGGCAATAATGGGCAAACAAAGAGCTGCCTCAAAAGAAACTACCTTTCTCCAGGAAGACATTTATTCTGGATTGGCTCCAGGGTAAAATTTACCAGGTTAAGGCAAACTTACCTTGGTTCTAGAAATTGTGGCATGTGTTTGCAATGCCTTATTTCTAGGTGCAGCTGG
The DNA here is from genome assembly GCF_052110815.1 of Crocodylus siamensis. Classification (NCBI taxonomy): domain Eukaryota; kingdom Metazoa; phylum Chordata; order Crocodylia; family Crocodylidae; genus Crocodylus; species Crocodylus siamensis. The sequence goes on from NC_143397.1 coordinate 138,936,543, forward strand.
GGATTCTCTGTCATGTCCCATTTGGCCTGCGACTGGATGGTAGATCAATGCCTATGACTGCTTGGGCCCTTATTCTGTCAATAAGGACTTCAAACTGTTTTTTGTTATGTGGCTGTTAGAAACCAGGGCATAATGAGCAGGGTTTGTGCCCTGAACAAACACTGTAGGAGAACAGAGATGGGGAGAGGGTGCTGCTGAGTGCCAGAGGAATGGCAGTCTTACCTATGTTGGAGACTCAAAACAGTTATTGGGTAGATTTTTTTTCCTTTTTTGTATCATAAAAGGTGAATATAAAACCAGTTGTAGTAACTTTTAAAATCCAGGTTCTTCAAATGTCCTGTGGATGTAACCATAAAATAATCCTGTGATCCTTCTAGCCCTAATGTCTGAAATCTATGAATTAAAGGTATGGGCCACACACACTGAATAACCAAAGGGTATGTGTGTGTGTGGGGGGAAAAGGTTGGGGTGGCGATGGTGATTTGTAATGGTTATTGCAAGTAGAACTATGGGAATAAGGACAGCAGCCTCTTCTTTCCCAATGAGAAGGTAGGACTATCAGTTTGATACATGAAGTATGTATCTACAGATGCAAGAAGTATGGAAAATAAATGGGCAGAATTGGCGGACCTAGTACAATCAAGACATTATGAGGTAATCAGGGGTTATGAAGACATGGTGGGATGGTTCACATGACTGGAGTATGATCATAGGTGGGTATAGCTTGTTCAGGAAGGATAGGCAGTGGTGGGCGGGAAAAGGAGGTGGCACCCTATATTTTACAGGAGATGCGTGAGTGTTATGAGGTACAGTATAAAGTGGAAGGTATGCCTGTTAAAAACTTCTGGATAAAGGTCATGAGGAGAGCAGCAGGGGGGATGTCATGGTGGACATCTGTTTTGGCCACTAAACCAGGAGGAAAAGGTGGATGAGGCATTATTTAAACAACTGAAGGAAGTTTCCAAATTGTAGGGCATAGTTCTTTTGGATGGCTTTATTGGGACAGCTGCTGTGGGACACATATCAGTGCACATGCAGTCTAGCAAATTCTTGGAGTGTGTTGGGGATAACTTTGGATCCAGAAGGTAGACAGGTCACCTGGGGGGGGAGCTCTTGACTGCTGTTTACAAACATGGAAGAATTGGTTGAGAATGTGAAGGTGGACGGTAACGTGGGTGAAAGTGACCATGAAATAAGAGTTCAAGATCCTCAGGGGAAAAATGAAGGAGAATAAGGGCATGAGACTTCAGAAGAGTAGACTTTAGCAAACTCGGGGAACTGGTGGGCAGGATCCCCTGGGAGGCAATTCTGAGGGAGGAGAAAAAGAGTCCAGAAGAGCTGACTGTACTTTAAGAAGGCCCACTTAAGGACATAGGAGCAAGGTATCTTGTTGTGACAGAAGAATCGGAAATGCAAAAGGAGACCATTCTGGCTAGACTGCAGGGTTATTTTTGATGAGTTGAAACTCAAAACGGAATCCCACAAAAAGTGAATATTTGGTTATATTACTAGGTAAAAGGCTAGAAGGTCAAGGCACAATTTGAGATGCAACTGGCAAGAGACGTAAAAGGCAATAAAAAGGGATTCTACAAGTATGTTAAGAAGAAGATCAAAGAAACCATAGATCCCTTATGGAATGCAGAAGGCCATCTAATTATGTATGATGCGGAGAAGGCCCAAGTGTTTAAAGCCTTTTTTTTTTTTTTTTTACTTCAGCCTTCACAAATAAGAGCAGCTGGCAACAAAGATAGGACAAACAGGCTAGAGTAGTAGCAGAACACATTGGGGATTACTTAAAAAAGCTAAGTGCTTTTATATCAGCAGGCTGGATCAGATGCACCCTAGAGTGCTGAAGGAATTTTGGAGCCACTGGCTATCCTCTCTGAGAACTCATGAAAGTTGGGTGGGGTCCTGGATGACTGGAAAAAGGCAAATATAGTGCCTGTCTTCAAGAAAGAGAAGGAGGGGGATCCAGGGAATTACAGACCAGTCAGTCTGACCTTGATGCCTGGGAAGATCATGGAGCAGGGCCTCAAGGAATCTCTATTATAAAGCACCTAGGTAATCAGGAACACCCAGCATGGATTCAACAAGAGCGAGTTATGCCTGACTAACCTGATTTCCTTCTATGATAAGGTGACAGGCTCTGAGCGTTGGATGTGATATACCTGGATTTTAGCAAGGCTTTAGACACCATTTCCCATAACATTCTCATTAACAAACTAACAAACAGGCAAAAATACTGTAAGGTGAATACAAAACTGGTTGGATCATCCTGTTCAATGTCTAGTTGGGAGGAGATATCAAGTGGGTTCTGCAGGGGTTTGTCCTGGGTCCGGTATTGTTGAATATCTTCATTAATTATTTGGATAACAGAATCAAATGGACACATAACCACTTTGTGGATGACTAGTTGTCTGGAGCTGCAGACACTCTGGAGAGTAGGGCTAGGATCCAGAATGACCTGGATAGGCTGGAAAGATGGTATACAGTCAACCAGATGAGATTTAACAAGGGGAAGTGCAAAGTCTTGCACTTGGGATGGAATAACTGTATGTACAAATACAGACTGGGGAATGACTAACTAAGTGGCAGTACTGCAGAGAAGGACCTGTCAGTTACAGTAGACCGTAAGCTAAATATGAGCCAACAGTGTATGCTTGCTGTGAAAAAGGCCAGTAGTATACTGGGTTTTATTAACTGGTTTGTATTAAGAGGAGTGTCACTGGCAGATCAAGGAAAGTGAGTCTTTTGCTCTATTCAGCACTGGAGAGGCCTCACCTGGAGAACTGTGTCCAGTTTTGGGCCCCATACTTCGAGAAGGATATGGACAAATTTCAAAGGCTCCAGTGCAGAGGGACCAAAAGGATTAGGGCCTAGGAAGCATTACTTATGAGAAAAGCCTGAAATAGTTATCATTATTTTGTCTGGAGAGGACATGACCGAGTGTAAGATTTGATGAGTCTTCAAATTCCTGATAGGGAGGATAAAGATGGGCCTTTGCCTGTGGCCATAGGGAACAGGACTAGGAGCAATGGCCTCAAGCTGCAACAGGGGAAATTTAGGTTGGCGATTAGGAGGGATTTTCTTACTACGAGGGTGGTCCAGCATTGGAACAGACCTTCTTAGAGAAGTTGTGGAGTCTCCATCCCTGGAAATTTTCAAGTGTGGGATGGATACTTGGCTGTGAGCTGGGGGCTGGACTAGATGCCTTTATGAGGTCCCTTCTAGCCCTACTTTACTATGATCCTGTAAGAATTTTTGGTGTGAAAAGTCTCTTGTTATACCAGTTCAGCCCAGTAGGGAATAGTTGGGTAGGAGTGTCTGGGGCAGGGCTGTCTGACTTTTAAGTGGCCAGAGGCTGCGTTCCCCATTGCCTTTAGCAGTGGGTGTTGCATGCTGTGCAGGCAACACCAGGGAAAGCCATGCCCCCCTTGGGCCGTACACCCTTCACTGCTCCCCCTGTCCCCAGTCCATCTCACTATGACCTCCTCTTCACAACACTTTCTTTATGGTTTCCCCCTGTTACATTGCAACTTGTCTTCCCCCCTGCCCCCCACACTGTTCTGCATACCCCAGGTGCCTCACCACTTCACTTTGTGCCTGCAAAACCCCTACCACCCTACTCCCTCCCCATTGCACTGTCTCTCTGGCCTGTATGCTCTGCCCCTGGGGGCAGAGGCAGGAAGCAGCAGCCAGAGAGAGATGGAGCCTGGAGACTGTCTGCTCTTGCAGCTGGAGTGATAAGGGGAGCAGCAGCTGGGTGGGAGCCTGGGGGCCACAACTTTAACCCCTCAAAGGCTGCAAGAGACCTGCAGATTGCCAGTTGGACAGCCCTGATCTAGGACTTTTAATAATGATCATTCATGCTTCCCAAATCCTTGGTCTGTTAAGTCTTTACAGTTCTCTCCTCTCAGCTTTTGAGGTAAGTGCCAACCTCATAGGATCAATGAAGATACCTGGAGGTTATGGGCAGCAGCTCTGACTGTGTTAGAAAACTCCTTAACTGTTTCTGGGTCAACTACAGATGCAGCCTTGATGGTCTATTAAAACTACATCAGTATACAGTGGTACAGGCCTCTCCCTTGCACCAATTCTTTTGGCATAAAAGGACTTATCCGGATGTATCCCTTAATAGAAAGGGGTATTTTCATTACAGAGCTGTTAGCTGAACTCTGTACTGCGGACCTGGCTTAACCTGAAAAGATATCCTGTCCCTGACTGACTGACCTGTATTGTATAACTTTTGAGAACAAGCCTTGCTTAAGGTTGGTGATATCGGTAATAGGCAAACTTTTTTTTTTCCTCCCCAAGGAAAACAAGAACAAAGTGGCTCAAACTGTCCTTGAAATTTAAAAGAAATAAAAAAAATAAAGTCGTGGGGTTTATTTTAAAAATATTTTGACTTTTTTGCTCGCTTCATCTGCAACCGAGTGCAGAAGCTAGAAGCAGAAGTCCCAAAATATAAACACTCCTAAGCATGTTGGTAAGAACCCACTATCCTGGATGGGTAGTTCATTGTAGGGGAAAGGTTGAATGCATATGTGCTTTACTTTTTTTTGTTCCTTTCCCAAGTACTACCTTGATGCACTGTACAAGCCAGTCCCTCTGCCTGAGGGACCATATTCTCTGCAATGAGAATTAATTTTCATTGTGTAAAGATGTTGGAAGGTGGGTGCATAAACAGTAAAATGATCATTAGTCAATGGTGTAAACAAACACTGGAAATTCCTGAAAACCTGTCCTTTATGATGCACAGGAACTGAATATCATGCAGTGAACTGCACTGGGGAGAGTCGGGGGTGAATGTGACCAAAAAGTGGGAGGGTGTGTTTGAATGAGGACTTTAAAGACAAGATGATGGTTGTGTATGGATTTAAAAGGCAGTTTCACCTGGTGTCCTTGGCAACATTTTATTTTTCCTCTGTGTGCTCTGTGGCTTGTACTAACTGGCTACTGCCCAAACTCCACCCCAGGGCGGCTGTGTTTTAGCAATACTGTGTTTTTACTCTTAGGTAAATGTATTATTTACAAAATATGCATCTAGAAGCCTAAGCTAGGAGTGGGTCCCATGGTGTTTTTATCATGTCTAATACATAGTAAATCAGCCTCTGCTCTGAAGACCTTTCAGTGAAAATGGGCAAGACAGATAAGAGGCCTGGAGAGAGAGCAAACTTAGACTGGTGTCATTAGACCAATACTGAGGTGTTTAAAATAACAAATGGACAGATCATTTAAAACCCTAAACTAGGGCATTTTTTTGTCCAGTCATCATAGGGTTAACCATGGAAGAATCAGTAAAACTCCGGTGATATAACTTACTCTGATATATTGTGTATATGCAGTTTATCCTAGGGTAGCCATTTGCAAACTGATTGTTATTTGCTTCTCTTGCCACTGAGTGGTGTAGTGTAGTAATAGCTGTCAAGCCTGGGATAACTACACATCTGTCCACTCCTCGCATTCCAGTACAATTTACACTGGTATACAAAAACAGATGTAAATTATGCTGGTGCAAACATAGTTGGGTATGAAGAGAGGAGTATAATGGCAAGGGAAGGGGGCACAGAGAGGCAAAGGGACTTGCCCAACCAACATTGTGCAGCTGTTACTGGCACCATCCAGCATAGATCCCAGGTTACCAATTTCCCAGTGCAGTACTTTGTCTAGCAGACCACCATTATATAGTATCCTCCAGGCTGAAAGTCACCATAACAATGATGCAAAGGGTCATTTCAGCCAAATTGTTATAGACTTTTTTTCCTTACAGAAATGTATAAAATATCCTCAGAAGTGTCATAGACTGTACTGCAACGACCACCCTTTTATTTCAATCTGTCTGCTCAATGAGTGAGAGAGAGAAATGATCGTGAAAATTATTCTTGATTGGCTAGTCTCCTGGAATGTTGATTGGTCCTGGCTTTTTCAAATTAGTAGCCTGACGGGAAATGGTGACTGAGTGCTGATGAGATTAACACTTCTTAATCTTGATAGTAAAAAAAAGACAAAACCAAAACTTGGACCAACTCATCCTTCAGTCTGGTCAGTGACTAACAGGAGTCTTTTATTGCCCTTCCAGTTAAAAAACACTTAGCTGTAACCTTTGCTAACTTGCAGCATGAGTTGACCTGTCCTTTGTAATCGCAGCCTTTGGAAACCGGTAATTAAATTTGGCACTCTACCTCAGTAACTCTGATTGAGATGTTTACAAGTGGGTGTGCACAGACCTTCATTTTTCTTTCCCAAAATGAAAGGGATTAACAGAAAATGAATGGAGGCCAATTGTTGAATTAACCAAACACCTGTTTGTGCCAATCACATGGTGTCATAAAAACTTGTAAGCAGATCTGGATGGACTGACTGTGCTGAGAATACCCACCGGGCGGGCAGCCTCCTTGTATGCAGCTACTGCTGCTGCCGTTCGTGCTTGGGCTGTGAGGCTTAGGCACAGGGTGCATTCTGCTCAGGTCATTTGCGGCCATGGTACTGAAATAGCTTTGCTTTCAGTAAATGGATCTAAGTGTGGATTAGGGAAAGGCCTGATCCCAAAGCTCAGATCCAGTTCCTCCCTGCCCCCTGATATGCTGAGGGAAGGCAACATCCACATCTGAACTTCGTGTCTCTGGCCCATCTATGTGCTTTAAACTAAAGGACAAACATCGTTTAATTATGGTTATACCTGGAGGGCCAGATTTCTCACCGGATGTATATCGGTGAAGTGTTTGTGACTTTAGTAGATTATGCTGATTTTATAGCAGCTGAGCAGCTGCAGTATTGCCATCACCAAGAATTAAAAAAGTTGAGTCAGGTTCTATCTTTTTTTGTCCTCTCTCTTTCTCCTCTCCCTCTCTGTTTTCCCCTGCCAATCCTTAAATTGCTTTAAGGAAACAAAAGCCTCGTAAGCAAACCACCAAACATAAGATTTGTGATTAATAATGTTAATCAAGAGTCAGCAATGCCAGAACAAGGCCATGATGTACAGTCATGCATTCAGGTTCAGCAAGACTCTAAAATACAATGAGTCCTGAACTGATTCACAACAATGCATTTTGCAATTCTGACTACAGGGATGTTGGGTTTTTTTCTGTAGTGAAGTTGAGAAATGATGAAAATAACTACATTAAGATTTCACTGCATTAGCCCAGGCTAACAGTGCTAAAGTTACTGTTTATGTTTTATATTTTCTTGTTGCAGGCACTTCCTGTTCTGAGACAAATCGATCTTCACGTAGGTTCTCTCTTTTGAGATGCAAGGAAATTTGGGGTAAATGTCCACTAATGTCATAAAACCTTCTATGTCTTTTCAAAGAACATGAGCCAACAGGTGTAGGCTGATTGTTAGATGAGAATTTAGGCTTTTTTAAAACTCATTTTGTTTTGAGAAAGCAAACATTTTTTTTAAATAGCATATTTTGAAAGGGGGTGGTTTATAATTTAGGGCAGTGCCTAAAGTTGTCTGCAGGGGAGGAGACAACTTTAGGCACTGGACTAGATGACCAGAGCACAGACTGTAGAGTTCAGCGAACCTCACAAAAGGTTCGGGCTTGGATATCTTTGGAGTTCTCCTGCCATATCCTTTCCCCCACTTTTCCACAGGAAATGCAGTGTGTGTGTGTGTCAGTCAGCATCAAGCCTGTCTCCAGTTTGGGAAATACTGTCTTTAAAGAGACCACCTACATTTTAATGAAATAAGAACTCTAGAGAAAGTACAGACTAGAACTTTTTTATTTAAGGGTCAGCTCCCCACAATATTTATCTAGTTGTCTGAGCTGGTATAAGGAGCACTTTTAACCACAGAGAAGAGAAAAAGCATTAGCATATGAGAGCTGGGACAGTAACCTCCTGTAAAGCTGTCCCCCCTTCCTTCTCCCAGGCCCATTGCACAAAGGGAAGAGTGCCAGTTAGGTGGTGGTGATGGGGAGGTGCAAAGGGTGGTGGTGGGGATGAATAGCTGGGAGTCTGGAGAGGCATGGAAAGTAATAGGGCTGTGGGAGAGCACCAGCTGTTTTATCTAGGTGGGGCGGGGGGCAGAGAGGGAGAGGAGGGGAAGGACCAAAGTTCCTTATGATTCCCTTCACATTTGGAGGGGGGAGGACCATACTTGCATCATTCATTTTGGAGGTTTCTCCGTGTTCCTAAAGAAGAATTGGGACTTAACAAATAAACTCTGACAAAAATGCACTTTCTTCTGTCCAGCTACCTAAAGGGTTTTTACTGCTTTCTGTTCTTGCCATTTCACATATGAAGGAAAGGGTTGGGGGGGGAGGGAGGAGGATGGAAAACCTAGTAGTTTGGAGTAAAGGCCTCCTTTTCTCACCAACGTACTGAACTGGAACATAAATTATGGGGTATCTGTTTCAGGCCTCTTTCATGACGGTGCTCCCTCAAGAACACCAGAGTAAGATAATCCTCTTGAATTCAGAGGCAGTGTGTTATTAACAGAAGCACATCGGCTGCACTTTACTGGAGACTGGGCACCCTTGCACTACCGAGTTGTTTTTAGCTAGGGGCCACGTAATCTCTCTTGATTCTAATTGCTTATTCATTATCCAGCACCAGGGTACTCAACTACATTTAATTAGCATTAAGATTATGATTTTAAACCCCCAGAAGCAGGGAAGCTTAGTGCTGAGAATGAAAATTCCCTCTCCCCTTAAACTGTACCGTTATCCAGTTATATTATCCTAGTGCTCAGGGGCCTTAGCGAAGCATCAGGATCCTGTCATGTTAGGTACAAATATTAAAATGTCATCTCCATGACATAAGTTTGAATGAGATGCACCATTCTGATCTCTCTCACCCTGTTGCAAATCCGGGATGATGTTGCTGAATTATAGTGGAGTTACACCTGACTTTCACCAGTTCAAATTAAAAAAAAAAATCTGCACCATATTTATTGAGCTAGATTTCCTCTGTCCATCAGGTGTTCCTTTGTTAGGGGCTTCATATTTTTTATTTTTGTACTTATGAAAATTTCTCTGCACATATAAAAAATTCTACAGTTACACTTTCCTATTATGGCTTTTTAGGTAAATTTCTTGATTTGCTTTTTAAAAAAGTACCATATTTACTTGAATATAAGATGGGTTTTTCCCCTTATTGGCATAGGGGGGAAAAAGCTTCCTGTCTTAGATTCACATACAAGGAAACCTCAGACAATGTATTTAATATCATTAAACTGCTGCCAAAAGCAGATGTGCTAAGTAATGGAAACCAACTATGAAGCTGATTTAAATGCAGCCAATGCTGAGCATGACTATAAAATGCATGGTCCATATTGGACAGGCATACTGATGGAACAGTTTTTTGGTGGCACTTCATGTGCAAGCCCCAGGCCCAGCAGCCTTGGATTTCAGATGCCCCCTAATCTTGCTTGCTGCTAGCCAGAAGTCTCAGGAACATCTAGGGGAAAATGTTGAAAGCAGTCCCCCAATGCCACAAAATTGATAGGAACTTTCTGCGTGACCCTTAAAAAAGAAAAGAAAAGAAAAGAGGGGATTAGGGGGCAGTTGCTCCCTTAGAAGGAAATGAGCATCAGGCCTGGAAGTACTGCAATATCAGGTTGGCAGGATAAGTCAGTGCAGCCCATCTGAATAAGATGTATGGTAGTGTCCACTGCGCTTAGTCCACTTCCACACTGACTCTTTCAAGTCACAGTGAATTATAATTTCATAGTTGGTAGGGTCGGAAGGGACCTGAGCAGATCAAGTCCAACCCCCTGCCATGGCCAGGAAAGAATGCTGGGGTCAAATGACTAGGTGCCTATCTAGCCTCCTTTTGAAGACCCCCAGGGTAGGAGCAAGCACTGCTTCCTTTGGAAGTTGGTTCCAGCTCCTAGCTACCCTGACTGTGAAGTAGTGTCTCCTGATGTCTAGTCTGAATCTACTCTCCATCAACTGATGGCCGTTATTCCTTGCTACTCCCGGTAGTGCTCGGAGGAACAGGGACTCTCCCATTGCCTGCTGGTCTCCCTTGGTCAGTTTATAGATAGCCACCAGATCTTCTCTCAACCCTCTCTTGTGGAGGCTGAACAGGTTCAGGTCCCACAGCCTTCCCTCCTAGGGCCTGCCTTGCTGCCCCTGATCATGTGAGTGGCCCTCCTCTGGACCCTCTTGATGCTGTTCATATCCTTCCTGAAGTGCAGTGGCCAGAACTGGATGCAGTACTCCAACTATAGTCTGACCAGTGTTGCACAGAGGGGAGGATCACCTCCTTGGACCTGCTTGAGATGCATCTATGCATGCATGATAAAGTATGGTTGGCCTTCCCGACTGCGTCCCCACATTGTCGGCCCACGTTCATCTTGAAGTCAATAATGACTCCAAGATCCTTTTCTGCCTCTGTGCTGACAAGAAGGGAGTTCCCCAGCCTGTAGGTATGGTGCTGGTTCTTCCTCCCCAGGTGCAATACCTTGCACTTGTCAGTTATGAAACCCATCCTGTTCTTATCTGCCCACCCCTGTAACCTGTCCAGATCTAATTGCACCCTTTCCCTCTCCTCTAGTGTGCCCACTTCTCCCATCTTAGCATGATCAGTGAATTTGAACAGGGTGCTTTTCACCCCTTCATCCAAGTCGCTGATGAAGATGTTGAACAGTGAGGGCCCAAGGACCAAGCCCTGGGGGACCCTACTGCCCACATCCCTCCAGGTCGAAAATGACCCATCTACCACTACTCTCTGGGTGTGGCCCTCCAGCCAATTAGCGACCCATCTGACTGTGCAGACATCGACACCACAGTCGCCTACTTTTTTAATGAGAATGGGGTGAAAGACAGTGTCAAAGGCCTTCCTAAAGTCCAGAAAGACTACATCCACCGTGACTCCTGTGTCTAAGGATTTTGTGACCTGGTCATAGAAGGCCACCAGGTTGGTCTGACAGGACCTGCCTCTAATGAACCCATGTTGGTTGCCCCTAAACATAATCTCCCCTGCTTGTCCCTCACAGATATGCACCTGATAATTTTCTCAAAGAGTTTCCCCAGGACTGAGGTAAGACTAACAGACCTGTAGTATCCTGGGTCCTCCTTCCTCCCTTTTTTGAAAATGGGCACCACATTGACCCATTTCCAGTCCTCTGGAGTGGAGATCAGCAGGACCTGCTGGAGTGGAGATCAGCAGGACCTGCTGATTTGAACACATCTAGTCCCACCAGAAGTTCCCTGACTAGGTTCTCACTGACCCTGGGCCTGGTTGTGTCTCCCCTGGGACCGTTGGGGATTCCGGTGCGGTGGGATGATCTGGTCAGGAAAATGGAGGCAAAGAAACTGTTAAAGAGATTAGCTTTGTTGTCTGGTGCAACCACCAGCTTTCCTAGTGTGTCCTGCAGAGTTCCCACATTACCTGGTACCTTCTTTTTACCCCCTATGTATTTAAAAAAGGACTTCTTGTTATCCTTGATCTGGGTTGCTAGTCCCAGTTTCATCTCTGCCTTAGCCTTCCTAACAGACCCCCCTAAAGTCTTGAGCAATGGAAGTATAATCCTCCTTGGTGATGGCCCCTCCCTTCCATTGGGTATACGCCTCCTTTTTAGCTTTGAGACATTCCTAGATGCTTTTGGTGAGCCATGGGGGCTTTTGTGCCCTCCTGCCCCCTTTGATCCGTGTTGGGATTGTCAGCCTTTGGGCTTGGAGGATCGTCTCCTTAAGGAATGACCACTCTTCTTGGACTCGCAATTCCCCTCCCTTCCAGAACCTCAGAACCTCCCTGGCTAGTCTCTTTACCACATTGAAATCTGCCCTCCTGAAGTCCAGGGCTGCTGCCTTGCTGCAGGCCTTTGACACCCTGCGCTGGATGGTGAATTCCAGTAGGCAATGATCTCTATCCCCCATGTGGTCAACCACCCACAGTCCCCTCACCAGGTCATCGCTTGTGACCGGGACCAGGTCCAACAAGGTATTTCCCCTGGTAGGACTGCACTCCTGGGTTAGATGGAAGTCCTTTAACTCGGCTAGGAACCTACATGAGTGGTCAGACCTGGCTGACTGCTCTTCCCAGATGTCTGTATAGTTTAGGTCACCCATGATAACCATGTTCCTTGACTTAACTGCCTCTGCAAGCTGACCTGAGAATTCCCGGTCCAGCTCTTCCCCCTGGTTGGGTGGCCTGTAGTAAACCCCTACCGTTAAGTCCCTTCCCTCGCAACCCCCTTGTATACGGACCCAGAGCACTTCAGTTTGCTCCTCCTCTGACCCAGTGCTGTTTGTTGAAGAGGTGTATTACTGTTTGACGTAGAGTGCCACACCCCCACCTTTCTTCCCTGGTCTATCCCTCCTGTACAGCATGTAGCTTCTGATGTTTACTGCCCAGTCATGCATTGGATCCCGCCAAGTTTCAGTGAGCCCCACTATGTCTGGGTTAATGTTAGCTAGTAGGAGGGCAAGTTCCTCCTGTTTGTTCCCCATACTACAAGCATTGGTGTAGAGGCATTTAAGGCCTCCTGAAGGTGCATGCATGGCCCCCCTAATTGCAGGACTATCTGGGCCCCTGTTTCTTACCTGGGTATTTCTTGTGTTCATCCCCTGTCTTAGCTGGGCTGTTTTTGTGGGTGGCTCTTGGTTTGGTGTTCCGTGGCTCCCTCCGTCCTCATCCTCCCCTTCCCCCGATGAGCCTAATTTAAAGCCCACTGGAGGAGATCAGCCAACCTGAAAGAGAACACACGTTTACCTTTGGGGGACAGGTGAAGCCCATCCCATCCAAGCATGTCTCTTGTCCTGAAATATGAGTCGTGATCCAAAAAGCTGAACCCTGCCTTGAGACACAGTTTCCAAAGCTGCAAGTTGATCTCTCTGATGCAGGTCTCATGGCGTCGTCCATGTCCGCTCACTGGAAGGACAGATGAGAAGACCACCTGTGCCCCTGTCTCCTTCAGCTCGCCCCCTAGAGCTTTGTAGTCCTTCATCAGGTGATCTGGGCCGCTCCTGGCTGCATCGTTAGTGCCTACATGGATTAGGACCATGGGGTAGTAATCAGTGGGCCGGATAATGGCCAGGGTCATCTCTGTCACATCCTGAATCCTCACTCTGGGCAGACAGGAGACCTCATGTGTCAAGGGATCCTGGCGACAGATGGGACCCTCTGTACCTCTCAGGATGGAGTCGCCTATGATGAGTACTCAGCATCTCTTCTTCCAGGTCAACTTGCTTCCTTCAGTCTGTTCTGCGAGTGGAGTGGCCTCCTCTCCAGAGGTTTCCTCCTCTCCTTCCTCTTCCTCCAATGTTGCCAGGGTCTCATACCTGTTCCCCAGCTGGACTGGGGGAACTGGTACTGCACCGCCGTGAGCAGCCCTGGCTCTGGAGGGAACCTTCTGCCATTTCGCTGGGGTGCTTCTTTGGTGCTTGGCCCTGCAGAGAAAGGAAATACCCACCAAATTCATCCTCTGCTTCTCTGATCCCCCTCAGCCTGCTAACCTCCTCCTGGAGCTCCCTCACCTGCTCTTCCAAGGCCCTAAGACAGGCACCTGTGGGACAGGTGTGGGTGCTCCCATCCCCTTCCTCCCCCGGCACCGCTGGGCTTCCCCCACAGGGCAGGGGGCAGGGTGATGCCAGCTCCTCTGTGAGCTCTGTCTGGGTGGAGGCCTCAGAGAAGCTTTGGGTAGGCAGTGCCCCCCGGGCAGGGGCCCTAGCAGCACTCCGCGTCAATACCATTTTTTTTTTTTTTGGTGTGGTGCCTTCGCCTTTCTCTTGCCGAAGACTTCCTCCTGGCCACTCCTGCTTGCCTGCCTGTGCGAACGCTGGTGCAAACACTGGTGCACTCTTACAGAGCATACCTGTTTGCGTACTCTGTTTGCACATGTGGCTCGGGAGTGCAGCTCCCTGCTGGCTCTTGCTAAAAGTGATCCAGGGGGGCTTCCTGTGCCCCACTTACCTTAGGGGGATCAGCTGCTGCCGCCCCTGCTGCTGCCTCCACTGCTGTGTCCACTTTGGCCTCTGCCACTGGTCAGATAAGGGGGCATACGTGTGTGTGGGGGACACACGTGTGCCTAGCTCCTTCCTCTCCGCTCCTGGCTCCTGGCCCCTGGCCTCCGAGTGCAAATCATCACCTCATTGCATACATTTCGACTTCCCCTTTACTTCCACAGCTGAACTGTGCCTTTCTTTCCTATTTCCAGTGATTCCTGTTTCTTCACCAACCTTAAATGTCTGGCTCCCTGAATAAGGCCCCAAATGGTTTATTCTCTCTGTCAGCCTGTCACGTATGATTAGTGTGACCCTACCCTGCACAAAGTGGAGTTGGACCAGGTTGCTTGCACCTCATCTACATATAAATTTTGGGAGGATCCTAGGACTCATGACAAGAACACCTGGTTCCCATCATGGGGGGCTAATTAGCACATGGACCTTTGCAGGGTGGGGGTGGTAGTAGTGGTATCTGAGTACACACACATACTGAGCAGTTCTGACCTATGGGGTCACCATGGCTTGAAATGCTGTTGACTTTGCTGGGGCCTTGCCCAGTGAACTGTATGGTAAATCATGAGCTTTTTGGCTTTGGACTAATATTATGCATAGTTTATACTAGACACTCTCTCTCTAGTTTATATATATATGTGTGTGTGTGTGTGTGTGTGTGTAGGTAGGTAGGTAGGTAGGTAGGTACAAAAGTGCTGCTCAGAAATGTGTTTATGGAGTACCTGTGATAAAACTTGCAGCAGTTTCAAGAAAAGTAAAATGCATCAATTCTGCATGGACTAAGTCTATGGCTACCCATAGACTAAAGGCAAATTACTACAGGCATGTTTATTTAAAGTCAGTGTTTTCAAATTTGTCCCTCATTTCCATGTGCTCAGGGAGAGCAGTAAGGGCCTGACAGAAAGGAGTTGGGGAGAAAGGGCCTGAAGGGAGAAGTTGGGGGTAGGCAGAAGGCAAGGGGGCCACCTAACCCCCAGATTTATTTTTCCCTGCTGTAGAAGTGGGAGGGGGACAAATTGAAGGCAAACCTCCAATAATTAGATTCTATACATGAAACATTATAACAAATTTATAAATTTTCCATACGTAGAATCTAAGTACAGGGGTTGTCTTATATTCAGGGCCATTTTATATTCAAATAAATAAGGTAATATTAACCAGATAGGGGACAGAATTCCATTTTTGCCTAGAAGAGAACCAAAGTGTAACTAGCTACCAAATCTAAGTTATATAGGTGAAGTATATAAGTAATTCTGGTTTCCCCCTCTGGGTGCATAAATAACTCCAGTAAAGGAACAAGAGACATCTGCACATCTTCAAAGGATCTGACATTATGTGACCTTTCTGTAGAGCAGGACTGAGACTTCTTCAGTTGGCTGGCCTGTCCCTTCACCTGAGAAAGATGTGACTCCGTAGCTAGAGCAAATGGGTTACAGGCCCTTTTCATGACCTCAGTTCTTTCTTTCACATGAAATTGGTGCAGGACAGCGGTTGTCCTATTCCCTTAACTCAAGGACATTGGCAGAGGCCTGTCTATTTGTACAGGTTGCTGCTTGCTTTAGAGTCATACCCTGCTCAAGGGTCTTCCAAACAAGCTAGCCTGATGTCTGTAGCTCTGCCCCTCTCAGGGTCTATTTAGCAGTTCTTTACCTGAACTGAGTCACTTATGGTTTTTTATAATGACCCAGTTAGTCTCAAGTGTTTCAGATTGGGTAGCCAAAAAATAGAAGTTCTCTAAGTTGAGACCCCATAACAATGATGTGCCCAGATCTTGTCCTAGGGGTGTGCAGGGCCCAGGGCATATCAGCCCGGGGGGGGGAGGGGAGTGGAGGAGTGGCAAGTGGCCAGAGTGTGGAGCGGGAAGTGGGGTGGCAAGCGGCTGAAGCAGGGGGAGGGAGGGGTGGTGAGCACCTGAAGCGTGAAGCCAGTAGCGCAGAGTGCTGGCACCCTCAGCACATGCCGAGGCCACTGTATGCAGGGCCGTCCAAAGTACGGGGCCTGGGGTGGTCATCCCAATTTGCCCCCCACAAAGGATGGCTCTGGATGTGCCCCACCCCAGTTTTGCTATCTACAAAATGTGCTGGTTGTTCTTTCCAAGGGTATTTAAGAGACTAAACTGATCAAAGGTCCTAAAACACTGTTATGACATATAGTTGGAAGATGCTCTGGAAGTGCAAAACATCTAACCAAAAGACATTTGGCTAATAACTTTTGGGTACTGTTTTTCCAATATAGACCTTGATTTTAAGTTAAATATGAGTGAAATGGCTAGGGAAATTTTCCTTGTGGTAGAGCTAAAAGTGTACTGGGCCATTTTGGGCTGTAGGCATTGGAAACACGCCTGTGGGGTATGGTAGACCAGCTGAGAAGCAAGAGAGAGAGAGAAAGTGAGAGAAAGGGAACTGGTTTGCTGGGAGTAGTGGGGACCTTGAAGGAAACTGAGGCAGCTGGAATAAAGGAAAAGGTTATTTGTGTTCTGCTGGTGAAGAGAGAATTGAGCAGAGACCAAAGGCTGCAGCAGAACAAACCCTGGGAAAAGGAATCTGAGTGTTCTCCAATTTCAGTTTATAAAAAGAGAAAGAGTGAACTGAGGGCTAAGGAGAAAAAGCCCTCTCTTCAGTTTAGTTCCTCTGGACAGGTGAAGGATCCTTCGAGAAAAGAGTGGGGGAAGAAAAGGAAACCCCTGTTTGAAGATTTAATTTAGAGTTGGGAGAGAAGCTGTACCCAGTTCCCAAAGGACAAAGGTCAAGGCTAGGAGTTTTGATTTAATGAGTCTAGTTACATAGTGTCCAAGACAGCATAAGAGGAAATCTTGACACTGTGTGTTACAAACTGGAGAGAGGCCAGGATATTCTTCACTCACTATCATTGGAGAATAGTAACCATCAAGCTGGGAGGGAAGGGGCAAGGTTTAGGGAAGGTGGAGCCCTGTGGAAGATCAGCAGTCGGGGTGGACTTAACTTCACGTCAAGAAAAGGCATCCTCCTGAATGTCAGTTTTCCAACAAGACATGGCAGGTAAGTGGGAGACATGGACAGAGGTCAGTAGATCCCAACCTGGTTACAGGGTGGAAGGACATGGCTCACTCAGTCTCCATATGCAATGCATGGAGTCTTTCTCATGCAGTAGGGCTTTTTCAAAATTCTCTACGAAGTGTAGGATACCCCGGAAACTACATGGGAGCCAATGAGGAAGTCTCAAAATGTGTGTGAGGGGTACTGGGGGGTTCAGGTCATAGGCCAAGAGGCTTAGGAGACTGGAAACATACAGGTGAATACATTAGGATACATACACTTAGAGTAAACATAACAGGCAGATAGGCATTAAGATACATACACTTAGAATAAACATAAGAGGCAGTAAACAGTCACCCAGTGGTAGAAGTCCTTCAACAGCAGATAACAAAATAACAAGTAGGGACACTAGCAATATTATATTTACACTGAGGGATCCTTGAGCTCTGCTTGCACTTTGGGGGCCAGCCTCCAATTTTTTTTCCACACCCCACCCCCTATGCCTGAATCCCTGCTGCAGTGACTCACCAGGTCAGCATTCCTGCACACACAGGCTCCCCACTCAAGCCCCACCACTGTGGCTCTCTGTGTCAGCCCTGTCACAGCTTCCAGATTTCTCCTGCATGTCCTGCAAGCTGCAGTCTTCCAGGAATAGTGCCACTGAAGTTCCCAAGTTTCTGCTGCTTGTTTTACCAGCTGCAGCTGTACAGGATCAGTCCTGTGGCAGACTCTGTGTTTCTGCTGCACAGCTCACTGACTGCAGTCCGTTCTTCCCATGTTCTCTCTCTCTGAACCATTGATTCACGTGTGCAAACCCCAGCTTTCCTCTGGCTTTCTTCCCCTTTCCCCAGCAGCCTGCTGGAAAGTGGAGTCTAGCTGCCTTTGCAGTCCATTACATCACCCGCCCCTTAATTGAATACACCTCTGCATCCAACCTGATTTACAAGATGTAGTCAATAAGCCAGTGTTTTTTAACCTGTGGCTTGTGACCCAGAAGTGGGTCACAAGAATATGTGAAAGGGTCGTGAACAAAGTTTAAAAATGGATCAACAAACTTTAAAAAAGGATTTCCTTTAAAGGAAAAAAATGTGGGAAACTGTGGCTTTTCCCTTGCAGCCAGTCAAAGTTCCAGCCTGCAAGGGGCTGCTTGGTGCCCTCCCAAGTCCCTCCCCCCACTAAATTCCTGCTCCACCCACTGGGGGGGCTGGGGCTTGGGGGTGGAAGCAGCAGGTCGGGAGTGAGGGGCACTGGGTTGGGACTGGCCATGAATGTTTACGAATGGGTACTGGTACAAAAAAGGTTGAGAACCATTGTGCTAAGCCACCTGGGAAGTCTCCTCTCCCTCTGTGGCCTGCCTGAGAACTCAAGATTGGGGGGTTCTCCTCAGCTTGGGTTGGTGCTGGATACCCTTAGGTATATTAATCCCTGGTCTCATTTCCTGTATTTGTCCAGTTTGCTACTCCTGTCCTTGTTAGGCCCTGGGTTCCACTCTACACCCCTGGGTTTACAGGCATCCCATTGGACCTATTTGGCACTGAAGTGGCAGCAGTTTGGTTGGTCAGTCCTTGGAAATGTTTGGATACTGGACAGGTAGGCTTCCCCAGCTCCCTTGTTGGACCAGGGTTTCTGCTTCTTTGGCACATACACAGTTCTACCCTGTTGCACTGTACTACAGATGTCCGTCCATTGGGCTGGTTTGCCAGTTCATACAATACTTCAGATAACTTTTTGACAGCAGTTTAGGGGCCACTGAATCTTTTACATATGTTTTTGGCAATGCCCTGTCTCCTAGCTGGGCTCCGTACCCATACCAGTTTCCTATGTCCATAAATTTGTCTAGTGATCCTGAGGTCATAGTGCTCTTTTTGCTTTTGAATGGCTGCATCCTAATGTTTTTTGACAGCTTGACTAATTTAACTGAGATATCCTGCCACATTTGTAACACAGTCAGATGGGTTGTTAAATTCCTCCAACACATTTATCCCAGAGAGGACATCAATGGGGAGGCAGATCTCCTGACCAAACAGCACCATGAGTAGTGTGTACCCTGTAAATGACTGCACACTGCCCTGCATCATGACATAAGGCAGTACCTCATCCCATGTTGTCTGATTATAATTGATCAGAGAGGACAGTATATCAACCAGTATATCTGTGTGCTGCACAATGCACACCAATCTCTAACAGACTTCCTCCAACCTAACCAGAAGTACCAAGAGTGGACCTTTCTATGCCTAAGTGTCCCCCAGGACCATCCTGGAAGTGCATGCACCAGAACTCCCTGCCTCATGCTTAGCTCAGGCCACAGTGTTTGATACTGCCTTAAACATGGGTGACATTTTCAGCTTCAGGGAATTCCTCACTACCACATTCCTTCCACTCTATTAGCTTCCCAACATCGACATTTTCCTGTTGTTTCTCAGCCCAGTCTGCCAACACTCTGACTTGTGCCATGAGGTGGGTCAGTCTGCTTTGTCTGCTCCATCAATAGAGGGTGTAAACTGCCCACCTCTGCTTTGAGTTCAACCTCCTCTGTGGGAGGCCTATGGGACAAGGTATCAGCGTTTTGGTGCTGCCATCCATGGCGATGCACTAATTCATAGTTGAAGTTGGCCAGTTGTTCCAACTACCTAGCTAATTGTTCTATGGGTTGCTGAACATTGTGGAGCCACTGGAGTGAACTGTTTTCAGTTCTTAACATGAAACATTTTGGAAGAAGAAAATGTCAGAAATGTTTTGTAAAGGTCACTATTGCAAGCAGTTCTTTTCTCGTGGTGGCATAATTGTATTCCACTTTGTTCAGAGTTTTGACTTGCATAGACTATTACTTTTTCCTGGTCTTCTTCACCTTGTGACAGAACAGTGCCGATGCCAACATCACTCGCGTTGGTTTCCAACAAAAAGGGTAACTGAGAGTTGGGGTACACTAGAATGGGGAATAACAGTAACCACTGCTTTAGGTCAAGGAAGATATCCTGACATTCCTGATTCCATGCAAAACTCACTTAATCAGAGAGCTTATGCAGGGCTTATGATAGTGGTGAAACCTGCCCCCAGTCGGGCCTCTTCTGTGATTGAAGGGCCTGAGTTGTGAGCTGGGGACAAAAAGGTTGGCAGCTCAAGTCTGAGCACTTGGAGGACAAAATGGTGATTTAGGAACAGTTAGCATGGATTCACCAGGGGCAAGTCCTAACCTGACCAACCTGATGGCCTTCTATGATGAGATGACTGGCTCTGTGGATGCGGGGAGACCGGTGGATGTGGTGTACCTTGATTTTAGTGAGGCTTTTGATATGGTCTCCCACAACATTCTCCTAGGCAAACTAAGGAAGTCTGGGCTGGATGAATGGACTGTAAAATTAATAGAAAACTGGCTGGAGCATCGGACTCAGAGAGTAGCAATCAATAGCTCCATATCTAGTGGCTCCATGGCAGCCGATATCAAGTGGAGTGCCCCAGGGGTTGGTCTTGGGGCTGGCTTTGTTCAATGTCTTCATCAATGACCTGGAAGGTGGCATAGAGTGCACCCTCAGCAAATTTGCAGATGGTGGGGGGAGCAGTAGATATGCTGGAGGGGGAGGGCTAGGATTCAGAATGACCTAGACAAATTGGAGGATTGGGCCAAAAGGAATCTCATGAGGTTCAACAAGGACAAGTGCAAAGTCCTGCGCTTAGGACGGAAGAATCCCATGCACCGGTACAGGCTTGGGGCTGACTGGTTGGGCAGCAGCTCTGCAGAAAAGGATTTGGGGATTACAGGGGACAATAAGCTGAATATGAGCCAGCAGTGTGCCATTGTTGCCAAGAAGGCTAACGGCATGCTGGGCTTCATTGGTAGGTGTGTTGCCAGCAGATCAAGGGAAGTGACTCTTCCCCTCTATTCTGCACTGGTGAGGCCACACCTGGAGTACTGTGTTCAGTTTTGGGGGTCTCCCACTGCAGAAAAGATGTGGACAAATTGGAGAGAGTCTCGTGGAGGGCAACTAAAATGGTGAGGGGATGGGGCTCATGACTTATGAGGAAAGACTGAGGGAAATGGACTTATTTGTAGTCTAGAGAAGAGAAGACTGAGAGGGGATTTAATAACAGCCTTCAACTACCAGAAGTGGGGTTCAAAAGAGGATGGAGCTAGACTGTTCTCAGTGGTGGGAGATGACAGAACAAGGAGCAACGGTTTCAAGTTGCAGCAAGGAGCGTTTAGGTTAGATATCAGGAAGAATTTTCTCACTGGGGGGTCGTAAAACACTGAAACAGGTTTCTCAGAGAGGTGGTATAATCTCCATCCTTGGAGGTTTTCAAGACTCGGTTGGACAAAGCTTTGGCTGGGATGATCTAGTTGGGGATGGTCCTGCTATGAGCAGGGCCTTGAATTAGATGACTTCCTGAGGTCCCTTCCAACCCAAATTTTCTATGGTTCTGTAAAATCTCTTACAGTAGGAGACTAGCCCCAGAAAACTACATAATTCTTTGACATTGTAGGATACTGGTCAGGTTTTTAAAAGCCTCCACTTTCTCTGGATTTGGGCCTACCCCCTCTATGGAGATCACGTCTCAGGAAGCACACTTCCTTATAAGACAACTGGCATTTGCAGGTTTAATTTTTAAATTGGCCTCTCTCAGCTTCTTGAGCACTGTGTCCAACTTCTAGAAGGGTTCCTGGAAAGTTTGGCCTATCACAACGATATCATCCAAATGCATGAGCCAGGAAGTCCTTTGCAGGTCTGCTAAGATGATATCCAGTGAGTCTTTGGGCATTTGTAATCCTGCTTCACTTCAATACAGAGCCCACAGTAGACTGCCCTAGCCTTTCCAGTGATTAACAGGCTCAGGAATTTAAGTTTAGTGGCCTCATCCTGTCTATTTAAGTTGTAGTTCGAACTGGTCATACCAGTCATCCCACATCTGGTGTTCTCCGCTAAAGGGTGTGGGGTTAAATGGCAGCCTTGAGGCATGAGGAGAGGGTGGTGCATTTCCCTCCCCTGGGGTGTGTATCTTCCTTACCCAAATATCTGGACAGAGAGACAATTTATACAGGCTCTACATACTGCTCTATGCCTTATGGCCTGTGACCACCGCTGGCACCAGTTGTAGCATACATTGGAAACCACATGGGAACCAAGGAGGAATTCTTAAGATTTGTGTGCGAGGTACTGGAGGGTTAGGGTCATAGGCCAACAGGCTTAGGAGGTTGGAAACACACAGATGAATACATTAGGACACATACACTTTGAATAAACATAATAGGTGGATAAGCATTAAGGTACATACACTTAGAATAAACATAAGAGGCAGTTAACAGTCACCCAGTAGTAAAAGTCCTTCAACAGCAGATAACAAACAGGGACACTATCAATGTGATATTTATGTTGAGGGATCCTTTAGCTCTCCCTCAACTCCGGGGGAGCTCTCAAACTAGCCTCCAATTTCCCCCCTGCCACCCAAACATCCAGTTACTGTGCAGCTGGCTCTACACTAGAGACCTGACTGCTGTGACCCACAGTGTCAGCTCTGCTACACACACAGGCTCCCCTCTTGAGTCCTGCCACCCTGCCTCACTGCATCAGCCCCAGTGCAGCTCCTGGATCTCTCCTGGTTGTCTTGCCAGCTGCAGTCTGCCAGGAATAGTGCCACTGTAGTTCCTAAGTCTGCTGTTGTTTCAGGAGCTGCAGCTGTATAGGATCAGTCCCATGACAGCCCCTGCATATCTGCTGCATGACTTGCCGACTGCAGCTCGCTGTTCTCCTGTGCACTCTCTCTTAACCATAGAGTAGCAGGTGCAAACCCCAGCTTTCCCTTGCCTTCTTTCCCTTTCGCTAGCAGCCTTCTGGGAAATGGAGTCCAGCTGCCATTTCAGTCCATTGCAAAAGTGTTTGCAAGTAGATTAAGAAAATATATTGACCTTGGGATGATGATTTTGGATTTATGGTTAGAGCATGGAACTGCGAGTCAGGACTGATTGTTCCATCAAATCCTGTAGAAATCAATAGCATTTGCAGGTGAGAAACTTGAAATATGATGTCTAGGCTCCTGGAATCTCTTCTCAGTTCCATTGGTATGACTCTTGAGTCTTGACATATAATGTAGGTGCCTAACCCCTATTGATCTGGGCAGCTACAATACCTTTTTAGGATTTTTGCCATAGGACCTAAATCTTACAGGTGTACCTACAGTGCAGGGTGTAGTGTAGTGTAGGGAGATTTGAGCTAGTTTTCAAATGAGGTAAGAAGCAGAATAAAGCAGCCTAACCTGGAATCTATACTACTGCAGCTCAACTACTTCTGATATTCAGGTGAGTTTGTAGAAAACTAGTACCAGTATCTACTTCTACACTGTAGTGTAGTTCAGAACCCTTATGCTGAGCACCAATAGTTCCCACCAGTGATAAGTTGTACCACTGATGATCAGTCAGCTCTTCTTGAATTCCCCTCTTGCAAGTCACCTCTGTAATGACTCATGAGCCATGCTGTCATCTCATCAGTGGTTTGAGGACCTGTGACAACAGGTGTTTTAATGCAAATCCAGCATAAAACTAGGTGTATTTTTAAGAAGCTGTATTTAATATTGTGTGTCTTCTACAGAAGGCTCTTTTGGTACCAAGAATTCCACCCCCCCTTGCCTTTGACACATGCAACTGCCACAAATGCAGATGAGTCAGATCTGCAGCTATTACTTATGGTGCAATCATGGTCACATGACAGAAATCCCTACAGAAACAAACAAATTCTTATCTGGATAGCTCAAGATAACATGGGGCAAACCTCAGTTCCCAATCACTCCTGCAATCTCAGTGATTTCTCAGGTATAATGGAGATTATATCTCAAGATGGTCTCAGAACTGGGGAAGGGAAGGGTTAAATATATTATATTTAGGAATAGTCTGTCATTCTGCACAGCTAGTCTTTTTCATCCACGTTGTTACAGTTTTAATTGTAAGTCTAATCTCTGTTCCTGCAATGATGTGGTGAACAGAAAAGGAAAGATTAGCAGAAAGACAGTTGTAGTTAAGAAAAGCATAGTTTCAAGAACAAAGAGCAGGAAACATGAAGATTTCTTTTTTTCTGCTTCTTTTATTTTTCTCATCTTAAACACCATCTGTTCACTACTGTTTCTAATCCATGGTAACACTTTCATATTCTCTTTTAGGGCTTTTTTACTGCACAGAACATGTTCTTAGTCAGAATGTGGTCAGTCTCTGTAACAAGGTGTACACCAAGAGACTTCCCGGGAAACTTTGAGCCAAAGTAGCTAGGGACTGGTTTTGTGCATTGCTCCATCTGAAGGCCAAAGGTAAGTTTTTATTTTATTTATTTTTGTTAAATGAGTGTATCAGTTAGGGAGCTAACATTATTTCAGCCCCTAAATAAATGGTCTGACTTGCAAAAGTAATGAATAGCTATCATCTCTTGCTCTCCTCAGGATCCAAGTATAATATTTTATCAGATTTTTACATTTAAGGTAAGTTCATTGAGACCTGTTGGGTCTTCTGCCTTTATTTAAAAAAAAAAAAGAGTAGGCCACTTATTTAGGTACCTAAATATGGATTTAATAACATTGGCCTTCCAGGATATATAATCTTATCTCATGCAAGAGTTGCACCAGTTGAAATGGGCTTAAACCCCTTTAAGGTATGCAAACAAGTTGTCATGGTAAGCCAGGATGTGAATGTATAGTATGTTAGCTACTTGGCTTGTGTTCGTGCACTTTCCCTGCAAGGTAGGTCATTCTCAGTGATAGTAGTAGCTATTGTGGAAGTCAAAAGAACTAAATCAAACTAAGCATACTTCAGTTCTGACCAAGAATGGCCTCGCAGGGGTTTAATACAGGTAAACTAAATCCACTTAAATTTTAATTTGGATTAAAGATATAGCTATGTGAACAAGTTACCACAAAGTGAGATAAGATATGAACTTTGCACATCACCTCCTCCTTGGTAACTTCCTGTGTGCATACTCTTTTGTTTGAGTGAACTACCTCACACTTACCATGGGATAAGAGTGTGTGTGCATACCCTGGAAATACCCAGGAATAGCTGATGGGATAGCTGATGTGTAAGTGTTTGCAGTTGTGGGGGCACAACTCTGTGCCGCCACTGCCCTTGCTGCTGGCTCCAGCCAAGATGCAGCCCCATGCCCTGCTGCCAGTGCAGAAATCTGGGGAGGGAAGAGGGGGCATGTGCCCCCTGTGCCCCACTCCATGCATCACCTCTGGTTAATGGTGCTGGAAGTTCACACCCTAGCCTACCTCACAGTATCATGTTCACATAGCCATGCCCAGACAAGCTGTGTGAACATTCAGAGCTTGAATCAAAGTTCCTTGACTTCAGCAGGCTGTGGACGAGGCCAAAAATTCAGACCAGCAGAACAGTATCACAGCTGAAGCACAAACTTGCACCTCCCTTTTGGTGCTTTCTCACTCACCCTTTTAAATCAGCCAGAGGAGTTGAAGCCTAGATATATGCTTGTATCATTTTAGGACAGCTGACTGTTTGTCTTGGATATCATGTTCTCACAGCACGTCAGCCCAGCCCAGTGGAGGGAAGAGACATCCCTTGAAAGCTGGCACTAGTTCTGTTTTTTAACTGGAACGTGTAAGCACTTGTGGGACTTCAAGCAATGTATCCTTCATTTAATGGGCAAGGCAGATGAGTCACAAGCTGTACAGAAGTCAGTTTTCTGCTCCTGCTGTAAAAGCAACATGTGTAGCAGAACTGTCTACTCTTTAAAAGGCAAAACATTTATTCTTGATGGCCTCAGGAGAATAGTTCTCAATCTCTAATATCTCTTGCACTTGACCATAGGCACTGTTTGCATCTGTGAGTGACCCAAATGTAATGGGCTTATAACTGGCTTCCACCCAGTGTGGCTAAGTATAAATAGTCAATAAGCCCAAGGCTGAATCGATTCAGTCTTTGCAGGTTAGTTTAAACTGCAGAGATTAAACTGAGAAACAACTGGACTTACATTTACCTCTGATTCAGGAAATTCAGCCACATACCTGTAGTGGCTCAGGCCAGAAGCTGGGGGGAGGGCGGTGTGCTAGAATATGGTTCTCTGGCACTTCCTCTACTTGCTGCCCCAAGGTTTCTGGGATTTGCAGTCCAGCATCACAAAACAAGGACTCTGCAGGGTTGCTTATCACTTCCTCTCCCTGCTTCCAGATACCTCTGGGATTTGTAGTCTATAGTTGCAGCCAGCAGTAACTTTCAGTAAGTTTGGCAGGGCAGGGCAGCTCTGTACTCAGGGAAAGCAGGGGTTTTACCCCTTCCCTGGCCCCAGACCCCAGCCAGGGTTTGCCAGGAGGTAGTTCCTGCCTCTCCCTCCTCCACCCCAATTCTTCTCTGATAGAGCAGACAGTGCAGCCCAGCCCAGGGCTTGAAAGCATGCTGGGATGCTGCGGGACTGTGATTTAAGTTGAACCAGGAAGGGGTCCGGAACAGAAGTTTCATAAATTGGTTTGACCCAAATCAGTTAAGTCTGACACTACAGTCAAACAGGTTTTTCTTAAACTGGTTTCAGCCATTTTGAAACTGGTGTAAGTGCACTGAACTACTGTTATTACAGGTTTAAACCAGTTTCTGATCACTTAAACTGGTTTATGTGTGACTTCTGTCCCTAGCCTGGGGGAAGGGGCAGTCATGGCTGCCTGTATGCATGAGACTCTGGTTTTCTTCAGGTTTTTAGGTGTTGTGTACCTCCTACAAATTAGTGTCCTTACAGACTGACCCTATATCCTCCTTCCACTGTAGGACTACAAGGAAAGATTTGGTTCTCCATTGGATACCCCTCCTGCCCTTTGGTGAAAGGCCTAGATGGAGTCACAGTGCATGGCCTGGTATTCTCATCTGATACATTCAGGTGTCACTTGTGTGTTCTACAAATAGTGAAGTGAGGCCTGGAGGTCATTTCTCAAATCCTAGGAGCTTTACTTGAGCCTACTTGATCTCTGAAGCTCTATGGATGCAATGGCCATATCTGCCTACAGGAGAAATTAAAGATGTCACTGTGTCCATTGATACATCTATTTTACTTTTAGAATCTGTCTAGAGTCTCCAGCCTGTCTGAAGATGCTCACCTTGTAGTGAAGTGAAAAACATGCATGGCTTGAATCTTTGTCCAAGATCACCAGTTCTACCCGGGCACAGGCCAAATGAGATCAGCTGTTCCTGAGGATCAAGTGGATGCTTTCATTATAAACTCTATAATACATTACAGCCAGTCATGTGATCTGCAACTTCTGTGGTCCTGGTTTAGTTTGTTCAGCATCTATGTTTAACTCAGTTATTCCAAATCTGTTTCTGGATAAATTTGACATATGGATGTCTTATCCTAGGCATAATTTTTTGGTGTATGGAATCAGAAAAATGAATTCAGAAATGGTGAGCTACAGTGAATAGGAAGCAATGGAAGAATTAATAGTCCAGGCTGCTCTCTCTTGATTTCCCAAGGGCTGAATTAGTTATTTGAGTTACAGAGGCCTTTATCCAGAGCATTACCATTGAATTCAGCTAGCCCTTCTCTAGATGTTCACTCACATTACTGTGAACAGAATTTGGCCCCATATTTTATTACTATTTTAACTGACTTGTTCCCAAAAAGAAAGATGAATTGTAGAGGATGCTGGGGACCACAGAAACTTTGTACAGATTTTTAGTCGATGACCTAACTAGAACATATCCCAGTGCTGATTCACAGGATGCTTCCTACTGCTGTATTTTGTGTAGAACTCCCTATTGAAACTAAAGGCAATAAATTGTGTACGAGTCAGCAGGATGTGTCCACATCATCCATGCTTCATTTACAAGGTGTTGAGGGAGGAGAGAAAGCGATAGATAGGAGCTAAGAGTTGTTCGTCTTTCCTGAAGCAAATTAACTAAAATTTGTCTGCCAGCTTGTATGAATCATAATTTAAAAAACTGGTTTGTGAGAGAGACTCTTGGAAATTAAAGCATCTCATACGTAAGGACTAATTGCAGTTTTCCTATTGCTAGTTTCCCCTGTTTGCCTACTGTCTCTGGCATCTCATGAGGCAGATCTGCTAGTACACAAAATGGGCCAAGTTAATCTTCAGTTCCCTGAAGTTAAACCAGGGGTATGTTCAGCATGATCACTACTGTTATCAAGGGCTGGTATGGGCCACATCATGCCATCCTCATTTATATTGAATAGTACTTGTACAAGTACTGTCAAAGACAGCTTGTGGACCAAAGTGCCACCCAGTGTCAGGATGTTGCAGACTGGCTTGTTGCAAATTGTGTCACTGGATTTCTCTTGCTACACAGGGCTTGTGAAAATGAGGTGCTTAACTCAGTTGGAGCCTTTAGGTACTATGCTCATATGTCTTAGAAATATTAGGATCTAGGAAGCTTTTAGTGTCTTCAGCTCCGAAAGATAAAGTTAAGCAACTTTTGGAATTGGGCCTGGATTTCTCATTCATTAACTGCATTTGTATATTGTAGCATTTGCTTAGGACTGCTGGGGAGTGACAGCTTTGAGAGGAGGCTTTGTGTGGGGGTGTGTGGGTCTTTGTAGTGGCAAGAGCAGTAGGGTTATGCTGGTCACTCTACATGTCTGTATTACAACACTTTTAAGTGCTAAAATGTTTTATGATATGCTGTGAGTGAAACAAAATAGTGGCTCCTAGTAACTTGTGTAAATTCCAGATGTGACAATCCTACTGGCAAACAGACCTGTTTATCCCCATGCACGCCTTGCATTGTAATAACTCCTGCTATTAAAAGCTGGCTGAAAATCTGCCTGCCTGCTGCTACATGGCTATGTTACGGAAGAAGAAGGACCCTTGACTTGCACTTAAAAATTCCAAGTCCTCAGGCAAACTGTCTAGGGCCTTGAGGGATTTTTTTTTTCCCTTCAGGAGTTGGACATCATTCTTTTGGGATAACACAGGATTAGCAAGGGGAAAATTAGTGGCTTAAGTAGAGCTGAATTGCAGCAAAGCTGTGTAATACCTCCCCTGCTCCCCACCTCTTCTTTTTCCCAGTCAGACGAGGAAAGAGACCATGAGGTTGTGAAAGGGGCAGAATAGGAGGAATATGCAGCTTCCTCCCCTCAGCACCCCTTCATCAAATTCTGCACCCAGCCAGCCCACAACTGCAGAAAGTGTGTGCATAGCTTGTACAGCCCTTCCTGCTGCTACGTGGGAGCCCTTTTCACACCCCTACCTCCCCTCCCCCTTGAACACACACAGGCACTACTTTATTGGGGATTAGGTGGAACAGATGCATGTAAGATGCTTACAGCCTTTTCCAGACGTAAGGCCACTTTCCAATCAGCTCAGAGGAAACAGGGTAATGAGATGGAATCCCAGGCACAGAGCAGCAGAGACAACTAGCCTGTTCCTGAGACACCTGGACCACCCCTTTAACTCTCTGCACTCTCAGCACCCTGCCTCTCATTTTCCATTTGCCTTCATGTCTTTTTAAAGCTCTTTTTTTTCTGGAGGCAGCTGATGTCAGCTAGCTACTGCCAGACAGGTCAGGCCACTGCAGCTGAAATTACTTGTGATCCTTAAGAAGGGCAATGCATCAAACATGTGCCTTTTTAAAAAGGCAACATCACTTGAAGTGGCTACTGAGATGAGTTGCCTATGGCATCACTTTAGTAGGTTCCACAAGGATTGATAGGTTTTTGGGGTGGGGACAAAGGAGGAGTTGAGGGAGGCTGTTGGATATGATTAAAGTTTTGCCTGGGCTCTTACCGTCAGCAGAATTGTTGAACCTTCAGGCTGATAGTAGCACTTGCTGAAGTTCACAGTGCACTGGAAACACTGGGGAAAGATACCTTACGTGTTGATCTCCTTGTGGTTTTTTTTTTTTTCTTCTTTCATTTTAATGGTGGCCTGGTCAGTAGTATTTTGGCCCTACAGGCACAAGGCTTAGATGAGTGCGAGCTGATTATTGCTGCTGCTTGTACCCGTCACCCTCCCTGTACCTATGTACCTCTGTTTTGGTCAGGAGGGTCCACTGGAGTTCAGATATCCATTCAGTCTCCTTGTCCCCTCTTCCAAGGTGGGCACTCATAGTGTTGCCTGGGAATGGTGATAGTGCTTGGGAGAATACTTTAAAAAGCTATTTAAGTGCCTAAAAACGGATTACATCTCTGCAGGAAAGTGTGTGTGTGTGTGTGTGGAAGGGGAGGATTATACACACTTGTCTCCTACTTGTCTCCTAGCTGTCTAAACACCTTTCAAATTCTGGTCTCCACACTGAGGAACAACCACATGCCACATCTTTTTTCATGTAAATGGATGGGTAGTTATTGGATGATAACTTTTTTTTTAAGGCACTATGGACCTGGAGCAGATTTGAAGCCACAATTAAGAGATCCCCTGTTGCATTCATTACTGTTTTGCAGGGGAGTGACCTGTGACCTGCTGACTGCAGTGTGTTTATTTATTTATTTAATTATTTAATGTCCTGGGGCTTTTTAGCAAAGGACTGTCCTGTCACTAAGGCAGTGTTTCCTCTTGGCAGAAACTGTCCAAATGACAGCTCCATTCAGGAGTAAACAAATAGCAAGAGGCTCACCAGAGGGCAAGCATCACAGCTGCAGCTCAGCAGATCAGAGCTAACTGGTTCGAGGAGGAGACTGGCTTTTCCAGGCAAACCTGCTCCTCAGAATAGATTGCTCTTAATCTGTGGCATCACTTTGCAGATCCTGGGGTTAACTTTTCCAAGATCTTACATTAGCCCCTTTGCTGTTGCACTTTTTTTTCACTTCATTTTTAGAAGCCCTTTCCAGAGCTGATCAGAACTTGCCAGAGCATAAAAAAAAATGAAATGAAATGTGTCCATTTCAATGACACTTAATGTTGGAGTTTCTCCAAAAGTGAGAGACCTGGTTCTTATCCTCTGTGATCTACTCCAATATAAACTTATCAAGTATCCAGCATGTTGAGGCAATACTTAGAAGTGTCTGTCTTGAGGATATATGGAGCACATTCAGGTTATGCACCAACTAAAACCTTCAGTCAGCAGGTGACAGGACTCAGGTTAGATAGCAATGCATTCTGAAATAGGCGTAGCATTGGAAATGTGAATTATTCCTTTTTGGGTTCACAAACCACATCATCTTAAACATTTATGTACAATGCCCATCCCCAGGGTGTTTAGATTGGTAAAAATATGATTTTACATCATATAGGAGCAGCTGGGGGAGGGTAAGGAGTGGCAGGTAGCTGGAAACTGTAGGCTTGCATGCTAACCTTTTGGTGGGCCTTGTGGTTCGTGGGTGCTGTTGGTTGGACAGCTCTGATCTCTGATCTATGAAACCTTGAATTGCCGTTGGCTTGCTTAAAAATGAGATTTTTAAGATTCCTTTATTTCCCTTCTGGGGTTCTTATTTTCATAGTTATGGAGAATATGGAGTATATGTAGGGGGAGAGGGAGGTTGTCCAGGGGTGGGGGATGCCATGTTGTGAGCTGGGGTGTTTGGTTGGTTGTTTTTCTCTTAAATGAGGACTTGAAGTCTTATGTAGTCACATGACTCCAGGAGCTGGGATTTTAAGAAAAAACATCAAATAGCATGACACTAATGATAAAACCATGAGGAACTGGCAAAACTCTGCTGGTCTGTGATGAACTAGTAAAAGATTGGAGCTGGCTTCTACCCTCCATACATCCACGGGACTTGGGTGAAATGCTGCTAGGACCACTCCCAGGGATGTACTGTGACATTTTTCCATCCAAAAGAGTGAGATATGGGACTGCAACCTACTAGGAGCACAAACTGAGTGTGTATAGTAGTTACCACATTAGGGCAGGGTACAGATACTACACTTTTTACCAGTTTAAGCGTTTAGAAACTAGTCTAACTCCACAACAGAAGTTCGGCGCACATAAACTGGTTTAAAAATGGCAGAATCCAGTCTAAGATTGGCACCCCCCCAACCAAGGGGCGAATTCATGTTCTGTTTGCTACTGAGCAAAACTACTCCACTTACAGAAAACTGCATAACTTGGATCAATTCTGCCTCGGGCTTTTTGAATGCCTGTACCTAGCCTGTGGGTGTTATCATAGATTGTGTTATAGACACAATCACAGTGTGGCCAAGGGTCTGTATAGCCAATGTGCACAATGGGTGGGCAGAAATGCATGTTGTACCTTCCTTAGCCACCTTCCAAGGCGTTAATAAGTTATCCTACTGAGAGCATACCCCTAAATTCCCCTGCACAGACATACTGATGGTTCCCTGGGCACCCAGTGTCACTGCTGCTGTAGCTCTGCATTTTTTAGTGTTGATTCGTCATGGCCCTAGCAAGAATCTTGGCTTTTGCTGTCCTCCATTGTTGTGGGGTAACTCATTTACCTGGTTTTCCACTTTCTTGCATCCAGTAAAAATGAAATCCTCAAAACCTTAAAAGTAGTACAAAAATAAATATCCAGAGCAAGGCAAAGGATGATTTGAAAGAATAAACATGGGTGATGCATGTTAAATATGTACCCTCTCAGTTGCTACTCCGCATTTTTTCCCATTGGTCAAATATACAGGGTTGGAAAGTAAACACACAAACTAAATATAAATACAAGCAACGCTGAAGCAAAAGCCAAGCTAAAACAGTCTTCTAGTGCCATTCATGGAAAAAAACCTCCATGGTCAGTGTTCCTTTAAGTTACAAAGCATTAACCAGGCACAATTTAATATTAAAGATCAGACCAGTCTGTGCCTAGGGCCCAATGCATGTTCATTTAAATTGCATTATGTAGATGGCTATTGCTAAGTAGTGATTTGACCAATTTGGTTTGGACAACTAATTTTAAAGGGGGTGGCAGAGAGGTTAAGGCATCCCACAAGTTAGATGCCTGTCTATTCAGGCTGGGAAGTTAGAAACAGATGGATGTGATACTAGACACATCCGTCTCTTGTATGCCATGGGCTAGCACACTTAAACATACCAAACGGGCCACTACACTTAAGAAGACAGTTGACCTTTTTGAGACCAGACTAATCTTGCAGTCATCACCATGGGATCTGAGCAGCTGGTATCTGACTTCTTTCCCCTCCCTCTGTCACCACTCCCTTTTAGTTTCTGAAATAACAAGCTGCTCAAAACCACCAAAGTGAAGCACTTGGTAACAGGAGTGCACAGCAGGCCCGTAGGACCTCACTGTTCAGTGCCCCACCTCTTCTGTCATTGGCCAAAGTGGGCGTACCAGGCTACTCTGAGAATGGTCTGACGTCAATAATGAGACTGAAGCACATGTTTCCTTGCTGAGTCAGGGCTAACTTTTCAAAGCCTCCCCTGAGGAATGGGACCAGACTTGTGTCTGTCTCCAGGTGAATGCTTCATGATTCCCATTCATAGTCAGGTAGCAACCTGTATCTGAGCAGGGAAGCTAGAGCGTACCTCTGCATTATAGTGGTATTTCCACATCATTGAAAGGTTTGTATGTCAGTAAAGATGCTTTTCCCCTTTTCTGCACAGCCTTTTAATTGTGATGGAGCATTATTTCTAAGGTAGCACAGTCACATGCTTTAAAGTGACAGTAATTCCTTCATTGGTGAGGAGATACTGCTGACAGTCACCTAGGGTAGGTCTTTCCTGTTTTTAAGTGTCATGACTGAGGATTGTCACATGAAAAGTGAATGCCGTAGAAGAACTGCCGTGTTTTTTCAGTGAATGCTTTTTAGAATGAGGATTATTGAGGCATGAGAGAGTCGGGCTCTCTATGTTACTAAAGGTTAACTTAGGATCAACCTGATATGAAGCATGAATAGGCTAAGATCGTAACAGGTACGGTAAAGGTGCTTTTCCATTTCTGCAGCACACTTTTTACCCCTGTATTTTCCTGCCCACCTTATTCTCATTCAGGCATTGGAACTCCTCCATCCATTCCACCCACCCATTGATTGCTTATCTGCTTTCCCACAAGTACATTCCTGCTTTCTCTTTCTTTCAAATTCCTTTTGGCCATGATGCTTATGTAAACCTGCCCTCTGCAGGTGGTAAAATGAGATGATCCTAATTAGCTAACAATGGCACACACGGCTAGGCTG
The DNA here is from genome assembly GCF_052110815.1 of Crocodylus siamensis. Taxonomy (NCBI): domain Eukaryota; kingdom Metazoa; phylum Chordata; order Crocodylia; family Crocodylidae; genus Crocodylus; species Crocodylus siamensis. Next base: position 138,970,476 of record NC_143397.1, read on the forward strand.
AGCTCAAACAGCTTATAATTTTTTGTTAGTTTCTCATCTAACTCCCTTGTTTCACCCACTTGTTATGTCTTTGGGCTTTTCCATTTTAGAAGGTAAGTTTGCTGAGCAGAGATATTCTGTCAAATATCAGTCCAGCACTTAGGGCCATGGGTATCCTGAGCTGGTTGAGGCCTCTATGCATGGCTGTTTTAATGATGGTTATGTTTTTCTCACATGGTTACTTAAGAGGGAAGTAAACTTCTACTCATCAGCTTATACTACAGAGTTACCAAAGTTTCATGATTTTAAGTTAACTGAGAGATTGTAAACCCCTGTGGGAACCTCTGGGGGCCATCTTTTGTTAGTCACTGGTAGGAAAGTGAAGGAGGGTTATCCACATCTTCTGAATATTGTCCCTGTTTGGGACATCAAATGGCAAAGAGTGTTTAGAAACGTGTTTGGTGTCCCTGTTGCTTGGGAATGCAAAGTTCAATCTGGGGTGAAAGGGAGAGAGAGGTTTCCAGTCCTCAGTCTTTCAGACCATTAGCAGCTGGATTTAGTCATGTGACCTACAGTAGGCGACTCAACCGTTTTGTTTTGGTCTCGTGAAGGCTAGGAACAGATGTTGCATTTATCCCTGGATAATTTGTGCCTGTATTTGTTGCAGAACAAAAATATTCTGGGATTGGCATGTACACACATCACCCTTCTAATCAGGGTTTAGTGAGTGGCTGAATGCAGGTGCTGCTTTTCTGCCATTGATACAATGATACTCTCCTGGGATACCTGCACAGACATACTTTGCAAGATCGTGGGATAAACTGTTACTACCTCTTAACCAGGAAAACTTTTTAAGTATTTATTCTAGGACAGCAGACATGGACATCTGTATGACTGTACTGTCTCCCAGGAAAAAATGGTTATCCCCTAATAAATTCTATGTTTGTTTGCAGCTGTAGTCAAAAAGTGAAGAGGAGAGTGGGAGAAGTGGAAGCATTTCAGTTCTCCTCTCTTCTTGGTCTATTCTTATCTTGCTGCTGCCTTTCCTCCCCTGCTGTGACTGCTTTGCTTCTTGGCAGAACAGTTTTCACTGCAAGTTTGTGTAACTCTTTTAGAAGAAGTTTTGTAGGAAGAGAGTTCACACAGGAAGAATGCAGACCATTGGGGATCTGGTGGGATTCAGTGCTGGGAGAAAGCATAGAAGGGCTAAAAATGTAAGCCGTTGTCAAGTAATGGGTTAGCAGGGAGAGGCGGGGACGGTGATGGAATATTTGGATATGAAGGATAGAGCCAGATGCTGGCCTTCCCCAGAGGCAGATGTGTAGCAGCTACACTGCACATCCTCCCTGCCCCACCCCAAGTCAGTAGAGACTGTTGCACATGTGTGAGTAATTTTTTTAGTTTTTGCATGGGGCAGGAATATAAAGCTGGTGAAGAAGCAGAGGATGGGGAACAGGCTGTGGCTATGGCATGCTAAACTGAGGAGGGAGGCTGGCAGCTGTGGGGCTTAGGCTGCTGGTCTGAATTCCTGATGGCTTGGGTTTGAGTTTCTAGCAGAGCTTTCACCTCCTAGGTAATCACCTCACAAACAGATTGACTCTGCAAGGTACTGAGTTCTTTGACCTCAGTGCAGCACATGACTTTCAGCACATGACTAGCCTTCCTGATTTTGCTGGCTCTCTGCTACTATCACATCCTTGAATGATTTATTGGACACTGCTCTCTCCATTTAATATGCTGCTCTGTGCATATCCTTTCACAGCATCTGATGAAGTGAGCCTTGGCTCACAAAAGCTTATGGTATACACTTCTGATTTAGACTATAAAGTGCAAATCTACCCTGCCTTCTGCCTGACTTTAGGCTAACACAGCTAACTACCTCTCTCTGCTCACTGGACTGGACCAGAGTGCACAGCACCCTGTAGGATTTGTCCCTAATAGAAGCCAGGAGGAATTTGGAGAATCAGCTGAGTGACTGTCACTTCGGCATTGTTCCCCTTGGACTGCAGCTGTCATGGGAGGGTACCTCTGTTCACAAAGGAATCTAGCAGGAGACCAAGTTGTTGGTGGTGGGAGGGCTAATTAGAAGCAATCAGATGAATTACAAGAAAAATATAGGCTAAATATGTGGGGGAGATATGTTTTATTATGTATATGTTTGAAAGCAAAGAATTTATTTACTGAAGCAATCCATATTTAGTTCTGAAGGTTGACTAAATTATTGCAAACCAGTCCTAATTAGGTAAAGAGGAAATCTGCTGAATAAAAGAATCATTGTGAATTATTAACTCTAGTCTAGAAAACATGTGCCCCTTCATTGGCCACTTACAGCTGAGCTGAACTGAAACTTTCCGAGGTGAAGGGCTTGTGCATTAACTTACAGTGCCATCTAGCCCCCTTTCAAAGATATAAAACCTTTTTTGAGTTGTTTTTTTTGTTTGTTTGTTTTTTGCGTGTAATTTAAAAGCTGAGTCATTTTGTGTTTGGTCCACAACTCAGACCAAATATGTTTGTGGACATACATGTGTTGCAGAATTATAATATTAGTAATACTATTCTCAGTGCTATTCTCAGTGGTGGGAGATGACAGAAGAAGGAGCGGTGGTTTCAAGTTGCAGTAAGGGAAGTTTAGGTTGGATATTAGGAAAATCTCTCTCACAGGGAGGGTAGTAAAGCATTGAAACGGGCTTCTCAGAGAGGTTGTGGAATCTCCATCCTTAGAGGTTTTTAAGACCGGCTAGACAAAGGGGGTTGGAATAGATGATTTCCTGAGGTCCCTTTCAATCTTAATTTTCTACAGTTCTATGAATACAATGTTTGTGTGTATGTAAAATGATGATAAAAGTTGTATGCATCCAGCTTCTGTATGTTATTGTTTAAATGGCTAAATGGAAGCTATCATGCTGGGGAAACCACATACCTCCACAGTTGTTCTAGACGGGAATGGTAGTATTCCCGTTCTAAGACCCTATTTTCAGTCGCTTATAAATTTACTAGAGTGTAACCACTTGAAATGAAATGCTTTATGTTGTTTGTTTGCCTCAGGCTGAGGCTTTTTTAAATTCCAGCAAAAAAAAATCATCCATTTCTGAGGGTGAGAGGGTGTATGTTTTGCCTGTGTTAAAATTTCTTTAAAAACTTTCATTGAGATGCTGTAGGGCCATAGTGCTTTGGAGCACCATGCACCTTGCCAAAGGAGAAGGGGTTTGCCCTTCTGCAGGGGATGTCTTTTTATTTTGCTGTTCCTACAAAAAACTCGCCCAAACTGGGCCAAACTTAAAAGCCTTTGAAAACTCTGAGGCCATCCTTAATCAGTTGGGAGGCCTTTAGCAGTAGTGTAGGGAGAGTGGGCATCTGCTCCGGGCACTGCTGAAGGGGAGGGGCACCAGAAGGATGGGCTTGGGGGCACCTTAGTCTTCTGTTCCTCACTTGGTGCACTTCTGGCTGCACGTTGCAATGACACGGGCAGTGTGTGTCACAGAGTGCGAGGTGTTCTGGGATCAGTTTCATAGAGCAGCAGCAGGGGGAAACTTTCACCCTACGTTTTTGCTGCTGGGATCAGCAATTTTTTTGGCCATTTGCTTTAGTGACAAAAACATGGGGTGAAAGTTTCTTCTCAGCAGCAGCGAACTCCACTGTGCCACTGGAGATCTGCAATTCCCAGAACATCTTGCATTCTGTAACACAGACTGTCCCCTTGTGCTGTTCTTTGTGTTGTCTTGTGGGGAGGCGTGAGACACATTGGCCCTAGGCAACTTATTTGTGCATTATGCTTCTGGTCTTCTGTTAAATTCTCTGAAGATTTCATTTGTAATGAGCAGGCTTCAGCCCAAGGTTGTAGGGTCTGAGCAGGAATTTCTCTGTCATTGTTTGCAACCATTGTAAGCCAGGTGAGGGTCTTGAAGAACAAGATACCTTACACTTATCAAGGGGTAAGGCTCTGCAGGCAAGAGTTAGGGCCAAGTAGCTACGGTGCTTTAAGTTTACACCCTAGCTCACTTTGTAGTAACTTCTTTGTGTAGCTTTACTTTAAAACAAGGGAAGTCCTTGCTCCTGTTTTTTCCTGAATACTAGCACAAGAGAACAATATGAGTTAAATGCTCTAAGGCTAGGGAAAGAAATTACACAGAAACCAATACAAGTGATCAGAAACCAGTTCAAATCTGTAACACAGCAGAAGTTCAGTGCACATAAACTGCTTTCAAAATGGCTGAAACCAGCTTCAGATAAACCTGGATGGATGTACTATCAGACTTAACTGATTTAGGTCAAATCGGTGTATTGAACTTCTGCCCCAGATCCCCTCTAGTTTCAAGTTAACTCATAGTCCCCTAGCATCCCAGGATGCTTTGCACCTCCCCCCCACAGGTGGGTGTGCTAGCTTTGGCCCAAGATGTCTGCTCAGCCAAGCACAGAGGTGTGCTCTAGCACCCGCTTCAGCTTCTGGCCTGAGCCACTGCAGGCATGTGGCTGCATTTCTGTAATCAAAAGTGAATGTCTGTTTACTTGCTTATTGGCTCAGTCTACACAGCTTAGACTTACCTGCAAAGACTGAATCAATTCAGCTTTGGACTTTTTGACTGTCTGTACTTAGCCAAGTGGACTCATTTCTGTAATCAAAAGTGAACATCTGTTTACTTGCTTATCGGTTCAATCTACGCAGCTTAGATTAACCTGCAAAGATTGAATCGATTCAGCCTTGGAATTTTTTACTGTCTGTTTTTAGCATAAGAGAATACAGCTGGACCTGGGAGCAGTGGTGGAAAGAGCAGATTGGGACAAGGACTTTGGGAGGGGTTGGCATTGAGTGAGGAAGAAACTAGCCTGAAGAGATGGTAACTGGGACAGGGGTTAATGGAAAGTGAGAATAGGAGCCTGAATAAAAAAGGGGAAACAGAATGCATATGGAGAGAGCAAGCAGGGAATTGGATTGCTTGGGTGAGGAAACTTGGACTAAATTTTGGAAGATTAATAGGATTTGGGACTGGCAAGTAGAGATTGAAATTAAATGAGGGGCCAGTTTTTGAATATTGGCATTGTCTGGGCAAGTTTTGGGGGTGCAGGAGGCTGGTATGTAGAACCAGGAAGGGGAAGACCTGATAAGGATATTGAAGATGGAGACTAGAATGATGAGGCAGGAGTGGATGGAGACCAGTGCTGCCTAAGGGAGAGGCTGGGACAAGAAGAATAAACCTGAAGGGGGTAGAAATGGGAAGAAACAGACTAGAGGGGAAATAGGGAAAACCCAGAAAAGAAGTTTCTGTGACTATGAATTACATTGCAGAATGTGGAATGGAACCCAGAAATCCTTCACATCACCATTCCTCTGATACCAGCAACATATTTGCTAGTGATTTTATAGCTATGTTCTTTCCCCCTCCCTCCTCCCATTTATTAGTTTCTTTAGAGCAGAGGCGGGCAATTATTTTGGGCAGAGGGCCACTTACTGAGTGTCAGCAAGCCATTGAGGGCTGCATGACAGGCAGCCCAGGGCAGATTAATATTAATTTTCTGAATTTTTTAGGGGCCCCGAGGGCCAAATAGAATGGCCTGGCAGGCCACATCTGGCCCCTGGGCCACATCTTGCCCACCCCTGCTTTAGAGGATGCTTTCAGTTCCTCCTTTGGCTCAAGTCTGTAGAGTCAGTCTAAACGTTTCAGCCTTGCTGAAGCCTCATATAGGTGTCACTCTGATGCCACAGGATGGAAATTGTTTTGTCAGTTTGCTTTTCTTTTAAAATAAACTTCGCAAATTTACTTTTTATTACGTGCCTGGTCTACTTACCTTAGTAGTGTGCATGAGGCATGCACATGCGCTCTCTCATATACGTATATACCCACCCACCCAGATATTCAGAAGGTGTAATTCAGTATAGTGCTTTTCAATGGAGCAATGCTATTTTACATCAGCTGATGAGCAAATGTTTATGTTTGTAAAATGGTCGGCCCATCTGTATCATTTCTTTATCAGTTCTTTTGCACTTCCATAAGGAGTTAAGAAAACGTTTATAAAAACAAAGTAGTAATTAAAAACAAAAATTAGAGACATGTTCACCTCAAATGTAAAGCAAGGTCTGAGCAAGGTTTCCAAGCACTTCAGAATTAGCTTAAGTATTATATTGTAGGGAATCTTTAAAAATCTTCATACCATGCACCAGATCGATCCCTTCTATGAAGCTGGGCACCATTCAGGAACCAGGGTGGAAGGAATGGTTATATGCCATCTTCATTCTTGTCTTATACTGAAAGAACTAGAGGTAATTTTGGACACCTGGTACAGGTTTGGGTATCTGAAAGCCTTCTCACTTGGTGTCTTGCTTGGCCAAGTCTCTCCCTCCTTTTTCTTTTCTATCTGTTTAACTTTTTTGTGGTTTCTTCCACAGTGCCATTGATTCACTTTCAGTGTCTTTTTATTGTCATGTAAGAGGCAAACACATCAAAAAGGCGGGGAGTTTATATTGCACTGTTGTTTCAGTTTGCTTACAAATACTCAGGACTCTTTTTGAGTACTATTTGGATTTTTCATGGAAGAAGCAAAAAAAAAAGATATATATATCTATATCCACTGTATTTTCTGGCACACCATGTGCTCCCAAATGGGACATATGTTCTGCTTTTGGGATGGCAGAAGAAGACAAGATTGTTCCAGAGTTATGGCAACATAAAACAGGGAGAGTGTCCAGTCTTCAGATTACTTACTATCTCTTTCCTGTTTAGGCAAAAGCTACAGTTTGAACCTTTTTGCAGCTGAATGGATTGCTTTTGTCTAAGCAGGAAAGGGAATGAGCTGCAGATTAGGCTCTGTCCTTGCTCCAATTCATCTGTGAAAAGGTTAAAACTGTGGCAGCTGCTGCTGAAGATTGGCCTCTTCCTCTCCCAACCATCTTGCAGTGCCTCCATGCTTCTATTCTGGGCAGAGTATCAGCTCCCCTGCTTAAGACATCCATCCCCAATATTGACAAACTAATTTGGGGGTTGGAGGGGAGGAGGTTCATGTTCTGCTATGCAAGTAAATATGGCATTTTTATACTTTCTCTCTCTCCCCCAAAGCCACCCCCTTGCTGTGTTTTGAACAGTGTTTTTTGACACAGGGGAAGATATCCTAGTTGCTACTATGTAAAACAGTTTTTAAAAAAAAGTATAAGAGGCACAGCCAGGGTTTCTCAGCTGAGACTGAGGCCTGACCAGTTTGCAAATATAATATAAGAGACGCCTCTTTCCCTGAAGAGTTTACATTCTAATAGGTAAGCTACAAAAACAATAGGAGGAGAAACCAGTACAGAGATGAAGTGACTTGCCCAGGACCCTGCAGCAGGTCTGTGGCAGGGCTGGGAAATGGAATAGTCTCCCAAGTCCCAGCTCAGTGCCTTGTTAGCCACTAAGGTGTCTGCGTTCCAAAGTGAGTTGAACGGAAAGACCTACAGCATGCTAGTTAACACTGTAACATGTACCCCATCTATCATTGCTTAAGGTTACAGGATAGAGGCTTTCAGTAACAAATAAACAAGAACATAAAAACAACCATTAATAGGAATTTCTGTGAAGAGCTGCAGGGAATAAGTTGGAACTCCACTTGAAGCTCAGGAGGTGTGGTGTTTGGAGCATTTCTATTTTGACACAAAGCCTAGTGCTCCATACCTTCCCCAAACTTGCCGGTGTTTGGGTCTGGGCTTTTGACAGGGTCCCGTTTGCAGTGCTTACACTTCTTTTCCTTTATCTCTGCTAGCAGTGAGCAGCTTGTTCACCAAATGAATCAGTTAATGCAAACTGGTGAAACTTCTTCTCCAAATGAATTGGCATGTCATTTCCTCTGTAGCTTCACACACTCACCTATTATTTGCTGTGACTGCATGATATCTCCCCTTCTAGTTTTCCACTCCTCTTCTAGTGAACCAGAATGAGCATGAGTTGACTTTCAGCTTTTTCTTTTGCTTCCTGTAATAGTCTGGCCATGCTGACATTTGCATGAGACCTTTTGCTTCCTCAGCTGTTCTTAGCTGTCATTTAGGTGTGCATAGTACTTTTGAGAAATGCCTTTGACACAGTACAGCAAGCTGGCAGGATTAAAGATGGAGAATATTTGCCAGGGGAGGCGAAAAGTAGCTGAAAAGTATATGTAGCCAAAACTGACAAAGGTGTGTTGTGTTCAGCCTTGGTTTGTACTAGAGCTAAAGACCAGATAGTATTGCATTCAGCTGAGGAGCCTTCACTTGCCTGCAACTGTGTTAAGTGGGTTTGTGAGGTTACCTCAGAATTTTACCAGGCTGCATGATCAATATGCTGGAGGATGGATATGGGTGCATTTGCCCTAGCGCCGTTCACTGCTGCCGCTAGATGAGAGAATAACAAAGAATGGGGAGGGGAAATTGAGTGTTAGTCTTGAGAAAGCCAATAGCAGATTGGAGCCTGCTGTCACTAGTTTGGTCTTGTGGGAAGTGGGCCCAACTCTCCTGCATCCCAGGCCAGTGCAATTTCTGGCTTTATTTCAGGCCAGGGACAAGCTTCATCTGTGCCTCAGCTCTCCTCCTGTAAAACGGGGATAATTGTATAGCCTGTTTCCTGCCCTTAGTCTGTGTTATCCTTTAAGTTCATAGACTTTTTCCTTACTGTCACCCTGAAAACAATGGCACCGAATTCCGAGTTGTGGCCTTCAAAGCTGCTGTAGTACAAATGGTTTTTATATTGGAAGAGAAGGCATTCTGCCTTTTCCTTCCATCCCAGGTATTAAGCAGATATGAGACCAACTTGGCTGCATGCTTTGCTTAGATCACACATTCCCTGTGTTTGTAAGAAGACAGGATATTTGTTTATGCACAAACTGGGTTGTGCATATTGTGTGTGTGCATGTGGTTTGCATGTATGCTTGCTGTGTACTCAGCTTTGCAAATCTGTCCTCTCATAAATAACCTAGTTACTCCCCATGGGTTGCCTTTCCAAAGCTGTTGCAGAAGACTGGTGATCCTTGTTTGCTCCTTCTCCAGTTTCAGTTCCCATCTCTCTTCCAGATTTTGTAACTTGAGTAGTCCAAACTCCTCAGTAACAGCTGACAACCTCACAGCTCATCTAATGACACAGAGGAAGCACAGCCTAAGAAAATTGACTTGGGTGTGTACAGTATGATTCCTGCAAACTTTGTATTTGACTGGTTGAGAGATGTAAGAAAATATTCACTGATGTACTAGTCTTTTCCACAAGGGATAAGGAACATAACCCAAATCTATTTGTGCCTATGGTGGTGTTTTGTGTACCTGTGCATTATTCTCTAAGTTTTTTTGTATTACAGTATATGGAGATCAGTACTAGGAAGACATGGTTGGATGTGGACAGAAATATGTTTTTTGCCATTCCTGGAAATAATATTTGACAATACACTGAATTTTCCTGGGCCAGTCATGAAAAGTACACAGAGTCTATAATTACACTGTTTCTATGATTGTAGCCTAGAATAACATACCAGAAAAATATGTTGCATTCTAGGGCTGTGCGAAGCTTCGGTCCCTGATTTGATCTAGCAGACGTTTGGCCTGATTCGGTGGCTGAATCACTGAATCCAAATTGAATCAGGAGACCCTTTAACCTCTCTGAATTGAATTGGAACCCTCCAAATCGATTCCAAGAGATTCAGCCATTTGGACATAGACACAGCTTTAAATGTTTTTTCTATGTACCTCAAGGTACCAGGCATCTCATGAACGCTGTGATACTGGGGTGGATGGAGCATCCCACAGGAGCAGCGTGCTCGGCAGCAGACCCAGAAGTGGAGCAGAAGCCCCTTGGCTTGGTGACTGGTGCCTCCTGGGTCTGGGGGAGCACCCAGAGTCCCCCTGTGGCTGATCACCGAGCTGTGGAGCGGGGCGGGGGGGCACGTGTTCCCTGGTGGACCTGGAAATGGACCAGAAGTACTTCTGGTCCACTTCTGGGTTTGTCGCCAAGTATGCGGGGCCCCCCCCCAATACCTGTGGGATGCTCCATGCACCCAGCATTGCAGCATTCATAAGCCACCCCTGGTACCGTGAGGTATGTAGAGAAAACATTTAAAGCTGTGTTTATGGCTGAGTTGCTGATTCTCTGAATCGGCATCATATCTTCAAATTTGGATTTGGCTGAATCAAATTGAGGACAGTGATCTGAATCAATTAATAGAATCACTGTACCTGATTCAGGCCAAATCCAAATCTGAATTTAATATGGCCCATTTCACACACCCCTATTGCATTCCCCACTAGTTGCTGGTCCAGCCTACTGCTGCTTCCTAAGTAAGAGACTTTATCCATTTGGTCAAGTGGTAGAGGTATATGGCATCATCTTGATGCAGCCTTGTAGAGAGGGGTGGTTATGCTATCAAGCATGGCTAGTTGGCACCATCTGATTTAACTCAAAAGCAACCTATATTAGAATTCCTTTTTTTTTTTTGCAGTCTGTAGTGCAGCAGTATGTCTACACCACATTTGTGGTGCTCCTGATGAAGGATGCTCTCAAGCCTGCATTGGAATCTGCTAGTGTTCAAATGCCCCAAGCTCAGAGATATAGCAGTGAAGCCATTCTTGGGGTGACCCCTGTAGGTATTGTAGTTTCATGTTATGGAGCGGTGGCTGCAGGAGGTGCCTCTGGAGTGGCTTCACCCATCCAACTCTTTGGGTAAGTTGAGAGTTCCCTTCCTGGGAGTGCTTAGGAAGCAGTGTGGATGCACCCTTACTTGCATGCAGTTTTTTACCATCTCTAATTTACTACGTCATGGAAGGATTTCTTGGAAGGCCAAGGGGATAATTCAATCTTCATTTCAATTCTTCATTTCTCTGCTGAGACTGTAAAACATATTCCTGTTGCACTGATACAGAACAGTTTGACCTATAGTCATTGAAAAGACTGCTGTTTACCTCAGTGGATTTTGGGTAACCATGAGTGCTGCGCACCATGTAGTGCTGCGATTTCTCTTGTGTGCCTCAGAATGCTGACTTCTGTGGAAGCTTGAGTTGCACAAAGAATATTGGGTTGTACCTTGCCTACATAAAATTTCATTAAAGGTGCCATTTCAGGGGTACAATGTGTTAACCACCATGAATATGCACAACTGTGCTCAGAGGGAGACAATGATAAAAAGACATTTATTAGTAGGATTGTCATATTTTAACAGGTTGCTAATATACTGGAATGAATCCATGGCCATAATATTTTCAGCAAAATCTGCCTTTAGCTGGAGTTTGTGCTCCAGGTTCTGATAAAAATATTGCTTCAAATCCTCCATGATTGTGAAGGAGACCTTAATGTTTTTGGGATGGCACTTAAGCCAATGTAGTCTTACTGAATCTGCAGACATCCTGCAATGAACTGCTCCATTCATGTCAATATATGGCATTAGTTCTGATATTAAGGGTAGGTAGGGACAGACATTCAAAAAGCATGAGCCTGAACTGATTCAATCTTTACAGGTTAGTCTAACCTGCAGAGACTGAACTGACTTGCAAGTGGATAAACATTCACTTTTGATTCAGGAAATGCAGGGACATGCCTGTAGTGGCTGAGGCTAGAAGTCAGGGGGTGCTAAAGAAGCCATCCCTTCTCTTCCACAATGCTGAGCTGAGGGGGAGGGGGGAATGGCCAGGCTCCAGCAGGGCACTCTGATTAGGCTAATAGATAGATCCATAGATTTCTAGAGTCGCAAGAGACCAGGCAGGAAGGAACGCTTGGGTTAGGTAATCCCAGCCAGATGCCTGTCTAATCTCCTCTTGAACACCTCCATGGTAGGGGAAAGCACTACCTCTCTTGGACGCCCATTCCATATTCTGGCAACCCTTACTGTAAAGAATTTCTTTCTTATGTCCATTGTAAATCTGTTCTCCATCAGTTTGTGGCCATTATTTGTGGTAACCCCAAGGGGTGCCCTGATATGCAGAGTGTCCCCTATTCCCTGCTGGCCCCACCTAATGGGTTAAACCCCTCACCCTGGACTGCACAGTCCCCAGCTGGGGTGTGCCTTGAGGGGGAGGGTGAAGCAGCCCTTGCCAGGCTTTTCCCTACTTCTCACTGCTTAAGGAATGGAAGTGTTGCCAGACCCCAGGCCCTGGCTAGCACTTGGAGGCAAAGGGGTGGGGGATGGAGGGGAGCAAGGACTCTTTATGTGGAGTGTATGCATCTGTTGATGATACTGAGCTTTTCAATCTCCCTCTCCGTGCTTCTTCATACTGTCTGTAGCAAACCGGTGGCACTCACAGGTCCCATGCATTATAAACCAGGTCATTTCTCACACCTCTCTCTGTCCCCTCTTGAACACTGTCAGATTGTGGCTTTTGAAGCAAGCCAGCAGGGACCTTACCAGAACGCAAAGCTTATTAGCCCATCAAGAAAACAGAAAACAGCTTTTTCCAAGGCATTTGTAAGGAAGAATGGAGGGACATTAACAGATGACCCGCTGATTAATTCCAAAAAGCCCTAAATAGGCACCCTTCTGTCTGCCTTTGTTCCAGTGAAATTGGAGACACACACACACATAGACACCTTTCAGCATGAGCTAGCATAGGGGTGGTGTGACCATGATCCAATGCTGGCTGGGGTCCGTGCTGTGAGAGAGGGAAGGAAGTGAGGGAGGGGATCCCTGCATGAGCAGCGAGCAGCAAGGGTGGGGTGGGCAGGGGGAAGTCAGATAGATGCTACTGTGCCTGCAGCCTCTAGCTCTGACTAGGGAGGAGAGGGATGGGGCCAGTCCTGCTTTTTGGAAACAGACAGCCCGGCCCAGGGCTGAAAAAGCATGTTGGGATGCTGGGGGACTCGAATTAACTTAAACCAGGAATGGGCCTGGTACACAAATTCCATAAAGTGTTTTGACTCAAATCAGTTAAGTCTGATACTACATTCAGACAGGTTTATCTTAAGCCAGTTTTAGTCATTTTAAAACTGGTTTATGTGCCCTGAACTTATGTTCTGTTACAAGTTTAAACTATTTTCTGATCACTTAAACTGGTTTATGTATAACTTCTGTTCGTAGCCTATAAGATGATGGGCCCTATTTTCTCATACACTGGACTTGCACATTACTACTCTAGTGTAAGAAGCTAAATGCCTCAAAGCATGAATGACTTCTGCCTCCTGAGGCTGGAGGGGCATGGTGACTGCCTACAGGCAATGACCATGGTGATACTGGTGGCAAGGGCTAGTTGGACGGGGACTGCCTGCAGATGGCCACGGTGATGTTGGTGGCAAGGGTGGGCTGAGCATGGACCTTCCGCAGTTGGCCACGGCGGTGTTGGCAGCGATGGGGGGTGTTGAGTGGTGACCGCCTACAGACACCAGTGGCAGTGTCTGCACCAGCCAATCTCAGGGGGGCCAAGTAGTACAAATGTGTCATTTGTGTAAATAAGTGTCAGACCCCAAAACTCAGGATGATCAGTGGTCACAGGGGTTGACATTTACTGCCTATGGACTGGTTCTGGCTTGCAAGGAAGTCTGAACTGGTATGTAGGATTGGTCTTGCAGAGCTGTGCCACCCTTCTGCTATGGAACCTGCTGCTCCCTAGTGCTTGAGCTCACCTTTCCTGCATAGGGGCTTGAAAACTGGAAGCTGGCCACTTGGAAGGGGGAAGGCATGGAGACTTCCAGCTTTCAATGGCCAGGTCCAAGGCTCTGGCCTGCAGCAGCAAAAGGCTGCCACCCCCTAAGCTATTGCATTGCTTGTAACGTTTGTACTAACCTCCTGCTGAAGTGTTAGCTTTGCAATCCCAAATCTCTGCCAGTGCCTTTCAAGTAAACAGAAAAAAGTCCAACCAGCTCCTCCCCTGCTATCAAATTTCCTGTTTCCTCTCCACTGTTTCCAAGGCCTTAGAAACGGACAGAAGAGCTTTGAAATTACAGTCCTTGGCTTCATTAAAGTACATGGTGAAACTGCCATCAGAAGAAGGATTCAACTTTTAAACGAATGCCATTTGAGATTTGCTAAACCTTGGGATGGAATTAAGACCAGGTCCAAACTGTGGACATTTACAGAGACTCATTACCTTTCCTGATAGGAAGGAACTGTAAGGAAGGAAATCTTTAAAGCCAGGGCAGCAAATTCCTGTCCTGTAAGAGTTAATGCTGTATGTAGTTTTAACAGTCAGCATCGCACCTGAGGTAGCTTTCCCAGTTGGTTCCCTTAGTTACACCACTGTTCTTTTAACACTAACTGTAGGCATGATGGTAGCAGCTTGTTAAATTATTATTTTCATCATCTGTTCAATTTTTCATATTTCTTGTCAGAGGATATGCCCCCCTCCTCCTCTTTCTAGTCATGGCAATTAACTTCCTTCCTCACTCAAACCCTGAGAGTCTGGATTCATCTGTCCTTGGTTGGGGACCCAATTCCAGCTCCTGAAATCCTGTGGTCTAGTAGCTGCAATGTGCCTTTGTGGTCCCTCATATCCTCTGAGCTGTCTGATGCAATTTTTTCCAGCCTTGTCCTAGATTTGCCCACCCTGGCTCAAATTCCCTCATTGAATGCCACTTTCCTTTTAGCCTATAGCAGTCATGTTTTTTTTTTTTCTCCCACTCTCCTCTGCTTCTGGTGGCTGCTCCTCACCTGCCCACCTACCCTGGCTGAGGAATTATGTCTCAGGTTAAGTCTGGCCTCTTTGTCAGTATCTGTAACTTCCTTTTGTAGGTCCTAAGGAAACCTGTCCTCTTGACCCTCCTCAATCCCTATCAGCACTTGGTTTCCCCAGGGTCTCCAGCCCTTCTTCCCCTTATCTTGCTTGTCTTCCTGACTTTTTTTTCCTTAAACCTCTGGTTGTGCACCAGAATTAAACTCCACCATGTAAAGTAGCTCAGATCCTTGACAGAACAATAGGACAATAATGAGGACTGAGGAATGTTTGCATTTCATGCATGGTGGAGCAAGCCAACAATCAGGAGAAATAAGCATGCTAATAAATCAGTGGAAAAGCCCTGTGTAAGCATGTAGACACCGTAGTAATGTTTGGGTGATTTTAACTGCTGGAACTACTGTCACTTTAAAAAAAAAAAAAAAGGGCTTGGAGGAGCTGGGGAGAGTTTTAATTTGCTTTTGTTTTTAAAAGGGAATTAAAAAAAACCCCTAAACCAAACAAACCATATTTAGGGCATGAAAGCTTCAAAACTCTTCACTACATGAACGACGCATGCCCCTGCTGGCTGGGGGGGCACAGGGGTGGCAGGAGTGTGGTGGCGGCGTCAGCATGGTGGCGGTAAGCTGGGAGCTCCTGGAGATGCCACTGGCGCTGTTGGCGGCAGAGGAGGGAGGGGTGGCGAGCACTGACCAGGTGGTGGCAACCACCCACAGACTCTGCTGGCAGTGTTGGTGGTGGCGAGCAGCGACCACCTACAGGCAACACCGACAGTGTGTCAGCAGTGTCTTTTCGTAGGGTGTACACCGCCATGCTCGGGGGGTGCACGTGCACCTGCGTACACCCCCTATGCATTGCCAGTGCTTCACAAATAAATAATCCTAGAAAAGTAGGGCTGGAAGGGACCTCAGGAGATAATCTAGTCCAGTAATTCTCAACCAGGGTATCACAGCACCTTAGGAAGCCTCGAGATCCTTTCAAGGGTGCTGTGGGGTGTTAGCACTATTAGGTTTACAGACATGATTCACAAGACAAACCCAGAGATTTCAAACAGAAATCCATAGTGCTCTATTGTTTTTCTGTAGGCAGAAAAAAGGGAAAAGATAAGAATTGGCATTTTCCAAGGCATGTCTTGTGTCTACCCGGAAGTAGCTTGAGTCTGTCTCTGGGTACCACGAGTCTGAAAAAGGTTGGGGACCACTGATCTAGTCCAGCCCCGTGCTCAAAGAAAGATCACCCCTACCCAAACCATTCCATACAAGTGCTTGAGTAAGTTATTCCTAGAACTACCCAACCATTCTGTTGCCCAACTGCAAGGTACATTGCTGCAAAACTTGAAGAATGTGGTAGGGAGGGTAAGGAGCACCATGCTACCATAGACACCAAGGTGAGGTGCAGCAGCAGCAGTGGCACAGAGTTATGCCGCCACTGCTGCTGGGCGGACAGGGGGATGCCCCACCTTGGCAGCCATGGCAGCGCAGTGCTCCCTACTGTGTCAGGTCCCCCATGCTGGGCTGCAGAGGCAGCTCCTGCCCAGAGCTGGTCTGGTCCAGCTGCAGCCCCGCACCCTGCTGTGGGTGCAGAAATCTCAGGGGGCATGTGCCACCCTCCATCGCATTGTCTTGGTCTCCCAGCCTCTCTCTGCCACATCACCTGTACTATCACTCATTGGATCACCTATGCCCCTTCCCTTACCCCCCCAGCTCCCACAGCTCCATAAACTTACCTGGGTGGAGCTGTGGGAGCTGCTTTCCAGCGCTGCTTGGCTGCCAAGTACATCTGTGCAGATATATGCACATGGTGCCCCCTGCCTCAGATCGCCTTCCCTGCTCCCTCCAGCCCCTTGTAGGCTGAAGCTCTCCTAGTTTGCAAGGAGAAACCCATGGTTTCCTGCATTTTTGTAAAGGAGAAATCCATGTTTTTCCACAGGGAGCAGAAAACCCGAATCCTTGGCTTCAGCCATCATTCCTAAGAAATATTACATAATTTTGTTCAGGTTTGGGCCCTGACAGCCCTCTTTGCAAGGGAGGCCAGGGCCCTCAGGCCCTCACATACTTGGCAGATATGCTGCCTGGCTCCTACAGCTAGGCAGTGCAGGGATGCCCCTGTTGTGGCAAAGGCTCCCAGGTAGGGGTAGGAATCTGGTTCCCTCTTCATAGTTGGCACCTGGGCCAAGTGCCTCTCTGGCCCTTCCTTGTTATGTTACCACATCACTCGATTCTAACAGAAGGGCTCAAAAAAAACAGGCCTTCTTCCTGGAATCTGTGGTTATGTTCTTTTTGCTTTATGTTACTTTTCTTTTTCCTTTGTCTGTAACCAAGAAATCCCTTCCTCTCACCCCCACTGAAGGGTGAAACAGCCTGTTGCTACGCATCCATCCCTGTGGTTTAGACAGCTGGGTTACAGCTCAGATACAAATGGGGGAGTTTCCTTGTTCTACCTCACATGAGGAGGAAAGAGATAATTTTATGTTTCTAATCTGCTCTTGCAGGAGCAGTGACTTTTGACTCTTTAACACCTGCCATTGGGGATCTGGAGCCAGGGAAAAGTAGTACAAATGAGATTTACTCATGTCCTTACTGTATGTAAGGGAAACATTTAAAAAAAGAGAGATATGAAGGGAATGAGCAAGACTAATGAGCTTCAGAGACAACATAAATGCTGTGCTTCTAAATCTTTCTGCTTTCACCAGGGGGAGCGAGAGTTAACTTGACTTTGTGAATGAAGTAAAGGACAGACCTGCCCCTGCCACCATCTTGCTGGTTCCCCCTCCACACATCACTTGTGTCCATACCCCCCTCTCCCCACATACCCATCCCAGTCCCCACACACTGGAGGGCTGGGGGCATATGTCCATCATCTTAGCCCTCTCTTCCCCCCTGCAAAAATAAAAGTTGGTGTCTATGCTAGGCAACGTAACCCCCTCTGCACCCCAGCAGTGAATCTGGGCACCAGGGGGCAAGTGGAGCCAGTGGAATGATGTTCTACCCCACCCGCCCGCCACCTCCAGGTGTCTTCTTCATAGCACACCTAGCCTAATAGCACATCTGGGGCGGAGGGAATGAACAGGCCAATATGGGTGCTTGTACACATGACAGGTTTAACCCCCAACTTTTTATTTTATGTGGCCCTAAATTGAAATGGTGGGATATTAATTGAAACTCACTGTTTCAATTTTTCTGTTACGATACAGCAGGGAGCCAGATCCTTTATTATTATTATTATTTTGCTGGAGCTTGCCCATGGCAGGGGGGCAAGCTGCCGGCAGGCTGAGCAGCCCCTGAGCTGTGTGGGACCCCAGTCCTTCCCTCTGTGGTGGCAGTGCCCCCCTGGGGCTGCCTGGGTGGGCTGCTAGCGGGCCAGATGCTGCCCCGGCTTGGGGGCAGCACCTGGCTTGATCCAATGGTTTCCTGAGTCCACCCAGGAGCAGTGCCCAGCAGGCTTCCAGCAGGTGGCCTTGGGGATGAGTTGGATCGGGCTGGGTGCTGTCTGTGAGCTGGGGCAGCCCCCAGCCCAGTAGCCACCCGCCTGGGCAGCCCTGCGGGGCACTGCCACTGTGGAGTGAAGGACTGGGCCACTACTGGGCAGGGAGCTGGCCCAGTTCAGAGGCAGCAGCCAGCCAGATTCAACTATTCCCTGAGTCTGCCAGGGCTTCCAGTACCCCATGCATTGTCCCCACCACCTTCCTGCCATCTGGTACTGCCCAGGAATGGGCTGGCTTGTACCTGGGGCAGCACAGGGAAGTGGCAGGAGGGAGGATGGGTATGCTGGCGGCTGGAGAAAGCAGTGGATATGGTGTATGGGGTGCTGGAAGCCCACCAAGCACAAACCTCCCCACACCTGCCCAGGCTTCCAGTGCCCCATGCACCATCCCCGCCACCTTCTGCAGCTGCCAGCACACCAAGCCACCTTCCTGCTGTTTCCCCACACTGCCCCAGGGGCAAGCCAGCCCATTCCTGAATGGTCCCAGGCAGTGGGAAGGTGTCAGGGACAGTGTTCCCCCGAGCACTACCAGGAGTGACTAGAAATAACGGTCACAAGCTGGCAGAGGGTAGATTTAGGCTGGATATCAGGAGGCGCTACTTCACGGTCAGGGCGGCTAGGATCTGGAACCAACTTCCAAGCGAAGTGGTGCTGGCTCCTACCCTGGGAGTCTTTAAGAGGAGGTTAGATGAACACCTTGCTGGGGTCATTTGACCCAGTACTCTTTCCTGCCATGGCAGGGGGTCAGACTAGATGATCTGCTCAGGTCCCTTCTGACCCTACAAACTATGAAACTATGATCCAACTGGGTGTTGCCTTCGACATGGGGCAGCCCCCGGCGCACTACCAGCCCACCCAGGTGGCCTTGGGGGGCACCGCTGCTGTACAAGGAAGGACTAGGTCTCCCTTGCAGCTCAGGGACTGCTTGGTCCACTGGCAGCTTGCCTCCTGGGCCCAAGAAAGGTGGGCAGGCTCCGCCAAAAAAATAGAAATAAAAACAATCGGGTCCCTCACCACTTCCACCTTCAGCCAGGTGCCTGATCAAGGCAGAAGCAGTGAGGGGCCCTTTCCTTTTTTTCTGCAGAGCCTGCCCACCTCTCTCATGGTTGGAGATTCAGATGTAGTTTAGTGTGTGTAACAGACTGCCAATGTGGGCTCACCAGATTGGCGTGAGATATGTACCCTGGGCTAGAAACAGTGCTGGTGAACTCTGAGAGACACCAGGTGTGGAGCAGGGGAGCCCTGCCCTATGGAAAAGGAGAAGCCAGTCGAAAGAAGGGGTTTTCGATCCGCTCATTACCATGGGAGGGGGGATGGCTGGGGTTGTGGGCCAACCACCCTGAGCCCTGGTTGGCCGGTTTGCAAGCCAGGGAGGGACTGCTGGAGGGGATAAAAGCAGCAGACAAACTGGCATGGGAGGCTACTGACAGGGGAACGATGCAGGAGGCTTAAGAAGAGCTGGGGTGAGCTGACCCAGCGGAGGGAGTGGAGAGACCCCTCTGAAGAGCCTCGAAGGCCCTGGGAAAAGAAGGCAGGGGCAGTTGGCCGTGCCTCCAGCCCTGCAGCAGAAAGGGAGTTGTGGCCAAGGCTTGGGGCAGAGAGCTGGTGCCCCGAGGCCCCATCACAGTGTGCTGGATGTGCCGGGCATCCTGGAGGCTAGGGGCGGCAGTCAGCCCCCCACTCCACTGCAGAGAAGAAGCAGTGGCCAGGAGCGCAGGCAGCAGAGCAGGGAGCTGGGCCGGTGAGTTGAGGAAACCCCTTACCTTCTTCAGCGAAGTGGGACAGCAGCAGGCAAGGCACTGGGATACTGAGGAGCAGCAGAGCACCAGGACAAGGTCCCTGGGAGCTCAGGGCAGAGGCTGACGCTTGGAGCGGGACTGGTGAGCCACGAGAGGTGTGGGGCGCCCGGTCAGCCATCTGGAGCAGAGGTTTAAAGCAGTGACCCCTGGGAGCTGGCTGTGCTGCTGACCCTCTGCCACTGACTGCCCCAGAGAGGACTCAGTCCTGTCCCTTATTCTGCAGCTGATTGTCATCGGGTGGAGTCCCTGAGCTTTGTGCTTGGGTCATGCTGATTGCTGCAGGAGCCTACTCTGTTGCTTCTTGCTTGCCATGGATGGCCACCCTTCAGCTTCTTTGGGGAGTTGGGGTTTGATACAATTTGATTGCTTCAGACCACAAGAGCTTACACTGATGCAGTCTGTCATTTATTGGGAAGCCTGTTGGAGCTGCTGGGAGTGAGCACCCTGCTTCCTTGCTGTAGCATCTCAGCGGTGGCTGAAAGCTGCCAGTTGCTGTGGTTCTTGAGTCAAGGGTTGACCAATGCATTCTGGTTTGTTTTGCCATTTAAGTTCACTTGGAAATAACCTTTCCTATTATTCCTGCTTTGTAAATAGTTAAATCAGTTAAGTGTTAGACCTTCTTGGGACCATGGGCTGCTCTGTGGGGAGCAGGGGCCAGCTGGAAAGTAAATTGGTGTTGGCTGGAAGCCCTGCCCCACTCTCACCACACCATCCCTGATATTTGGGCAGAGGTGGCAACTATTGGGCCGCTGCCCAGGTTACATGTGCAATGATGCAAAGTCATTTAAAACTCCCAAAACTAAGCCACACAAATTACATTTTATCATATGTGCAAGCACCCCAGGTCTAACATACTCTGGTAAAGATTACTGATTCATGTCATCAGTGTTGTGAGGGTCACTTTCTATCCTTTGAACTGATTAAAGTGGTTGTGATGACACAGAAAGAAAACCAAGCTGGATTCTATTCTGTTTTAACAATTTTGTCACTGCAGGACTAAGTGTAGCAAACAGCAGTGAAAACTTGCTTCTAAGATGGGTGAATCTGACTACACACACAGAGTAGATCTCAGAAAGAAAGTGATGTGCTTGCATAGTCTTTTTTAAAAAGTTAACCAGTCCTGTCGTCCTTTAGGTGAAATCAGCTTGATTCTGGAAAAAGGAGGAGCCACTTTAAGCCTAAGCTAATTGACTGTAGGGCTGATTGTTTAAATATCATTTTTAGAAGAAGAAAGAAAACTCACAAATTTTAAGATGTTCATGTTTGTCCCCTGAAGTCAAGGGAAGTTATTTCATTGACCGTATTAGATGGCCACTACTAGGTACTATATCCTTCACTGATTAGTTGGTTTGTTTTCCTGTATGATTTTCACAGCCTCCAATCCAGTGGGACAAAGATCCCAAGAGAAGTCTCTGGTTGCTACCAGAATGCAAATACCCATGAAATTACCCTTGCCTTTTTGAGAGAGGCAGTATATTCTGTATGCTTAGGAAGCTGGAAATCACTGGCCTTATGAATGACAGAACAAAAATCGCAGTGATTACTTCTTGGCATGAGGTACTTGCCTAGTCTTACAAATGTTTGAGAATCTCTGTTCTGGTCTCTGACTCACAGGTCAAACATGCTAGATGAGGGGGCCTGGCTTGGTTCTTCAGTAAAGGGGGAAACAATACCTCACAGTTCTGCTTTTCTTTGTGGGGACTGGCATAGCCACCGAGGCTTTGGAGGGGGAACAACCTTAAATCATGTTTGCACCATTTTAAATGTGTATTTATGATGCAGTAATGTTATAGTAGTATTTTACCCAGGATGATCCAGGAATTATATGAGGCAAGGATTTTTTGGGGGAGATATCTATCTACTGTTGGCCCAACTGTGGCTTTCAAAGTTCTCCTGAACACTTGTATTGCATATATGGAGTTGCGTGTGTTAGCTAAGGTGCTGCAGATGATGAGTCCACTTGGCTAAGTACAGACAGTCAAAAAGTCCGAAGCTGAATTGATTCAATATTTGCAGGTAAGTCTAAGCTGCGTAGACTGAGCCAATAAGCAAGTGAACAGACATTCACTTTTGATTCCAGAAATGTAGCCACATGCCTACAGTGGCCCAGGCCAGTAGCCAAGGGATGCTAGAGTACACCTCTCTGCTCCACTGGAGCAGACATCTTGGGCCAGGGCTAGCCAGCCCCCCCCTGTGAGGGGGGGATTTGCAGAGGGGGTGAAAAGCATTCTAGGATACTGAGGGACTGTGATTTAACTTGACTCTGGAGGGGATCTGGGGAAGACGTTCAATAAACTGATTTAACCCAAATCAGTTAAGTCTGATACTACATCCATCCAGGTTTATCTTAAATTGGCTTCAGCCATTTTGGAAGTGGTTTATGTGCAATGAACTTCTGTTGTGTTATGGTTTGAACTGGTTTCCAATCACTTATACTGGTTTATGTGTACTTTCTGTCCCTAGCCCTTGGAATGATGTTTCTTGGCTTAGGAAGATGATGTCCACTTTAGGTTGTGGATTTTTCATAATAAGCAGTGGATTTTCATATCTTCCGTGTTATAGTAATATTAGTGATGTTGTATCCATGATGGTCCATGAATTATACATCAGGAGGAGCACATTTTTCACAGTACAATAGCTTCTTTTCAGACCTCACTATCCTCATGCTCAGGGGCATGAATGACACGTGCCCCCAGAGGCTGGGGGGCATGGTGACCACCTGCAGGCAACAGTAGTGGTGTTGGTGGCATGGTGTCAGTGGGTGGGGAGCCCCTGCACGCATCTGTGGCAGTGTCGGCAGCGGGGGAAGGGGTGGCAAGTGCTGACTGGCAGTTGAAGGCCACCCGCATACACCACCTGCAGTGTCAGTGGCGGCCAGCAGCGATCGGGGACTGTCTGCAGATGACAGCAGTGGCGAAGTGGGGGGGTGGTAACTGGCAACCACCTGCAGGTGCTACCAGCAGTGTCAGTTGTGCTTCTGTCAAGGGGTGCACTGCTAATCTCGGGGTGCATGTACATCTGCACGCACCCCCTTTGTGTCACCAATGATAAAGGGAAATCTACCAATCACCTTTTAAAGCCATTCTTGGGAACAAAAATTCATGAAGTGGCTGGATGCTAGGAACCAAGGACTAAACACTGATATTGTTTTTTATGACATACTATAACCTACCTGATTCTTGAAATTCTTCCTACATGCTACAGGTAGGTTTTGATTTCCTAGTAATGAAACTTCTTTTCTTCTGCTAACTATTTGTCTGCCATGTCTGGGAATTTCTCCCCACTCTTAAGAATTGCTGTGCTTGCTTTCCTCTTCTTTCCTGAAGAAGAATGTCTTGCATTTGAAAGCTTGTTTGACTTTATCCCAACTATACATTTGGTCCAAAAAAAGATATCACCCCAGAAAATCCTTGCATCTATGATGTGTAGCACATCTACACATTTAGCTGATCTGGGTGGGATATACAGGAGATCTGACTTAGTGGCCTGGGAGGCCCCCCTCAGTCCTGTTTAACTATAAAATGCCAAGAGATTCATTAGTATGTTCTGGCTACCTTGTACCCCTGAAATAAAACTGCTGCAGGCCCACCTTAAGTGGCCTACTAGCTAGCTAAACTAGGCTGGTAGCTTGTGTGTCTCATTAGAGCAATGAAAAGCAGCTGCAGTGTCTGGTGATTCCGGCTTACTGAGTGGGAAGCCTTTTCTATATTAGTGGTTTTGGTGTTTGAACAATTAAGGTGGGCTAGAAGAGAGAAAGGCTTTATGGCTTGTCAGCTGCTCTGTGGTAATGCTTATCCTGCAGCAAGTGGACACTGAACTGCAGCAACCTAATCATTTTTCATACCTCTTTAACTGTGCCAATCAATATAGTTAAAGCAGTACAACCACATGGTGTAGATGTTATGCCACTGTAAACATACTCTATAGTAGTATAGCTTATTTCTCCTACAGGAAGGAATACAGTATCTCTGTACAGGAGAACAACTGAATGTTTAGAAAACAATTGGGTCTCTTTCAATTTGGTAAAGTTTCAGATACTGAAAACCTTTCAAAATGTCCAATTTTTCCTTTTTGTTCAGTTATTCAAAATCTACTTTCGGGAAGTGCAAA
Organism: Crocodylus siamensis; assembly: GCF_052110815.1. Lineage (NCBI taxonomy): Eukaryota > Metazoa > Chordata > Crocodylia > Crocodylidae > Crocodylus > Crocodylus siamensis. The sequence goes on from NC_143397.1 coordinate 138,994,416, forward strand.
CAGAATGTTAAATGCTTCTTTGCTCAGGCTTTTCGTTCCTTCTATCTGCCTTAGGTGAACTTCATCTGACATGTCTATCCCTGTAGGGTTGCAGCACAAAGGGTTCATAAACATAGTTCTTTACTGTTTAATCTGATCGTTCTTGATTCTTCTTTTACCACTGTAAGAAGTGCTGCTTTTGATTAAGGCTCGAAGATCTTATTTTTCATCAAACAGAGATGTTTAAGAGGAAAGAAAAGACTCAGAACCAATTTTTGTCTTTCTTTGGGCCACAGTTCCATAATACACTCAGGCTGATGTCTTTTTAAGACAATTGGACTGTATGGGAAGGACAAGCTCTGCTAGTGTAAATACAGTTGCTTTGGCATGCCCGAATCTATGCAGGGGTGGAATTGCACTATGTATGAGTGGAACTGTAACTGTCACAGAATTGAAGTGGTCAATTTTTTGCATGTAGAAAAGGTCCATGTTAGAAGAGCTGAATAGGAATTCTGTAAATAAAGGCAGAATTGAGCCTTTACATCTTTCAATCTAGAACCGGGTGGGAAATATTGGGGTTTTTGTGTGTTTCATTTTTATTTTTGTTTTCTTTTTTTTGTCTGTCACCTGTTTGTTACCTGAAGAATATTACAGAAGGTAGACCGGTGGTTCTCAACCTCATTAAATTCAAGGAACCCCTCAAAAATGCCTGCTTTTTGCTTTCATTCAGTGTTCTCACTCTGGAAAATAAATAGACCAATTCTTCCACTGCAAATAACTCAGAAAGACCACAACAGGTCAGAATGGTTTTGACACTATGGATTTCTGTTTGAAATCTCTGAGTTTATCTTGTGGATCATGTGTAGGTGTTTGTGTACTTAGTGGTAATATGATGTGGCACCCCATGTCACCCTTAAGTAGATCTTGAAGCACCTTGTGGTTGAGAATAGTCAAGGTAGACAAACCATCTGGAAAACTTCTCCTTGTGAGCTGTGTATGGATTTTGCTGGAGTTATTAAAGCAGAAGTGCAGTATGTACTACTGTTGATCAGTGCTGGTTGAGAAGAGGGGGTGGGTACTCCCTGGGAATATTGAGTGAACAGGGCTCAATTCTTGCTTTACTGCATACAGGCTTCTTGTATGATCTTGGGCAAATCACTTTGACACAGTTTTTAAAAATTAGCATTATAGCACTTCCTACCTTGGGTAGGTCTTATGGTAAATATGTTAAAATGGCATGCTACTCAGACATTAATAGGTGCTGCATAAGTATTTTAGGTATATAAAATTCCCCGTAATTATTATTGGTTGCATATATGGGTCAGAATGATTTTCGGTCTTGTTGAAGCCTGCCTGAATAATGTTGCTGTTCTAGTTCTAACTTGGATATTTTTTTTCTTCCCAAACACCCTGCACAGATGCAGGATATGTCATTCCTAAGCCATCTCAGATGGATATCTGTGCATCTTCTTGAAAATCTCCGGTGAAAAAGATTCCACAGCTTTCCTGGGCAACTTTTGTTTTTTCCCCTTTTCCTATGATCCTTACACTCAGGAAGTTTTCCTTGGGGTGTTACCTAAATTTGCTTTGCTGTATTTTTAAACCCATAACCATGTATCCTGTCCTCTCTGGGCAGGAAAAACCAATGTTTCTCCGTCTTTTTATAGCAGCCTTTCAAGTAACTAAAAACGGCTTTCATGACCACCTTCCCTTTACTGTCCTTTTATAGCAAAGTGTTATTTTTCATGTAATTTGGCGCTGGCTGTAAAAAGGTAAATTAAAAGAAAAGCCCTTCAGCTTCACATATATTTGCAGTCAAGCAACATTGCAAAGAGTGGGTCTTAAAAAAAAAAGTTGCAGCCTTTTCTGGATGTGTGTGCGTGTGTCAACAGAAGGACTATAAACTATATATTTGTTAGCTCATTACTAAGTCAGATTCTGACTAATGCCAAGTGTTGTCTCACTGCCCAGCAGCAAAAGTGCAAATAAGTGGACAGCTATGATTAAGTGCCAAATATTTAAACACATTATGACAATTCAGGCCACCCACACTCTTATGTAAATACAACTTCTGTAGAGTCATTTCAAATGGGACTGTAGAACAGACAAGTCACTTTAATGGGATTCTAGGTCAAACAGTGCTGTGCAAAACAGTGGTCAAGCAGCCAAGTTGAAGAATTGAGGCCAAATTCTGCCCTCTGTCACACCCTGGGAGCCCACCCTGGGTTTGTGTGCGGATAGCTGAGGGCAGCAGTGACTTGATTTTGATCAGACTTCTGCTAGCTCAGTAAATACAACACCACATGCATACTTTGGAATGGTTCTGGATTTGATTACTTCCTTAGTCCTTGACCAAAGCCTTAATTGTTTATCCAGATGAATATTTGTACATTTTAAAGACAGACTTTTTACAGGCCTGTAAAATAAATGCATGAACAAAGATTACAGCTCCTAAAAGGGGAGAGGAAAACCGGTTCCTTGTTCTCTACAGAAATAAATGCTCACCTTATGCAAAGATAACTTTTCAGCTTCAATGTGCTGAACTCTCTAAAATCATAGATGCTGTTGCATGCTAATCTGAGGGATGTGACTGAGGGGACGGGGGGGCATGTTTGTAGAGAAATAATTCTTAGGCTTATACTTAAATGACAGATATGAGGATCAATAGCCACTTGCGGCACTTATTCTTTCCCTTATGGGATGGGGAAGGGGGGAATCAACCAGTAGTGACAACATGAGAAGGAAGAAAAAGAACAATGAAACTAACTCTGAATAGTCTTTAATCTGGGACCACAAATACTAGAATGTTTTAATTAGCTTTGTGTGATTATTTTCAAGTACTTTTACTTGGGATAAACTTGAAGTGCTTTGTGTGCCTTGTCTGTGCCTTTTCGTACTGCAGCATTTAGCTTGGAAATAACTGCAACCTCTGTATCAGTATCATGTTGTGTTTTATCCTTCAATAATTGTGATGTAATATCTTCAGAAGTAACTATTTTAAAGTAAGCTTGTCTGGGAGTCTTAGACCTGTCTTCAATTCCAAGCAAACTCTACTGAGTAAAAGTGGAGTAACTCTATTGAAGTCTGAAAATAGAATTTCTATGTTCTACGGTTCTCTAAAATGTAGAGACAGAATAACCCTATGGTTATGATGTGATGGAGTGTATCTGGCCAGTTTGCCTATCCAGGTGTAGGGTTACTTGCATGTAAAAGGGACCTTTTATCCCAGAAAAGATGCTTAGCTCCCTGTTTGGGAGGGGAAGATTCCCTTCTGGCTTCATTGTGTTGTGGTGTAAAGAGCAGGAAGTGGTAGGTTTTGGAGCTTTCTGGGAAGAAAGCAATGACCTATCTACTATACTGCTTGTGGTAAACCGAAAAACACAGGGAGTTGGTTTCTCTCCTACCACTAGACAAAGAACTTTTGTTAGAATAAGGAAACTAGTATTATCAGTCTTTCTAGCCTGCCTCTTCACTGAATGGTTTTTGTTTCCAACTAGTCCCAGCTTTTCTACGCTTGGCTTCCTGATGTGCATTTAAACATGACTCTTACTTGCTCATTTTCACCCACCCACACATGCTCTGTCCCTGACTAAAGGGAAGTTGCCCTACAGTTAGCAATAGGCTGTTCCCTGGGCTCTGGTAATGAAAGCCTCAGAACTGACTCTGTTGGCCAGAGCAAAGCAGTCTTAGACAGTCAGGATACCTTATTTTTGGCTTTTATTTATAATTTGTTTAGCATGTTTGTTTGTAGTGCTGCTAATGCTCTGGACCCATCTCAAAGTCACCTGGTGACTATTCCTTTCATTTCCACTTCAGGATTATTTCCTGCTTTATATTTAGGCTAGAAATCAACAGGAGTCCCTCTCCATTGATTTGTGTGTGTTTTGGATAAGGTCCTTCCACATGTGTGCAATTTTTCTCCAGCCCCATACACATTTGCCAAATGCTAACGTTTCCAGGACTTCCCCGGGAGATGATTCCAGCACAAACATTTCCCTGTCTGGAAGCTTTGCTGCTTCTTTTGCCAAAATTTTCTTTCAAAATGTCACCCTAATACTTTATTGCTTAACCTTTACTTTTTATGTTACATCTTCAAACACACTTGCTAATTCCTTTTCTCTCCTTGATGTCACTGCCCATCAATGATTTTCAGGCTCTTGACTATCCTGTTACTATGTCAGGCATTTTATAATTATTTTAATTTCTCTTTGTAAATCTACCCCTTCAACAATATGTTGGTCTTCATTGCCTCCTATTGCAACTGTGCAAGTTTTGAATGGTTGCCCTCAGATGCATAAGGCTGCTTTTTTTCTCCCAAGGTGATTTTCTGTTTAGTGGTGTCCTGACCACATTTTGCCAAATGGAGGAGATATCTCAAGTGGGATCCGGTACCGTTCATTACCTGCCTAGCTAATAGAACTGAATACATCCTTGCAGATGATTCCACTTTGTTGAACAGGACTCCAATTCAAAACAAGCTTGATAAACTGGAAAAATGATCTGTAATGCATAGGTTGAAATTCAGTAAGGACAAGTGTAACTTCTTGTAAACACAAAAAGGAAGCTTACAAGAAGTGGAAGCTTCGACAGATAACTAGGGAGGAGTATAGGAATACTGCTTGGGCATGCAGGGCTGAAATCAGGAAGGCCAAAGTGCAATTGAATTCGGAGTTGCAGGTAGCAAGGGAAGTGAAGGGTAACGATAAGGGTTCTGCAAGTATGTTAGCAACAAGAGGAAGGTCAGGGAAAGTGTGGGTCCCTTACTAAATGGGGGAGGCAACCCATTGACAGATGATGCAGAAAAGGCTGAAGATCTAAATGATTTTTTTACCTCTGGCAAGGTCGGCTCTCAGACTACTGCACTGGGCAGCACGGTTTTGGGAGAAGGTGAGCAGTTCTCAGTGGTGAAAGATGAGGTTAGAGACTATTTACAAAAGCTGGGCAGTACATGTCTGTGGGGCCGAATGCAATGCATCTGAGGATGCTAAGGGAGTTGGCTGATATGACTGCAGACCTGCTGGCCATTCTCTTTGAAAACTTATGGTGTGGAGAGGACCTGGTCAAGTTGAAAAGGGCAAATATAGTGCCCATCTTTAAGAAAGGAAAGGAGAATGATCCAGGGAAGTACAGACTGGTTAGTCTCACCTCAGTCCCTGGAAAAATGATAAAGCAAGTCCTCAAGGAATCCATTTCTGAGCACTTGGAGTAAAAGAAGGTGATTAGGAACAGCCAGCATGGATTCACCAAGGGCAAGTCATGTTTGACCAACTTGGTTGCCTTCTGTGATAAGATGACTGGCTTTGTGCATGCAGGTGTAGCAGGGCAAGAGGATCGGAGAAGGAGAATGCCTTGCCTTGTGCTCCCCTTCCTTACCAATGAAAAGCCCCAGTGGCTCTTGGCGAGCAGGCTGGAAGTCCCTGCTGGGAAGTAACAGCTGCCAGGGAGAGCTGGGCATGCCTCAGTCGGCATGCTGAGACCCAGGGAGCCAAGGGCCCTGGATAAAGAGAGTCTCAGCTCTGTCTCTCTCCAGGTGGGCCTGCCTCCCGCAGGGGGGCATGAACCACAGCTGGGAGGCAAGTCCCGATGCTGACTGGTTAGACACGCCCTGAGGCACAGTCAAAGAAACACCAGAAGTGACGGGAGGAGCCTTCGGATGATGGATGAAGACACACGTTGGAAGAGGGTGAGAAGCAGCCAGACTGCCCATGTTTCTTTACTGTTATTATAGATGGCCTGTTGGGGATTCCAGGCGTGAGTTCTGGGAGGTATTGTTAAGACGCTCCAAGGCTGGCGTGACGGTTGAACGATGATCAAGACGGTGACTGGAGTCTGGGTCCAGTGGGACCATAGAACTATACAGAGGCCTGTGGTGGGAGTGTAGGGGTGGAGGAACTCCCAATCTGGACCCCATAAGGGTCCTGCCAAATGGCAGTCAGGAACACAGTGACTGATAACAGATGGTCCTGACTCGGTGAGCATCGTCTCCTGCTGAGGCAAAATTCTATAACTTCTTCCATCAAGTCATGGTGTGCGAGCGCCTCAGCTGGGAATGGTCCTCCCCAGAGTGAGCAACAGGACCGACAACCAGGCCAGAAGGCAGGCATTGTCACAGCAGAGAATGCAGTGGACCTGGTATACCTTGACTTTAGCAAGGCTTTTGGTATGGTCTCCCACAGCATTCTTGCAGGCAAGCTAAGGAAGTATAGTTTGGATGAAAGGACTGTAAGGTGAATAGAAAGCTGGATGTATTGTTGGGCTCAGTGGGTAGTAATCAATAGCTTGAGGTCCAGTTTGCAGCCAATATCTAGTGGAATGCCCCAGGGGTCGATTCTGGAGCCAGTTTTGTTCAATGTCTTCCTTAACGATTTGGAAGATGGGATGAATTGCACTCTAAGCAAGTTCGTGAATGATACCAAGCTGGGGGTACAGTAACTGGACGGTAGGGCTAGGATTCACAGTGACCTAGACAAATTGGAGGATTGGGTAACAAAAGAAATCTCATGAAGTCAAGGACAAGTGCAAAGTCCTGCACTTTGGATGGAACAATCCCATGCACTGCGACAGTCTTGGGGCCAACTGGCTAAGCAGCAGCTCTGCAGAAAAGGACGTGGGGGGTCACAGAGGACAATAAGCTGGATGTGAGTCAACAGTGTGCCCTTGTTTCCAAGAAGGCTAACAGCATACTGGGCTGAATTAGTAGGAGCACTGCCAGCAGATCAAGGAAGTGATTATTCCCCTCTATTCTGCACTGGTGAGGTCACATCTGGAGTACTGTGTTCAGTTGTGGGGTCTCCCACTGCAGAAAGGATGTGGACAGATTGGAGAGAGTCTAGTGGAGGGCAACTAAAATGGTGAGGGGGTGGGGCTCATGACTTATGAGGAAAGACTATAATGTTACTACATTATAAAAATTTAAAAAACAGCTTGCTTTTTGACATTTTGAAAAGAGTGATTACCTTCAGGTAACAATGAAAGCCTGGCTTGCCCTTTTTTATTCATGTCAGCTATGGAAATCTTCACTGTTGGCTAGCTAGATTTTACAAGCATCTGAGTACTCACAGCCTGGACAAGATTTTCAGAAGGGCTTAGTACCCCTGAGATAGCTAAACAAGTGGAATCTGAAGAAGAGCTGAAATTCTTTCCAGAAAAGTGTCACACTGGGACCTGGTGTGTGCTGAGCTCTTTTGAAAATATTGCCTTACGGGCCTGACTAGACTGGAGCAAAAAGTGCATCTTTAAAAGGTGTCATCTAAAATGCTTTTAATGGGCTTTAAACCTCTAATGTAGGCAGAACAAATATTTTAGCATAGGTTAGCTGTGGCTGGCTATAGTTCTCCTCTTTCTTTAGAATGGCTACATTTTGGGGTATAAGAACATAAGAATTGCCATTTACTGGGTCAGACCATAGGTCCATCTCACCCAGTATCCTATGGCAGAGTGGATGCTGAAAGGGAGAGTGAACTGGGTATGACCAGGCTTTTTTCCCCCAAAGTTCCTCTCTCACTTGCAGCCTCCAGCATTTAAAGTATAGGAAGTTCTCATTCAGAGGTTGTATCGCAAACTCCCATGCTCAGTAGTTACTCATGCCCCTTTCCTCTAAGAATTTGCCTAGTCCCTTTTTTGAATCTGGCTAAAGTGTCAGCTCCCACACATCATCTGGTGGCCATGAGTTCCACACTTTAATGACACACTATGTGAAAAAGAACTTCCTTTTGTTAGTTTTACACTTATTACCTATTCGTTTCATTTTGTGACCTCTAGTTCTTGTACTGAGCAAATAAATAATACAGTCCTATTTACTTCCTCTTCACCATTTAATATTTTGCAAACCGTTTTCATGCCACCCCAAGCATCTCTTTTCTGAAGCATCTCTTTTCTTTTCTGAGCCTCTTTAATCTCTCTTCATATGGAAGCCCCTGCATACCACTAATCATCCTTGTTGTCCTTCTCTAGTTCTTCTATAGGAAATCATCTTTTTGGTTTTGTGTTCATACAGCATCTACAGCAGTGGTTCTAATCTCAACCTTTTTAGACTCAAGGCTCTCCTCAAAAATGCCAGCTCTTAGCTTTCACTTCTTTCTTGATTACAGGAAAGCTATAGAATGATATTTCTGTTGCAAACAATTCAAAATAACCACAACATATCAGAATGTTTTTGATGCTGTGGATTCCTATTTGAAACCTCTGGGTCTGTCATGTGAATCATACGTAACAGTTTACACATCTAGTATTGCATAGCACCCTGGGCCACCCTTAAAAGGGTGCTCGGCATGCTGGTTGTGAATCAGTGGTCTAAAGAGTGAGAGCATTCTTAAAACACAACTGGGACTTTGTGGCTAGGGACAGAAATTACACATAAACCGGTATAAGTGATCGGAAACCAGTTCAAAGTTATAACACATCAGAAGTTCAGTGCACCAACCACTTTCAAAATGGCTGAAACCAGTTTAAGATAAACCTGGGTGTATGTAGTATCAGACTCAACTGATTTAGGTTAAATTGGTTTATTGAACTTCAATCCCAGTTCCCCTCCAGATTCAAGTTGCTTACAGTCCCCCAGCATCCCAGGATGCTTTGCACCTCCCCTGTAACCCACTTTGCAGGGTGGGTAGGCTAGCTTTGGCCCAATCTGTCTGCTTCAGGAGGGCATGGAGGCATGTTCTAGTGCCCCCTGGCTTCTGGCCTGGGCCACTGCAGGCATGTGGCTGCATTTCCAGGATCAAAAGTGAATGTCTGTTTACTTGCTTATCAGTTCAATCTACACAGCTTAGACTAAACTGCAAAGCCTGAAGCAACTCAGCCTTGGACTTTTTGAATGTACTTAGCCTGTGATACCACCACAGTAGTGATGCCTCCTATCAGCCAAAACCCAGGACTTGATACCAGGAGGGTCAAAGCGATGGCCTGTGGACTGGATCAACTGTTTGTCTGGCCCTGGCTCAGTGTGCTGTATGTGATATACAGGGCTGGACCCAGGATCCTGGGCACTGCATGTGGCACAGAGGGATGATGTGGACACATGCTTGCAGCACATACCCCCATGTTGACCCAGCACACTATGCCCAGACTGGGGCTGGCACATGTGTTTGTGGTGCTCATGGCTGGACTGTGTGTCTCTGCTGTATGGGGTCAATTTGAGGTGTGCACTGCATACAGCTCCCACAGGACTGACCCCGTGCATTGGCTCCAGGGCTGGTCCAAATTATGCCTACCAACTGGTCCCATGCACTGGAGCCAGTACATAGGCCTGGGGTGGTCTGGGCACCTCATGCAATGTGTTCCCCATTCAAGTTCTATATGTGAGCCCCAGACTGGTACTCCGACATGCACTGCATGAGAGGCCTGTGATGGGCTGGCCTGCATGACCAGTGCATGGACCAGTGTCTGGGTGCAGTCTGGCCTGAAGACTGGCCCTGTGTTGGGCCAGGTGTGTTTGACCCCCTTGCTAAATACCTCGCTCCGTCTACATTGAGGCAATGTATGTTAAAAGCCATTTCTGATTTAGACAGACCCTTGCTTAGTGGGGTTTGTTTATGTTTGATTGATACTACTTTGGGTCCTTTAATTAGGGTCAGGCTCTTCCTGTAGTTTGAAACAAGCTGATTCTTGCAGAGCTGGACCACTTTCAGGCCCATCTCTAGTTCTGATCTTTTTAGCAAGCAGCCCACAGCTGCCTCTTGGCTAAGCCACTTAATATGATGGTGAAAATGATGCTCAGTAGCTGGTCTGAATGACTCAGAGACAAGAGGATGCTGTTTAGCATTCACCTGTCACAGGCCTGGGTAACACTAGAAAGTTCAGCTGCTTTAACAATAGTGTGGATGCAGTTACGTTAGTAAAAAACACATTTCCATTGGTGGTGGAACTGGTCCCATAAGGAAAAGGGAATGACCCATACAAGGATAAGGCATTTTTTATCCAAATAACCACATCCACCCTGAAGTTGACCTGTGATCACTGTAATGGTCGAGTCACATAACTATGTTGGTTATTGGTACTGATACAGCAAACAAGCAGAAACCAAGCCTAACACTTTTTCCTTTATAATAGCAGTAATTTATTAGCAATTATTTTATTTACTGTTTTCACTTGGCTCTGCTTGAGCTTTGAAATGAAAAAAGTCCCTTTTCCTTTCTTCAGGGAGGCAGTTTCACTTTCAGGCTCTCACACACTGGCACATTGGAGTCACAGGCAGCAGGGGAAAGTTTAAATAATAGACACCCCACCCCCATAAGCCTAAGAGTACATAAGAGCTGACTGCCAGGTCAGACCAAAGTTCTCTTTAGCCCAGTGTCCCATTGCTGTTGGTGGCAAATAACAGATATCTTTAAAATGTGAAAACATGCTTGTGTTTGTTTGGGGGAGGACCAGAAACCTCATTAGAAAAAAATAATGTGCTTCTGTTCATATTTCCTGACAGTGGCCCTTTAACACCACTCAGCAGCTGTTACATAGGATAATCCTGTTATCCACATGTCACTGGTTCAAATATTAATTGCGCTTCATGCAGCACAGCTTATTCTTCCAGCCTGGCACCCTCAGGTATGCTCTGCAGGGGGAGGATGTTGAAGTCATTGAGGTTTACTACTGGGATTCTGGAAGCTCTTAAAGAAATGGTTCCAGATGGATTTGGAAAAGAGAGAACATCCAGGATATAAAAGAAAACAAGATGGCAGTGTGGAACACCTGTCCATTCCTCAAAATAGGGATGTTCAGCTTCCGGCTCACAGAGCCATTGCGTTTGGTCCATGGGGCTCCCTGTGGATTGGGAAATTTGGAGGGGGAGGGGCAGTGGCCAGAGCCCTGGGAGCAGCTGGAGCTGCCATCAGCATGGAGCGGAGTTGGGCATGGTACATGGCTTGGACCTGCCAGCAGTGGGGCGGCCCCAGTGCAGCCAGGTCCTGGCCTGGCTTGGCACGATTCGGCCATGATCCTACAAATTTGCCAGGTGCCGCTGCAGCCAACTGAGCTGCGACAGGGTGAGTGGCCACCCCTGGAGCTCAGTCTGTGATGTATGCACCCAGTGGGCAGTGGTTCTGTATCCCCGGCACCACTCAGCCACAGGGCGATGTTATACAGGGTTCTGCATGACTGGCCTCGGGCTCGGGCTCTGGCTCCAGCACGGACCTGCGGGCAGGGGCAGCCACAGCTTCTGCCCTGGGTCTGGGGTGCAGCGCATCCTGCTTCGGCTGCTGCTGTATTGGCTGGGGGCAGAGCCTGCGGCTGTGGGACAGGGAGGGACCAAGCTGTCACCCTTGCAGGACAGACAGTCTGGAATCTGGTGGGACGAAAAGAACTTGGCCACATTCCAGGAGGACAGGGGAAGGTGGGAACCAGCAGCAAAGGCCACCAAATTTAGGATTATTTTCTAGGAGCCAGATATTACAACTTGATCCTTCTAAGTGCACACCTACTCCCACAGAGATCAAGTGGCTGGATACAGCCTTAGTTCACTAAATTCAGATTTCAAACGTGCCACCTGGCACAAAAAATCTGTTACTTACCCCTGGAGGGGATCAAAATCATGAAGTTGAAGACCCCCAAAATAGTTTCCAGTTAAGTTTATTCCCACAACAGAAGCAAAAAGTTTACTCAGTCTATGCTTGGGAGTTGATTTGAATGAACAGCAGACAAGAGAGGCCTGCTTAGCTTTCATCTGTTACAGGCTTGAGTAACACTAGAAAGTTCAGTTGATTTAACCACAATGTGGATGCAGTTACATTATTCATATAAAACATACTTATAGCATTGGTGGAACTGGTCCCATAAGTCAATGGGAATAACCTATACCAGTATATTCATTTTCATCAGAATAACCACATCTACTAGCACTATAAAGGTAAAAAGTCACATAAATATGTTTAGTGGAACGGGTACAGTGACTAAATAAAGACTAGGCTTAAAATCCTTTCCTTGTGATGTTGGTAATAACTGGGTTTGCAAGATAATACATGGCCAGCAAACCGGATCCTGATGGACCCACCATATTTGTTAGTGTTTTGTATTAATCAACACTACTGTCATATGCAGTATGAATAACTACTGCTACTATAACAATCACCGCTACCAATCCATGTGGCACATATCTTCCCTACAGATCAATTATGTCAGCGCATTGGTCACCGGAGAAGGACCTAGTTCAGGGGTGGGCAGTTATTTGGGCTGGAGGGCCACTTAGGGTGTTTTGCTGAGCTGTTGTGGGCAAGGTCACCACAAGCAAGCAAGTGGTAAATTGCTAGAGTGGTCTGGGGTGCTGGATGGAGCAGGAGGGTGGGGTCTACATAGAGACCACACTGGGACTCCCAGTCAGGTGGATGGGATGGGACCGTGGGCTGGTGGGGAACGGCATCCATGAGTAAGATGGGTGGGTAGAGCCAGGGCCAGGGCCAGGGCCAGGGCCAAGGCCAAGGCCAGGATTGCAGGGTGGTGACAGTGCTGGGCTGGGGTCTGGGGCAGAGTTGCTATCCAGTCTCTATATGGCCGGGTGCTGTCACCCCCTTACTCCTGGGAACCACTCCCCACCTGCTTGGCTAAGTGTGCCCTGAGTGCTGGGGTCCTGGGCTAATCTCCATGGAAGCCCTGCCTGCCCACCAACTGTCTGGCACCCCCAGCAGTGGGTGCAGGGTGGTCAAACCTAGGTAGTCATGTAGTGGGGCTGGGGCTGGCAGTGGTGGCAACAATGGCAGTGACAGCAGGAAGGAGCTGCTGATGCTGGGGCTGCTGGGAAGTGGAGTCTGGCCACCACACTGCCCCAGCCCCACTGTGCACCAGGAGGAAGGGGGGGGACAGGGACCCACTGCCCACTATGCCTAGTCCAGGTGGGTCCAAGGGACCTACTGTAGGCCAGATAAAATCCCTTGGCAGGCCAGATCTGGCCCACAGGCCATACTTTGCCCACCCCTGTCCTAGTCCTCCTTGGGCATGTCAGAGCCCCCTGCTATTTGAAAGTCATATGAAGGCTGCCATAGATACTTTTTAAGTCTCAAGGTGTGAGAGAGGAAGGACAGGAGGGGAGGTGAAGAGGTCACTGGAATGACCTGGCAGGTAAGATGAGTAGGACATGGAAGGAAGAGAGAATTGCAACTGTGTATCATATCACCAACAGGCGCATCTTGAATCAAAGCATTTTGCTCCTCCAGAATGGGGGTGTGGGGAAGGAAGGGGAAAGGTGGCTGGTGAACTTTGCTCCCATGGTTTGTTGACACCTGAATCCCTCGATGGAACTGTGGTCCCACTGCATACATTGCAGATTTCCTTTGTTTCTTCTGGCACTTGATTCACACAGGACTGTGCTGCATGCCGAGGTCATGAAACTGCAGCCCAGTCCCTAAATGCTCAATGGATGCATTTTGCTTGTGAGCTAAGAGAAAGCTGAGAGGGCTTGCAGATGGGAGGGAAAGGGCAGAAGGGCTCTCCAGCAGAAATAAAGAGCCAGCTTAGAAATCTAAGAGCTGTCACAGGCCATATCCACATACTATATGCAGATCAAACACAAAGGGGAGCGTGCCAGCTCAGAGCATTGTACATACAAATAATTCAAGGTCAGCTGTAAGTCATCCTTTCATGAGATGCTGTGGTTTTTGCAGGAAGATACATATGGACGTTCCTTATTATTATTACCACTACTACTATTGCTGCTGCTATTTTGTTCTCTGCTGCTTGTGCCCAGTTAAAGAGGGATGTTTTCTTTGTATTCAGTCTAACAAACCTCTGCGTCCATGTGGAGCACAGCAAACTAGCATCTGTCTTCACAAGCCTCATTACAGTTGTGTGGGTCTCATGCTGTACTGGTACAGAGAGCCAGAATTTAAGCACTCTGCCTGATTTTTCAAGTGTTCAGCGCTCATGGTTTAGGACTGATTTTCCAAGGAGTTCAGCCCTCACTTAAGTTGCATGTACATATAGAATCATGTGCAACTTAATCCTTAGTTTTGTCCAATCAGACAGACATTTTTTATTATACCTTTATAGAGCACCTTGGATTGATTTGCTTAAGTCCCTGTCTCTGCAACTGAGTCCAGTGTCTGCATAATTCTTCTCTAGTGGATCTGATTCCAGGATTGGGACCTAAAAGCCTGATTCTGCAAAGATCTAAGCATGTGTTTGACTTAATGGGGTCACAGCTAAACCTACTTGATGTGTTCTGGTGTTGACAGAAATGAAGGTAACTATGATCTGATGCCACCCAGATGTTCCTCATGCACTATATATGCATATGATCAGTGGGATGAGGTGGCAAAACCTTCAGAGCTGCTGCCAACATAGCCAGGTTCCCAGCTTGAAGCAACTAAATCAAATTTTGCATTTCAGTATCTCTGTAACATAAAATCTTGCTCTACTTTTTCCTTGTTGGGCTGATAGTTCAGCTGGAATCTCTGTGCCATATTATAGCAGACCTGGATTGTATAATGAACCACATTGTGTAGTCCTTCTATAGGCAGGGTTCCCACTGGAACCTGACAAGCAAACTTAATTTTGCCTGAGTGAAGAACTTCAAGGTTCATCACTTGCCTCTGGCTTTCGAATCAACCTGGTATCCTGTCATTCAACATTTAATATTGAACTTCTAGGAAGCGCGTTGCAGGTTTTCCATCTGATGGACTTTGTTTTAAGACATTAGATGTTAGAAGTGTCAGGCATGCCACTACATCAGCTCAGCTTTCCTTTCCCTTTTGTCTTTCATGAACCCACTCAGTAGAGAATGTGGCAAAACGGAGAGGTGGGAGAGCGAAGTCTTCCATCAAGGCACTTTGGGACCTCCAGGATAGGAATGAGATGATCTTTCTGTCCCTGATAGGGTCTACAAAAGCAGCATTACTTCATGGTTGGTGATTTCAAAGTCAGTTGATGGCTCTAAAGTTGAGGTTTCTGTTGACTTCAATGGGTTCTGGGTAGTCCAAAAGAATCAGCATGCACGTGGTCTTTGTTCACCACCAGGAGGACATCTTTGAAACAAATGTCTGTCCCATAAATAAGGCAACCTTAAAAATAATCTCCGGACTCAAGGAACCTGAGGTTGCTGATTGTTGCCACATCTGTTTTACTGGACTCTTCTCCAGCATAGGAAGGTGAGAGGCAAGGTGATAATGCAAGAGGTTGTCTGTGTCCAGGAGTTTCTCAAACAAAGACCTAACCATGTCTTGTTTTAAGAAAGCTGGCACCCTGGCCTACTCAGGGCAACATATGCCAGATAAGGGCTATGATTGGCATGGACTATCATCTATATGGTTCTAATGACCCTGCAGCCATAGGTGAGTCCTGAGGTAGTGTTGGGGGATGTAGTTGTAGGGGGTGGCGGCTGTAGTGTGGGTCATGTCCTGTGTCTGGGTTTGCAGTCCCATACTCATTCCCAACATAGAGCTTCTGTCTCTGTGTGTGGTTAAAATGCCCAGTATGTATAAAACACCTGACTTCCACCACTCCTGTCTGTTATCACCTGTAGAGCCGTGATGGAAGCAGAAGTCTGTGGTGTTTTCTGGTTCAGCAGTGAAGCAGCAGAAAAGTGCAGATGCTGCAGCAGGGTGACTCCCAGGGCTGGAGAACAAAGAACAGGAGAGAGTCCTCAAATCAGGGGCAGGCAATTATTTTGGCTGGAGGGCCACTTAACAAGGTTTGGTGAGCTTTTGAGGGCCACATGGGAAGCCCTATCCCTTGACAGGTGCCCCGCCCCCTGATTGTTATCTTGGGACCAGAAGTCCCTCCCCTAACCTCTGACCTTTGCCACTGGAAGTCCCTCCCCTTGCCCCCCCAGAAGTACTACTTTGGGAAGGGGAGAGGCGGGTTTGCAATCTTGGAACCAGAAAAAACCAAATCATACACTAGAAGTCAAACACCTACTATAACATATTTTAATTTTATTACAAAAATGTTTTGACATGATTTGTGTTTACACAGTGTATATAGAGATGATTGCATAGTACATAAGAAATAAAGTCTTAGTTTTGTATATTGTGGGGGGGTGTATATGGTGGGGTGTTGGTGTGTGCATGTGTATGATGGGGTGTGTATGTATGGAGGGTATGGGAGTGTGCATATGGAGGGTATGGGAGTGTGCATATGGAGGGTTTGGAAGTGGTGTGGCTGTGTGTGGGGCAGTAGAGTATGTTGGAAGGTGTATATGTGGGGAGGCTTGTGGGCAGGGCATGGTGTGTGGCATTTGTGGGGTGTAAGGGGGGAATGTGGGGACTCCCCCATGCTCCCTCCACGACATGCAGCCCCTCAGGCAGTGGTAGCAGCAGTGGCAGCAGCAGGCAGGGGCGCTCAGGGGACTTGTGCCTGGTGCAGGCACTGGTGCCCAGCAGCATACTGCTTTGGCTGGTGCTGCGCATCATGGCGAGGAGCACAGCCCGACTGGCCCACCTCTATCGCAGGCACTCCTCGCCACACGCAGGCAGCCCCTGCACTTGCGCACTGCTAGAGGAAAGCTCCCCACGCTGGAGCTGGCTCAGCCTTTGCCACTCCCTGCCGTGCAGGTCCCAGGACCCCACCAGACAGAGCCCCAGCTCCCACTTCCCTGCGGAGTCCTGTGACCTGGGCAACAGGGAGCAGTGAAGGCAGCTGGCTCCAGCGTGTGGAGCTTCCCTCTAGTGGTGCAGGAGTGCAGGGGCTGCCTATGTGCAATGGGGAACTCCTGTGCTAGAGGTGGCCCGGATGGGGGCTGCACTCAACAATGTGCAGCTGGAGCCGTGCGCTGCCGGGTGTCAGTGGCTGCACTGGGCATGAGCGCCCTGAGTACCCCCATCTGCTGCTGCTGCCGTGGGGCTGAATGCCGTGGGGGAGTGTGGAGGGTAGTGTGTGGGGGGCATCTCCCCACTTCTCCCACTGCCTCACACCCTGCCCACCCAAGGTACGCGCTGCTGCCATCCCCCTGAGCATGGGCTCCACGTTGCCACCAGCCCCAGTCCCATGTTCCCTGCCCCCACTCAGCTGCAGCTCCCGTCCCTGCTGCTTCCCTACCTGCTGCCTGGAGTGGGGGGGATGCTAGGGAAGGTAAGTAGGTCCCACTGTGGCTGCAGCAGTGGCAGCAGCTGCTCTGTCTGGATGCTACGTGCTGGCTGGGTCCCCCGCCCACGAGGGTGGAAGTGAGACGCAATAGAGTATGTTGTTAGGGGGATATATGTGGACACCTTGCTCCCACCCTCCTGGGTGGAAGGGCTGGGTGGGGTACAATTCATTGGTGGGTGCCATGGGCTGGATGAAAGTGCCTGGTGGGCTGGATCTAGCCCACAGGTTGGATTTTGCCTGCCCCTGCCTCAAATGCATACAAGCAATTGCCACTAACCCCTTCCATAGCCTGTGACAGCTATGATAGGGATAATCTCAGGGCTCTGCCCTGCTCCTTGGCAATTGAGAGAAGACAGCAACTAGAAAAGAAGTAGTTTTCTCATCTCTGCAGCCTTCTTTGCCCTAACCTCATTGTTCCTCCCTTGTCACTTGTTCTTCCCAGTGCCCACCTTAATTCTCATAATCACAACCAGCTTTCTCATTACTGTCTCATCTTTCAGGTCTCTTGATTCTCATGTCACTACACCACACTGCACTATCTTCACATTCATCTTGCTCACTCTACATGGCCTTTTTCTCTCCTCCTCAGTATAATCCCTCATGGCACTCTTTGGCATGATATTTTAGCACCCCCCCACCCCAAAATCCCTCTTATCCCCTTATCTTAATCTTCCTCTTTCACATTGTGATTCTTTGCCCCCTCAGGACACTTCTTTGTGGATTCTTCTCTTTGACATATTCTTTTTCTTGCTTTCCTTCCATCTTGTACAAACTGATGTGCAGTTCTGGTCTCTGCATCTCAAAAGGGATATAGCAGAATTAGAAAAGGTGCAGAGAAGGGCAACTGAAATGATCAGGGGTATGGAGCAATTGTTATTCCAGGAAAAACTAAAAAAGGCTAGGACTCTTCAGTCCAAAAAGGAGGAGGTGAGTGGGATATGATAGAGGTCTATAAAATCATGAAGGATGTGGAGAAAGTGAACAGGGAACTGTTATTCATTAAATTCCAGAACTAGGGGGTGCCCACTGAAAGCAGTCAAAGAAAAGATTAAAACTAGCAAAAGAAAATATTATTTTAATCCAGGGTGTAATGAGTTCCACAAGTTAACTACCAGTGGAGGTTGTAGAAGCAGATGGTATAGCCAGATTCAAGAAAGGATGGGACAGGTTCATAGATGATAGATCCATTAATAGGTATTAAACAGAATAGTCAGGAATGTATCCTTTGGCATCTCTAAATCAATGATGGTGGGCGCCAGGGTGGGTAATGAACAGGGGATATCTGGTTCAATATCCTTCCTCTCAAACATCCATTCCTGCCACTGTTGTAGAGAGGCTTCTGGGATAGATGAACAACTGATCTGACGCAGTATGACAGTTCTTATGTTCATGCAGTCACTCCTCCTCCTCCTCATGATTCTTCATTGTTTTTCCTCTTCCCTCATGGTATGATTCATCCCCTTCCCTCTCCTTGTCCCCTCCTCCCCCTCCCCCCCAAAAAAAAAAAAAGTGCCTACAATTTTGCCTGTCTGCTCATCTTTTTTCCCCACTGTCCTTCTAGGCAATGGCTTGTTGTCTTTCCCTTATGATACCTGCTGGTCATTTACTTCATGTCCCTGATAGGGTCTACAAAAGCAGCATTACTTCATGGTTGGTGATTTCAAAGTCAGTTGATGGCTCTAAAGTTGAGGCTTCTGTTGACTTCAATGGGTTCTGGGTAGTCCAAAAGAAGCAGTCTAACTTTGGCAGTAAGGAGCTCAACTAATTTATTCTTGCACAAAACAACTCTTGGTAGTTCAGCCTTGGGGTGCAGTAGAGCTGCCATGAGATGGGTTTTGGCAAATGTACTTTCCGGGGCTCTTTTGGCCAGAGCTGTGCTGTTGGGAACTGCTGTGTGGATTGGCTCTTGAAATAACCACGTTCTAAAATCTTTTGCTTGCATAGATGTAGGTGTGGATCAAGAGAGGTGGTGCAGGGGGGCAGTCATACCTCCTTTTCAGACCACGTCACAGGAGCAGCAACTGGGAACTTAAAAAGAAGTCCCTGAAGTAGGCACAAATCTCCTCTCTTCCTTCTCCTCCATGCTTAGTAGCATGCCCCCTTCCCTCCTATTCATCCTTCACCTGCCCACTACTGCTGCTGTTCCTGTTGTCCTTGGCTGACTCAGGGGTAGGGGGAGCTCCAGAGCACCTCCAGCTGGGCTGAAGGTAGAGCCATGCTCAGCTGGGACAGCAGCAGGGATAGCGGTGGGCAGATTCTTCCTCCCTACTTGGTCCTCCCTGAGTGATCATTACTAGGCCAGGGGCAGACATGGGGAAGGAGAACCTGCTCACTGCTACTGCTGTCTCTGGCTGAGTCCAGCCCCCCCACACAGCAGGAATGATTGGAACAGCAGTGTCAGTGGGCAGGTCCAGAGGCATAAGAAGAGGTGGCAAGGGCAGGGAGAGGAGTGGAGTGGAGGTGCTGGTGAGCACGGAGAAGAAGGGAATGGAGAAGGTGCCGAGAGTGGGGGGTGGAAGGGAAAATTATTAGCTGATTTGAGGACTTATAAAAGTCCCTGGCTATTGCTGCTGCTCCAGTGGTGTAGTCTGCCCAGTCCCCAGGGAGGTGGGGGGAAGCTGGGAGCAGGGGGTCTAGCCCCCTCCCCACCTGCCACTGCAATGCCAGTCACTGTTTCCACACCTCTCTTTTTATAATCCTGGATCTGCCTATCCATAGCTAGGAAACCCAGAAGTGCTTAGCACTAGTCTTTGTACTGACCTGTCATGCTCCATGGTGTAATACTGACTGACACTACTCTTCCACTCGTGGGCAGTGTTGATGTTGTTTTATTGCTGGGTAAAACCTTCCCCATTATACAGGCTTTCCTAACATTACCTTTCCCATAGAGTGATGTTTGGCAAGTGCAGAGCTTTATAGGACAAATGGAAGATGCTATCTTTGCAGAATTTAGCTCCTCAGCCGCCATCTCAGGGTTCTTTCATTTTACACTTGTATTGGTGGGTGCATCTCTTGCCTGGATGGGCAGTATAATGAGCTCAGATCAGGGCTGAGGGCACAGCCAGTCCCAGTTAAATTATCAGGGCACTCCATCCTCTGAACCTACAGGGGAACAGGCCCTATTTGCAGTTAGCCTGAATCAGGGTCTGGGCCCAGCCAATCCTGGTTGGACAATCAGACTGACCCTGACATTGGTTCTGGACTCCTAGCTCCCCGCTGAACGCATTTCCTGGACTTTACATGGTTACCAAGTGACCTGTTCTGACCACCCAAACTCTGGTTCCTGATTGTCAAAAGGTATCAAGAATGAAATGTTTGGTGAGCAACAGTCAGAGGTAACTTAGGGAAGAACCTCCATCCCATTTTATCCAAGCTGTGTTTGAACATACTGCACCCCTTCTGCAGAACAATTAGGCATGTGATTATGTACCCAGTCCTGCAACTGACATCATGTGAAAGGACTGCTGGGCCTAAGCTGGACTCCGGCATGTCCAGCTCTCCCTCCATACCTTGTCAACTGCAGGAGCAGGCCTTGAACTTTTTGAAGCAAGGTAGCTAAAATTTTCATCACCAGGCACTCACACAAAATGTGGCACTGAAGAGGCACTTATAATTTGTCATCACATCAAGACAGAGGTGATTCTAGGATGGGGTGCAGTGATACAGACACTCCCCGCTTTCAGTCAACAATGCTTCAGGAGCAGCAACCAGATCCTTTTTTTAAGCAAGTAAGAATTCCTCCCTCCCTTCCCCTCTGTACTCAGTGGCACCTCTCTTCCCTCCCCTTCTCTCTGCCCTCCCACCCCAGTCGTGCTCACTGCTGCTGCTGTCCTCACTGCAGCTGCACTCTGTGCAGAGTCCAGCTCAACCATGGATAGCAGCAACAATGGAGAAGCCCCTTCTTTGTGCCTGGTTCCCTTGCTGTTCCCTGACAGCCTGGGAGCAGGTACGGGGGAAGGTAACCTATCTCCTCCCAGTGCTGCTGTCTCAAGCCAAATCTGGCAACATGTGCAGCCTGGCAGGAGCAGTTCTGGAATCCCTCCCAGTCCCTAGGTCATCTGGGGACAGTGGCAGGGCAGGGATGGGCAGGAGACAGGGGATTGGCGGGGGGAGGAGGAGGAGAGGGGAGGAGAGGGAACTTGCTGCTAAGAACTAAGGGGAAAGGGGAGGGAAGATTCTTATCTGCTCAAGGGACTTAAGAAAGACTCCTGCTGCTGCTCCTGCATGTTCTGCCTGCCCCAGGTGCAGGGGGAGGGGAAAGCCTGGGAGCTTGGGTGCACCTACCCTTGCAGTGCAGGTTTCAACTCCCACTCTTCCTTTCTGAAATCCTTGATCTGTCCATGCACCAGGCTGTATTCTCTACTGGTGTAATTAATTGCATGACAGACAAACTTTGGCCTGTTGTTTATACCCTTAAAAAACATCCTTTTATGTGTGTAAACAGCTCTTGAGTGTCTAGATCAGGGATATGAAGCTCATCTGCTCCATGGACCAGAGAAAATTTGAATTGTTTTTCAGACTGGATTCAGCAGCACTGGAGCCAGTGCACAGGGTCAGTCCACTGTGGTGTTGCATGTACTACACTCCCTAGGCCAGTCTCCTGTGCCTCAGGCAATATGCATCAGTCCCACTGCACGGCCTGTACTGCTGGCAGTGAATGGGCTAGACACATGCTGCAAGCATTGCCTGGGACTCAGGGAGCTGGTATGGGGTATACACTGCATGTTATATCCCACCAGAGTGGCCTTGAGTGGTGGCTTCAGGGCCTGTTAGGATTGGGCCACAGGCCATATATGCATACTTGAGCCAGTGAGCAGTGTGCTGTGTGCATTATGTGCCCCACGCCAGCCCCTCATGTCATAGGCAGTGCTTCCAGCACCGGGTCCACCCTGTGAGCCACGGGCAGTGCTGTTTAGTATTCTACATGGTGCACAGGCTGGACCTGGCGCTGTGGGTGCTGCTTGTGGCATAGGGGGCTAGTGTGGGGTATATGCTACATGCAGTGCCCTGTGGACCACCCTGTGTGCTGGCTTCAGCATGGTCCTTCCATACCAGCTCTGGAGCTAGCACACGATTTGTCTGGTGCAGATGCCACGTGCAGCTTGTCCCCTAGACTGATCCTTTGTGCCAGGAGCAGTGTATCTAGTGCCAGGTCTAGCCCATGCACCAGACTGGCTCTGCATGTGGTGTCTGGGGTCAGTGTGAGACTCACAGGTCAGACCATGTGACTCCACAGGCTGGGTCTGGACCTTGGGCTGTAGGTTTGGAACCCCGGATCTAAATTTAATCAGTTGGTACACAATGAACCAAATTCTGGATGCAATTTTAGAAGCATTTACAGAAGTGTGGCTCTAGATGGTTGATCTAGACCTGTACTACTCTTAAATATTCGCAGGCATCTGGAAAAGAAGTGCTATGGGGAAAACCATAGGTCCTGCATCAGGGATACTGCAGCATCTTTTCTGACTGAGGGGAAAGGGATGAGCCATCTCCTGATGATTTAGAAAGCTTGGGTGATTTTACACATAGGAAACTTTTAAAAATGTGTTTCCTCTCACCGTCTGGCCTTTTGTTTTTCCAGCCATGCTTAATGCTGGGGTTGGAAAGCTGAACTTCCAAAAAGTGAACTTCCTCTCTTACTATAAACTGACCCCTTGTGGTTGCTATAGCAACTGCAAAGAGGCTAATGAACTGTGTAAACACTCCCTCTCAGTTCCCCATCCGGTGACTGGAGAGCCACTCTGAGCAATGGGATGCACGCAGAGAAGTGGCTTGCACAGAAAGTTGTGAAATGCAAACCCAGCAACTTCTCCTATTTCTCTCCACTTCCCCTGGGGGAAAGCAAAAGCAGCAGCAGGATAGCAACAGGCACAAATGTGTGTGTTACCAGTGGATCTGAGCTTGTGGTGTGGTACCACAGAAAGTAAAACTAGACATTTACCTGGAGAAATTGAGTTTGAGTAGAGATGGATATATGTTATAAGCCAGTCCTCTGCAAAGTCAGAGTCCTGTAGTGTTCTTGCTTACGGCTGAGCTTCCATCTGTGCTGAGGGGTGGTTTAATACAAATGTGCCTACAGCTCCTTCTATTTAATTAATTCAGACAATCAGTCAAGTGTGAAATCCATTGGTTTCTGGGTTCTCAGTTGCTTGCTTTGATGTAAACTCTCTCTCTCACATGCATTTCACTGTGGATGACTGAATTGCTTTTCATATACTGATAGCAATTTGTGATGGGCTCAAGGAGCTCCTATTTAGTCCCAATCTCTGCACAAATCCAGGATTTGTTGTTTTTAAACCATTCCAGATAAGATGCCCATCCATCCTTCTCTTTAGAACCTCCTCTGAAGGAAATTCCACAGCTTCTCTGAGCAGCTTGTTCCATTGTCTAACTCTTCTTATGGCTAGGAAGCTTTTTCCTGAGACTTGATCCAAATCTGCTCTGCTGTAGTTTAAACCCATTGCATCTTGTCTTATCTGCTGTGGTGTGGGTACTGGATCTTAATAGCCTCTGCAGGGATCTGGCAATGCCCTATCTGGTATTCTACAGGCACAGTATGACAAGAGCAGCATAGGCATTCTCCTGGCATTGCAGATATTTGTTAGCTATGTCTCTGTATCAAGTTTTGAAAAGTTCTTGGGGTGTCAGTTCACCAAGGGGTATTTGATCCCCATTAATACAAACCTTCCATTCCCTTCACCATAAAGTGCTCAGCAGAAATCAGTCAATTGGTTCCCCTCATTAAACATTTCCTCTTCCATAAAGAAAATGTTGGCTTTATGCCACTGTGTATTTCAAGTGTAGATATTGGATTGATATGGCTTTTGGTGCATGAACATAGAGGAGTGAATCAATGTATTGTTGGTACCAAAAGCTGGCACACTCACTGCACAAACAATACTTCAGGAACTGCCTTTCTTGTATACAAGCAAGGTTGTGTGTCAGAGGAAAAGCAAGTTACTCTTCCAAAGGGCAATGAAGTTGGTATCATAAAGGTTTTCAAGTTACACCATTTCTAGATGCTGCAGTACAGGATTAATTCAGAGTTGTCACGAGAGAACTTGGGGAACCTAAAACTACCTGAGACTTCGTGACCACATGGCTGTCAATATGTACTGATTTTTGTTATTAAATGCTTGGATCCTGGAGGTATCACAGCATATGTGCATGTGTGAAACTACCCCAAGGGCTAGGGACAGACATTCAAAAAAGCCTGAGCCTGAATTGATTCAAACTTTGCAGGTTAGTCTAACCTGGCTAGGCTAAATCAGTTTTGTAACCAGACAGATATCTCAGAAATGCAGGCACATGCCTGAAGTGGCTCAGGCTAAAAGCATGGGGGATGCTACAGCAGCCCTCCCTTCCCTTCCACAAGGCTGAGCTGAGGGGATATGGCCAGGCCCCAGCAGGATGCTATGAGAGGGGTTCCTCCCCATCCTGATCAGCCCAGCAGAGAATGTTTATCAGGCCTAACTCAGTGTTTATTGCCCCATTAAGAAAACAACAGAGGGACATTACCAGCTACCTGTTGATTCTGCCTTTGTCCCATCCACCACAGCTTGGAGGTAGCCAGCATGTGGTCTGCTAGCTCATGCTGAGAGGTGTCTGTGAGGAATGGGGGAGTGCCTGCTTAGCAGAGAGTGAGGAGGGGAGGGGGGAGCAGAAGCCATGCTGAGGCCTGCAGAGACTGTGGAGCTGCCCCCAGGGAGGAGAGGGGAGGAGCCAGCTCTGCTGTGGAGCAGAGTCCCACTCAGCCCAGCCCAGCCCAGCCCAGAGAGCATGCTGGGATGCTGGGGGAGTCTGATTTAATTTAAACTAGCAAAGGGTCTGGGAAAGACATTACATAAACTGGTTTGAGCCAAATCAGTTAAGTCTGATACTACAGTCAGCCAGGTTTACCTAGAACCGGTTTCAGCCATTCTTAAACTGGTTTATGTGCACTGAACATCTGTTCTGTTACAGGTTTAAACCAGTTTCTGGCCAGTTAAACTGGTTTACGTGTAATGTCTGTCCCTAGCCAAAGTGATTGGAGTCTTTGATCGGACATCAGGGTTTTACTGCAGACTTCAGGAATTCTGAATTTCCATCCCTTCTGCTTCATCCTCAGACTGTATAACACATCCATGAGCAATGATGCCAGTGGAACAGGGATTTGGAGGGAGAAGAAGGTTTCTGGAAGAGTGCCTGTCTGGAATCTTAGGCATGCTTCTGTAGCCCAGAGATTCTGACTCATAGCTGGGGGATGAGGGTCTGTAGAGCAGCTAATCTACTTCCCTGAATCACTCTGCCCAAAAGCTGGTGGGGGAGGGGGTGGAATTCCTACTGCATCACTCTGTCTTATGTAAACGACAGCAAGGGGCGAAATGCGTAGTTCAGAGTACAGTTAATCAAATGCATTTCTGTTACGTGCAGTACAATACAGAGTCTCTATAATGTCTCACTTCACAGATGGCAGGAACTGGATCTGTTTAAACAGGGCTTTCTGAATCATTTACACAGACAATTGAGAGGCAGGCAGTCATATAAGGGAAAAGGATGGAGGACTACACGTCTTATTGTTACTAGTATGTCTCTATTAGTTTGTCTCAACTCTGTTCCTTGGATGTAAGCATGGAAATGGCATTTAAAAATAAATCAGCTGAACTAGTTGATGTGAGTATGTGGCCTCTTCTGCCTCTTATTAAACAAGCTTCTGGAATATCTACTCTCAGCTCTGAAAACATTCCAGTGTCTAACACTGCTGCAAGCCTTGGTGTATTTATGTGGACAATTCAGTGAAACTCATAATGCGATAATGACACTGCTGCTGCTGTTTTCCCTGGAATTCATGTCACATGAATAAACTGCCTGCAAATCCTATATTCATGTGAGGGCTTAGAAAGTGTAAGACAGGCCAGATGCATGTGTGATTAGGCTAAGGCAAGCCTGCAAGGCTGAGAGCTGAGGGGGTGTGAAAGAGAAGACAGAGGGCAGGCAGTCCGGATCTGCTTTGGCAACTGTGGGAACGCAAAAGATCTGGCTGAGCGAGTTGTCAAGTTTTCTTCACATGGAGTCTGAAGTCAGCTGGGCCCTGACTAAGGATGTGGCAGCCTTAAAAGAGTCTGGGTTTAGTTTGGAAAAGCAGCTGAAGAGCTGGATGCTTTCCAAGCTTTGCAGACTGCTTAAGTGTGCAAAACAGAGTGGTAAATCTCAGGAAAACAAGCTTCTTCGTGCAACTTTAGTGATTCTGCTGGTAAGGCCAAATCCAGAGGCAAAATGTAATGTGATGCCAGCTGGATCCACAGGCTTATACTCTCCCAGTGCTTGGATACCCTTAGTCCTACTAAGGGCATCAAGGATGGTCTCAGGGGTGTGTGTGTGTGTGTTGCTTAAAGTTACAAAAGAGTACAGTAGGAGTAAATGAGTGTAAGAGTCTGGCAAAATTAGTGTACGGAGCCAGTTTACATCACTATGTCCAGCCCCTCTGAATTTGGCCCAGTCTCAGTTGCAAATGAGCGAAGAATGTCCTTTCCAGGTGAATGTGGACACTTCAAATTTTAGTTGTGGAGGGAATTAGGAAAGTATTTGGGGGAGGGACGGGAGGTTAGCATAATCTGGCTCTAAAAATGGGTGAAGGTTCAGGACGAGGATGGTTTCTTATTCCATCTGAGTGTGTATGTCCTTTGCTCTGCTAAGAGTGGTGTTCTGCAAGTAAAGCCTTTCTTGATCCTCTTGCTGTCTCAAGTGTGGACAGTTTGCTTGGCAATTGTCTGCTGCCTGCTGCAAAAGCAGCAGTACAATTGTCAAGGATATAAACTAGCTGCAAAGGCAACGTGCAGCACAGCTCATTTGGAGGCTGCATATTCACAGGTGATCTTTCAGTCTGTACATTTTCCAGTGGAGTTGGCAGCTGTTTGTGTGGTGTACGCTTGGATGACTATCCAAAGAAGGAACTGGGCGGGCGTTTATCCAGTTGAGGCAGTTTTGAGGAGCTGAAGCAGGAAGGAAAATTACCACCGTTGACATCTGTTGCTCCCTGCAGGTCTCTCTTATTATAGCCTGGCAAGATGTCAAAGTGCACAGATATGACCCAGAGCTCTTATACCACTTGGCTGTTCAGTTTCCAGTACCACCCCTTTGGCACGGGCAGGAGGGGCAATCCCATTTTTGGCATAGCAGGAAATCCTGGTTCTTGCTATCATCAGGTGGTTAATGCATAGTTATATTACCCGTAACAGATGCCAGTAATACCTGCACAGGTTCACTCAGAAAAGAACGGAGGTAGCATACAATGGTCCCCTTTTACATGCGGTAGCAAACCTGGCTTGAGAACAGCAAGTAGACGTGGCGTTTACCTGTAGGTTAACAAAATGGTTGTGTAAATTGACATGTGCCCTTCAGAGGTGGTTGGTTAACTCAGGGGAAGGTCTACTAGAGTGCTCCTTATTACAGGTTTCCATGCATCTTGGGGCTCCATATGCTTCCAGTTTATTAATAACAATTATATCACACTGAAGCTCTTTGTCCTGTCGGGACACTTGAGAACCCAACTCTATGTTTAGCCTTCCCCAGCATAGGCCTCGTGCTCTCCGAGAAGCACTGCGAGCCCAGGGTTCAGTGGCCTGGAGTGTGTGTCAGTAGCTTGTGAGGGCAGAATGCTATGTATTTTTCCGAGAACATTTGTCCCACTTCAGCTTGCCAAGAAGAATGCAGTCTGGTGTAGGAGCCATGCAGAACAGTGGTAAATATTTGTCCCTTGTGGATCTGCCTCTTGTATTGCATCTTGTATTGTGACATATTTGTTTTGTTTTTTTGGTTGGAGTCTAGTTTCTTGATGTCATTCAGAAGAATATAATGCTTTAAAGAGCTGATTTATTGGGGAGAGCTGTGGAGAAAGGCAAACAAATAGCAATATCCCTTATGCCTCTGAATTAACACCTTTTTGTTCTCCTTCTTTGTCCAATCTTCCAGAGGCTTGCACTACAAACAGCATATCTGCTGGTGCTTTTCAAATTCTCTCTTGGGAAATTCCCCTTCATTCTCTCTTGGGAAATTCCCCTTCTTGCTCTGTGCTTTTGTCATTGTTTCAGTAGCCTGTCACCGCAACCTTGAGAGAGAGGACTTTGGTGATACACTGAACACACAGGACCAGCTGTACTGCTTTCCATCTCCTGACATGTACCGGTAGACTTCTAGAATTGTGCTTTTCTTCCTTTCCTCCCCACATTTACATGTGAATCTCATACAAGGTTCTTGTCATGATTACTGTTGCTGACTGCTCTGCCCTGCTAAGTCAAGTTTACTACAGGAAGGACTAGGAGTAGCAATGGCTTCAGCTGGCAGAAGGCCCCCTCAATGATTTTTGCATCCTGTCAGCCCAGCTGAGGGGACTGGAAACAGCAGAGAAACTTTAAATATTTTACAGACTCTTGGGGGTGGCGGATGGAAGGCACAGGGAGGAAGGGAATGGGAGTGGGAGATGTGGCATAGGACAGTGATTCCCAAACTTTTTAGACTGCGGACCGGCAAACTGTGGACCAGCATACTGCAGAATGGAAGTGACCGGCAGCCCACCCTTTTTTATACTCAGTATAAAAAGTGCTTGGATAAAAGGGTGGGCTGCCGGTCCGTAGGAGGGTTGGCTGCTGGACTGGAAATCTGGAACTGGCCCTGGGATTGGTTACCTTCGGCATAGGAGAAGGGATGGAAAGTCAAGGGCAAGAGAGGAAAACAGCCGAGGGTAGAAGGGAAAGACTGGGCTGAAGCTGAGAGAGAGCTGTAAGGGCCTGGTAGACTGGAAAAAGAGAGGAACAGGGATCTATTCCTTGGGCCTAGTCCAAGATTTGCCCGTTTTTAAACAAAATACCCAACTAGGGCACAATTGTGGGCAACTGTTTTTAGAGTTATGAATTACTGAAGCACTTGCTCTCTGGCTCTGCTCTTTGACCTTCTCTGCCTGGAGAAGTGAAGCAGATCAAAAAGAGACCATGCTTTGCCTGTGCCCAATGTGTTGCCTAGCTCTGTGCGCTTCTCTCCTGCACTCTCGCTTCTGTACGGCTCTGACAGACAGAAGCAGAGAACTGAGGAACCACAAGCTCTACCCCTCCCTCTTAGCAGCCTGAGCAGTGGTTTTACACTAGCTAGACTGGTTCAGTGACTCATCCCACTAGCAAAGCAACTTTGTCACTTAAGGCTATGACAAGCTTTGGCCTCAAACAAAGGTTTGTATGAAACACAGGCTTGTTATGAGAAAATTATGAAACTGGGTGTACAATTTATTTTCTACCTGCATAGCAAAATCTCTCTCTCTTTCTCTCATGCGCATATACACCCCTGGAACATCTTGAATAGGGACCCTTTAGGTAATTTGACAGTAGTTCTCAGGACACTGGGACACAATCTAGAAAGTTTATACTGTCCAAGTGAAACAAGAATACATTGTCCTTTTATCCTGGCTAGGAAGAGTTATTCAGAAAGCCAAAGGCAGAATCAAGTTTAGACTGGTATGGACACAAGTGGCTTCTGGTTTCTTTCATCAGTCCACATGATCATTTTAAAACCATCTCCATATCCTATTTTTTCTTTCACCATTTCTTTCTATTCAGAAGTGTGTCTGGCATGCCAGTTGTTTTCTGACAGTGTTTGATGAAGGTTTGTTTGCATCCCAGTGGACATGTAAGAGTTAGGGTCAGGCTGACATGAATAGAATGCTGCATGGCAATATTTGCAGCTGTGTGCTACTCTCCTGTTGAGCACTGGAGCAGCAGCAATTAGGATTCAGGCCAGTGCCTTTAGAGAATAATGGTTACTTGAAAATATTAGAATAATTCAACTTTCTGCAGTTGCTAAGCAGGAAAAAAGTAAACAAGGAAGAATAAGTTCAGGGAGTGGTGTTTTTGAACTGGCATAGTCAAGAAGGGCAATAAAAAAAAAAGATCCCTGGAAATCATGCCTGGATGAGTCTTCAATTCCATCTCCCTGCATGGAGCAGGATTTTCCTTCACAAAAGCCGTTCTAGCTTTAAATCATCTACCCTTGTTCTACTGTGCCAAAGACCTCCCTCAGAGGATAATTTCATTGTTTATGTGCCCCTGCTGTAGAGATTTGCTTCTAAAGTTCAGGGTATAATTTTTCTCTGTTATGATCCAATCTATTTCTCCAATCTCATTGGCTTCCATTGGAGCTGTTAGTGCTGTTATGCTCAGCATATCCAGCCATAATTAATGCTCACTAGGTTATTCCCTGTCACTGAAAATTCCATCAAATTGCTATTTCCCGTCCTACCAGAAAATCATCCTATTTTCATTTCAGTGGCAACTTGCAATTATATGCGTAGATTCACAGGTTTTAAGGCAGAAGGGAACACTCTTTCAATCCATTTTGAACACTTGATCATGGTTTTTCATTGAGTAATTCTGGCAGTGGAGGATACTTATTCTTTCTTTCTTTATAAGAGCACATGATAAAGCTCAAAAACTTCTGGTTGTACCGGAGCATGTTTTTTTAGAAAGTTGTTAATAGCTGATTTGAGGTTCTCAACTGATGAGGCATTTACCAGTTCCTGTGATAAGGTGTCCCAAGGATTTGTTGTCCTTGCCATTAACTTGTATTTTCTTTGGAGTTGGAAATCTTTTGACTTCATTTTTCAGCCATTAGATCTTATAATGCCTTGGTCTGTTAGATCAGGGGCGGGCAACTATTTTGGGTGGAGGGCTGCTTACTGAGTTTTGGCAAGCCATCGAGGGTTGCATGACAGGCAGCCAGGAGCAGATAAATATTAATTTGCTAAATTTTTTAGGGGCCCTGTGGGCCAGATAGAATGGCCTGGTGGGCTGCATCCGGCCTGCAGGCCGCATTTTGCCTACCCCTGTGCTAGATGAGAGAGCTCCACTAGTATCAGATATGAGAAAAATTGACTAAATTCAAAGGTCCCAAAGAGTCATAGGACTCTAAATACAAACAAGGGTGTGAACTTTTCCTCTACGCTGTTCCTGTTAAGATTTGTGAGTGACACATATTTTTTTCACCATGTTGAGAAGAAATGAAGGGAACAGAACAGGAGGTAGGAGTAGAGTGGGCCTGATCTCTCCCTGCTTCCCTGGAATGGTTTTGGAGAGTGAACTAAATTGGAGGAATTCAACTTTGTAAAGCATATCCAAAAGTTAGCAGGTCATTCCCACTATGCTGTAGCATCAGTAGAGAACTTTGACTTTCTTCCGGAGGTTTGAATGTGGGAGGAGAGAGGGCTGAATGGCAGGTCTAATGAAAGCTAGTCACAGTTCTGTACTGAGCTTTTACAGCACATGTCTTGGGTTATGTACTGTATTTTAATATGTGACTTATTGATTTTTAGAACAATGTCACAAAATGCATGATGAACAGTGGACAAACAAAATTGAAGTCTTTGCAAATTTTTCCTGGACTCTTCCACATCCCTGGTACGTACTGTTTCTCTTGGGTTGGGTGTGCCAGTCATATCCATATCTGTTTCCTTTGGCTAGGGGAGAAGTTGAGCCCATGAAATACTTCAGTTGTCTTTCTCTGCTTAATAAGATGTTCATATAGAATCAACTTCTTCAGCTTCTTGGCTTAATTTTGGTTCATGGTAAGATATTATTATGCCATGAGGAATATCTGCTTTTGTGCCCCCACACCCCAACTCCCACCAGCTTTTAATACACTTGGGCTTGAACTAAAAATACTGCATCTAAGCATTCCTGAGGCTCGGGACAAATTGAAATAGTCTCAGTCACAATGGTATGAAACGCTCCTGATGGAGGTCAGCCTGAAGTGCGATTGTTCTCCACCAGTCTCTGGCAAGTATGTGGTTCATTGGATACCAATGGCAGCTTGTATAAGTTTAAACCATCTAAAGACTACCTGAAATTGTCCTGGGATCAAGCTTGTTGAAAATACCAGAGGAACTAGGGAACCATAATTTCTTCTCATCTTGATCAGAGCAGATCTCAGTACAGAAGAGAATCTTAGGGCACAAGTCTAAAGCTGCAAGCCAGTTTTCTGAAAGGAAGAAAATGTACTTTGTTACTGTGCAGAATTCCTTTAAGTTCTGACCATGTTGCAACTAAACCCAAGGTCAGAGGGAAGACTGGACCTCCCTCTAACACTGCAGCAAAGTGGCTACATGGAGTTCTCCTGTGTGGTCTGCCGCAATTCACACCTTTGTTACATAGGTGCAACCTCTGCAGATGCCAGACTGCAGCATGGCTGTTCACACCGGGATGGAGCAATGAACTCCAGAAATTCTTCAGGTAGTACTAGAAGTGAAGGAACTACAATCCGTTCTGTTTTATGGACATGAGGGAAGGGGGTTTGTCTCCTGACAAGCTGGCAATAGAGCTATCAGCTGGACAGAGCCTGGGTGCATTCTCATCACAATGGGGAGCCTTTTCTCCAAGTGCAGCGTACTCTCACATCAAGGATACAGAAAGGGCTTGGCTCCTTGTAGAGTGCTGGCACAAACAGCTCCCTGAAACACTGGCAAGTTTTAAGGTTTTGTCAGATGGGAGCAGTGGTGGAGAAAAGAAAAGTGAAAGCAGATGTTTTCCCTTACAGTTTCTTCATATTCATGCAAGAGGGAAAAAAATAGACAATAAAAATGTCATAACTCCTGATCCCTATGACTTAGAATTACTCCATGATACCTAGTGTTGTAAATCCTCACTTCCATCTCTGCAGCTGTGGGTTCTGAAGGGGTAGGGCCATTGTGGCACTTGAGGAGTATGTGTTTTCACATGTTTGTGAGTATAAGCTGGAGGAGGAAATAATTCTAGAGTTAAAAGCTGTTACACTGCTATAGGATCTGCTGCATGTAGAATTTATTTGGTGATATATCAGTAAGAGTGTGCTGATAGTGATTCGTGCAACTGGAAATCTTGGGTGTTGTCTGTGATCGCAGTGTCTATGATTGCAGTTGTCTATGATCGCTTCTCGGCCTCTTGAAGGCTCAGATCAGGTGTAGACACACCTGAACTAGCCTTAAGCAGTTAACAGCATCTCATCATGTAAGTCTAGCAACCTGTGTTGAGCTCTGTGCTGCCACAGCTAGACTGTTAACAGTCTGTGAGCTAAGCTGGTTGAGTCTACTCAGCTCACTGCAAAGCATATGACCCTTTATTCTAAATGGCTTTGGTAACAAATGGTAAAAGACTAGAAAGATCGAGAAAAATTTGAATTCAGTGAATTCACTTTTTACATCATAAAGCCTGCACACCATATTCTGAATTCAGACACTTAAACAATATTGAAGAGTGCAAGGCAACCATATTCAAGAATATATATGTGAATGCCTGTGTGTCTCAAGTCAGAAAGAAATTTAAACAGAAAGGTTGCTTGCAGACGTTAAAAAACCCCTCCAAAACGGCGCTTTACTTCAAACTTGGCGTGCTCCTGTGCCAAGTCCAACGCATGCCCAGAAGAGGCATCATATTAGTTGGACCTGGCTCACCCAACATCTGTATAAATTGGTCACTTCAGTGGGGGTTTTTTAGCACTTTTATTTAATAGCTGATTGAATCAGCTTTAGATAAAAAACCCCCAAAGCCCCACTGAAGCGCCCAATCTATACAAATTCTGCAGAGCTGGGTCAAAGTAACATGCTGCTTCTTCCTTTAAAGGGCATTTTTTTGTTTTTAGACATCTGCAAACAGCCAAAATGTCTAGGCCTAGGGAAATCTGTGTTTGTAACGCACAAGAACTTATAGTGTGATCACAGTATAGGAAGCGGAGTGTCTTTCTTGACCGTACCTACCTTACATAAACATATTTCCTCATGTACCTGCAATTCAGGTGAGATAGGAAGTAAAAACAGTCCATAATCTGATAAGAATTATATCAACATACCATTTTCTCTTTTTGGCTTCTGTAGAGGGAGTTGGGCCTGAGCCACTAGTTTGGTTGTGGATTGGAGTTTTTCCTCAGACACAGAGGTCACTTAGATATCCTACAAGCCTGTTTTTGATTTCAGGAATACAAGCCAGTTAGGGCAAGTATTTTAGTATTCAGTACATGGTATAAGTCACTACTACTACTATTAATCAGTAACTAGGAGTGTAGAATGGATAGAGTTGTGCTGTGTTTCTCAAATTTGGGTAATGTATTCCCATGGATGTGCAGTGAACTTCTAGAAGGTGTGGGAGGGGAAGGAATAGGAAACTGGAAGAGGGGAAAGGAGGAAATGAAAATGGAGGCAAAGGAAGGAAAAAAGAAAACAACAATAACTGTACCATATATTTTGGATTGTTGAATGGATTACTATGTGGTTGTAGTGACAAAATATTAACTATTCTGCAACAGAATCATAGTATACATGGCTGTGTAAGAAACTTTAAAAAGTTTGGGAACCAGTAGTTTGGGAGCTAGTGGATTGGAGGTTAGACTGGTATTCAGGAGACTTGGGTTCAGTTTCTAGGTTAGCTATAGACTTTCTTGTGTCCTTAAACAAGCTACTTTACCTAGCATATGTCTCCCAATGCCATGAGGTGCTATGACATTAAAACCCATTAACAGTTGTATAGTGTTCAGATATTATAGTCATGGGGAGCTGCATAAGTCCCTAGCTAGAATGACTGGCTTTTTTAAAGTAATTTTTATATATATGTCCTAAATTTGGTGATATGAATTAAAGCTACAGCTGACAGAGCACTTTGAACATGCTCTGTGGGGCAGGCAAGTGTGCGCATGTGAGAATTCCAGGGGAGACAGATGAGTCTTAGCAGAACTAGGGGCTTTATTGTGCGTGCTTCTGTTTCTGTCCCTACACTAGTACAGTACTTTTAAAGCCATTAATAAAGGCTTTTATTAGTTTGGAAACTGTCCTTGTTCTGCAGAGGCTTTTGTTTGAGAGTGTTTGTTTTCTTCTCCTCCCCTTGATAGGTTTTGTTTTAGGACAGAGTAGAAGGACTCCTCCAGGATTCAAAAATATTCATGCTGCGATGCAAGTACTGGGAGAAGAGAAGAGTTTGCTGTGGCAACCTGATTAGCTGGGGTGAAATGGTGGTGAGAAAGAGAGTAAGAGAGCACAATGTTCTTTTCTTTTTATGGAAAGTGATATATCACTGTAGACCACAGTAATCCAAGGTCTGCTCTTTGCTACTTAGTGATTTGCAGACAGGCTCCATTTGTGCTGCACTGACCATTTATGCAGCTGTGGTGGACCTGGGGATGTCAATTAATCATGATATATGCTATGAGTATACCTTATGCGAGATGAAATCCATCATCCAATTAAGTTTCAGTGTATGTAGATGAACTTTATATTGTATGAGTATACATTTGTACTTAATATAGTAGTTCTTACTCTACCTGGGCTGTTATGGAACAGCAAAGAATTTTAGAAACACTGACCAATCCATCCTTGATGGTATTATACCTATTTTAGAGATGGAGAAAATGAAGATTACATTTAAATATTTATAATTTATTTTAATTATTGAGTGTTGTACAGACACAGAAGAAAGTAAAGTCACTGATCCAAAGTCCTATCTGTGTAGACAAGGACAGAAGATGCCAATGTCCATGTCAACCATGGTTGATCCAGTAGGCTCACCTTCACTCAGTCAACCTCATGGTTTCAAGGCTCTCTTGGGATATGTCTCTGCTGTAGCCCAGTTGAGCATGTCTGAGCCATCTAATCCAGTTAACTTGAGTAACAACAGCAGTCAAGTTGCAACAGCATGATATTCAGTTCAGGTTGTACAAGCCCATTAGGGTCCCTAGGTGCATACCTGGGTTGCTAGTCGATAAGGAAGCTTGGGCCACTGCACGTACAGTGCTATGGCTTCCCAGACTTGGGTAGATTGAAACTACCTGTACTGTAGTCACACCTCCTGATTCCAATGGAGACATACCATATAGGAGACATACCATAACAATAAATGGCCTCACTTGTTCTTGGTAGTGTTGAGGTGATGATGTAGCCATGATGGTGCAGGAAATATGCAAGAGGCAAGAGCTTTTGTGGGTAATATCTAGGGATCTGGGTTTTCCATTCATCATGCAAAAACATGGAAGAACCTGGACTTTCTCATTTTAAGGAGAAAAACCTGGATTTTCTCCTTTAAAAGAGAAAAATGCAAGAAACGGTGGGTTTCCTCTGACAGAGTTCCAGGCTTCAAGGAGCTGAGGGGAGCAGGAGGAGGGCAGTCAGATAGGGGGTACTATATGCATATGCACATGGCTGCCAGGCAGTTTGGAGAGCAGCTTCCTCAGGTAAGTCTGGCGGGGTGGGGGCCAGGGGGAGAAATAAGGCTCCCATAGTGATGGAAAGCTTTGGGGCAGGGCTGGGGCTGCCCAGCCCAGGCAATGCTTGGGGCCCAAGGGCTGGAATATGTGGTTGCAGAGCCTGGGCAGGAAGTGGGATGGGGGCATGGGCAGCTGATCCGGGGGTGTGGAGGAGACTGGCTCCCTGCTGCTATGTGTATACCTTGAGGGGCATGGTGGACACATGTCCCTCAGATTTGTGTGCAGGGCAGAGAGGGGTGTGGGCTGCCCACTGCCCTGCTGCTCTTTCCCTGGGGCCTCTGCAGCCCAGTGGGCATGACGGTGTAGCAGGGCAAAGTGGGGCCGGGCGGGGAAGTTTGGTGCTGTTGCAAAGACCCATGCTGTCCTGGTGAACTGCCCCTTCCTGCCTGGCACTCTGTGCTGCCACCCCTGATGTTGCCGGGTGGGCGGGGGCACCTTACCATGCGACATGGTATTTGCAGCAACAACATTGAGCTTCCCTGCCCAGCCCTGTTCTGCTCTGCTATGCCAGATGCCGCTCGCTGGGCCGCAGAGGGCCAAGGGAAAGGGAAGCAGGGCAGGGAGCACAAGCCTGCAGCAGGCAGCCTGGACCCACCTGCTCCCTGGCCTCTGCTCTGGCCGTGCAGCACGGGGGGAGGCAGAGCCAGGCTCTATGCTCTGCTCCACCTCAGCAGCTGTCACCTCCCATGGGTGACAGCTGGGGATCAGGTGCTGCTGAGTGTGGGCAGAGGGCTGTGGACCCAGGTCCCTGGTCCCATAGCACTGGCAGCTGGGGGCCCCCTCTGGCAGGGTTGGGGGGTAGGATGGTCATCATAGAGGACATTCTGGTTTTCTGCTACTCTGTCCTCTATTGATACGAAACCTGATGTCTTTACGTCCTCTATTTTTCTCTTCAAGAGAAAAATAGAGGATATAAAGACATTTGGTTTCATATCATTCCACGACAGAGGACAACCAGCCTCTGTCCTCTATGATGGCCACCCTACTGGGGGGGGCTGTGGGTGGGGAGTGAGGTCGGCACAAACAGCGGTTGGGGCCTGTCTGTGCGCGGAGTGAGGGGCTTGGGGGATTTTAATCAGAGAATTTGTGGGGTTTTTTAAATCAAACAATTGTGATTTTTTAATAGAGAAAGTTAGGATCCCTGGTGATATCTCTTATGGAACCAGCTGCACATGGCTAGGACCGATTTAGGCAGGCTTTCGGAGATATCACCAGGGATTCTGTTTTTTTCTGTTTAAAAATTGCAAATACACTGATTAAAAAAAACCAAATGCAAACTCTTGGATTCCTTCCCAAGCTCCAACCCCTTTCTCTCTTAGGAAGGAGGAGGTAGGGGGAGGTGCTGGGTTTTCCATTTGTTGGGATGCAGGGAATAGAGGGGAGGGGCTTGTGGGACCTTCCCTATTATAAGCCAGAGTTCAGTAATTTCATCTATATTTGGGCACCAAAATATACAGTGTGACTTTTTTCCATAGGAGCTGAGCAACTGCAGTGACTTCAACCACAGTCTTTTCCCATGCCTTAGCTCTCAGTGTAGGTGCTAAAAAAAATAGTCTTCTACAGGGACTTCTTAAACCCTGACAGTAGCAGGGGGCAAAAGGGAGCCAGTTTAATTTTCTTCACTATAAGTGGTTCAACTTCTTAAATTTGGTTGGAGGAAGGGGTTGCAAGAGTGGATTTTTCTCTTCTCCCACTGTCTGATGAGTGTGGACTCTGCTCCTCTCCTGGAACTCTCTATACCTCCACCCCACCTATCCCCTTTGGCTGCCAGCTAAGCTATGCTGAGCAGGGGGACAGGCTCTGGGGGAGGACAGTGACAAGACACAGCTGCTAGCTGCTCCTTAGCAACTGTGAGCAGTCCTGTGAGCAGAAGCAAATCTGTCTGGGGCTGGATAGATGGAACTGTACTCTGCATCTTTTCATCTGGCGATGGAGCTGCTGCTTCAGTGGGCACCTCTCCACCCTGGATACCTTTTGCAAACAAACTCCTGTAGTATACGAAATAAGTGGAAAGTCTAGGCTGATGAGAGAATCTGGAATTGGCTGTTGCTACTTGGAATATTTTTGGTGGTGCTTAATGTTGGGTGTCTCCCAGAGCAGTTCAAAAACAGAGACCGAGAGTCATGGTTCTCTGTTCTCCCTCTTCGCCAACTTGTGCTGGCACTCAGGACCCATAAATTGGTGGGTTTCCCTGTCAGAGTAACCTCCTTGTAGGAGGAGGATTCCTTGACATAAAGCTGATGAAGCAAGCCTACTTTACTTATCTTCCCAAACCCACTGTATAAATTGGGGCAAACAAAGTACTGGAAGATTAATGTAGGTGGGGGCCTAGGCTGAACTATGCTCTGTGCTGCTGGAAAGATTCATGAGTTATAGCTCCAAGGGAGTATAAATTAGCCCTGGGACTTCTCTGAGCTATGATGGTTATGGTGCTGGTCCTGGAATCCAAAGGTGACATAAAGTTGCTCCTTTTATGGGAAGATAGAGAATTGTATCCTTCAACAAAGAGAATTCAAGGTCCCCAAAGGCTTGAAATCACAGTGGGCATAAGCTATGGAGTGAGAGAGGTTTGTGGAGGTGTGAGGGGTGGTGGTTTGGTAAGCAAGTGCAGCAGCAGCATCCATAATAATTTGCCATTATTCAAAATGGTCACAGAGGAAATGAAGCAATGACAGTTTTTTTTTCCACATAGTTGGCCTCTTGTAAGAATTCTCTTTCATTTTCTGAGCAATTTCTATAGCCCCTATAAAATGTCTACACCGCTTTTCATTCCTTTTTTTCTACACAAAGGAAATAGAAAGCACCCATGAGACTTTATTGGAAATACTGCATGTATTCTGGGAACCAGAAAGGGAAAAGAGCTAGTTAAAGCAGTGACAACATTGGCACAAGAACGAGCGGGCATAAGTTGCTCACAGATATATATATATACAGGAGACGAATAGAGTGTTTCTAGTCATCGGCGGGGTGAGGTTCTGGAACAAACTTCCCATAAAGGTAGTAGGATGATCATCCAGGTAGTTTTAGGGTGGAGCATGATAAACTTATGAAGTGGATTATATGATGTGGTTGCCTGCAATACAAGGGCTGGACTCTGACCCAGGAAGTCCCTTCTAGCCTCACGTCCTGCATGACCGTGAAGTAGATATCAGTGTGAGCCTTTGCCAAACGCTGGTGCAAAAGCAGGCTTATGTTTCATCCACTAGAACACAGGAATGTATTGAGGCATAGCGGCGGGATAGAAACTTGGGCTGAGGCAAATTTTTGCATATTCCTGAGGCAGAGAGCCCAAGCAGTCATGACTGATACAGATGTGTGCTGGAGGGTGGCAGCTCTTCTCCATTCTTCACTTCTCTCTCCGAACGGCCCCTTCACTGGCAGGCTAAGGAAGTAAAGGTGTCCTCGGCAGACAGCATCTTAGCCTTTTCTGCTTTGTAGCTGGCATAAGCCTGCAGTATGGGTTTCTGGTGGTTACTTCAGATCGGGGTTTGTTTGTTTTTGGAAGAAGCAGGACCAGGAGCTGATTGCTCTGTGGTTGATCGTGCTCCCTGGCTGGAATTGGGGAACGTATCTTGCATTTTATGGCTCGCTTGTGTCCTAGCACTTGATTGGAACAAAATGTGGTCCCTGCCTCGTATCCACTGACGCTCCAGTCAAGCTGTGCGCATTTTGTTCCTGGCTCAGGCTGGGAACAGCCTCTGGGTTTAACCCATAACTTCAAACATCTTTCCGGGTGTGCCTGTCATTTGAAATCCCTCATATTCCATTAGGAACTGCAAATATGCCTAAAAATATTGGCAAAGTGATTTTAAGCTGCTGATAGAAATCTGAACAGAGCCACTGCCCTTTTGTTTCTGATCTGGCATTTTGTGGCACACCTGCCAAAAATGTTGCCCCCCACTGGTATAGTTCCTGTATAGAATTCTGTCTTTCTGTATGGATGATTCAACAGAGGATGAAGCTGCACTAGTCTACACTTGTTTCATGGGAAAATGCTACAGTTTACCTTTTTGGCAGTTCATTATTATGTGGTATTCGGGACTTAACACATCTTTAGTAGCCAAGCTGTTAGAACTGAATTGCAGAGAGGGATAAAGTGTATATCCAGGGGGGTGGCATCAAGTTTCCTTGCTGCTTGCCAAACAAACAAAGTTGCAGCAACGAGTGGTCCAGCTTTGTGTGTATTGGGGTATTTCTTTCTGTTTTCATTGCACAAGGCAGAGAATGAGCTATGGAATGAATAATTCACTCGGGGCCTTCATTCAGCTGTTAATCCAAGGGTGTTTGCCAGTGATCTAATTCTTCCTTGTATCCCTAGGACAATAGGGAGGGTGGTGGATGGCTTGCTAAAGATGAGACGTTACAGCATTTTTATTCTTGCCACATGATGATACATGGCTGCATTGTCTATGAGTAGGTGCTTAGTTAACAATAGCTTTTCTCTGGGGGAATCGTTTTTTTCTTTCTGTTTTCAGTAGTCTCTGTTCTTCAGCCTTTTATGTCGGTTTTTTTTTTGTTGCTAATTGGGGCATCCTGTTAACTGGAAAGAGAGTATCTTTAATACTGCTGCCCTCTAATGGTGAAGTGTATCTATGACCATTGTTATATATTATTCAGTGAAAAATTCATCTAGCCCGTGAGTTTTCAAGCATTTTTAGAACACAAGGCACATCTTTTGTAGAAAGTACTGAAGAACCATCTTCTTTCCCTTTTGTGGTACTAAGGACCTCTTTCCTTCCTCACAATGGCACAGATCTCTTCCCTTTCCCCCTCAAGCTTGCCATCAGTTAGCATCCACATACCAACCAGAGTACAGCAGCTGCCTGTTTGATGTATATTAACAACCTTTTTGTGGAGTTTAGAAGGGTGGACCAAGGAATAAAGTCAGCACCTTGAGCT
Organism: Crocodylus siamensis; assembly: GCF_052110815.1. Classification (NCBI taxonomy): domain Eukaryota; kingdom Metazoa; phylum Chordata; order Crocodylia; family Crocodylidae; genus Crocodylus; species Crocodylus siamensis. The sequence continues at coordinate 139,035,537 of NC_143397.1, forward strand.
CAATCAGCACTCAGCTTGCCCCAATAGACTTGCCGACCACCATTTTGAGATTCACAGCATCTTGGAGAGAATTCAGGCAGATCTGTTTGTGAAACACTTTATTGCACTAGCTGACTCACATTGTGTCAACTTCTAGTTTAGTACCAGACGTGTACTAATAATGCCTGCTCTATTCTCAGAAAGCTATCAGTGGCCTGCCCCAGTTGTTGACTTAAAGGGATTATGCTTTTTTCCAAGCAGAGCCCACACCGCTCATTGCTGAAGAGTTTGAGGCTGTTATCTGTGGGTAAGGTACAGTGTGTTACACTGTCCAGAACACTTGCACAAACAGGTTCCGCAGAAACACCCACCAAACAGTAAAGCTTTGAAATGGCCTGAAGGTATACTGACTGATTTGTAGAAGAACAATAGAAAAAGAAAGAGAACTAGAGACATCTGCAGACTTAAAGTTAATGATTGGTAGAGCGTGGAAGACGGTAGTGAACTTAGTCCATTCCTCTAGCAATTAATCTAGCATCTCAGTGGGGAACAAAGGTCACATGTTGACAGGGAAAATGGAAGGTGAATTATGGTTAAGGACTGAAGAGGGCTTTTTTTCTCTTCTTGTCTGAAAGTTATGAAACTAAATTCTATGGATCTGATTCTAACTTCATTTAGATTCTTCTGACATCTTGACTTCAGTGATACCGCTGCCTTATTTACTCTAATATGAATCAGAACCAGGGCAACTTAATCAACTTCTGGAAAGATTGGGTAGTATTGTTTTCATTGTATATCATGCTCTTTGATGTGCCGTCTTCTACCTCCCTTTCTCCCAGAAAGAACAAATTCAGATGTTTATGTATAAAACCTACTTTAGGCCCAGGTTTATACATTTTGGGGAGTTCGGCAGAAATCCTGGCCTTGCTGAAAGTCGGTGAGAGTTTTGCCATTGACTTGAACTGCCACAGAATTTCACCCTAGTGGTTTTGTTGCTTTCAGCTTTCCAGCTGGACTGAAGGGCTGTCACAAGATTCCTAGGCGGAAATAGGAATTTTGAATCTCAAAAGCAAGCTTTTTACTATTGTAAACATTTTTGTGGAAAACGATAAGAAGAATCCCACATCAGCAGAAGTCACATGTTTTGCTAGCTTTGCCTTTAAAAGGGGCATGGGGGAAATTCTATTTCTGTAAAGACTGGATCCAAAATGAAATGCTACAGATGTGTAGAAACTTATAAGCCTGTGTAAGACTCACCAGGAACAGAAGATTTTTTAAGATCAGAATAGCAAGGTCTAAGACAAGCTTGAAAATGCTGATTAATCATTTTTCCTGTCATCGAATTCAGGCAGCATTTGGCTTGAAAGGAATCCACGGTGTATAATCAACTCATTATAGAAGCCATTTGAATCGATGTTGGGCATGCAGAATGGTGGAATACAATGCTATAAAAGGGATCTTTTTCTGATCTGCCATTACAGGTTGGTGTCACCTATTGAAATAGGAACCACACGGGTTAAGTCTTTCTACGTACAATCTCATTAAGCATGAAAACACCACTGTTTTTTGGGTGGTCTGTGTAAAGGGTGTCACGCAGATTCCCCAGGTCATTCTGGCCCAGAAGAGGGAATGTTCAGTTGCTGTTTCATTAATTAATTCTAGACTTGGAAGCCAGGAATATAAACCAACATTTTTTTAGTTGTGCTAGACCAGTGAAAACAACAACCTTAAAATATTACGGCCTTTTCTACCCATACAAGTTGCACCAGCTTTGGTTTTGCTTGTGCCTGAAAAATTCAACGGCACAAGCTAACTGCTTTGCATGTGCAAAGTTCGCTTTGAAGGTGTGATTTTTTTGTTTTAATGGAAGGCGTGATTTATAAACCAATATAGTTAGTTTACTTGTATGTTGACCAAACGTAAAGCCTTGTCTTGAGAAAGTTGCACTGGTTTATCGAAATGCTTGAAGTGATGCAAATCTCCTTGTAGACAAGCGTTTTGGTTTAGCTTTAGCTGATTCAGAGCAGGTTTAAAGTTAACTAAAATAAGCCATGCATAACTTGAAATATGAGTGTCTACATAGAGCCTTGTCCTGTTTTAACAAAAACGTTACAAATGTATGTGGAGGGCGGGGCCTTATGCTGGTACGAGTGTATTGACCTTGGTGTAAATCAAAGTAGAATTTGGCCCAAGGCTTTATCTTTGCGTCCTCACAGAGGCCTTTGAAGGCAGATGTAAAGTCAGAGTTTAATCTCATTTGGCCTAACCCTGTCCTCTTCACCCTAAAACAAGAAAAAACAACAGCCCATTGAAGCCAGAGGATTTTCTCTCATGGGAAGGTGGTGGGGAGAGGAGGGTGGCAGAGTGAAGAGGGCTTGTCCCTTTCTTCTCTTTAAAAGAAGGAAATGCACGTGTCCAGAGCAGTGCTTCGAGAATAATATGCTTGGCTTAGTTGGAGACCACCAGCAAATGTTTTATAGAGGCTTGCCAAGATTCTGGTGGCCGTAATTAGCTGCACACAAACGGGGCACGAGACAGCCTACTGGCCTTCCCTCACTTTACCCATGGAAGGGGGACGGGTGAGACTTCCCTGCTGCTGTTCAGCTGTTGGTTAACAGAAAAGCTGTTTTCTATTTGGACTCATGCTGGCGCTGGCGGAGCAACCCCTTCTGCAGCTGTATAGTGTTACATGCTATTATGCAACACCATCCTCTTACCAACAATGACAAGAGCAATGTAAATCATGCAATCTAAAGGCTATAATTAAGAGGGGAAAGTGCATATTTTGCATTCAGAGGCCTACGACCAATTCAGATGAGCTGAACTAGCAAATCCCTTGGCATCGTCTTTAATGAGGAAAACTTCTCAAGTAAACTAAACCTTGGCTGCTTTGCCGTGTTGGGCCAGCACAGTGTGGTGTGTTTTGACTGCAACTGTCAAGCTTTGATCTTGGGCAGTTGTTTCCTGGCACAACAGGGTTAGGAATTACACCTTGAATGTTACAGGTGCAGTCTTAGAACTTTATACAGATCTCAAGGGCCCACAATTCAGAGCGCTCTGGATGGTGGTGCTCATTCAGGCCCATCTCAAATCAATGGTGGCCTGGTGATGGGAAGTAGCAGTGCCTCTACTCTTATAAGATTGCTCTAAGACCAATTTGTCCACATAGAAAGATTTCCCAGGCTTGGTGCTGCTCCCCTTATTTCCCCACCCCCCTTTTTTTTTAAGTCTGTTTGTGGCTCCCTGCAGTGTGAAGATATTGTGGATGTTAAATACAGCTTTAGGGGATGCTGAACCCTATGTGAGATTGTGGAGAGGTTTTAAAAGTTTTAGGGGAAGGGGTTTCCCCCTGCTTATTTTATAATCTTAAGGTCTGGTATTTCTGTCTTTTTTTTCTCCCAGGGGAATCCAGAGAAATCTCTTAGCCGCTCACTCAGTCTTCTTTCAAGGGGCATACTATTGAATACTTAACAAAGCAAGTTTCTCTTTCAGCTGATTGTTAGGTCTTACTTAACCATCAGTTCATTTTAAAAATAAAAGGCCTGATTCTTCTTTAATTCATTCTTTAAGTGTTAACAGATGAAATTCCATGAGTACCAATGGACTTATCTCTGTTTTACACCATGGGGACAACAGCCCTCAGCCCCCCTCTTCTGAGTTTTAAATGAAAATGGCCTCCATTCCCAAGTCAGTCCCATAGTGCTGCCGTTAGTAACTGTGAAATCATATACCTACCTGCTGTCCAGGGCGGCTTCCAGAAAAAACAAAACTTCAGTTTTGAATGTAAAATATGAGGAAGACAAGTCAGCAGAAGACTGTGCCTAGCAGAGTAGGAAGTGCTACTGCTGTTTAAATTCTGATGGCTCCACCCTTCGATGTTTAATCTTGCATTTCCCCACCCTTTTTCTGCTAGTTTCTTCTTTGCTCTTCAGGTTGCCTTCTTGACACACCACTGAAGGCCAAATTGATGAGGGTTACTCTACTTCATTAATGATGTTCGCATGTCACCAATTTGCGTACGATGAGCTGTACCTCACCTCACCCCTGAAACAGGACAAGTGGCCAACTTTATCAGAAACATTCTGCAAACCACAGAACTTGGGCATTAAAGATGTACTTGCTTGCAGTTACAGAGGGAATGTGTTCTTCTGTTGCTGACCCAACAAGCCCTTTAACTCTGACCTATGTTCATACCTACCCTTGCCATAGGTTTATCTAACTGAAAATTCAGGGAGTTCAGAAAACGAAAGGAGGAAACATGCATCGTTATCTAGTTAGTACCACCCTTTCTTTGCCTCCACTCAGACTTCCTGCAGTTAAACCCCCATTCTCTTACCCTGATGTAAGGAAGTAGAGGATGCCTCTTGCTATTGGTAACAGCGGTTTGAATGGAGGGGTTAGGCGCAGGTTGTTTCTGTTAGCAGGAGAGAGTGACAGTGAGAGTTGGGTGCTTCTTTGATCCAGACCTGTTTATTTACAAAGAAGATACAAAGTCCTATTTCTCCAAATACAGTACGAATCACACTTTGCTTACATTTCCACAGTCTATCTCAGTCAGCATTTAGCCCCAAATCAAATATCTATCAAGGGGCAGATCTAAGGTGTGCAGTTGTGCAGTCACACCCACCTTTGATTCCTGGTCCACCTAAAGTTTAAAATCAATTGCCTAGCAGTGGCCAGAGCGTTTCTATTTAGGCAGCAGTGGGGGAGACAACTGGCTTCAAGGATCATTATCTAACTGATTCCTTGTAAACTCTTTGTGTTTGAATACATGTTACGAAACTTTCACAATAAAAACAATCCTGCTGGAACAATTGGCCACACTAAAAATAAAACATGTCGGAGGTGGTTTAATTGATCACGATAAATCAAAATCTGCTGTGGTAAAAAGATGTCAATATGTATTTTCAGACGCGACTAACCTAGCGAAACAGCAATTTTTGGCACCATTTTGTGACATGTGTTTAAGCAATGCATAACGCATACAAGCACCCTTTATTCCACAGGTGTTAATGATCCTCTCTGCTTTCTTCTGCAATTCTGCTGTCTGTTAGCTGCTCCTGGTAATGTACCTCCTGAACCTTTTCTCAGGTTTATATCCTGGGCTGGGCATGATATTTGCCAGATCTGTGTATAGGGTAGCAGAGAGGAACAGACCCAGGAGTAAGGCTAAGACTCTGTGTCATAGCCTGCTTCCTGGTGTCCCCCTCGCCGTCACAAGGGAGGGAAGTTGAATGCCTCAGTCCTATAGAGATTTCTGCCTCTTCTCCGCTATCCAAGTTGCACTCAGGTGATAACCCAGGGTGCCAACCACTTCTGTCTGCATAGGAGCCCCCCTACCTTTCATACTGCTCCTTTGGGAACAGGTAGCAATTGTACTTGACCAAAAGGGTACCTTGCTCCCTTGTACTATTCTATACCCGTGCATAGGGTCATCAATAGCTCTTGCAATACAGAAATAAAGCTTTTTTGCAGCTGTTCACATAACTGGTGCAGCAACACTGACAGTATTCCATGGATAATGGACCTCCCCTGAGGCCTCGTCAGGTGTTTGATACGTCTCTAAAAACTGCATATTTACAGAGTTTGATGCTGACATCACCAACCTAGCAAATTTGGAGGAACGAATTGTATCTCTTGCGAGTGTATTTATGTATCAACCTCCTCTCCCACCATGTTGATTATGTGACCATTTTTTCTGTTTTTCTCTGTTGTCAGGCGCCAGTCTACTCAGATAGTCCTGTTCATCCTCATCCCTGTGAAATCTGAATAGTCCTTTTGTCTACAAAGATCAAATTAAAAAGTTCTCTTCTCAAGTGGATTCTTGGAAAAAAAAATGTTTTTCTTGTTGTGTATTTTCTTTAAAGAAAACTGATTTATGGTTGATGCCAGAGAGAATAACACCTCTTTTATTATTATTTTAAGCAGAAACTCCCCCCCCCCCACACACTGTTTCAGTGTCCCACTTCCCAGTTGAAGCTAGCAATCTTGCCTATTGACATTTCAGGAAAACTAAGTTATTCAGGCAGTTATAGAGTTTTGCTCCAGTTAGAGCTATGAGTTGAGAAGAAAGTACATTTCAGCTTTAAACCCAATTTTAAATAAGGTCTCGCCCACAGGCTCAAATGGTAAGGAAAGAGACTAGATTCAAAATGTTATACAAGAATCATTGCTATGTTCTGAGCTGCTTTTATATAGGCAATGCCTAAGAATTGCTTATTTGTAGAGTGCTACAGGTCTTGTCATGGATGAGGGTGGGGTACAAGCACAGAATAAAGTAGTGTCCTTGCCCTAAACTGCTTACATGTCAGATGTTCTGGCTTAATTAAAATTGATTTAAAAAAAAAATTACCTGGCTGAATCGCACAAAACTCTGTGTAGACATGTTTGTTGTTTGACAACTACTCTGGGGAAGTTAAACAGCTATAAGCTAGCTGTAAACCCACAGAATTGTGTTGACCTGGATTTGTGCTGGTTCAAGCTAACTGGGCTTTTGAACCTATTTCAATTAAAGTGGTGCAACTTCTGGGTATAAACCTCATTTATTACCTGGTGTAGGGCAGGTATTGACTGAAGTGACGTGAAATTGTACCAGAACAGAATGATAGCAGTTTGTATCCATTTTGCATAGATGGAAGAGCTGTTGTCAGCCAGAAAATGCTAAGCAGTTTAATCAGTGGGAGCTATGCCAAGGATCTGATTCAGGGCAACTTATCTCAGTGACTGAATATAATGGATGAAAGCCACACCTTGCCTAGTTAAATAGTACACCTACTGCAGTCCTTTCTAGCAGTGATTGGGTAAGAAATGGCATTTGCTGGCATGTAATTCCAACTGTACAGGCTTTGTTCTGAGGCCTCACGCTGCAAGCTCAGGACACAAGCAAAGGGTGTGGTAATGTTATCCTGCTTCATAAGTAGCCTCCCTCATGTCCTTACTACATTGCTGGAGTCTGCACGGTGGTAAGAGCAGTGGCCACTGTTCTTCTAGTCTTTGACAGCCTGCGCCCTGGAGCCAGTTGAGAGAGGGAGGTAATCTGTACCAGCAGAACAGCTAGCACAATCACTTTCCCCTGAAGGAAGGAAGAACTGGATTGGGGCTCTGAGTCACAAACTGGTTCTTGCTCTTGGGGCAGCCCAGCTACGTGCTGCACCTAACATTTCAGCCTTTCCAATTGCTCCATACAGCTATTACAGTATCCAGCCTCTTTTCTAGAGCATCATTCGACTATGGCTCTGAAAATAGGTTACTAATATTAAAGAAACTGATTGGAGCACTGGAACAAGACTCGGGAGCCTGGAGATCTGATCTCATCTCTGTTGTTGGCCTGTTGAATGAGCCGTGCCTCTGTTTCCCTTCCAGTAAAATGGGACCTCTTTTGAGGTTTGAAAATGAGTTAACAGTGTATAAGAATGAGGTGTTATTTATTAATTATGGTGGTGTTAGTGACTTAATTAAATGTTGAAAAACAAGCTAGATATCTAAAAATGAGGTGGTTCACTTTTTGTATTGCTCTTGACATGGCTAGAATACTTTTGGATTCTCATGCACTAGCTCAAAGTGCAATGCTATAATACTTGTGGTGAAAACATTGCACAGAATTATTTAGAAGGGAGCTGTCTGTATCAGAATAGGGATTGTGCCCTTCTTTGCAGCATTAGGATGTAGAAAACTGGCCCAGAATGTAACTGTTTTAGACGCATGTGAAACGGAGACAGAGAAAGTTTTAGAAGACTGCATTGTGATTGTTAAGCCTGTGTAATGATGCTTGCAAGGGGCAGGAGAATGAAAGACAGTTGGGCAATTAAAGGAACAATACTTTATAGTGTAGTCCATTTTAATTAAAATGATTTAGCTCCAATGCTAATCAACATTTTGAGGGAAGAGATTGGAAACATGCATCCTTTTTTTGAGGAGTTAGAACTCTCTGGATCTGATTATACCATATTCATGGAGGCTCTCGACGGCACCTCTGAGAAGTAAAGCCTGTGCAAGTCCAGAAAGGAGGCAGTGAAGCTGTCTTGGTGTCTTCCTCTGCTGCCACTCTCAAGTTCTCCATCTCCAGTGTGCTGGACAGTGGTGGAGGAGCGCTACCCTATGATGGATTTGCTGCCTCATTTCTGGGTGGAGCAGGAGGGGGCAGACAGGCTTGTGCTTCGTGGTAGTACACTCAGCAGCACCAGGGAAGCAGTGTAGACCAGCCTAATGCATCCTTCAGCAACATCAGGGCCAAGCTGGCTCCAAAGTAACATATTTACTCAAATAAAATATGACCTTGATTATAAGATAACCTCCCCCCCAATAACTAAGGGAAAAGGGTACAAGCCTAATTTTCTTATTAATCCCCCTCCTCTCTTCCCTCCTTCCCCCTTTCTTTTAAACCATCTTTTTCATCAATATACTCAATGCTGATCTGAACTGTGAATCATTGTTCAGTTTTTTTTATTTGGTTAAGGGAAGCAGACTAGAGGCCAGAGAAGTTTGAATAAGCCCCTCTGTCTCTTCTGTGAAACTGCTCTCCACAACTGCCAGTATTTTGGGCCTAACCTGCCTCATCTTGTCTCTAGCTAAATAAGTGTCATGGCAACCCTGTGTAGAAAGGAGTGGACATACAGGGATTGTTTCATCTACCCCGAAGTACAGCCACTCTGAGTAGTTTACAGCAGCTGTTAATAGGAGACAGCAACAATTAATGGTTGAATCAGAGCTGTTATTGCTCCTTTTCCCAAGACCTTCTGAAGCTAGTGTGTGGGTTCCTCTTATCATTTCAATGAATGTTGGATCAGGCCCTAATGCACTGAAATTAAATTGCAAATGGTTAAACTTCATTTAAACAGAGACGGCTGGGGGCCAAGGAGAACCTGCTGGATAGAGGTAAGCTCCTTTATGGAACTAGATCGCTGGAACAATACCAGCCACCATCCAAGAACAACTACATGTCACGTCCCAAAATTAAAGGCACAGGCAAAGTCAGAAGGGATTCAGGTGACTCGTGTTTTGTGGGCATGTGTGTTTTTGTGCAAGAGACAAGAAACAGAGAAGCAAGGAGGAGAAAGGGGCAGACGAGAAGCTTGCCTTCTGAAAAAGCATGGGGGACTTTGGGCTGAGGACTGACTGAAAAAGGGGGCTTGGCTCTGTGAGCAGGGAGACTGTCTTTTGTTGCTTGATCATGGCTGTGCGCAGGTATGGCAGGATTTAGGAGATGCTCTGCAAAAGGCAAAAGGAGAGAGAATTAAAAGGAATATCTGAACCCACCTGCTATTTCTCCGCTGAATGGAAAGAACTCAGAACACCCCTGATTTTTTCGAAGTGTTCAGGTAACACTCGCCCAAATTCAGTGGGTGTTGGAATTTGGCCAGGACACCCTGGGCAGAGGGAGACATTTATAAGCTGTGTTAGCAAGAAAAAGCTTAATGTTGTGTATATTGGTGATATTTAAGATAATTAATAGCATAACAGCACATATCTGAGGCTCTGATAATGGAGATCAATACCCCACTGGAATATGTCTAAAGTTTCCTTGGGGACCCTATTGTGCTGTTGCACTTCAGTATGTATGCAGTGATACTGCATACCTGTAATTTGTGTTACCATGACATAGAAGGGGAGAAAGAGGCTAGAGCTCAGGAAGAACAACTCGCCACAAGGACTTTTAAAGAGATGAAAATGCATACACTGATATCTTCTGTGACTCGTATAACATCTGCTTTGCTATGTGAAAAGAGCAAACTGAGTACTTGTGGAGATATTTAAAACATTTCAGCTTGAAAGGAGTGACAGTGTGTCCCTTGTAGATTTGTTCAGTCCTGGAAAACAGTGATGGGTTTCCATTCTGTGCCTTGAACTTCTGCCTGTCTCAGTCGCATTACCAGGTGGATTTGAGAGAACTAGTTGATCTCATATTTCTTCCCATTGATTTATGGCTTCTAAGCAACATGTACACGAAGTCAAAAAAATACATTAACCACTCTCAAACATCAAATATCAGAAATAACTATCCCGGTCATCAGGATACTGGCACATGCCAGTGTGGATGGAGGGGTGCTCATGAAATGTTGAGTGGGAGAGAGAGAGAAGATCTTCAAGACACTCAACTACCAGAATGTGGCTGATACTATGAAAAGACCTGACAGTTTAGGTGCAGGTGATTTCAAGATCCCTTTTTTAAACATATTGAATTTGCAAGGTTGTGCTTCACTGGAGTGTGATAATGTTTAAGTTGTTAACTGAACAGCTGTTTAAAACGCTTCGCTTCACGGAACATTTCATCTCACCTTCCTCATGCATTGACTTGCAGAGAACGTTGTGCATTGGAGAGGTGGTGGAAAACAAGGCTAAGGGGAAAGTGTGGAGGGTTAACAAAGTGTTAATACAGCATCATTCTTGTATTTGCATGGATGAGAGAAATACATATTACATCAGATCTCATTCTGAATTAGGAAGTTATTAGAAGTCTGGGTGGGAGACTCTACAGCTATGCTGAAGTTACTGTGCTGCTAAAAGCTTCCTGCTTCCTTATTAGAATTTGTGAAGTGGTGACTCCCTTTCACAATTCTTAAGTCAGGTATCTAGAGAAAAAAATAATTTCATAGACTCATGGTGACTTGTAGCAGGTTAATACTGCCACCGATTGGCTAAAGCAAGATGGCACACAAACCAGGTGCTAACCAGAGAAGACCAGTGAATGACTCTGGATATGGTTGCCTACATTCCACAAATCTGTTTTTTCCCTACCCATATCAAATAAATATCCTATGAAATGACAGCCAATCAAAATGTTTCATTTCCATACAATCAAAAATTTTGTTCCAGTTATATTTAAAATGTTTATGCTATAAAAGATTTAAACCAAAAAACCCTCGTTTTAAAGTAAAAATTCTAAATGTTCTGTTTCAAAAATGTGGCAGCAGAATATTTTGACACTATTGAAATGCTTCACATCTTTGGAGATATTTGATGTCAGATATCACATCCATTTTAAATGGTAATTCACCAGAATGTACACATCTCTCCTACACCTTTCAATTTGAACAAATCAACATTTTCTGACAGAAGGATATTCCACTGGAAAATTCTGGGGTAGCTCCAGAGGTGATTTTTGTATCTCAGTGCAGAGAGAAGCCTACAGCTTGCTTATCTTACCATGAGCATCTCCCTACCCAGAACACTGTAAAAGATGCCTGTGGTCAGTCAGTTATCATTTCATCCTCTGCCCCATGCTCCTTTCCTGCTGGAAAACAAACAGACATAAATTATTGTGGGACTGAGAACCCCAGTGCCTTGGACACAAGAGTGAAAAAAGGAGAGGAAATCATTTTGGAGGGAGTTGGCAGAATGCATTTTCAGAGGGCCAGCAATTGTGATATAGCCCCCAAGGGGAGGCAGAGTTCCTTCTTTAAAGGTTCTGGTTGGAGCTGTAGTTGCAGCTCCATTTGAACTGCTGATGTTGCATTTGATCTCACATGCTTGAACAGAATATCTTTAAGATTTCTTGAGTCTGAATAGGTTGAGTACCATCTTTTTCTTTGATATACTTTCTGTGCATAGACTATGTCATCCTTTCATGAGAGTGAGACCTTCCAGTCTAGCTAGCTTAGGTTCACAGGACCAGAGCAGACACCTTAGATCACCTTCACTGCATGCCCTTTTCCAGGTCTCTAGCCATGTTGAAACTCTAGTTTACAGTTTACCTCCCCACCAGCCTACAATACTTAAAAAACTAAATAAAGATTTTGCAAAAGTTCCAAGAAACTCTGTTTCAACTATCACAAGGCATGCACATATCACACAACTGGACAAAACTGTACACACACCTTTTCATCTCTCAGTTTCCTTAACAAGAATTCTCTAGATCAGGGGTGGTCGACCTGCAGCACGTGATCAAAGTGGCACAGACAGCCTATGTCTGTGACACTGTAAAGTCCCCTGGTGTTTGCTAGTATGCCTAGCTCTTATGGACCTCTAAGGTCTCACCATCTTGTTGGGATCTGGGTAGCTTAGTGTTAAAGTATTTCTCCTGGAAGGCCTTCAGGGGATTCTCTCCTATCATGTCTTTGATGGAAAAATAAGTATGTTATCAGGAGTAAGATGTTACGTTTTGCTTTCTCTGGGACCCTCCTTAATTTTTCTTGTCCAGTTTCCCAATTTGGGGCTCCGCCTTCCCTACACCCCACTGTCACAGGGGCACTTAGGTGCCCTGTTCCTATGAAGGGATAAGGGCAGCTGCCAATCTTCAGGGCAGCTCAGGTGCCGGTTGCTGGGGCAACCACACTGGCCAGGTGACCAGAAGGGGGCAGGGCCAGGCCTTTATAAACAGCCCAGGCTGAAGCCTAGGGGGCAGCCCCCCTCTGGCAGCCTAAGGAGCAGCAGCTCTGCTGCAGAGCAGAGCAGAGCAGAGCAGAGCAGAGCAGCCAGACTGCCTGAGTGGCTGCAGCATGGTGCGGGGTGGAGAGAACCCTGACAGGGAGGCTTGGAAGGTGAGCCATGGTGGCACAGTATTTACATTTTAGCCAGGGGGTTTATTTTTGAGTTATAGCCAGTTGGCTCATGGCTTTACGTTCCCTGGTTTGTTATTGTTACACCGGAGGGCCAGGTGAGGCTGTAGGGGTTGGAGGAGGCCTCAGGGGAGCTCCCCAGTAGCGTGGGGGTTCCTGGCACCCTGTAAGGGCACAGCGATCAGTGCCAGGGAAGGCACAGCTGTTTGGCGCCGGGGTGGCGCGTCGTTTGGGGGTGTGTTGACCCCAGCCCTGGGTGGGCGATAACTGGAGAAGCCTGAGCAGGGCGGAAGACCCAGACGGAGGGTCAGGGGGCCAGGCACGGCTACAGCCACCTGAGCTCCGACTGTGGGAAACGCGGGAGCCGAGACCTGAGTGCGCGCGAGACCGCGGGAAGCACTAGGCACTGGCCCGAGTGCGGGTGACTGTGGGAAGCGCGAGAGACAAGGCCCGAGTGCGGGTGAGATCGTGGGAAGCGCGAGGCACAGGCTGGCGTGCGGGTGACGGTGGGACGTACGGGAGGCAGGCCAGCGGGGCACTGCCTGTAAGGGAGAAGCCCCGGAAAGGGGCAAGCCCACTGAGAAGCCCCGGAAGGGGAGCAAGCCCATTGAGAAGCCCGGTGAGGGCAAGAAATGCAGAAGCGCAGAGAGACTGGCCCCAGTGGGGCACTGTTTGTGTGGGTGAGGCCCCCGGAGAGGGCGCGTACGTGAGAAAAGGGCCTGGTGTGGGTGAACAGTTGAGCGGAGGCCTTTTGAGAGAGCCTCTAGGGAAGGTATATTGGCGGGATAACATCCGGAAGATCTGCGAGGCTTGGGGCGTGCTAAAGAAGAGGTTGGAGGCACGTGTAGCCCATAAGGCTGTGGGGGTGCACCAGGTCACTCCTTACAGAATAAGGGGTCAGGACGAACGTAGCACTGTGTCCAAGAGGAAAAGGGCAGCCTCCCTTATAAAATTATATAACAGCAAGACGTGGCGGGTGAGAACGAGGGTGCTGAATTGCCTACTTGGCACGGTAAAGGGGGCGCTAGAGAGATGACGGCCGCTCCTTGGACCCCGCTCCATGACACCCACCTTACGCCAACCTTAAGTTGTTATCTTCTGCTCACCTCTAAGGTGAGTCACGGTGGCAATTTTTATCTTAGCTTTTTTACCTTAAAAGAAGAGGATGTGGACCTCACTTAGCCTGAGCTCCAGGTTGTAGTGGAAATTGACTTATGGTCCTCGCTGTCCCTGGGTTACCTTGTTTCCAGGGATGTCTCTGTTTCTCAGTTATGGCACTACTGTGGTCTGGACTCTTGGCTCTTTCTTCCCATTTGCAGGGTCCCTGGCAGACCAGCCACATCTGGAGGCATCTGGGATCCACGACTCAGCTTTAGGTAGGTACCTTAGCCCTTGCGGCCTTGTCCTTGCGGCCTTGTCTCTTCTCCAGATGCCCCCTCCTGGGGCAGCCATCACTGCTCCTCTCTGGAGCTGTCTCCTCCTTGGGGCTCTTCTGGCCCCACTGGAAGCCTTACTTCTGGTCCTCCTGGCTCTGCTCCTGGTGGAGCTTTTATCTGTGCCTTAAGGGGCTGGGTGGTGAATTGGTGCTGGCACGCCGCCATAAAGCAGGTCCATGCCAGGGCTGGAGCTGATTCTGGCTTGTCTTGGACCCATTGTTCTTTTTTTCTTCTCTTTTATTGCTGTGGCGTTTTCTTCCACCACAGTTTCACTCCTGCTGGGCTTCCAGTTTTCGTCCGTGTCCCGCTGGCTTGGGAGCTCTTTCTTTTTGGGGTAAGTTTTCCCTTGGGGCATTGCCCCCATCACAGACACACAGCTTACCAGGGAGGGGGCAGGCAGCACAGTGGCAGAGAGGACAGAAAACAGAGCAACAGATGGCAAAAGGAACAGAGGCAAGAAGCAAAAAGCAGAACAACAGATTAGGACTGAAAGCAGAGCGCAGACTGGTAGTTTAGGGAGGGGCAGTGGATCAGAGTGACACTCGGGGGTGTGTGGGGCTTACTTTGTGGCACACCTGACAAAAAGATTGGCTTCCGCTGCTCTAGCTCCCATCTTCTTATCCTATACAGTCATACTTTCTGCTTCTTTTGCCCTCTCTCACACTAAAATTATTAGTGAGAGAATCCTCTTATAAAGCTGTGGTCCCCTCTGTTGTGTGACACCCCCCGTCCCCCATCAGGTCTTTAAAGTTCTTTACTTAACCTTTGTTTAATTACAAGCCTACCTGGGTAGACTTGTTTCTTGGCAGGGTGAAGTTCTTTTTTTATGAATGCTTCCATTCGAATAGGATCTTATCCAGGCTTAATGACACTCCACTGTTAGTCCCGTGTCATCACCACTTGGCATTTCATCCCAGGAGGGAGATAGAGATGGTGAAGGCAAACTAGTTTTACAGTCAAAGCGGTTTACAAATTGATAAAGATATATACAGAGAGCATCTAATCTCCAACACATTCTTGAACTGTGCGTAGATTGATACCCCCATTGTCAGCCTTTTGCTAGCAAGGGTAGTGTTCTGGCAAGGGAGTATAGTTCTGCAGTCACAAAACTAGAAGATTATACTTGAATCCAGTGGAAGAACTACCTGTACAAATAATGTCTTGTCTAGGTTTGCATGTTGCTACTGGCAGCCAGCCATGGGGTGCTGCAATCAAAGTAAATCTGCCAAGTTACAGAAAGCTTTGTGGCAGATATATACATGAGCAGGATGACATGGTTCTTGGAGGTAATGAGGTGCTGATTTTCAAGAGAAGCCTGGCACTTTAGTAGTATGTTCTGGTGTTCCACATCATGTTCCACAGTCACAGGAAAGATGCTTCACTGGGGCCCATTGCAGTGGCTAAAAGCCCTTTGATTTGTTTTATTCATGTTGCCTAAAATGTACATACGTGTTTTTAAATCGATCAGTATTTCTTTTCCCATGGAGTTGCGGTTATGGTTATAAACAAAATAAGGGTGGAAAAGAATCACACATTCTGGATCTAGATACAGACTTCCTGAAAATATGGGATGACCTTGGATTTCATGTTCCTTTCCTGTTCCTGAGGGAGCAGCTGAAGCTATGAGAATAAATACAAACTTCATGGCAAGGTATTTTTTCTGTTCATAAAACTCAGCAGTAAAACCTGGGTAGTAATTTATCTGTTCTCTGTAAAACAATAGGAAATCTATGTTGTAGCCAGAGAGCTACTGACAGCTTCTTCATCTTCCACTATACCCCTATTAATGGGTAAATTGGTTCAGCTTTGACTTTTATCTGGCTGCCACAATGGTATCTCTAGCTAACTGACTGGTAGAAAAAAAGTTCAGGCTTCAATCACATCGGTTTGGGGTTTTTTAAGTCCTTTACTCTTTCTGTTGTCTCGTCTTCCTGACTTTCAGACTTTCAGCATGGGAAATAGCTGGGGGCATAACTTCAATAAATCAAGTTGAAAGAGCCCATGAAAGTTGTGTGCATTGTTTCTCAGCCTGAAATAAAAACCATTCCACAACCACTGCTGTTTCCATTTCAGGGATGGAGAAGGGGAGAAATGTTACTGGCATCATAGGATTGGTGTGGCAATATAGATCCTGATCCAGCAAACACATATGCAGATGCTTATCTTTAGGCATACAAAAAATGCCTTTTTGAGATCAGAATTATGCACTGATGTACGTATTTGCAGACCGATATCTGGATCATCAGTAGCAGAGAGAACTATTCATCTTTGAGCCATTTCTCATTACTTTTCCTTCCTTGCCAAATACACTTTGTATTTTTTCTGGCTGATGACCCCCAGAGTAATAAACCATGGAGAAGGAGGTTAAATAACGACTCTGTAGTTTTCAAAGGGACAGAGGACATTCAGTATTAATATACAAATTTGAAGAGAAAACAGCATCTGATGGGGGGGAGAAACAATCAGTTCCTTTTATTGCTCTGCTTGCTTTATTTTGCATGTGAAAACTAGTACCTGGGAACCACATAAGCAGTCAGATGCCGGATTAATGGTAAACATTTGTTTTGGGTCTCAGAAGAGCCACCTACACCATCACAGCCGTATGAAATGGAAGTTCTTTCAGGTGGTTGCACATTTAGCGCCAGAATATCCTGCTGTTAGATGGATGGTGTCAGTAGCCTCTGCTCCAGAGCAGAATGCAGAGTGAGGGAAGAAAAGGAAGTATGGGCATCAGTAGGAAAATGGGAAAGTCCAGGTAAGGCTCTTCAGCAAAGGAAGTGTAAAGTAACAATAGCCTGTTTTCCAAGGCAGCCACGGTGCTCTCCCTTTAAAACAACATGAGTTATGGTATGGCCTGATAGCGTATGCTTTATAACAATGCCAATGAGAGATGCATTGTCATATGTGGCATCCCCAGTGCCAGTGGGGCTCTAGGTGACAGATCACGCTTTTGGGCTAGGGACAGACATTACGCATAAGCTGGTTTAAGTGATCAGAAACTGGTTTAAGCCTGTAACAGAACAGATGTTCAGTGCACATAAACCAGTTTGAAAATGGCTGAAACCTGTTTTGAGATAAACCTGGTTGAAGGTAGGATCAGACTTAACTGATTTGGGTCAAACTGGTTTATACAATGTCTGTCCCAGACCCTTTGCTGGTTTAAGATAAACCAGACTCCCCCAGCATCCTGGCATGCTCTCTGGGCTGGGCGTGGCTGTCTGCCCCACAGCAGAGCTGGCCCTTCCCCTCTGCTCCCTGGGGGCAGCTCCAGCAGAGACTTCTGGTGTCTGCCTGGCTTCTGCTTCCCCCTGCCCCCTTCCCTCTAAGTAGGGATTCCCCTATCCCCTCTGCCTTACACAGGCACACAGCATTAGCCAGCAGACCACATGCTGGTTACGGTCTGTGCTGTGGCAGATGGGACAAAGGCAGAATCAACAGGTAGCTGGTAATGTCCCTCTGTTGTCTTCTGAATGGGCTGAGAAATGCCAAGTTAGGGGTGATAAGCACTGTGCTATCAATCCCCTGCTGGGCTAGTCAAGAGTGGGAGGAACCCCTCCCTAACCAGAGCATTCTGCCAGGGCCTGGCCATGCTCCCCTCAGCTCAGCACTTTGGAAGGCAAGGGAGGGCTGCTCTAGTGCCCCCCTGGCTTCTAGCCTGATCCACTGCAGGCATGTGCCTACATTTTCTCAGTCCAGAGGGATGTCTAAATGGTTACAAACTGATTCAGCCTAGCCAGGTTAGATTAACCTGCAAAGATTAAATCAATTTAGGCTCAGGCTTTTTGAATGTCTGTCTGTAGCCCTGGTCTCTCCAAGAGTGTCCTCTGCATCTCATTTCTTTGTTCAGACTTTTTGTATAAGTACTGCTTGACAACCCTTTCCTGTGGCCCCACACACCAGCATTCAGTCTCCTGGATGATACAAATGTCTTGGTTTTGATCCTTTCAAGCTAATTAGGGTGTGCCAGTGAGAGATCCTCAGCTTGTTGAATATATTCTTTTGCTTCTTTTAAACTGTTGTCTGGGACTTGGGCATCTTTTGGTGTTGGTGTAGTAAAGCTGATGGGAACACCTAAAAAGGTACTGATGGACAAACAAATAACTTGTAATAGTAGGACTTTACAATGGTTTTTCTCTATTAGATCACACTGTGGTATCATTTCCCCCTCATTTTTGTGGGATTAAAACCTAGAACAAACTAGTCATTGAATTCCTGCATCTCTTCATGTTCATGATTTTTTACTACATCAGTTGATCATGGCCTTACACCTCGTAAGTGAGCGTTTAGCAGTTTTAGGTTCCCCTGCACTTCAGAATAGTTCTGGTTTGAGGTAACTGGAGAGCATTCCTGATTTATTTGCTAATAATACTTTCTCACTATGTGGTGGGTACTGTAGCAAAGCAAAACAAGGGCTGTCTCCAAAGAAAAGAAAACAGATGGGTGGAGATTTTAGGGGGAAAGGGAACACACAGGTATGGTAGCCACATGGTGGTGATGGTGTGGCTGGCCACATCTGGTTAATCCAAAGTTTTGATGTGGCAATGTTTCATTCTTTTAGATATGATGGCCCCAAAATTACCCAAGAGCAATGTCATATGAGTTAAGTATGGGCCTCACTGTAGATGTTGGGTGTTCAAGAAGCTTGAATAAATCTGGTACACAATTTCCAGGGAGTCCTGCTTTTCCTATTGTAGGAGAAATGTATGGCTTTCCATGACTCTGCCTGGGCCTGCTCTGTTTTACTATGAGAAGAGAGGTTTTCGATCCAAAGCATAGGGTCTGTAGTAATTTTCCGTGGTGAAATGGCTGAAATTCACCTATTATGGAAATAATAGTTGCTCAAACTTCCATGCACCGCTAGCTCCCTGTGGAAGGTAGCCACTGGTGTATCAATTAGACAGAAGAGACTTGGAAGTCTTAATTCGGACATTCTGGTCAGGGTGCCTGCACTGTCATTATATAGTTAGGCATGGAAAGCCACAAAGGTAGACAGGAAGTGGGAGCAGAGGGTCATATTTAGGGATGAGCTACAGATCAGTCTTTATACTAATTCAGTGGCTCCAATACATTTCATAGCTGCATGGAGCAATAATGCATCTTCTTTCAAACATACAGGTATCCTTTTTTCCTTTGCTTTGTTTGTATCTGAAGACCTGCTACTGCAGTGGGTTTCCCTCTTGGAATGTGCCCTATGCTACCAGAAGCATTGAAGCAGCTGTCCCATATTGGCTTTGTTCATATTTGTCACGGGGAGGGGACCTACGAGCAGCCGTGATCTCTCCTGGCGCCCCCTACCATGCCAAGCTGGTGATCAAGCACCCTCGTTCTCACCCGCCACATCTTTGATGTTATCTAATTTTATAATGGAGGCTGCCTTTTGTCCCCTTGGACACGGTGCTCTTGTTTATCTTGGCCCCCGTTCAGTATGGAGTAACTTGGTGCACCCCAGCCTTATGGGCTATGCGTGGCTCCTACCACCCCTTATACCACGCCCCAAACCTCTCAGATGTACCGGACGTGGTTGGGTCAACTACTGCCCGTGCCCTTACGGATGTCCTCCGGGCTCGCCTCTCCCCGGGCTCGCGCCCTCCCTGGGGCCTCTCCCACATAGCACTGACCCACTGGGGCCTTGCTCGCGCTCACGCCCGCACTGGGGCTTCCCACAATTGGGCTCAGGTGGCCTCGGCCTTACCTGGCCCCTAGTCCACCGAACTCCCCTCTCAGGGTTGGGGTCAGTGCACCCCCTGACTGCTGGGCCCTCGCTGGCACCAGGAACCCCCACACTACTGGGGAGCTCCTATGAGGCCTCTTCCAACCCCTTATAGCCCCACCCGGTCCTCCGGTTTTATAAAACTACAAACAGAAAACTCAAGCCCCTGGTCTACAACATAAACTCTAAGCAACCTGGCTAACCCTCATTCAACTCCCTACCTGGGCTTCCTCCACCTGGTATCCTTGACCAGATGCTGCTCAGGCCATCAGGCTTCCCTACTCTGCTTGCTCCCGCAGAGCTCCTTCTTCCTCAGCTGGCAGAGGGGAACTGCTTCCCTGGCCTCAGCCTGGATCACCTTTATATAGGTCAGGCCCTGCCCCCTTCTGGTCAGCTGACCAACTGTGGTTGTCCCGGCAACCAGCACCTGTATCTCTTCATAGGAGCAGGGCACCAGAGTGCCCCTGCGACAATATTGTGCATGTTTAATAAGCCCATCACTGTGTTTCTGAGGTCCCCAGTCCTTCAGGAACTCCATATGGATGAAGCTGCATTAAACGTCATTCAATTCAATGAAGTTCCGCACAGACATGGAGGTCTGCTCACATGGAGTCCCTTAAAAAGACTGGAGCCTGGGTGCCAGATGGACACTTCATTAAGAAGATGAGACTGCTGTGCTATTGCAGTGAGCACAGTGTGGCTTATAAAACTAGACTGATGATGAGGGTGATACCATGATTTAAAATGTCATTGTCCTAAGCAGAGGAAAGACAAAGCCACAGCTAATTCAGACCCACCACTGTGTCCAAGAAAATTAATGAAAGGATACAATGGAGCAGTTTGAGACTTCTATAGGGACATGCTGGAAAGTCCAGAAAAAGGCTCATTAAAACATAAGCATTCAATTTGAGAAAAGAATAGCTCTTTTGAAGACGACAAGAAGTGCACCAGACAAATCTTCCAAGTTGCAGCCAACACACAGTCACTTCAGGAAAATATTTAAGTCCAGGATCTAACTATCAATGTTATTTTTTGCCTTTTCCTCTCAGTTTAAAGGAGAACTGATCAGAAATTTCACAAGTCATTGTTTCTGAAAGCAAACTTCTTCCTCTTTAGCGGTGAGACTCACCAGGGGATGTGCTCTCATGCTAACACAGCCAGGCTATAAGCAGAACCTGTGTATTGCTACTGGAGTTTTATTTAGCTTTTTGAGGCTATTTCAGAAAGGCAAGTGTTGTCATTGTGAAGTGGGACCTAGCTTAGGTGTGAGAGTGCACATGTGCCTTGCACCTTCCTGGGACAGGAAAAGGATTGACAAAGAATAGTGGGCACTGAGAAGACAACAAAATCCTTGCCTGTAGAAACTGGCCAAGCTATTAATTTTAGAGAGGTCTGTGTGTAGCTGTCCGGGAACACAAAACAAACAAAGAACCAGGCCTAAGCCACAGGTCTCTTCAGAATGAAAGAGGTCTTTTTCTCTAAGCAAATGAAGATGTGGGTTACAAGGGTCAATGCAAGAATCCACCCAGTCCTAAGGTAGGAAGTAACTAGGCAGAGTGTTCCATTAGACTCTGAGTAGTAACATGGGTTCCAAGTTTCCTCCTTAATGTACAGGCCCAAGTTTGTTCTTAGTTAATTTCCTTAATTCTTGGAAAGACACTGCACAGTGATGGAAAGACACTGCATATTGTGCTCAAGCCAAGTCAAGTCAGTCCCAAGGCCACTGTGACCATTGGGGCACCTTAGATGCTGTGCATCACTGGTGATTCTTTGGACAAAGTGACCTAGTGGTGCCCATCACCTCTCCAGGTATGGATGGCCATTGGTTCACAGGGAGCTCGTCTGTCCTTTGACAGGTCTTGTTTTCAGTCCTGCTGGGTATCCACACCATCCTTACCCAGGCTAACCCAGTTGAGGGCACCAGTTTAGTTTCTGACAACCCGACCATAGAACAGGCTGTACTGGTTTTCATGGTACCAGATAGTAGACCACGAGAGGCCTGGCCTGACAGGGAATGTTGTGCTAGAAAACCAAAAATCATTATTTGATAACCAGCTGGCTGATATATGTGTAATTTGTTGAGGTACTTTTGTGGCTGGTCCTGCCACAGGTATAAAAGAGCTCTCAAGTGACAGGAGGCTCTCCTGGCTCAAGTGACAGGAGGCTGATTTTTGGAGATGAGGTTCTTGTTTCACAGGTATGTTACAACTTCCAAAACTCACTCCACAGCACATCAATTTTGTTTCACAGGGGCCTTGTTTATGTGAGACCTGTACTGTGCAGTAGACTAATCTACTATGCATTAAAGTGTCACTGTCTACACTTGCAGGTGCTTACTGTGCAGTAGTTTACTGGGGCGTATGTAGACGAAATGAGAAGCATGTGTGCACAACACTCTAAAGTGGGTTAAATGATTTTGCACCGTTTTAATGGCATTGGTGCTTGCACTTGTCAATGGCACATTGCGCATTAATTCCAGCTGCTGTAGCACATCCGGTGGCGTAACACACCTTAAATGACTTTGGGACGTAGCAAACTAAAACACCTCTGAGGAGTTTTAGTTTGCTGCCCTACAGCCACGAAGTGAAGCACTGGGCTCAGTGCAGCTCAGGGGCCATGCACGTAGCCTGTATATGCAGCCTGGCAGTGGACCAGGAAGGCAGGCTCCACCAAAGGGAAAAAAAAAAAAAGGTGAGCCTGATTTTTTTATTTTCTCCCCCTGGAGCCTGTCTGCCTGCATGAGCTATGTGGGGACCCAGTCCTTCTCTCTGTGGCTGCGGTGCCCTCCAGGACCACCCAAGTTGGGTGCCTGTGGGTGGGTGCTGCCTGGTGGGGGGGCTGCCGCTGCCATGGAGGGAAGTACCAGCCTCCCCTCCCCCACAGCCCGGCCAGCAGCTCACCCTCTCCTCCCCACCAACGGAGAGGCAGGTTGGACAGGGGTGTACATGGCACAGGGTGTTTTTAAAAACCCACTGCTTCAATTTAGGGTGAAGCAACCCCCCGTTTCTTCTGCACACACCCCTGCACAGTAAATTTACTACCTGCATATGCAGGTCTCCTATCACTTGAGCTAAGAGACCAATACATTTACTCCTCAATAAAGCCAAATAGCATTAATTGCATGTGTAGAGACTCCCAGGGACTGTAAATAAAGTATGGTCTGTTTATTTACTTCTCTGGTAATGGAGTCTGTTGTAGGTATGCTCCTTGATGGAGAAACCTGATGGACTGGGCAATAGTTACTTTTAAGAGATATCTGTTGTAGTCATAGAAGTTTAAGCTGGTGGTCCTTAGGTTTACCTTTCATCTAGTGTGCTGGTTGGTCAAGGCCAATAGTAGTTAACAAGATTCTAGTAGCATAGTTAGGGACAGATTCTGTTCTGCACCAACCCTGGCCCCAGCACCATCCCTGGTGGTAAGTGGACTTGTGTGTCTAAGTCTGATTCCATTCCATCCTGCTTGGGTCCCTAAAAACCAGTAATGCAAAAAGCAGATGGGTCCTTTTCCTCCTTGCAGCTTTTCTGTGGCCAGGTCTTGCTGGTAAGATAATGGGGTGCTACAACAGGAGATGCATTAATGGATTTTCAGGACTTGAACATAATGGAATAGAATTGCTTAGGCACCTTAGTCCACTTAGAAGTCTGATGGGTGAAACAATCTGGCTTTTACTGGCCACATCTACAGTGGACACTTACTGTGCAGTGGCTTGTTACTACTGCACAGTAGCGTCGCTGGGCACGAACCGTGATGTGATGCTACTGCACAGCAGTAATGAGCTACTGCACAGCAAGCATCACTGGGTAACTGTGCCGGAATGCTACTGTGCAGTAACACTGGTTACTGCGCAGTCATTTAGTACTTGGTTATGCAAGTACTAAATGGTAACAACTGTGCAGTGGGCAGCATGAGTAGATGCACCCACTGTATCGTTGTTATGAAGGAGAGCTGGATGTCCAGGCTATCTCCTTGTGCTACCAATTGGTAGATATATTTATTCACTGCTAACTGTATTTTTATTTATATATTTATTTTGTCAGTATTTGTTTGTTCTAATAATTTGTTACCTTGCAGGATCTGGGAGAGAGGAATTAAGTCTAGGGTGGGAAAAATACAAAATGGATTATAATTTATACTGCATCAGAATGCTAGCTCTTCTGACAGGGTTACAGGGAGTTAAAATGAGTCCCTATGATGACATTTTTCTAACTTAGCCATTGTGTGCACATCTATATGCAGATGCCTTCTGAGCTACTATCTCACCTAAACTTGAAGCAGGGCTGCCCCACATTTTTTTGGGGCCCCCCTGCTGTGAAGAAGCTGGTGGTGGCGGGAGTGGCAAGTAGCTGAAGAAGCTGGTAGCAGCCGCGGCAGCAGTGGGGGGTGGGGTGGGGTGGGGTGAGTGCCAGAGGAAGAAAAAATTTAGCGGGGGGCTGAAAAAAGATTGGGGAAAAGTTGGGGGAGGGGAGGGAGGGGAAAAGGTCATGGAGAAGAGCAGCATTGCCCAGTGCTGTGCTGGCCCCAGAGCTTTGCCCTGTTCCTGGCCTTGATGCACCGACTCAGGCCTGGGACCTGTTCCCAGCAGGCGTTGCGCCAACTCTGTCCCCAGTGGGTGTTGTGCCAACCCTGGCCCCAGCATAATCTCTGGTGGGTGCTATGTCAGCCCTAACTCTGGCTGTACACTGGCTTTGGCCTTGGCAGGCACCACGCTCACTCCAGCCCTGCGGCCAGCTCTGACTCGCCCCAGCCCCAGCCCTGGCCCATTCCTGCACCAGCCCTGGCTCTGGCAGGCACTGTGCTGTACCTGTCCCCTTGTCAGTCCCATGCCCTGCCCCAACTGCCTGACCCTACCCCCAGTCCTAGCCCCACTCCCTCCTTAACTGCTGCCTGTGGGCACCCCTCCCCACTCCTGCTGCAGCTGCAGGAAGGCCATGGCTGGGCTGCCTCCCCACCCTACCACTGCCCTCTGTTTGGGGGGGCTAAGCCTGGTTAGCTCCCCCTTCCACTGCCTATGCCCTCCCCACAGACAGCCCTCTGCCTTCTCCCTGCCACCCCCCCCTGCAGCCACCCATGGCTCAGTCTCATTTTGCTTCGCCCCCCTCCCCGTTACACTCACGTGCACGGAGCTGTTGTGTGGCTGTCTTGAGCAGCCCTCCTGATGCAGAGGGCTGGGCTGGGCTGGGCCTGACGGAGCCCTGTGCTGTGTCTGTGGGCAGGCAGCGGATCTGGGAGGGATAGCTCATATTGGGAGGGGAGGGGGGGCTAACAAGAATTTGGGGGGGCTCTAGCACTGTGGCCCGCAAAGGTGCAGTGTAGTGCAGTGCTCCTGGCTCAGCTGGCTTGGCTCCTACTGCCTTCCAGGTAAGGCAGGGTTTGGCCCCCTCCCCACAGGCACGGTACCACCCGACCTGCAGGTGTGGTATGGCTCTTCAGGCAAGACCCCATGCTGACCCCCCTCCCTCAGCCCCATTGGTGGAGGTGGGGCCCCACTTCCAGCTGCCAGGGAAGCAAATGCAAAAGCCGCAGTTTTAAACTTGGTGCTGAAAATGGGTGCTGAGTTTAAAGCTGCCGCTTTCACCTCCCTGCTAATGAGGATCCTGAGGCCTCGAATTGGAAGGGGCCCCTGGGCATGTGCCCAGTTTGCCCATGCATTGATGTGAGCTGAGTCAGCTGACAAAGCCAGTAGAGGCATTGGTTGTGGGATGGGGGGTGGTAAGTGGCCAGCCACATGGGGACTCTTGGCTGTGGTGCCCCCTCTGGCCACAGGTTTTGCAGGCATGGATGGGCTGGCCCTGCCTTGAAGAAGGACACTGAAGTTTACTATAGCTGAACACAGATATCATGAACAGAGTCAACAACATGATGCTGAGTGCAGCTTAGCAAGCATATGTAGACTCAGACAAACTAATTAAGTTTAACCTCTGATCTGATGAATTCCAGCTAGCTGTGCTTAAGCCTTTCTTGGGTAAGGGTTTAAGTGCTGTTAGCTGAAATGATATTGAATATGGTTTGTCCTGCTTGTGCTACTTGCTTATTCACATAAACATGATTGTCTACAATTGTGTTTGGCCATGGTAAAACTTCACAGTGTGGATCAGGTCTCTGAGGGTTGTCTAAACTACTTCCAACTGTACTAGGATGTGTTGCTCTGAAAAGATGCCTCAGCCATTCACTCTCACTCTATGCACACTGAATGCTAAAAAAAGAAATGTAGTGTGTGTGTGTGTGTGTGTAACCTTTCTGCTGGGCTCTGGTCAGCAGCAAGGGGCTGGGTTCACATTTTGAGGTACCCCATAAATTATACCAGTGGCTTGAGTCCCCACCCAGAAACCTGGGAACACTAAATTGCTGGGGTTGTTTGACCCCAGTACTCTTTTCTGCCATGGCAGGGGGTCGGACTCGATGATCTGCTCAGGTCCCTTCCAACCCTAGAAACTATGAAACTATGAAATTTGTGGGGGTGTCCCATATAAACAAACCTCCGTCCTCGCAAGCAGTGTAAACACAAAACCTCCAAATTTATTAGACAATAAAAACAAACAAACAAAAAAACCCCCCAAAAGAAAACACTAAATATAATTTTAAAACACTATTAACGGCAAAATCCATAGGTGGCACCCTCTTGGAGAGGCTTCACTTGTACCCAGGCAGCCTGGGACTTGGGCTCCCTAACAGGTAGTTCCTGGGGCCTGCACTCCTATACCTGTCCTTCAGCGATGGGCTGGAGAGGGGGGCCTACACTGGAGAATCCCATGAGCTGCTGCTTGTGTTCACTGTGTGCAGGGAGCTGCTGAAAGCATGGGTCCTTCTGCATTACAAGGCTCTCCATTGCTCCTGGAGAAGTGGTAGAGTGCTGATCTTTGCTCCCATGGAGAGGCTGTGTGTATGTGTGACTAGCTCCAGCCAGCATGCATGTACCCCAAAACTTCTGGGCTGGATTATATGGCCTGCTGAATGAAACAAAAACCGCAGAACAAACTCAGAAGAAAGCCAGGTTAATTATTGGCTACATCTGGCTCAGCCTCACAGCTTGACTGGAGCAAAGGACAATCAAAAGAAACAAAAGGGAAAAGCCAGGTCTAATTCCTAGCCAGCCATCCCAAAGAACCAATACTCTTCTCCCCAGTATTAATCCCTTAAAACCTCAGAAAATGGGGAACAAAAAGAGGAGAGTGGAGTTCCCAGACACTGGGACAGTTCTCCCTCTCTCTCTCTCCTCCCCTTTTGCTATCTGTAAATTCCTTCTCCTTTGGAGGAGACTTCACTCTTCAGCAGCCCCTAGCAGTTTCCCCCTCTGCAAACCAGCCAAGCTCACCTTGTATCCTTCTGCATGACATCACCCTGGCCTTGTCCAGGTGGGGAGTGCCACACTCCAGTCTTTCTCTTAACCAAACTGCCTGAAAAGTTTTTGCTTCCCCTGGTCAATCAGGCCAGAGGATTTTACATATTTTGCCCAGATACAAGGCTGCAGCTTTCCGTGTGCAAAGCACATGGTCAAAACAACAGGGGCCATCTTGTGCGCATGCACACACACACACATACATGCCCCAACTAAAAGTACACACTTTGCTATGCACAGCCCAAGTGTGTATGGGTGTTACACACACACACATACACACACACATGCACACACACACACGCACACTATAGCTGCTATGGGGGGGTGTATATATGTGTGTGTGTGTTTGGCTGTGAGGTGTGCACAAAGCACGAACAAGTAGGCAGGCATATTTTCATGGCTGTGCTTACTAGCACTCCAGGAGGCAGTGTGGACATGGTCCCAGTTTAACTATTTCCAAACAAATGAGAAAGTATATATAAAATAGTGCTATATTAGATGTTTGGCAAATACTGCATTTCACCTTCACATGAGGGTATGCTTGCTTTGTTCAGAAATGCATTCTTTTGACAGCAATTGCATGTAGTTCACATTAGAAAGACTTGGCTGTCAAATGCAGGAATGGTGTTTTCTTAAACTGTTAAGGATGGCTCATTTCTACTGATATGTCTCTGCCTGGTAATAAAGCCAAGGATGGAGGAGAGACTAGTTAAACCTCAAGTTGCTTTAAAAAAAAAAAAAATTCTTACCCCTCTCTCTTTTTCTTTTGGAGGACATTGTAGGCTAAATACTTGATCAGAAACCAGAACACATAGGACTCTTTTTAATGTGACTTTAATGAGAAGCAACTGGACACTGTAGCATATGAGTGGAGTAATTCACGTATCGCTATAAGGAACTTAAACAGAAACAAATCCAATCCCAAAGTCCCACAGAATAGAGTGTGATGACTCCAGAGAACAGACTTTGAATACTCAAAAACTAGACTTCATACTTCTGTTTATCCATCTGGGTCTCTCTTCTTTGGTCATAAAAAAGCTTATACAAAAAAGGCAGGGCTATAGATGTATATGATTATATAGCATTGTTTTTATAATATTGCTTGGATAAATGCCGCAATCCCTCTGTCTGAAGAAACTATTGGTGTATATAAGCCTGTTCTCTACTTTCTTAGAGACTTCCCAAAGAAAAACTGATTTGATTTTCTTCATCATTAGTTAGGTGATGTCTACAGCTTTTTGCAACTTTTATATTGCATTAATTCCATCTGATTAATGTATTTGTGTAATACTGAATGCATACCGAAAGCCTTCTCTCATCTATTTTACGGGTGGATGCTTCTATAACTTTGACACAGTACTATAAAAACAACTTTAAAAAAATGGTTGTGACATCACCCAGTTTGTCCTGTGCTGGTAAGTATCGAGTTTGATGGTCTGCATGGGCGACTGGTGCCACCTTAGTCAGGAGGGGCACGTGCCTCCCCAATGACCAGTGAGTGATGTGGGAGGTCCTCCCGTGGCTGGTCTTGCTGACCAGGCGGGGTTCCCCCATGGCCAGTTGCACCACCGAAGTGTCTGCGGCTGCTTCTGGAAGTGGCTCTGGCTGCTTTCGGGAGTGACGCTCCCTGGCTGGTGCTCACAGGGCGGGGCACTGGTGCTCCCACCTGCCCCCTTTGCCCAGTGCCTAAGTGGCGAGCGCAGCTGGTCAGGGGGTGCACCGGTGCTCTCAGAGGGTGCATGTGCACCCCCGTTCACCCTCTATGCATTGCCACTGATGGTTTGTGTTAGAGTAACATGAAAGCTTCCACATCCATACCAGTGACTGAGTGATGCCATTGTTTACTAGTTGTTTCCAACCTTCTCAAGCAACCATATCAGTTTACTGTAGTGAAACTGGTATTACTGAGCACTTCCCCCATAAGCAGTGACTTCAATTCCTGCATCTGGTATAATGTTGGCCTGCCTCTTTCATTTAAACTAAAGCCTTTCCAAATCCCAGATCGTGTCAGACTGTGCAAAACTGAAATCTGGAGTACTCTAGTTCTATTGTATCAACTGAGCATAAAATGACAGACATATGTTGTATCAAGTTCAAGTGAGGAAGGCTCTTATGGTTGGGATGACTTTCCTAGTTCCAGTTACAGCAGCCCTAACTATAACAGGCAAATCAGTATTCAGGAAATTCTCTACATTAAGGAGCTTCTAGCCTTCATTAGCACACAAATATAGGGCAAGCAGTCAGGCCTCAAGTTCTGACTTCCTGCATGAAGATAGTATGCTTATAGATCACTGGGTAATGATTGATTTAATAATTTCTGCAGTTGTCGTACTACAATTCTTTGTGGGCTTAAAATGCTTGCTATTTAAAAGCGGCTATATGTGGCTGAAGCAAAACAAATGGGCTCCTACACACGTGCAGGGAATGTAATTCCAGTGTATCAGACCAGACTCCAGTGTCATGTGCATCAGTGTCCCCACGCTGAAAGCTGGTGGTGGGGTGTTTTAAAGCTTGTTTGACGAGCTTTAGTTCAAAGCACCCTGCTGGCATTTTTCAGTGTGGGGACACTATGGTACATATGATGCTCTGCATATTTTTAATTAGCACGGCTCTCGGAGTTGTGTTGATTAAAACACCCCCTCCCCCCCTGCTTCCCGGAGCATGTCTGTAAATACAAATGGACTACAGTATGCATTTTAAGATAAATTCCTCCTGTAGTTCTGGAGACTCCCTTAAAAACAATAGCTTATAAACAAGAATAGAACCTGAATCTCCAAGTGGAATAATTTCTTTCAATGGCACTTTAGCATATAACTGGCTTTCTTAGCTATGCAGCTCAGATGAGTTTGGTAGCCTACAGCTTACATGAAAGGATTGCTGGATGTCTCTTTGTTTTATGGGAAGGGATAGTCTTGATGATTTTTTATGGTAAAATCAGCGCAAAGAACAGTGAAATGATCTTCATTGACCAGCTTCAGTGAAACAACATAATCTCCCTGGATGAGACAAAAGCAGAGCGCTAGATTAGCATGCACGTGGTGAATAGAATTCTCTCTCTGTAGGAGAAAATCCCTTTTTTAATTAAAAAAAATATTTTCCTACTTCATCCCTCCAAAAATCTCTCCCAGTCCTAAATATGTTTCAGTACCAGTAAAAGGTTTGTTCCGTGCTACTTGCCAAAGGTCCTGTTCCTTATAGACAACAGAGCAGCAAATTCTGAATTAAAACATGATGGTGATTGCTTCCAGAGGGAAACAAAATATTCTCATCTTTAGAAATGCCTATCAAGTCAGTGTAGCTCCTTTTACCCTTTCTGACACAATTGCCCCTTGGCTTGTGGTTTGAAAGCCATCTTTACTTTGCAGATGCTGTTTAATTAGACTGAGAGAAGTGCATCTTGGACTGGCTCCATGTCACTCTAATCTTACTGTTCAGTTATTAAACTGTTATCACTTCAGATGAATCCTTACAGAGTTAGCATATTGAGCTGTAAGAAATTTCATAAAAACACATGCCACAGGCACTCGGAACTGGATGTATTTTCATCTCAAAATGTGTGGTTAAAAATAAGAGTTCTTTTAGGGGGAGAATTTTACATAATTGCTCTCCTTACCCTGCACAAACAAACCAGGCAAAGTCCAATTGAATAGACTTGTGGTTTGAGGAATCCTTGGTTTTGTAGGCCAGAACCTCTCTCTCACTTAAAATGTTCAGAGGAGAATTGGGAAAGTGACTTATAAAAAGGATCACATGAGATTTGGAGGAGGATTTAACACAGAATTCTCTTATGGATTTTAGGCAATACAAGAC
The DNA here is from genome assembly GCF_052110815.1 of Crocodylus siamensis. NCBI lineage: Eukaryota > Metazoa > Chordata > Crocodylia > Crocodylidae > Crocodylus > Crocodylus siamensis. Next base: position 139,066,302 of record NC_143397.1, read on the forward strand.
TCCTTGTTTTTTTTCAGCAGTGTGGAGAGGAACAAAATATGGGGCTGGAAAGCCACCAGATGTATAGAGGCTTTGGAGCAGTGGTCTCTTTGCTTCAGCCAGGGCTTTCTGCTTTATGGAAGAAGCAAGAGACTTAGTTGCAAATATGGCTGTTTAACCTTATTTGAACCAGATTCCCCTGAGCAGACTCTCCTGAGGATGCTGATGTTAGATGAAGCTCTATAATCAACATGGCCAGGTTTTGTAGGCCTTACACTCATTGTGTGCATCAACACGAGCATTTTACTGGGTGCATCTGATCTATACAACACACTTAAAATGTAGGGGCATTTGTACATGCCAAGTTTTTTGCCTTTTCTAGCACTGAAATGACTGTTTGCATGAATGGGTTTTCCAGATGCTTTAAAAGTCTTTCTGGTGCATTAAACTAAAACTCCTTGGATGTAGTTTAGTTTGGCTCACTGAGAACTAAAGCATTGCTTCCATGGACTTTTGCATGAAAACTCAAGACTTGTAATGAGCCTCTTTGTCCACAGATGGTACAGGGACTATTTTGTAGCTCACCCCTTCGAATTGCTGCTGCTTTCGAATTGCTCCCGCTTTATTTTTTCTTGTGCTGTATGCTGGCTCCCTGTTCCCACAGCTACGTGGCAGAGCATGGGGTAGGGGGTCTTGGGCTGGGGAGCAGTGTGGGACCATCCTGCTCTCCTGCGATGCTGGCCAAGGACTGGGCTTATTTCATTTGAAAACCTAGTATGTGCAAACACAGATGCAACACTCCAAAGCTTAATTCGTTTGAAAACCTAGTGCATGCAAACACTGATGCAATGCTCCAGAATAAACAAGGTTAAATTTTATAAGCCTATTTAATTTAATGAGGATTAAACCCCATGACATGTACAGGCGCCCCAGAAGACTAATTCTACTGCACAGAACAGCAGGCAAAGCCTGTGTTAATGCACAGTAAATTTAATATAATGCACAGTAGTGTGACAAAAAAGTTAATTTGCACTAAAGTGCAGTAGCACTGATTATGGCACATTACGTTAGTCCCTATCATTACAGGTACTAAACTTAATGGGTTGTAATTACTGTATGGTAATGAACATGTAGACATGCCCACGGAGGAGTTGACTTATTAGCTCTGCAGTAAAGAGTTACCATCTACATATGGTCTGTATTAGGGTGCAGTAAATTAATTAACTCCACCATAAGATAGTGCTGTCTGGCAGAGTTATTGTGTATGTGTGCTGTACTGCACATGTAGACAGTGACAGGGGCTGGCTGGGGCATGAGAGTGCTAAAGTGTGGGGGCTGCTTGCCAGTTAGCCCTGCACTGTAAGCACCTTCATGCCCCAGCCAGCCCCTCTGCTGCCCAGCGCTGCCACCTGGAGCCCAAGGCTGACCGCTCAGGCCCCCTGCCAGCCTGGGGCTCCTCTGCCCTGGCTTGAATTGCTGTGGTCCTGGGTGCACATGCAAATACTGTGCCTGCAAGCAGTTTTCTCCAGTGCAAACTGTGCCAGAGTTTATTGCTCCATCTTAATTGCATGTGTAGATGCACCTATTGAGTAGTACCTTATTCCCTTGATGAATGCAGTGGCTCCTTGTGAGTTCTACTAATATTAACCGCCCCCCCCAAAACAAAAACCCAAGGAACCAGTGCTGTTAATGGGTACTTCCAGAGGCAACCTTTCTCAGACTGCTAGGAACAGCTGCTTCATTTGTTACCAATTCAAAATGCAATGCCATGCATTGGATGGGGAAATGACAAACGCTGCTGAATGGCTCTAGTGCTTGGTATTGGAAGAGAAAATCTGTGATTACTGACAAAATCCAGCTGCAGCTGGTAGGACTATGGTGACTCTGTTAGGTGATCCTTATATTTTAAAGTGTGAAGCAGCTCTCAAGTTGTAAGATAACTTACTTGGGGGACTTCAAAGTTTCCCAGACTGATGGGTCCTTCATAGTAGAGTTGTTCTGAAAAACAAAGTGGATCCTTATTGTGCAACCCACAAGGAAAGTAACATTTGACAGTAGAGAGTATGTTGTAATGACATTTGGAATTGTTCAGGGCTATGAAGTGTGAAGCGCTTCATAAAGAGGCCCATAACAACCCTCTGAGGTAAGTGAAAGGATATCCACTGCCTTATTAGTGAGAGGGAATTTGTTCCAGTGCCCATGCTAAGCCCCTGGGGATGTCCTGTGTAAGGGACGCCTTTATGGAAGTGTTGAGGAGACAGTCTCATCTGAGTGCTCTGGCAGTTAATAAGTGTAAAGTTTTCTGTCCTGACGCATCTGATTTCCAAGTGCTTATTGAATATTAAATTAATTTAAAAAGTCTTTGACTTTTGGAGTAAACTGGCACACAGAGGTTAAGTAACTTGTCAAAGGTATGGAAAGTTGGTGTAAAAGTGAAGATTGAAATCCCTAAGTCTCATTCGCCAGGTTCTGGCTCTGTAGCCACTAGATACAATTCCTCCATTCTCACCACTTACTGGGTGAAAAAAAGATTATTTCTGAGCTTGTGGTCATACAGTACCATCCAAGCTCCCTTTCTCTTCTCTGTAGCTTATTGGGTCAAAGCCTTCAGCCAGCACTTAAAAGTCCTCAGACATTTTAAATGTAGGTTCAAAGCTTCCTACACTCCTCTGCTGCCCCTTGGGATCCAGGACAAATTTTAGTCTCCTGTCTCATATGAGCTATTATATTGTTTCTTCTTTGATGCTGAGGGAGAAAGTGGTATTTTTATCTTGTTATATGGATTTTTCAGACTCCATTCTGCCCAGCCCTTCTCCTCTAGCAATTGTCTGTAGTTCACTAAAAGTTGTCTTAGCCTGGCATCTCTTAAATGAACCCTAAACTTTATGGCTAGGGACAGAAGTTACACATAAACTGATTTAAGTGATCAGAAACCAGTTTAAATCTGTAACAGAACAGAAATTCAATGCACATAAACCACTTTCAAAATGGCTGAAACTGGTTTAAGATAAACCCGGTTGAATGTAGTTTCAGACTTAACTGAATTAGGTCAAACCAGTTTATGGAACTTCTGACCCAGATTCCTTCCTGGTTTAAGTTAACTCACAGTCCCCCAGCATCCCATATGGAAGTGCCTACAACCAAGAATACCTGCTGGGGGGCTCTGTATTGCTTGGGGGGAAAAACCACCAAAACTTCCTGCAGCCAGTTTTCCCCCTCTGCCCCTGGCCTGGCCCCTCCGTGTTTGCCTTCAGCAGTGCCTGTAGGATGGTCTGGCTCAGCCCTGCAGCCCCAGCTCCAGCTGTGGGCAAGGCAAGCAGATGGTGGGGCCAGGCCACAGGGGCAGGGCCCTTCCCAGCTGGCTGTGGATCAGGCTGGGGCCATGGGAGCTGTGTGCCTGGTTTGCTTCCAGCTCCCTGTGCCCAGGTTGGGCCGGGCTGTCACAGAGCCACTGTGGTGGGCAGGGCTCTCCCTCTCCTCTTCCTCCCCTGATGCAGGGCATGGGGGTGGGGTTTGGAGGGGTGCAGTGCTGGGCCCCGCTTGGGGCGGGTGGGAGAACCAGTCACAGGAAGCCCTTGGTGGTTTTTTTCCCCAGCAGTATAGAGCCCCCTTAGCAGGTATTCTTGGTTGTGGGTGCTGCCAGCAAACCTTGTATGGGAGGGTCTGGCCAGGCCTTAGGCAGGGGCTGGACTAGACACTGAAGGACCTCTGGAGGTCCCTGCTAGCCCTGCTCTTCTGTGATTCCTGCCTCCCTCCTCCCCACTCTGCCTCCGGCCTGGGCTGGGGTCTAGCCATGCCACTGGTCTCACTGCTCAATCCTTCAGTGCCAGCTGTGGGGCAGAGTCTGGCCACACTCCCCTCTCCTCTTGAAAAAGCCTGGTAAAAGTAGCTTCCCTCCTCCCCCTCCAGGCACATCCTGGCTGGGGACTGCGCAGGTCAGGGTGGGGGTTTAAACTTCTCCCCAATTATACTCAGCCTGCTGGGACCTTGTCACACCCCTCTACCCCACTTCCAGCTCAGCTTCCCTCCAGCCTTCCAGCCAATGCCAAAGGAAAGGGAGGGCTCGCTCTAGCACTAGCCTGAGTCACTGAAGGCATGTGGCTGCATTTTTGGAATTAAAAGTGAATGTCTATTCACGTGCTTGCTGGTTCAATCTATGCAGGTTAGATTGACTTGCAAAGATTGAATCAGTTCAGGCTTTTTAAATGTCTGCATTTAGCCAAAGTGTTGAATGTGTGGAACAAGCATTGGCATTTGCAAGAGCGCCAAACCCTAGCCCAAAGTTTATTAAGGAGGAAATTGAGTCAGAGAAACTGTGCGTGACTTGCCTGAGGTTCCACAGAAAAGCTAAAAGCAGCCTTTAGATTAGAACTCAGGCTGTTCTGATTACTGCTCCAGGAACTAATTCACAGCACTACCGGACTGTCCCATGTCCTTGACCCTCGGCTGTGCCTTTTTAGAGAGAGCTGTTGCCGTGGCTGTTTGCTTCTGTGGCTGAAGTAGGAGCCTTAGAGTCTGACACATTTCAGTTTCATGGAGTAATGACTCAAATGTTTAAAAATAGGAGCACAGCCCACCTCTCAGTGCACATTTTACTAGAGCCCAAACAGGAGTTGCAGGTGCTGACAGTAGGCATCCGTGTTCCTGCGGAACTTAACTCACGTAAGTAGTGACTTCCAGGGTTCAAATTACACTTTGACTTGGTGGGGGGGGCTGCAAAAAGATTGGGCTTCCCATCATGATGCCCTAATAAAATCAGAGACCCCTCAGGTTATGATTTTCATATTTTACAGGGGGGCTCTTGTCTCTTATGTGGGGGGTCTCAGCCGCCCTAAGTTCCCCCATTATTTGAACCCTGGTGACTTCCTAAGGACTTTATTTGAATAAAGCAGGGTAGGTGCTTAAGATCTGGGACCGAAGTTCAATAAACGGATTTAACCTAAATCAATTAAGTCTAATACTGGTTCCATCCATGTGTATCTTAAACTAGTTTTAGCCTTTTTGAAACCAGTTTATGTGCACTGAACTTCTGTTGTGTTACACACTTGAACCAGATTTTGATCACTTATACCAAGTTGTGTGTAATTCCTGTCCCTAGCCTAAGTGTTTGCAAAATGAGTGACTGGTGCCTCCCAAGTCTGGGGGGGCACCAGATCACCAACTGGGGGAAGGGTCCCCTAGCAGCTAATCGCCTACTGGGAGGAAGGGGGGATCCCCCAGCAGTTGATGGCCGAGCCTGAAATCACCAGTGGCAAAACTGGAAGTGTACTTCCGCTGGCATTTCTGGTTTTGCAGCTGGCATTTCCAGGAGGTGCACGGCCAATCTCAGAGGGTACATGTGCACCCCCTATGTGTCATCAATGGTTTGCAGTAGTAGTAGTGAACATGGGTCATGGAAACTGTCCTAGTCAAATATATTGCAGTGTATGGAAATTTATGCACATAGAAAATTTCCCCTTTGTACTGATTCCTTTGTGATAAGCCTTGTTTGAGCACGAAGTGAGGCAACACAGAGTCAGGCTCCAAAAGTCCCACAAGCTCCAGAGGACAAACACGGAGCAAGACTGGGCTGTGAACAACCTAGGAAATAAACCTCTTCCCTCGGAGTCCTTCTAGGACTGGTGGAGGTGGAGACCTTTCCCAGGTTACATGGTTTGCTAGGGCTGAACCTGCAATATTTCAAACCTGCCAAGATACTGAAGGTGAAATGCTTGTGTCCTAGCTTTGCAGAATTCCTATTTGAAAATTAAGGAGGTAGCATTAAACAGCACATGTGCTTTCAACTCCTTAGTGGAGAGCCTAGTCTCTCTCTAGTGAAGGCAGAATCTAATTTTTTTTCCAATGCTCTATGACAGACTTTAAACACTGCATCAAGGTCTGATCAATGCAACCCAGGATCTTAACTCAATAGATTGGCCTGGCTACCCCAACCTCAAGAAAAAGGTGTTTCCACAGCACACAGACAAACTGTGGAGGCTTTCCCATTAGAAGTCCCCAGTTGTCTTGGCTATTCTTTCTTGAGGTAGAGACGGAGAGAATCTCTCTGTGGAGCAGAAGTCTGGGAGATAGGCTCCTCCAGCTTTCCCCAGCTTCCTACCACAGCCTTAATACTTTGCCCCAGTGGAGTGGCTTTCCAACCAAAAGGATTGCAGAGGGCAGAGCAAGGTGGTATCTTAGAGACTAAGTTGTTCAGAGTAGCATAGGCTTTCATGGGCAACAACCTGCTAGCTTTTGATACAGTAGATGGTCTCTTCTCTGCAAAAGTGAGTTTCTAAGGTATCACTCTGGCCTACCTCCTGCCTGACTTCAGACTATTATGGCAAAGCCACCTCTCTCTACCAGAAATATTGGAATGGTTGACAAATATGAATGGTGCCAGTAAACTCCTTTTGAGAGCCCTGTGTCACAGATGGACTGTTGTCTTCTCTACCAGGAGAAACTGGGCTTTTGTTGTGGGAAATGAGAGTAGCTTTAACTTTCAGCCAGTAGTGGCTCCAAGGAGATACCATGAATAAGCAAGTCTGCTGAGTGGTTTGTCAGTACTCTTCTCTGCCAAGGGCCATTTGCTTTGATGGCTGTGACTTTGACTAAGCCAGGCACCCAAACAACTGTTATTCCTTCCATATGGGCATTGCACTACTGAGTTTGCAACAGAAGAGAACATTCCTAAAACTGAATCAAATGCAAAAAATATGTCACTTTTGAAAAGCTGCTTGAGTACAGTATTTTTCCTATAGTTCATCAGTCCTTGCATTTGCCTATTAAAAAGGAGCAAATTAAATAAATCAGTGGCAGTAATTATAACATCTAGCCTTGCTCGTTGAATATGAGATGCATCTTTTTAGAAATCTTCTGCCTGAGCTCATATGGTGTAGATGGTTAGAAAGATTAATATTATAGGATCGATCTATAAATCAGAACAATCTTTCAGTAAAAACATTCTGTAAAAAAGTGCCTGCCTTTGTACAGGACACTAGTTAAGTCATAACACTTCTTAGCGATCCAAGGTTGTGGCTGTCTATATTCAGATTTTTAGTGGCTAACATGATTAAAGATGCTTTCCACAGAGCAGCACAGAAAATGTTTGTAAGATCCTGTGACATTGGGGGGTTGGAAGTGGGGGGAAGAGAGGGGGAGCTTCACCATTATTTCTTAACAAAAGTAATTTACCCATACTGTTGCTACTCAACAGGTTATTAGAAAGTGGAGGGTTTTTGTGCACAAGCTGTAATTTCCCACTAAATATTCTGAGTTACTGGTTATCATTTATTGTGAAGCTGCTTCTCATTTCTGACAAAACACCTATAGTGAAATTCTCACTCCTCTTTTCTCAAATCTTTCTTATGCTGAAAATCTTTAAACATTTTCACACTCTTTGTACTATATAAAGGCCACAGTACATTTGCACCCACCTCTTCCTTTTCTAGGCTTTAAACCTTTCTGGAATTTTAATTTTTTTCTTCATCCACGTATTAATGCAGTAGTGTTAAGTATCTCTAGGGTTAGATCCTCCATCCATTCAACTCAGTGGCAAAGCTCCCATTAACTGTTGATGCAGGACTGACCTGAATAGTGCTCAGCTATAGATATCATAGATGAATGAGTATCATTGTCTCCGCTGGGAGTGATAAAGGAAGTGAGACTTAATGAGGTCCCAAGGCAGATCAGTCCAGAACCCAGTTTTGTACTGGAGTTGCTTTCTCAGAGGCTCATGTCCAACTGCACCTAAAAGAATTTACTGCACACTCATCCTCTTTCCGCATGCCTTGGCTCCCCCCAAATCTCTCTCTGCAGATAACGCATTACATACACTAACCACAACAGGAACCGCTGGAGGGAAAAAGTTAATGCATCTGAGGTCTGGGATAAGCCTTATTGCTTAAATGTGATTGCAAAGAATCAGATGTTTGTTGAGTGTCCTCATATGTTGACAGTAAGTCAGGGAATTGCAGAAGTTATGTCCTTGGGCATTAAGATTGGTTAAAGCTTGTGAGCTGTGGTTGATGCAGATTTTAATGCTGCCTTAACAGGTGGTTTTTCTCTGATTTGTGCTGGCAGTGATGGGAAATACACTTGAGCAACCTTAATTCTTTTGCAACTCTTCTCTTGGGAGGGATATGGAGAATAATTAGAAGAGTTCCTCCCTGAAAAGGGGAAGATCACCTTTGAACTAAAGACCACAAAGGATTTAGCAATGATTCTGTGCACTAAAAATGTTCCCCTATTTGCTGCCTCCTCAGCAAAAGTTCTAGTAGGCTTTGATCCCCAAGAAACAGACAATATACTTTATTTGTCATTGTATTAAAACAAAGGCCCCAAGGAATTGTGCTTGGGCACATGTGGCCATTGTTTGAATTGCTTAAGTAAACTATTGAGGAAATATAAGTTAGAATAGTATGCTAAGGTAATTCCAAGTGTGGGCCGAGGTCCTTACGTAAAATTAAGGGAAGAAAAATGTTAACTATTTGTGACTTTTGACTCCGCCTAAACCCCTTTCCACTGCAGATTCCTCTCTATCAGTACAGGGTATCCGTGGTGCTTTCAAAAAAATCAACAGACTCTATAATAAAAATAAATCATAGGAAAGTCAGCACTTCTTTGGGAAGAAAAGTGGAGCCAGATTTTACAAGTTTTGGCCTCAGCAGTGTGTGACCAAATCCTGATTGGAACTATGTTTAAAGTGAGGAGAAACTGGATTTTTTAGTGTTGCTTGCCATGCAATGCACTGAAGACAGGGCTCACAAGTTTCAGTCCAAGGGAGAACATGCTGGACATCTTCAGTGTTGCTTTGCCTTGTGTTTGACAGCTCATGGGATTGCAATCAAGTTTAACAGCCATGCAGACATGGTCTAAATATGGCCTTGCTGAATTGTTAAAATTATACTTTAGTACAATGTGTGCCTAGGAGCAAACTCCTTCTCAACATAGTTAAACATCTACATCAGCCATATAGAAAGACCATACCTTCGTTCTGAGGCCATGACATCTAAGGCTGCCTATATATGTGCTGGTCCGGGTTCTAAATAGAACACATCATAGCAGACGCGATTAATCGAGTCTACTCTGCGTTTTAATTAGAATGCTCCAGCATGGCCTCACTGTCATGTGTATAAGTCTTCATGCATTTAAAAATGGCTCTGGAGTTGCTTTATCTAAACCTCATTGAATGAAGTTTAGGTAAAGAGTCCTGCAGTCATTTTGACATGCACAGGAGCTTAATAAACATGACGATGAGGCATTTTAATTAGAGCAGCTGTCCGGGAACTGCTCTAATTAAAATGCCCTCTCCGCACCGCCAAGCAAGTATATAGGCAGCCTTCAAAACGCAACTCCTTCCTGTGGTGACTTGCATGGTAAAGCCAAAGCTACCCGACAAAGGTGCTTATTAAACAAGGTAGCTTCTATTAAAAAGCATGTGGCAAAAATTGTCTCGTTAATTGAGGGCAGCTTCTAAATGAAGATATATGGTATTATTTAAACAATCAACTATGCTTTTATATCATAATACACTTCAATTAGTGAAAACAATCTCCCTGCCAGGAGAAGATTAAGGACCGGCAAACCCCAGAAGGATTTGGTTTTGTGGCTTAATGTGTAAACAGCAGCTTGTACTGGGCTCAGGACTGACTCTAGTGCTCCTTAATGCATTTTCTAAAGGGTGTTATTAAGTACTTCATCAGAATAAGACAGTCTTCCAGTAGGTCTGTGGGTGTCTTATTTTTTCTTTAATTCAATACACTATTGAGGAAGCCTCTGAATTTAATTTTTTCTGTCTATCTGACTTACTGAATTTACATAATTGGTTGCTCATGCAGCATTTGCCTATTATTCTTTGTGATATCTCTATGCAGCGTGAAATGTCTTAGCAATTCCCCAAAGGCCACCTCACTGGCAGGCTGTGCATGGTCATCAAGCCCACAGGAGATGAATTATCCTTGTGCTGATAGAGAGGCAGGTAAGAAGGTGAGGGGGAAGGGAAGTTATTCAAAGCTAACTTACCAAAGCAGCATTCTCTGAACTCCATAGGGCTCTGTTCCCTCATTTTATTGTATTGTATTGTATTTTATTTTATTAAATCAGTCCCCTCCCTACAGCAGTTGCTGGCCATGCAAGCAGGCTTGTTGAAGTTGCCTGTGAATTCCAGGGACTGGCTTTGGTGGCATGGGAAGCCCTTCCTGGTTCTGCTTCCCTAAGATAGCATGTCTCATTCATTGACATTATATACTTGGACTCTGAGGCGTACAACACTCACCCCCTTCTGTGGGATTAGAATAAAAGTAAGCCAACATGTTATGTAAAAATAAGACTTTAAAATGATTCTGTCCTACTGTGCACCTGCCATCCCTAAACATTAGGCTGAAGTGAACAGAATGCTAGGATGTGTTGATACATTCAGTAGCACAGCAGGTACATCTTGCTGAGGATGTTTACCAAACATTCAACATTTTAACCTGCTACATAAATTACCTCCTTTTTTCTTTCCGCAGAAAAGAAACTTTGGATGATCTGGCTCACAAAGTGATTCCGAGTAGGATAAGACACTCCTGCCATTTATGATAAGATTAGCTTTCAGGTACAATGCCTTGATATCATGTCCTGTACAAAAAAGAAGAAAAACTCAGTGAGTGAATTGTAAGGAAACTGAGCCCTGGTGACTGTGCTTGTTACTTGTTTTCTTTAAAGAAAAAGGTTTATGTTTACTCTGATGTTTTAGGCCCCACCTGACAATTCCTAAATCCATAGACACCTGTGATGCAGATGTGGTGTATTTAGGAATTGTGATAGATAACAAGAGACAGACGACTGGAATCACTCTGGATCCTGCTGTGTGGGGCTGTGGAAAGACGTATGGATCTTAATGATAGCTCCAAACTTATCTCACTTATGACCCCTTTACAAGCATCTGCATGCAGGCCCCCAGGGGTGAAAGGCTAATGCAAATAACTAGTTCTTGTCCCAACCTATTTGCATCTAGAAAAATGTTTCTGAGTGCTAAGAATGAGTAGGAATCAGAACTTGTAGTAGAGATTATATCTTTTATTAGACCAGCAAGATTTTATGGCTACAACCTGAGTAGCGCACAAATTCATATCCAAGACCAGGCCACAGGCAGCAGTTGGAGGCTAATCTCTACTCTTTGTATCTTAAAGACTTGAGAATCTGCATTACAAGACTTATGGAATTGATGGTTCAGGTTTATTTTCAAAGTTAAGTCAACTCAAGTTGTTACTGACTTTTAACCCTAACTTGAGTCCTGTCCACATACAGAACCTCTTAACTTGCATGTACAATAGCGGTGATACTGAGTTGCCAGACCAGGGAGAGTGCAGGGGATTAAGCTCAGGTTAAACTAATTGAGCACCTGATGTTGTGGTCTCCATAACAGCTGCTACCACTCAAATGCTTCTGGTTCTCTAAAGAAATGTAGAACTCTTGGTTCAGAGATGATACCTGTTATTAGACCAAAAAAAGGCATCATCTCTGAACCAAGAATTCTAGAGTTTTGCATTTCTTTTTATCTCAGACCAATATGGGTACCAAATACATCTCTGGTTCTCTAATGCCTTCCTTCTATTCTGTCTCCTGTGCAAAGGAAAGGCAGAGACATTTTTCCACAATTCACTGGGAAAGTATTCATAGGGTGGCTCACTTTTCAAAAAGCCTATGAGATATGTCCCAAGACATCTTAGTGGCCCACAGGGATGAGTGCAGTGCCAACACAGACATTGTTGCTCAGGTGCAATGTCCTGTAGCCAGATTTGCCAGATCTATGGGAACTTTAGAAGGGTCACTTGAGTTAACTTAGCAGAGAAAATACCTATAAATACCCAATAAATAATAATAAATACATCTGTCTACCTATAAATACCCAAAGTTTATAGGTAGACAGATTATGGTGAGTACAGTGTTGTGTCAGTTGCTTCATAGTAATTGCCTGTGTGTGTGCTCTTATGCTGTAGTAGCTGGAAGCCAAATCATGGTAATTTAGCCCTCTTTCACCGAAAGGGGAAAAACATTTCTGTCTTTTACCTCACTGTAATTTGTCTATGCTCTAAGATAAACCTGCCCTCAAAACTTTACAGGTAGAGAAAGGGGGCAGGGAACAAAGGCATAGAGAGGCAAAGTGACTTGTCCAGGGTCGGATGCAAAGATGGACTAGGATCCAGGTCTCTTAAAGCCTAGTCAGTGCTCTGATCACTGGGCAAGACTTTCTCTCAAGGACAAAACCCTCTTCTGTTTTACCACAGGTACAACTCTTTCCCTGCCTTACTGTTGATCATAGTACTTTGTAACAGCAGCATGCCTGTGATAAAGTATCTAATTCATAATCTTCAGAAACAGCATTGTACTTACTTAGGAGCATCGCAGCTCTGATGTTTAAAGTATGGGTTGATATGTCTGAACAACGGTCGATGCTTAAAGCAAAATCTTGCAAGGGATCTGTCAAAAGGTAGGAGGCAATAATAAGTTAGTTTTATTTCTGATACAGAGAAGTTGACCTCATAAAAACTAACGATAGAAGAGTTACAGCTCTTACAAAGCCACGGAGTCCATAGAAGTAGGGATGGAAGGAACCTCCAGAGATCATCTAGTCCAACCCCCTGACTGACGCAGGACCATCCTTATCTAAACTATTTGATACAAATCCACAATCTTATGTCTCAGTACAACTGCTATGAACTTTGACTCAGCACAAGACATAACACCTTGAGCGTCCACATGTAAAGCAGGGCACCCTTCTTTGGTCTTCAGAGCATACGCCCTGAGCCCTACAACTTGTAGAAAATGGTTCAGGCTGCTCTAGGCCCTGTGCTAGTTTCACCATCATCAAGCTGATCCCAAGCACATCAATATGGCCCTGCAGGTGGGAGGGGAGACTCAAAGTGGCAGGTTGAAGGGGAAATGTCCCAAAGTGGATGGCAAGTGGGACTCACTTAAGACAAGGATTGTAAGAGGACTGCACTTAGCAGGGTGTATAAATTGTCTGTGGTAGTGGCTTCTTCTATAGTGCTTTGCAGCTTATTTTTAGACCCCTTAGACTCCTGCCAGACTGCAGGTAAAGGTATGATAGGATCTGATGCACAATCCCCAGAGTTGTGCTTCCTGCCATGCCGCATATGCATGACAGGTGGTGTGACTATGGGACCAAGTATCAGATTCCATCATGACATATTGCTGGTGCAGGGGGAGCCTGGGATCATGTTTTGGGCACTGGCAAGTAGCTGATGGTGCAGTAGCTCTATGCCACGAGAGCCCACTTGGCCACATGTTCAATTAATGGCATGGTAGTAACCAGCCACAAAGGGCATTTATACACATGCTCTGGGAGTTGGGAGGGGAGGGGAGCATTTTAATTAGAGTGGCTCTCAGATCCACTCTAATTAAAGTGCCCGAAGTATCATGTATATCAGTGTCCCAGCACTGGAAAATGGCAGTGGGGGCACTTTTCAGCATGGGAATGCTGGCACACATAACTCTGGCATCTGCTGGAGCACGGTAATTACTATGTTCCAGCAGACTCACTGTAATTACAGTGTGTTGGAGCAGTCTCTCTGCACTTGTATAGGCACCCAGAGTTATTACACATCTTTTGTGGAATAACTTTGTGGCTTATTCTTTGTCTTATGACTCAATTACTTGATTTAATGTGTGGCTGGATTATAGTTTAAGATGTGATTGACTGGTTCTGGTTCCTCCCCATTTTTCTTTGCTAGCCCATAGGATTTTTCCAGTCCTGAATTCATTTGACTTCAGCTCATGAAAACTTGTACCCTCTCTGTATTTACTCCATTAGTTTATAAGGTGCAAATCTATTCTGCCTTCTGCCTGACTTCAATCCATTTCTGATGAAGGGTGTTTGCAATAGTGGCAGTTCAGACAGTGCTGAAGCTGGTTTAACTGCAAGGATAGTGAACAACAAACTCTGTTCAGCACACTTTAGAAACCATGGCCAGTTTGAGTTGTAGATGCTTGGTGGATTAAATTGGTGCTTAAATGTGTACCTAGAAGTGTAAGGACCATATGCTGTTCCCCGTGAGGTGTCAAGGCAGTACTAAGGTGTCTAATTGTTTAAGTTCGATCCTATTCTATCTCTGGGAAGCCAATAGCAAACTTGCTGCTGCCACCTTCTTCCTTACTGAAGGCTAAGGAGATGCATTCTAGGTTTTCAGGGACTCAAGCATGTTGGAATAGGGTCACACTTCGACATTGACCGCACAGACAAACAAACAAACAAAAAAAGGCACTGCCTGTGCCTTTTAAGCATTTCAAAGAAGTGTGGGTACAGACAATGGATAGCAGCAAAGTGCTGCACATCTGCCCAAACTGTATCAAAAATGACTCTGGATGAAAAAGGAACTGCTGTGGTACACAGTACATTTGTCACCTCTATGAGACACCTAGGTACCACTTAGACATGAGGTGGAATCAGATCTGCCATTAGGTTTTATTTATTTCTTTATTTTTCTGAAAATCATAGTCCTGGCTTTGCACTTAACTTCATTGAATGGAAAAGGCTATAAGGCTTGTTTCAGTTCTTTGCCACTGGGATGCTGGAGTAAAGCTGGTCTTTCCTGAGACTGAGTTAGAAGGTAGTGATCCATTCCCTTCTAGTTTGAAGGCTGATTTTACAACAGTCCTTCTACATGAGGAGCGAGATTAAATTTCATGCGAGATTGGAGAATCAGAAGCATGGAAACAACATGAGAGAAAAGTAGGGTTGGAAATATAGAGGAAGCCTGCTGGAAATGAAGACCAGTGACTCAAAGGCACAAAAAGGAAAGACAAATATAGAGTAAGAAAAAGAGGAAGGACAAGTATTCAGAAAGAAACAAGCACCCTGGAACTGGGTTTTAGAAGGAGCCCCTGAAACCTTATTTCTGATCTCATGTATAAATTAAGTGGCAAAATGAGCAAAGACATTTCCAAAGTTTCATGCACAGGGCACTATGCAGTAATAAAGGGACTCCATTTGGATTGTGGCAACAGGAACTGTATTAAGTGTAGTGCACCCAGTGCTATATGCAACCATGTGGTGCATTGTGCTTAGTTTATCAATCACTGCATTAAGCATGTAGATCTTCCTGGAAACTTACTGGTGTCACCATCAGATCATCCTTCCTACAAGACAGTTAAAGCAGGGTCAGGCAGCCTGATAATGGTTAATTTTCTTTATTTTTGTTCCTTTTGTTATTTGCCGTGCTTTGCAAAGTTGTTGCAATGGGGTGAAAGAGCACTTTCCTGCTCCTGTGGAAACCATAGGGGTTCAGACTTCTCCTTTCTGTGGGACAGTTTGCATCTCCACTGGTCCATCGCTGATCACCTCCCGGATTGGTTTCCTCCCTGTTTCTGCAAAATAGTCTCTCACTTCTCTGTTTAGTTCATTGCGTAATGCTGAAGTGAGGAAACAACTGCTCAGGTTCTGAGCTAATTGACAGCCAGGAACTTGGATGTATTAACTAACGTGGCTCTAGCAGAAGCAGCCTCTGTCTTCTGCAGTGTGTTAATAAGGTTCAAGTGAAAGGTCCTTAGTGAGCAAGGGCAGAATACAGTTTCACCCAGTGGAAGACCACTGTGCAGCTTGTGACCAGCTTTAAGTTACCTGACAATAGTGTAGAAGCAAGTCTATAACCTCTTTGGGGTTAAAACTCCATAATAGAAATAGGGTAAAGATCTTGTTCCTGTACTGGGGGCTTACATGCCTACAGGGGGTAATGGAATCACTCCTGCTTTTTAGTTAGGTAACTCAGTTGTTTGCACAACTAGGAGAACTGGTATGTTGCCCAAAAAGGCACAGCTTGCAGCTCAGTTGGGAAATGCTGTTACAAAACGGCATGGCAACAAATAACAATGTGGTTTTGCTGTTTGAGGTGGACCATTCCCTGCTTCAGTCATGTAGCTGAGTCCTTTCAAACCAAGAAGGTGTCCATCTGAAACTGTTTTTAGTGAAAAACTGTGTTTTTAATAACATTAAATTATTCTGGGAAAAATTTCTGCTTTTCATGGAATACATTAACTTTTTGTCGGAAAGCTAAATGGAAGTGAGTTATAATTTAGGTGCATCATAACCAGGATCCTGGTTTAAAAATCGCAGATTCTCTGATTAATCCCCCCCAAATCCACGATTAAAATGAAACACCACTATATATAGAGGTAGCAATTGAACACAATATTTTATTGCTATAATTACAATTTTAAAGCAGTTTGGAAGTTTGCCAGTACCGCAATCACTACAATAAAACAAAGTCTAAGTACCTGTAAGTTTGGAATTTGATTTTGGGTTTTTTATCATGGACAATCAGAGCTCCCCCTGTCCCCTGAGCTCACCAGGATGCAGGTTGAGGTCCCTCACTTCCAAGCCACAGCCCCCCCACCCCTGCTAGTGCCCTTTACCCTCCACCCACAGCCTTACCTGCAGGAGCTACTCTTCAGGCTCCCTGGCGGCCACGTGCGTGTATGAGTCGACACATACATGTGGTGCCCCCTGCCTGACCACCCTCCTCCCACTCCCCCAGCCCCTTTCAGGCTAGAACTCTGCCAGCCTGCAGAAAGCTCTTCGCAAAAGATTAAAATCCATGTGTTTCTCCATTAAAATGGAAAAGCCATGTTTTTCTTGGTTAAAAGGGGAAATCTGTGGGGTTTTTTCTGTTTTCCCATGGGAAATGGAAAACCCGGATCCCTGATCATAACCTTTATTCTTCTCTAAGGGCTGGGCATCCCAACCAAACTACATTCTCCATGATCCACCAAATTATGTAAGGCAGAAGAAAAACCACAGCAGAATTTCTGAGGAAACGTTTAGGAGTTTTTTGACACTTGAATTGACCAATGAAAATGTTTTCATAGGGGAACTACTCGTTTTCTACTACTAACCCAGTCTTCCTGGCACATCAGTCTCTGACTTCACAATCCAAGGTGATAATTTCTGTATTACAGATGAAACTTCTGGCTAGCAATGCTTTTGGGGAAGGTGCAGGATGGATAGCTTTTTTGCTAGAACTGTGGTGCCAGTGAGTCTGGATTCCAAAAGTAGCATGCCGAATGAGTGCTGCTAAAGGAAACCAGAGAACATAAAGTTGGCTTTTTTACTGTTTGATAAGTAAGGATGTCTGCAAGCTTTCCGATGCTCTGTGAAAGAAGATACCCTCCTGCTTTCTCTGTACCAGCGCTTTGAATGTCAAGGACTTTCCTGACCACTTCAGAGGCGCTGTAAGGGAGCTGCCATTTTTTTGTGTTTGTTTCAGAGGCACAGTATTCCAAGAATGAGTCATTAAGTGTCTCTCACGAAGACTTGTTCTTTCTTGTTTGCCTCAATCTGACGTGACTTGGTTAGACTGGGAGAAAAAAAAATGTTATGTCTTTCACATGCACAGAGCAAAAACATTTACCTTTCTGACTATAAAATACATGATGATGCCCTTCAGCCTTTCACTTCCCTGCAACATTTCATTGTGAACAGTACAGCTTGTTCCTCAGGTTTTCCTCCACCCACCCCCATCAATCTGTTATCTCTTCCATAATTAAAGCTAGCAACTCTTCTGCTGATTTCACATAGTTTTGCTCTCCCAGTTCAGCTTTGCTGTATTACCACTGCTTGAAATGCTGATAGAAATTTTCCACAAATATTCAGCTCTGCTATAAAAGTGCTCTTGGAAAGACTGGCATTTTTCTGTTGACATATTTGTTTGTGAAGGGTCTGAATCTCAACATTTGGAACTAGACCGGGGCTTCCTCAGAGCTTGGGGGTGCCCAGGATTAGGTTCAAGTCCAGGCAGTTGCTACTTCTGATGACATTATTTCAGGGGACTGCTTTCTGGGGGAAATGTTGAGTTAGATCAGTGGCACTCAACCTTTTTAGCTTCAAGACACCCCTCATTTGACTCAGGGGCCCCCTCTATAACTTTTGTGAATTGAGTGGCACTCCATTCAAAAACTAACTCATTTCTTACAGCACTTGCCTTCTTGCAGATGGACCAGGCAGTGGGGGTAGAAGAACAGCCAGGGCCTTCTCTTATCTGCTATCTCCTCACACCTTAGGCAGCTTTCAGTAGATATCATGGCACGCCAGGGTGCCCTGGCACCCTGGTTGAGAATCACTGAGCTAGATCCTGTGTTAGTGTAAATGATCAACAACAGCTTAAGAGCTCTCCTCTTGTTTGAATGTAATGGATAAAACTTAGACAGACAAGGTTCTTTTGGTAAGTCTGATATCTTTTATTAGACCAACTCAAATAGTTGGAAAAATTCTGCTTTGCAAGCCTTTGGGTACAAATACCCTTTGTCAAGCTGAGGAAGCATCTGCAGTTGGTTTGTGCTCTTCCTGGATGGAATGAATAGTAAAGAAGTTATAGGTTGGTATGCATGCATGGGTAAGACTTAGGTTTCAGCTATATTCATCTCTGAACCTACAGTTTTCACCAAAGCCAGACTCTAGGGTCAAACACTGCTCTATGTGAAGCAGAATTTGGAAACATTTTTTACCCTCTCTGTTACCGATACACTGGCAGTTGCTTTGACAAGCTGTTTGGAGTGGCACTTTCTGATTTTACTGCTTCCTAAATACTGGAAGAGATTTTTTTCCACAATATTAGTTTTATACATAGGTCACCTGACACACAGCATGCAGTGGTGCCTAGTGCAGGCTTTCTGCCTTGCTTAACATTCCTGGTAGATACAAAGCTAACTCTGTTGCACCCTAGGGCTAGGGACAGATGTTCAAAAGCCTGAGCCTGAATTGATTCAATCTTTGCAGGTTAGTGTAGCCTGCCTAGGCTGAACTGGTTTGCACAAACATTCCATCTGGACTGAGGAAATGCAGGCATGTGGCTGCAGTGGCTCAGGCTAGGAGCCAGGGTGTGCTAGAGCAGCCTTCCCTTCCCTTCTACAGTGCTGAGTTGAGAAGGGGGTGTGTGGCTAGGCCCCAGCAGGACCTCTGATTAGGGAGGGGTCTCCCCACACTGCCCCGTTGCTCCTGACCAGGGAGGGAGCCAGCAGGGAATTGATAACAGAACATTTAACACCTCATCAAGAAAACAAATGCCTCTTTCATTAGTTCAAGCTCTTTTTAAACAACTTTTTCCAAGGAAGAAACAGAGAGACATTACCAGCTGACCTGTTGATTAGCTCCAAAAAGCCATAAGCGGACACTGTCCTGCTTGCCTTTGTCCTGTCTGCCTTACACAGACACCTGTCAGGATTAGCTACAATACCACATGCTGGCTACAGTCCCTCCACAGTCCATGATGTGAGAAATGGGAGGATGGAATGTCTGCCTGAGCAGGGAGTGGTGGTTGGGGGTGGGACAGGGGAAAGCCACGCAGAGAGGCGGGGCCAGCTCTGCTCTGGAGCAGCCAGCCCAATCCATGGCTGCAAAGCATCTGGGATGCTGGGGGACTCTGGTTTAAGTTAAACCAGGAAGGGGGCTGGGACAGACATTGCATAAACCAGTTTGACCCAAATCAGCTAAGTCTGATACTACATTTAACCAGGTTTATTGCAAACCAGTTTCAGCCAAACTGGTTTATGTGCACTGAACATCTGTTCTTTTACAGGTTTAAACCAGTTTCTGATCACTTAAACTGGTTTATGTGTAATTTCTGTCCCTAGCCTAGAAGGGTGAGTAGGTCCTCAAAAGAATTCTGTTGGTTACTGGAAATTCAGGTCATTTTGTCTACTTTCTGTATTTTATGAATGGATTTATTTTTCTTGTCTTGTGCTTTGTAACAAACTTGACTTACGTGTGACTAGCAAAGCATCGCAGAAACTGGATCACTCTGCTGAAAAAAGAGCTGTTCTAATAATTGATTTCTTCTAGAATTGTGCCTGTCTTTTTTTTTTAATCTTCCTTACTCCTTCTGTCTTGTTAGCTTTCCACTCCTGGGTTCAGTCTTACCTAGAAGTAATCTGATGCTGCTCCCAAATACCTCTGCTTCTGCTTCCAGATCATTATAAAAAAATGACTGCAGCAGAGGAAAGGCAGTACGCACATGAGCACTGTCTGGCAGAAATCACAACTGCAAAAGTCTCCCAGGATTAAGCAAGCTCTCCAAATATGATGCTGACAACTTTGTGGCCTTTCAAAATCATACTTTTGGGACCAGAAAAACAAAGGAATTGTATTGAATGATGTGTGGTTTATTAGGGTCACACGAGGTAATCTAGTGCTACAGGAAATCAGCATGAGAAAGCAAGCCATTCAATAATTACATGACACCCATCACCTTCAAAGCTTTTAATAAAATTAACTAATTAATGAGGAACTGTTGTGGGGACTGTAATTAATGCAGGTGTTGAATTTTGCTCCTTTAATATCTATTTGAATAGATTAACCAGCTCTTGGCTAGCTTTGAAATGCAGTGACCCCATCTGATATAGTGGGTTTCTATCAAAAGTCTCAGATTATGCACATGGATTTCAGTGAGTACCCTCTAATGACCCTCCCTCTTGGAGTTTGTCTTCACTACAAAACCTTACCATATACAGCTTCATTTGTGAGGAATTAAGCTATCTGACACAATGCTGACTGCGACTCTGATTTTAGTGTAGACCAAAAGAAAATTAGAGTAACTCCATGCCAGGTAATGGTGATTAAATTCTGTATAACTATGTAACTGAAAATGTTTAATGAAGACTTAATCATGATAGCTTGCTGAAAAAACACACGTCCTGGACAATGTTAACCTCAAGAGTTCTGGTCAGCACTGAGTTTCCTCACTTGAATCTGCAAGTGTGGACAGGGATTTCACTTAGCTCAGCACTTTAAAAGGTAGGACAGAATTGCTGTTAGTTTTATTTCCAAAACTCTGTGCTGTTTTCATTTACTGAGGAATCCCAATCATAATGGGATGGTAGGAGTGCCACGGCTAATGAATCTTCAAACTCCCAGGAGGCTGCCCAGGACTGGTGTGCCTTGTTGCAAATGGCATAGATGTTTTGGTTTAATATCCAGATCCAGCTCCTGGAGACAAGTGATGATTTGAGAATTTTATTTTCAAGAAGTGAACATTAATAGCCCTTAAAATATTGGTTCTCAAACTTTTTAGATTCAAGGCACTCCTCCATAACTTTTTGGAATTTAGTGGCACACTGTTTAAAGACTAATTTATTAATAATAATGTAATAATAAATAATAATATCTTCTTGCACTCCCTTTACCCTTAAAAGGAACTCACTGAGAGCATGATAGGGACCATGCATGGCTCTTGGTTCTGCCAGGGGCTACTAGGTATGGCAGATTGGGCTGAGTCATTAGACGCTTAAAAGAGGCAGCTTTTCCTGAAGGGAATGGAAGGGGGTGACATTGATTGCTGGTGCCAGACAAAGGCATACCACACAGTTTCCTCTGTCTGCCCCCTTCCTGTCCTCAGTCTGTACTTGAGGGAGTGGGCATAGGCTGCCCTACCACTAAGGCTGCTCCTCCAGGGACTTGAATGCAGGTGACAAGAGCCACCATTCCTCCCTGCAACCTCTCCCACCAGTTCCAAAGCATAGAAACAGCAGTGGAAAGAGCTTGGCCTCAGATGCACTCACTGGCCCACAGCAAAGCACACTGCTCACAGTGTAGGAGGCAATCAGCACAGGGGATGACCGTGGTAGGGGCTGTGCTTTTCAGCTTGGCTTGTTCCCCTGCTCCTGGAGCTGGTTGGAGGGGCCACAGGGAATGGCACCGGGAGATTTGGGTAGACACAGGACACCTGATGTGTGGGGAAGCCAGTGTTTACCTCCTCTCACAGGGGTGAGCTCTGTGACAGCTTTCAAAAGACCTTACAGCTCCTTGGATGCCATATCACCCAAGTTGAGAATCACTGCTTTAAAATATGCATGCCACCTATAGATCAAGGGCCCAGAAAAGCAATGAAAATAACCTAAAATGTAATTTTTGCAGAAGAGATAATTAAATTTAAACTCATTTCTCACTATCTCTCAGACTACTAATGAATATTAAATACTAAATATTTTTGGTGTTGGTAGTCCTGTAAATAGCACGTATGTATGCCGGAAGTAGATAAAAGCTATAGGCAGTCTAGGCCCATGCCAGTGGACCCCAGGTCTTGGAGTCATGTGACAACAAAATCTCATTAAATTATTTAAAAAGAAGGCATTTCCAGCTCTCAATATTACAAATTAAACACTGAAATTACGAGCTGCTTGTAACCTGTGCAATAGCATCAGAATTGGCCAATGTTTGCTTACAGTAACTGAGAGGTATGAGCTTCTGCATGTACTTTAATGGGGTTACCTGGTCATCCACACTAGCTGCAGTGCCTGGGCCTTCATTACTCATTTAGTCCTAGAACAGAACCAGGGGTTGCTATAAAGTGTCTTGGTATTAGATATGGTCTGTGTTCTGCCTGGCAAGTTTTACTGCTTGTTACTCACAACAGTAGTTGCCTGCATATAAGGAAACTAAATGGCCCCATTTTGCCAGGGCCAGTTGACATCAGTCATAAGAGTGCAGCAGTTTGTTATAATTGGAATGGTGTTTCCCTCTGTTAAGGAAATGGCTAAGAGTGGTCCTCCCATCTACTGAAAAGATGGCCAGCATCTGGGATTCATTTTGTGATAGTTCTTCAAATGACTAGCTTTGGGATTCATTATATATCTAATCAGAAACTTTCTTGAACCTGAGAGTAATGCCCCGGGCACCTTGCTATGTAAAACATTCGAAACCTCAGTCTTTCAGCTGTCTGGATGGCCACTATGTTGTTGCTGCTTTATGTGGATGTAACTCCACTGGCTCACACAGAGCTGAATGACATAGTCTGTCTTCCAGGTGTCCTCTGACCAAAGAAAGTTGTCCTTTTTTGTGACTAACCCAGATGTTCCTGGGAAGTGAGGTTATGTCAACCAGAGAACCCCATCTTCTCCATAAAAAGCCCTCCTTTGCGGCTCTTTCGTTAACTGCATCAGGTCATTAATACATGGGAAACTTTTATATGAAAATAAGGTTTATTTTATTTTATTTTTAGTGAGATTGTGCAACTGGGAATAATGAGACCAACCATTTTTTCTTGGATGGTCAATAGATAGTCAACCTTCTTGGCAGACATGTCACAAATTACCCCCCACTGTCCCTAAGTGCCACTCCCATCCCCTTCCCCTGCCTGACTGGCTGCTCTGCTTTCTGTTCTCTGCCCTGTGCTCCCTGCCTGATTTGCTGCTCTCCTTTTTTTGCTCCCTGTCCTACTTGCTGCTGTGTTGACTGTCCCCTCCCTGATCTTCCCTGTGTCGCACACAAAGGCTGCCCATGTCACTTGGGTCATGTGCCACAAGTTAGTCACTCCTGCTATAGATCAGGGTTTGGAAACCTTTATATTATTGTATGAAAATTACCTTTTTTGTTATGAAGAAAATGTATGACTACAAGATTTAAAAGAAGTAGGAAAAAAGCAAGGAAGGGAATCTTAATGACTGAGATTAATTCTTTCAACATCATTCCCACTAATAAATAAACACAAAAAAGATTAAGGTTTAAAAATCCAGAAACTAAGTCAAATGTTTTTGGGTAAAGTCCATCACCGTACCATTTGAACTCTGACAGTTACTACTACTTGATATAGTTTCTGAAAAGAGACAAAGAATAAAATCATAGGTACATGAAGAATGATGCAGGAAACAAAGAAAGTATTAGTCTTCTGGCATGGGGTAGAAAGTGACATTGAATTTCTATTTAAATCTCAAACAGTGGGACAAGCACCCTCCAGGAAAGATTTTTTTGTGCCAAATATGATAATTACACAAGCAACCCTCTGATACAAGAGGTATGTTCTATGGCTCACAGACAGCTCGCTTCCTATGGGACTCTCCGGTGTGGATTGAGCAAGAAAATAGAAAGTTTAAATTGAGGTTAACAGGCAGAGTAAATTATGATAATGATCATCGTATGGGGAACTTGCTTGATATTGCTGCCATGAGCCAGTAAGGGATTAGGCAGCAGTATTCTAATCTAAACATATCTTTAGTTTTCCAGAACCTGAACTCAGAAATATCTATATCAAAACTTAACCTTTTTGCACTTGTGGAACAGGAATAAATTAGGCCAGAGAGGCTTCCAAATGAAGACTCCAGCATCTTTTGGATAGAGCAATTAAAAACGTTTTCAAGGGAAACTCTCTAGTTCTTTGAGTGTTTGCCCATTAGCAATCTATACAACAAAAGATCAGTGGGGAGCTGGTATCATGTGGCTTTGAATAATTTAGATCCAAAAGCAATTGCAGGAGACTGCTTGAGGAAAATAAATAAATAAATATGAAGCATCTGGCTCAATCTAGCTGCCAAAAAACAATGAGTAATGGAGAAAGATCCGTCTTCTACCAAGTGCGTCAGTTAACAGTTACTCTGAAGATCTATGAGACAAGATTCTTTCTTCCCCCAAACTTCCCTTCAGCAGATTATCCCCCTGCTTCCCTTAATTAAAAAGATACACAGGCATACACACAGAGCAAACTGGCAAACTGATTTTAATGTGGAAAGGTGCAGAACGCAGGAAGTCGAGTTAAATAAAGTAAACGTTGTTGCAGTGGAGATCTATCGGTACTGGCTGCAGATTGATACTAACAAGTCACTGAAGGTGGTTTCTATGGCTCAGAAATAGATATTGTATAACTGACTCCCAAGAAGCCTGTCCATACCTCCAGCAAAGACATTTTAGAGATGGCATGAGTACCTGAAGTGGGGTCCACTAAGATTATCTATTCAGAACTGCATAGTTAGTTTAACAACACAAACAAAAATAGAATATGTCAAGTGATGCCCTGAAGGTGATCTATCCAGTCCACCAACCCCTATGGTTGACTTGTTAGCATTGAAAACTACCCAGTAATGCAGATTTAACAGGAAGGTGTCTATGTTAACACTCTGAGGCTCCATAGACCAGATTCTGATTTCAGTTATACTTAAATAGCTTTATTGACTTTTCATTGTTTTAACTGAGATCAAAATCCACTCCAACAAGTTTGGGAAAATGCAGTATAGTCTAAGAGTTCATCCAACTTTAGTTTTAATCTAATGAAAGGTCATAACAGAGTATATAATATCACAGCCATTCCTACACTGTTAGATTATGGATGTTCTCATAGAAATCAATTGGCCTCTAAGTTTAACATGGTGATATATAAAGGATCACTATAGACTTACACCAAAGCTTGATTTGACACATTTAAAAATTGATAGCTGAATGACTGCCAAAGAAGTCTGAAAATTTTGTTATTTTGCTTACTGAACTTGAAAGAACATTTATGTTTATTTTTCCTCCCTGCTGAAGTTTGTAGTTCTTGGATATTGGGCCAAATATGATTCAAACAAAAAATTCAGAAAAAGCTAAATATGAACTGGAAAATAAGGTTGACGGTTATAGGTTGCACAGATGGGACAGAGCGGGGGAAAAAGGCGGGGGGTGTTGCTCTCTATCTTAAGGAGCAATATAAATCTTTTATAATCAGAGGAGGGCCAGACTGAGGTACTGTGGGTTAGGATACAAAGGGGTTCGGGAGAAAAGGACTTGGTAGTCGGGGTTTACTATAGACCACCACACCAGGAGGATAAATTAGACCTGGAATTCTCCAGGCAGCTCTCAGGGGCCATGTGGTCGAGAGAGATGGTTGTCATGGGTGACCTAAACTACCCTGACATCTGTTGGGAGGAGCAGTCAGCTAGATGGAACCATTCATGTAGGTTCTTAACCTGTGTACAGGACCTTCACCTAATGCAGGAGGTATACAATCCCACTATGAGGAATGCCTTGTTGGACTTGGTGTTGGGGATGACCTGGTGGCAGATCTGCAGGTACAAGGTAACCTAGGGGATAGTGACCATTAATTGATTGAATTCACTATCCAGCGAAGTGTGGTAAAAATTACCAGCAGGGCAGAAGCTAGACTTCAGAAAGGCTGATTTCAGGATGCTTAGGAGATTAGTTAGTGGGGCATTAAAGCCCAAGTGCATTGACAAAATGGGGGTCCAGGAAGGGCGATCATTCCTCAAGGAAGCAATCCTCTGGGCACAGAAGGGGACAATCCCACTGCATAGAAAAGGGCAAAGGGGCCAAGAAGTCCTTTTGGTTAAACAGGGAAATCCAGGAAAGTCTAAGGGCAAAAACAGGGGCAGACAGGCTGTGGAAGTAGGGGGTAGCTCTCAAGGAGGAGTATACCTCCTTGGCTCACACTTGCAGAGAATCAGGTAGGGAGGCCAAAGCATCATTAAAACTTAAGCTGGCAAAAAAAATTAAGGACAACAAAAAGTCTTTCTTCAGGTATATAGGGCGCAAAAAGAGGATGCAGGGCAGCATAGGACCCCTGCAGGATAGACTAGGGCAGTTGGTGACAGATAGGAGGGACAAAGCAGAGCTCTTCAATTAGTTTTTGCCTCTGTATTCTTGAGCATGGATCTAGACAAATCTCCCAAATGCATTACAGGTAGAAGCAGAAGAAACACCAGCTCATCTACTGTCAGTGCTGACCTGATAAAGAGACACTAGCAGGGGCTGGATGTGTTTAAGTCAGCGGTACTGGATGACCTTCATCCGAGGGTGCTGAAAGAATTAGCCAGTGTCATAGCAGAGCCACTGGCTCGGCTGTTTGAGCACTTGTGGTGCTCAGGTGAGGTCCCAGGAAAAGGGATGATATGGTCCCTATTTTCAAGAAGAGGAGGAAGGAGGATCTGTGTAACTATAGACTGGTTAGTCTCACCTCTATCCTTGGGAAAACCGTTGAAAAAATTATCAAGGAACACATTTGTAGGAGTCCAGCGGGTTATATAATGCTGAAGGGCAACCAGCATGGGTTCATTGCAGTAGATCCTGCCTGACTAACCTTGTTTCTTTCTATGACCAGGTTACTAAATGCTTAGATGCAGGAGTCAAGGTAGATGTCATCGACTTGGACTTTGAGAAGGCCTTTGACACGCTATCCCACCCTATTCTCATAAACAAATTGAATGGCTGTGCCATAGACAATTACATAGTCATGTGGGTGGCAAGTTGTCTTAAGGGTCATACCCAGAAAGTGGTTGTGGACGTGTCGGTATTGACCTGGAAAGATGTGGGCAGTGGGATCCTCCTAGGCTTGGTCCTTGGGCTGTTACTGTTTATTATCTTCATCAGCAACCTGGATGAGGATTTGGAAAGCACTCTATCCAAATTTGCTGATGACTCAAAACTATGGGGCGAAGTAAAGATACTGATGGGAAGAAGCCAAATCCAGGTGGACCTGGACAGGTTAGAGAAGTGGGCAGGGAACAATAGGATGCAGTTCAACAAGGAAGAGTGTAAGGTGCTACACCTAGGGAGAGGGAATCACCAGCTTACCTATAGGCTGGGGGATGGCCTTCTTAGCAGCACAGCAGTGGAAAGTGATCTCAGAGTCATTGTCGATTCCAAGATAAATATGAGTTGTCAATGTGACGAAGTAATTAGCAGAGCTAAGAGCACTTTGTCATGCATTACTAGGTGCGTCATGAACAGGTCCAGGGAGGTGATGCTTCCCCTCTATGCAGTACTGCTCAGGCCCCAGCTGGAGTACTGCGTCCAGTTCTGGGTGCAGCAATTCAAGAGGGATGTGGATAACATTTAGAGGGTCCAGAGGTTGTGTGGTTAGAGGCCTGCAGGGAAGGCCCTATGAGGAAAGACTCAGGGACCTGGACCTTTTCAGTCTCTGCAAGACAAGGCTGAGGGGAGATCTTGTGTCAGTATACAAACTCACCAGGTGGGGACAGCAGGGAATAGATGTCCTGTTTACCCTGGCACCCTTTGGAATAACCAGGAACAACAGCCACACGCTGATGGAAAGCAGATGTAGGTTGGACATCAGAAAGAACTTCTTCACCCTAAGGGTTGCCAGAATCTGGAACGGGCTTCCAAGGCAGGTGGTGCTTTTCCCTACCTTG
Organism: Crocodylus siamensis; assembly: GCF_052110815.1. Taxonomy (NCBI): domain Eukaryota; kingdom Metazoa; phylum Chordata; order Crocodylia; family Crocodylidae; genus Crocodylus; species Crocodylus siamensis. The sequence continues at coordinate 139,094,160 of NC_143397.1, forward strand.
GGGGTCTTCAAGAAAAGACTGGACAAACACCTGGCTGGGGTCACATGACCCCAGAGCTTTTTCTTGCAGGGGGTTGGACTTGATTCATTGAGGGCCCTTCCAGTCCTAGCATCTATGAATCTATAAGCTTCTCAACCAAACACTTTTCCAATAGCCCTGCCCTAACCTTCTCTCCCTCTTCCCCCACCTTGGGCTAGATCACACTGTATGAAGTCTGGGTTTCTTTCAAGATGTCATTCCAGTACTTCCTACTGTAGGTCACTCCTCCATATGCACTCACTGTACATACTCTTCTACATACTCAAAGTAAGGTCTTCAGTAATTGATGCAGGTCTACCTGGATCAATTCCAGTACCATCCAAAGGGTGTTCAGATTACAAGTGAATTCCAGGAGACTTAATAACTTTTTTCCCATTCACTAGAAATTTTCATTTTCAGGTAGTAGGCAGCTATGAGGTACCAAATAACCTTTCATAGATTTCATAGACATTAGGGCTGGAAGGGACCTCGGGAGATCATCGAGTCCAGCCCCCTGCCCAAAGGGCAGGAAGTCAGCTGGGGTCATAGGATCCCAGCAAGATAAGCATCCAATTTACTCTTGAAGGTGTTCAATGTAGGTGCTTGAACCACCTCTGCTGGCAGACTGTTCCAGACCTTGGGGGCTCGGACAGTAAAGAAATTCTTCCTTATGTCCAGCCTGAAACGGTCTTGCAGGAGTTTGTGACCGTTCGACCTCGTCATCCCTTGGGGCGCTCTGGTGAACAAACGTTCCCCCCGATCCTGGTGGTCACCCTTAATAAACTTATAGGTGGCCATCAGATCACCCCTGAGCCTGCACTTTTCCAGGCTAAAGAGTCCCATGGCTCTCAGCCTGTCATCGTAAGATCTGTTTTCCTGACCTCTGATCATGCGCGTGGCTCTCCTCTGGACTCTCTCAAGCTTCTCCACATCCTTTTTGAATTGTGGAGTCCAAAACTGGATGCAGTACTCCAGCTGTGGCCTCACCAAAGCCGAATACAAGGGGAGAATGACGTCCTGGGATTTGCTCGAGAAGCATCTATGGATGCACGCCAGCGTTTTGGTCGCTTTACTAGCCGCAGCATCGCATTGGAGGCTCATGTTCATCTTGTGGTCAATGATGACCCCCAAGTCTCTTTCTTCTGTAGTGTTAACCAACGTAGCACTGCTGAGCCTATAAGGGTTCTGCAGGTTTTTCCTCCCAAGGTGGAGAACCTTGCATTTATCAGTGTTAAACACCATGAGGTTCTCGTCTGCCCATTTGCTGAGCTTGTCCAGGTCAGCCTGGATCACCCGCCTATCTTCTGGCGTGGATGCTTTGCCCCAAAGTTTGGTGTCATCGGTGAACTTGGCCAGTCCACTCCTGACTCCAATGTCCACATCGTTAATGAAGATGTTGAACAGTATGGGTCCCAGGACAGAGCCTTGAGGGACCCTACTGGTCACAGGGCACCATGATGAGTGACTGCCATCAATCACAACCTTCTGGGTCTGACCACGAAGCCAATTTCCCAGCCAGCGGATCGTGGTGGAGCCAAGGCCACAACTGGGCAGTTTGGCCAAGAGGTGATCATGGGATACCAGATCAAAAGCTTTTTTGAAGTCAAGATATGTGACATCAATCTCTTCTCCCTTGTCCAGGAAATAAGTCACCTGGTCATAGAAGGAAATGAGATTGGTCAAAAAAGACCTACCCGCAACAGACCCATGCTGGCTGTCCCTTAGAATGTTAGCCTGGGCCAGTCCATCAAGGATGGCCTCCTTAATAAACTTTTCTAGGATCTTCCCCAGGATAGAAGTCAGGCTAATGGGCCTGTAGTTAGCCAGATCCACTCTCCTCCCTTTCTTGAAGATCGGCACCACATTGGCCTTCTTCCAGTCTTCGGGCACTACACCAGAGCACCAGGAGTTTTCAAAGATCCGTGCCAGGGGCTGGGCTATGACGCTCGCCAGCTCCCTGAGTACTGGGGTGCAGATTGTCAGGGCCAGCTGACTTGAAGGTATCCAGCTTCTCAAGGTGTTCCTTCACGAGGTCAGCATTGATGGAGGGTAGGGGATCCCCCTCACCCAGATTTCCCTGTCCCATAGCAGGCAAGGGCATCCCGTGTGACTGATGAAAGACTGACGCAAAGTACCTATTTAATAGGTTGGCTTTTTCCTGGGCGTCAGTTGTCAGTTGCCCCATCTGGTTTAGCAGGGGTCCAACATTGCCCTTGCTTTTCCTCCGGCTCCCCACATGTCTGAAAAAGGACTTTTTGTTATCCTTGATGCCTGAAGCTAGTTGGAGTTCAGTTGCAGTCTTGGCTTTCCTGGTTTGGTCCCTGCAGGACCAGACCAGCGCGGAGTAATCCTCCTTGGAGGTGAATCCCGTCCTCCATCCTTTGTAGCTTTCCTTTTTAGCTGCAGGAGGTCCGCTAGGTCTCTGGAGAGCCAGGGGGGCTGCTGTGCCTTCTTGCTGCCTTTCCTCCGTGTTGGAATAGATTTAGCTTGTGCACTGAGGATCGCTTCCTTGAGAAGCAACCACTCTTCTTGAACTCCCATCTCCCTGTCTAGATTTAAGGGCTTTTTATTAATCAGTGGAGGATATACGTTTAAGTCAGTTACCTGAACCTAGCAATCTCCCCGTGTTGATGCCAGAACATGATAAGAATACACATACTGTCTTCTGGGCATGTACCTAATTATAAAACTCTTCAAGAGACAGGATTGTCAAAATACCTAGAAAATACTTTCTATTCCTCAGCTACATACAGCGGAACGTGTTTGCTGCAGTCTCTGAGGAAGGCACCACTGGAGCACTTCAACTTAAGAGTATTTTCGGGGCTAATTAACACAAACTGACACAATTAAACTAATATAAATGCTTTATCAGCAGCCAATGGGGCGGCATCAAAGAATTATGCTCCATCAGCTTTGATTGCATGCACTTTCAAAGTAGAAACAAGACACTTGAATAGCACTGAACTGCTATGAGCACTTAACTGTATAACCTTCCCACTTTCCTCTTCTCAGAGAATTGCCTTTTAAAATGTAACTGAAAAGATCAAAAGAGTTTTTGCACGCATCACTGTGAAATTAGAAGTGGCAGATATAATTTTTTTTTGTAGTGAATTCCTGCCATATCTGTAGATAAATTTGTAAGTTATGTTTTTTTTCTCAATTAGCAAAATACAGTTAAAAATACAGTAGTGTTTATTTGTCTGCCTTATGGAGATTAGGGCCAGGTCCAGACAAGTGCAGATGTGCGGTACACCTGTCTGTGCTGCTGCACACTGCATATGCAAACATGCCCCATGCTGCTATCTTGCAGTGTGTGTGTGTGTGTGTGTGTGTGTGTGTGTGTGTGTGTGTGTGTTTCTGGCCGGGGGGGGGGAGAGAGGAGGGGTGTCAAAAAAACCCATGGCAAAAAAAAAAGGTGGTGCAAGTGGTGGCAGTGCATGGCATCCAAAACTGGAGCCTGGCTGGCTGGAGCCACACTCTGGCTGTAGGCCAGGCTCCCTGCTGCAGGAGCACTATGGCTGCAGTTCCCCAAGCCCCCTAGGACCTCAGGCAAGGCTGCTGGCCCCAGCCTCGGCTACCCCACCCAGGGTAATGTGCCTTGAGCCAGAGGGTACCGCTGCTCCTTTTCCCCAGAGAAACAAATGTCCATGCTCGTGTGGGCACAGCCTAGAAGGGCTTGTTAGGTTATGTGTTTTATTGATCTAGCTACATCATTGGAAGACATCTTAGACAAACTTCTGGGGACAACATACTCTTCCTTGGCTTTGGGAGGGTACAACCTAACTGAAATACCAGGAAAAACAATTATTTTTGCTTAACTCTGTTACATAAATAGTCACTTTTTAAGGCATATGTTATCTGCCTTGGGCCCCATGGTGGATTATAATTTATTGGGGCCCTGGGCAAACAGACAATTGGAGGCCCCCCACTAGGTGAAGTCAGGTTCCTTCTGTGCCTGCAGCTAGGTCCTCCCATGCGGTACCACCCATGAGGGCTTCTGGCAACTCAGCCCTGGGAAGCAATCGCCACCTGCACAGAGTCCTGCTCTTGCACCCTAGCCTCTGGCCCTGGCCCACCTGGAGGGGGAGGCGCATGCTGCCTGCTCCAGATGCCTGTGCCCAGGATGCCTGCCTGGGCAATGCTGCCCCTGGCACCCCAGGGGCCCCTACTTGGCAGGCCCCCTGGGCCCAGGCCCTGCCGACCTGGGTGTTAATCCACTCCTGTTTGGGCCAAATTTACCCAAGTCCCCTGATGCCAAGAAAGCTCTTGGTGCTGGTACTCTCTCCATTTTCTGTAATGTGACCATTTACTTTATCAAATTGGGGAGTGAGTCAACTGACTCTTCCAGTTATTTGATGAAACTGGTGTATCACTTAGGCATTTAGTTAAAGGCCTTTCAATATTCTTGAGCTCCTAACCTACTTTTCCTAAATATTTTTATAAAAATGGGATTACTTTAGACTTGGGCATCTGAGCATGAGTAATTAGTGGACTGTGACTAAGCTGGTGGATGGCATTTAGTTCTTCTCGCACATTATATATAACCGTGGGAATTCTGGGAGTGATGTTTAGCCCCATGCTTCCGGAGACTCAAACCAGTCTCTGTAGTTAAGGAGCAGGATGCAACCTAGTGTGGGGGTAGATGAACCTATATTTGCCTACTGTGTGGTTCTTATGCCATCCTCTGAAGCAACTGTTTTTGGCAATTGTCAAAGACAGGTTGCTGGACAAGATGGACTTTTGGGGTCATGGTAGGAGCCTGCAAAGGGTTGGGGCAGTAGGAGAGTTAGGTGCCTTTGAAAGGTGATTCAGAGAACCTGGAGGCACCTAGATTTGGCATACAGGAAATGCTGAGCACTGGGGCATGTCCCAGAAACCACCCCTTTGGAGCTTAGGTGGCTGGTTCAAGGCATTTGAGGTGCTTTTGGTCATTAAGGGAGCAAAGCATCCTGGTGGTGCTCATGTCCACTTTAGGCATAATAGGCCACTAGTTAAATTGGGACAGTTGGTTTATAGGCTGTTATCTTCCTAAGGGGGATTCAAACCTGTATCTTCCACTTCTGGGAGCCATACCCTATTCATCAAGTTTTAGAATAGTTTGGATGGAGGCCAACTGTGATATATCTTCAGCCCCAGTAGTTGTATATCACAGTGAAAAAAATATAGGCTCTGAGCTTTTTTCGCTTTCTTTTGTGATTGCACTTGCATTTGACTCTCTCCTATATATTGCTCATGGATGCAATTGTTTTATACTAAATACAAGAAACTTGTCCTCTCTAAAGAGAGAAATGATGGGTTTGCCAGCTTTTAATTCAGTTCTCAAACCTTGAAGGGTTTATGCAGGTTTTTGGGTCTTGTGTAAAGTAGCAAGGTAAAATGTTGAATGTTAATTTTATATAGGGCTCCCCTAAGGACCTAGCTAGACATCTGTGGCTGTAGTACCTCTTTATTTTCTATGTATTTCATCTTTGCATTCCTAAGCATGTCACGTGTATAAAGAGTTCAGCCACCATGTTCTCTCAACTCTGTCAGAAGTGATCAAAAAAGTGTCTACATTTTTGTGAAAAATTTCAAGGAAAACCATATTGTCTTGTTATTTTTCACCAAGTGAAAAATCTTGATCCCTTCTATTGTTACAAATGTGCATTATCTACATCTACAGCTCTACTTCGATTAGTATATAAGGATCAAATGTACCCTGCTTATACAAATTTCATTTTACCCACAAGCAATTTCAGCAAAGTAGCTTGAGTATATTGTTCTCTTTTTTGATGTAACAGCCTTTGCACTGAAATAACTTCATTGCCTTCACTGGAATTAGTTCTCCTGTGTTCAGCTCTAGCTGATAATCACTAGTGTGGGAGAGCAAGCTGGGCTGCCTCCTGGAGACCTTACTTATGTACTTTCCTGTTTGCTGGTCTAGTTGAAGTCACACGAGATGAGAGAATCTGCTGCCTTTTTATGTGTGCTCCAGTTTTGCTATGACCTTGGTGGTAGCTTTTGCCAACAGACCAGGTGAGATGTCTACTTTAAACCTGTGATTCCCAAACTTTTTGGATCAATGCACCAGTGTCAACTCTTAAAATTTCACATGGACCAGTAGGGCTGTAGGTTGTAGCCATGTTGGTCTAAGGACATTGGCAGACATTGGCAGACAAGGTTCTTTGGGTAAATCCAATATCTTTTATTATAACCTGCCTAACATCTGACTCCCCAGGTAACCTCTCTACTTTTACCAGCTATATTCATTCCCATTCTCCCCCGTCTGGCTCTCACCCATTGACTACCTCAATTTACATTTTCACTGACTGGTTTTCTCACATACTGGCTTCTGGCTTCTTTACTATTTCATCCAGGAAGAGCACAGACCAACTGCAGATGTTTCCTCAGCCTGATGAAGGGTATTTGTACCTGGAAGCTTGTAAAGAAGGATTTTTCCAACTATTTGAGTTCGTCTAATAAAAGATATCGGATTTACCCAAAGAACCTTGTCTGACATGGACCAACATGCACCATTATCATTAATCTGCTAACTGAGAAGCAGGTGAACAGGTGTGATCTGTGGATCACTTACTATGGGATTGGTCTACTACTATTGGTCTACTACTGCACTTTATCATGCATCAGCAGATGCATGACAAACAGAACCAAGGAGGTGATGCTTCCCCTCTATCGGGCACTGGTCAGACTGCAGTTGGAATACTGCATGCAGTTTTGGGCACCACACTTCAAGAGGGATGTGGATAACCTGGAGAGGGTCCAGAGAAGGGCCACCTGGATGGTTAAGGGCTTGCAGGCCAAGCCCTATGAGGAGAGACTAAGGCACCTGGACCTCTTCAGCCTCCACAAGAGAAGGTTGAGAGGTGACCTTGTGGCTGCCTATAAATTCATCATGGGGGTGCAGAAAGGAAATTCATCATGGAGGTGCAGAAGGGAATTGGTGAGGCTCTACTCATGAAGGTACTCCTGGGGGTTGCAAGAAATAATGGCCATAAGCTAGCAGACAGCAGATTTAGACTGGACATTAGGAAGAACTTCTTCACAGTTAGAGTGGCCAAAATCTGAAATGGGGTCCCAAAGGTGGTGGTGCTCTCCCCTACCCCGGGGGTCTTCAAGAGGAGGTTAGATAGGCATCTGGCTGGGGTCATCTGAACCCAGCACACTTTCCTGCCTATGCAGGGGGTCGGACTTGATGATCTACTGGGGTCCCTTCCGACCTGAACATCTATGACTCTATGGTGGCTACCAGTGGTCTCTGGAAAATAATTTGGAAACCAGTAAGAACCATACATACAAATGTATGTTTTGGCTAATCTGTGGGTGAGAGTGGTCATTAGGAATCACTGACCAAGTGACTGACATGCCTAACAAATAACTCTTGTCATTTAAATCAACACAGAATTTAGCAGAAAGCCTCCATGTAAAATCAGCAACATGTTAGGGGGGAGGGCAATTAATTTGCATAAGGAATTCTTGCTAAAATAAAGGTAATAGCAAAGCTTTCACTAGACATCAAATGAAAATTTTCCTAATACAGTGGATCCACTTATAATATGTGCAGCCAGAATTAGTTCTCATAGGAATAGACTGGTAAAGAATTTCATTACAAATATTTATATACTTCCCTTGCCCCTTGCTGGTTTTATTTTAATGGATGTGCAAAGCTGTATGAGAGCTACGGGGAAGAAAAAGCCTCCTGGGGAACCCATTGTATCTGGATGAATTGGAAAAACAAACTCTAGGGTGCTCATTTGCCATGAATCACTTTTCACATCACGTGAGTAAAATGAATGAGGTGTCTGTGAATCTAATTCCCTTTGTCCCAGTTGTAAAACAGATCAGAACAATAGGAGAGGCACAAGGCCAGCAAAGCAATGGAGTTGAAAAGGAAGCACCATTCAGTGAATTCATTTTCAGTTATTTCAGTGCCATTCGCTCCTTTTCTTTTTGGCTGATTTCAAGAACAAACAGAACTACAGTCCACAGGAAATGCCTCTGGTAGCTGCATCTGCTGCATGCTTGCTATAAGCTTGGTGGCAGCTTCTGACAACATGATTCCTTGCTAGTATCACACGGGGTCCCTTGTCACTAACTAGGGGGAACAGAAAACATGCACCTCCACTGCCAAACCTTACCTTAGGAAAACAATAGATCAGAACAATGCCTCTGAATCACAGGACAGGTATAGCACGTAAAGATTGAGATCCTTTTTTTCCTGGCTTCAAGATAAAAACTTAGTTGCACAGCCCTTTTATGCCTCTATTTTTGGCAACTATGTATATCCAAGTTAGGTGAATTTACATGCTTTTTTCCTTTCCTGGTCACAGCAGGATTGTGGACTTTTTATGAAAACCCTCCTCCTTCCCTCGAAGGTCTATGAACATTCCAACTAGGAAAACAGGGCTTGCTCAGAAATTTAACCCCTTTGCTCATCATCTCAAATAGAAACTTTCCCTGTTATGGGAAATAGCTTTATTGATACTGTATAAAGAAGAAGAAATGGAATTTTAAAAATCTCACCACAACTTTTGTAATCTATTTCCAAATTGTCCTCCTTGCAGATTGTGTGCGTGGGCCATTCTGTGCTGAGATTGGGATACAGCAGGACTAGCAGGAGAAAGACCGCATTAACCATCTTCAGGGTGGCAGTGGAGTAGGGAATCGTTTCTTTCGTGCTCTCTCTTTCAGTTATCAGTGAGCCCTGGAATGCAGGTTTTCACTTCTTTTCTCCAGTGTGTCTGACCACTCTAAGAGTTCCAACAGTAATGCCTGCACAAGGACAGAATGATCCAATACCTGCTCACAGTTTAAAGTGATGTAGTATCAACAAGTAGCTAATCAGAATTCTGAGCGAGCTGTTTCCCTTGCGTTCAGACTTCTGCTTTCTGTTTCATGTTAGTTTAAACCAATGACGGATGACCTAATAAGACCCAATCACTGAAAATGCTGTACTCCGCAGCCTTGATTCTTTGTGGAACTAGATGGGCAAGTATTTAATTTTTTCTTCTCCCTACCAGTTTCCATTCTCATGTTGCAGTCAAAACACCTGGGTCTGGAGATTAGGCAAGAGTGTCTTGGCCCTTTAGGTCACAACATACTGTAAGTCAAATTCTCCTGCCCTTATTCACATCAAGTAACACATTATTCTAAGAGTAGCCACTTTAATTCCTATATTATAGCAATGTGTTTCTTTGCTAAAGAAAACAGAGTTTTATTTGGTAAAGTTGATTCCCTGGGTGTCTGAGTCTTTGGAAACTTCTAAAGGAAACTTTAGAAATTAATCATAATTTTTACCAGAGCCAAAAATAATTTCAGGTATTCAATGAGAACTGATCTTCCAAGTCCTCATTTAATTATTCTTGGCATCACACTTATTAACAATCTTCCTCTGCCTTTCTTGTAAGCCAGGACTCTGGCTATTTCTGCATATGTACTGGCTGTATACTTGCACACTACTGACAACTTAAAAACTGTGTTGTTCTTCCAGATATGTAAATTGGCAATTGTTACAGACACTGAAGAACACAGGGAGGAAGAAAAGGTTTCTTTAACACCAGCAAACTTCCCCTCTTGGGTTTCAGAACCAGGATTTTGAATTGGCTTTCAAAATACAGTTGCCACAGTAGTGGTGAGGTGATGTTGTTGCTGTGATGGTCCAGAAGAGATATGAGAGGCAAGAATTCTTATGGGTGATATCTTTTCCTGGATCAGCCTAATGGTTGGTATAAACATAGGCAAGCTTTCAGGTATCACTGTACCCTTCCTCATGACTCTTCAACAGAAGCAGATGCAGCTAAGCTAAATAGCAGATGGAACAAAAGCTTAAGTAGGGTCATTACCACCTGTGAAGTGCCTGTGTTAAGGAGTATCATTTTAATGGACCATGAAGTCTATGTTAAGTCCCTATGTTAAGTAAATTGCCACAGTAGGAATTTCTTGGACTAGAATATAATTGAAGAAAAAACAACAGGATAAACTTAGCCATGAAACAAGTAGTTGCAACTCCATTTGGTGGAACCAGGGGGGAAGCTGGCCTTAAATTGCTTGTTAGGAAAGGATAAAATGTTAGGCTGGTGGATCACCTCTTTCTCACTTTGGGTACTGCAAGGTGATCATTGTATTAGATTAATGAAATGTGCCTTAAAACAGCAGCACGCTGCTTTCAACAGTGTCTTCCACTCTGTCATGGAGTAGAACTGCAGCAGGAACAAAAATAAGCACACTTAGAAAACAAAAAAGCTCACAATGACTGTATTAAGAAGCTAATACTTAACAATGGGAGCTCTTCTTGATGTGGATTCCTATAGCAATAGGAGTTTTTCATTGAGTACAGCGACCTCAATATTCTCTGTAGCAGCAGCAGAATGTTGTCGTAGCTGGTTTCTACAGCTTGCAAACTTCAGGGCCATACCTCCTGCTTTGCCTTAATACTGTATTTACTCAAATCCAAGACGAGTTTTTTTCCCTCAGTCCATGCGGGAAAAAGAAGCCTCATTTTGGATTTGAATATTAGTGCTCTGGCTTTGCCCTGGGGTAGGAGCTGAAGCTGCTGCCATTGCTCCTTGGAGCCAGGGAGTCAGCAGCAATGCGGTGGGTAAGTGTAGGTGAGGGGCCAGGGCTAGGTTAAGGAAATAGCAGGAGTGAGGAATCAGGCCTATTTGATGCACATAAAGTTGTGGGAATGAGCCTACAAAGAAACTGCAACCTCTTCCCCTATTATTGGAGAGTGTCACTATAGTTTCATAGTTTCTAGGGTCAGAAGGGACCTGAGTAGATCATCTAGTCCGACCCCCTGCCATGGCAGGAAAGAGTACTGGGGTCAAACAACCCCAGCAAGGTGTTCATCTAATCTCCTCTTAAAGACCCCCAGGGTAGGAGCCTGCACCACTTCTCTTGGAAGTTGGTTCCAGATCCTAGCCACCCTGACCGTGAAGTAGCGCCTCCTGATATCTAACCTAAACCTACCCTCTGCCAGCTTGTGACCATTATTCCTGGTCACTCCTGGTAGTGCTCGGAGGAACAGGGTCTTCCCCAATGCCTGCTGGTCCCCTCTGACTAGTTTGTAACAGGCCACTAGATCCCCCCTCAGCCTTCTCTTGTGGAGGCTGAACAGGTTCAGGTCCCGTAGCCTCTCCTTGTAGGGCCTGCCCTGCTGCCTCCTGATCATGCAAGTGGCCCTCCTCTGGACCCTCTCCATGTTGTCCACATCCCTCTTGAAGTGCAGTGCCCAGAACTGGACGCAGTACTCCAACTGTGGCCTGACCACTGCTACATAGAGGGGGAGGATCACCTCCTTGGACCTGCTCAAGATGCATCTGTGGATGCATGACATGGTACGTTTGGTCTTCCTGACTGCATCCCCACACTGCTGGCCCATGTTCATCTTGGAGTCAATGATGACTCCAAGATCCTTTTCTGCCTCTGTACTGACAAGAAGGGAGTTCCCCAACCTGTAGGTATGGTGCCGGTTTTTCCTCCCCAGGTGCATCACTTTGCACTTGTCAGTGTTGAATTCCATCCTATTCTTGTCCGCCCACCCCTGTAACCTGTCTAAGTCCAATTGTAGCCTATTCCTCCCTTCTAGCATGCCCACATCCCCCCCACATCTTAGTGTCATCAGCAAATTTGAACAGGGTGCTTTTTACCCCCTCATCCAAGTCACTGATGAAGATGTTGAACAGTGCAGGCCCGAGGACCGAGCCCTGGGGGACCCCGCTGCCCACATCCCTCCAGGTCGAAAATGACCCATCCACCAGCACTCTCTGGGTGCCGACCCTCCAACCAATTGACTGTGTGGGTGACGACACCACAGTCCCCCAGTTTCTTAATGAGAACAGGGTGAGAGACAGTGTCGAAGGCCTTCTGAAAGTCCAGGAAGACTATGTCCACTGCTACCCCTGCATCTAATGATTTGGTGATCTGATCATAGAAGGCCACCAGGCTGGTCTGACAGGACCTGCCACTGATGAACCCGTGTTGGTTGCCCCTAAGCATGAAATCCCCTGCTGGTCCCTCGTGGATGTGTGCCAGAATAATTTTCTCAAACAGCTTGCCTAGGATTGAGGTAAGACTAACTGGCCTATAGTTTCCCAGGTCCTCCTTCCTCCCCTTTTTGAAGATGGGAACCACGTTGGCCCTCTTCCAGTCCTCCAGCACCTCACCAGAGCACCACGAGTGCTCATAAAGCCATGCCAGGGGTCCTGCAATGACCTCAGCCAATTCCTTTAGAACTCTAGGGTGGAGATCATGCGGACCGGCTGACTTGAATACGTCCAGTCCCTCCAGAAGCTCCCTAACTAGTTCCTCGCTAACCCTTGGTCTAGGTGTGCCTCCCCCGGGGCCCGACGGGGGCCCAGCAGTGGGGTGACTGTTCCGGTCCCTGCTTAGGAAGATGGAGGCAAAGAAATTGTTAAACATGTTAGCTTTGTCGTCTGGTGTGATGACCAAATTTCCTAACGTGTCCTGCAGGGGCCCCACATTACCCGGAACCTTCTTTTTACCCCCTGTGTATTTAAAGAAGGACTTCTTATTGTCCTTAATCCAGGAAGCTAGTCCCAGTTCCATCTCTGCCTTGGCCTTCCTGACTGCCTTCCTACATCCCTGAACAACTGCAGTATAGTCATCCCTGGTGATGTCCCCGCCTTTCCATTGGGTGTACGCCTCCCTTTTAGCTAGGAGACATTCCCGGTTGCTTTTGGTGAGCCATGGGGGCTTGTGTGCTCTCCTGCTCCCTTTGATCCGTGTTGGGATTACCTCCCTTTGGGCTTGGAGGATTGTCTCCTTAAGGAGCAACCACTCTCCTTGGACACCTGTCTCCCCTCCCCTCTAGGACCTCAGTGCTTCCCTGACTATTCTCCTTAGCTCATTGAAGTTTGCCCTCCTGAAATCTAGGGCTGCTGCCTTCCTGCAGGCCTTTGCTACCTTGCGCTGGATGCGCATCAGCAGATTCTGGGGATAACAAAAGTGAAAACAGGGATGGGAGTAGGGGTCAAAGGCTAATAAGAAGTGCTCCAAGGGGGCACACCAAGTAGAGCACACTGGTCAGTGCCCAGTGGCTCTTGAACAAGCCCAAGGAGCTTGTGGACACCACCCAGTGAAACTCTGCCCAAAGACATGAACGGATGAGTGATAGGAAGATGGCTCCACAGTCACTGGGATCCGCCAGCCTGGACCCTACTTGGTCAGATAGATGGCCACCTTAGGTAGAGCCAGGAGGAGGAGGTTGACCAGGAGGACCTGGGGGTTGGTCGTGTCATGGATAGGGAGTGCACAAACAAAACGGTGTGGGGAGTAGTGCAGCCAGAACCTCAGCAAGAGGTTCTTGAGAATGTGGTGAAGGGGTGATAGATGTGTACCAGGACCTCCCTTTGCTGCCAGAAGAGGCATGTGTTGGGGGTGTCCATTTAATGTGCCAGATACATGCCCGCTGCAGTGGCTCTGTGGATCAGCTGCTAGGTGAGGTCCCCCCTGGCTCACGGGATCAGGGCAGAGTATAAAGTTGTTCACTGGGGATCCTTGCCCTCACACAGGGTGTCCCACCACTTTGTTTCTGGGCTGGATATGAGGACAGGATGGTGGAAGGTGTGGACCACAGATGGATAGAGCTGGAAGCAGTGGGCTGTACAAAAGCAGACCAGCTTTGTATCCCCAAGCCAGCTGAGGTGGTGTGGTGAGGAGTGCAATGCGGCCTGTTGAAGCAGGGGGTCCAGGACAAACTCTGTGGGACTGGGGAGTACCAAAGAAGTGGGAGATCAGGCAGCAGTGAGGGTTGGGGGATCAGGTGTGCAGGCAGCTGGCAAGACCACAGGCAGGGAGGACAAATGCTGGAGGGGATGGAGGACAGGCAGCGGGGGGGGGGGGGGGGGGGAGGGGGAAGCTGTGAGGGTTATCCTGCCTACCCCTCCCCTGTAGTTGTGGATGAATTTAAGATGACCTGCTAATAATTAGATTCTACATATGGAAAATTAGAGGAAATGCTTCATTTGCTGTGGCTAGGATCTCACTATTGGGGGAATTGTCTTAAATTCAGGGTCATCTTGGATTCCCACAAATATGGTATTTTGGGACCAATCACAGGGTTTTTTTTCTTTAAAGAAAACCTCAGCCCCTTGAATTGTAAACAGGACATTGGAAATGTACACAGCCTCAATGCACTAGTCAGGATGGAAGTTAATTACCACCTTCCTTCCTCTAAACCAAAACTGTCCAACTTCTAAGTGGCCAAGGGCTGTACACATCTTGGGCCCCACAAGCAGGGGCCATGGTTCTCAGAGGCTGCATGTCCTCCCTATGTCACTGCATGCTTGGGTACCCCACCCCTTGTACTCTGTGCTCCCCCCGGGCCCTCCTTTTCCACCCTGCACTGTCTCACTGCTTGGTGAGCTCCACACTGCTGCACCATGTCCCTGGGAACCTGTATGGCTACACTGCATGTGCCCCCCACCCCTGTTGCTGTGCCCTGCACCTCCCCAGTGCCCTGGGTGCCCCCCTGCTACATTCCATGGCTCCTGTTTCACCGCATGACACCATTATACTGCTGCTCCCCACACCTCCTGCACTGCACCATGTGTCTGGGCACTTCAACTCACCCTTAGCTCCACAGCTCCAAGCTCCCCTGCTGCATTCTGCCACTCAAGTACCCTGAGCTGCAGGCTCCCCTGGTATTGAAGTCTGTGGGGTGTTGCACTGCCCCAATCCCTGGGGCATGGGCAGAAATCGGGAGCTAGAGGGAGAGGAGCCTGGAATACTTAGGTGCTACTGCAGCTGGAGCAATGAAGGGTAGAAGGGGGGAAGGTAGAAGCTAGGTGGGATCCTGGGGCCTGCAATTTAAGCCCTTGTGGGCCACAAGTAGGCCAAGGACCACCAGTTTGACAGCCCTTCTCTAAAACTCATGTGTATTATGGTTCCTCACACCCCTTTGTGTCCCACAGTGTAACAACATGGCTGGGTGCCCAGGGTGGCCACCACATACAATGGGAGCAGTGACTTCCAGTTGCTGTTGCCACTGCAATCACAGTTGTGTGGCTCTGGAAAAAGCTTTTTTTCATGCCTACTCCCTTCACCCCTGTTGGCTCCCAGTATAGTTGCCCCTATCTCCCAGCCCTAGTTAAGCCCTAGCACAAGAGCCACATCTGAAAGACATAGTTAAGGCCTGAATCCACATTTGTTTTCTTTAGCAACCAGGATAACAGTAAAGCTCTGTGGCCAGGCTCGAAACCCAGACAAGTGTGTTTAGGTGCAGGACACGTACGCTAGTCAAGGGTAAGGAACTGGGAGCTATTGATCCATCTGGCTTGATTGAATAATTGATCCACCACAGCCAATACCTGATTAAACCAAGAGCAATTATACAGGCAGCGTAATGGAGAGACGGTGTCTGGAGTTACTAATGTACATATGGTAAACTTTGACCATGTAAAATAAAACACTGTTCCCATTGAGGACTAGATGTAGACTATGCTTGCAGGCAACTTTGTGAATTCATTTATACTGCAGTATGGAAGGCATCATGGATTGAATTTGTTAAAGGCATGATCATGGTACCATGAGCCAAGAGTTTGTAGTAATCAAGTGCTAGCCCAGGGTTAGGCAATGTTTTTTGGCCAGAGTGCTGAAAAACACCACAATGCCTACCTCGGAAGGTGCTGGAGTGCCGGCATGGCAGAAAAACAAAATGAGGGCAAGGAGTACATGGCAGGATGCCCTGCTTGTGCCCCTTGCTCCTTACCCAAAGCTCCTGCCCCCCAGCCCTGCTGCCCTATGCCTCCCACCCAAAGCACCTTCCCCCCCAGCCCTGATGCCCCTTACACCCCACCCAAAGCCCCTGCCCCCCCAGCCCTACTGCCCCTTGCCTCCCAGCCCAGGCTTTGTGGCTGCCAGCAGCTACCCTGGCTCTGGGTAGCTGCTGGAGCTCAGGCTGCTCCCAGTAGGGCTTGCAGCATCCCAGCTGCCTGCTGGGAGCTGTCTGGACTCCCAACTGGCAGCAGCTCCCCAGAGCTGGGGCTGGCTGCAGTTGAGAAGCTCCAAACAACTGTGCCGGGGCTCCAGAGTCGCAGCATCAGCTCTGCACCGACGCATGCACCTGTTCCTCATAGCCGGTGGTGGGAGAGGGGCCTGAGGTAGTGCAGCCTCAGTTTCTCCCCTTCTCCAGGCACAGAGATGATGGCAGGGTTCTGGAGCCTGGCACAGCTGATTGTAGTCAGCCTGGGCTCTAGGCAGCTGCAGCAAGCAGTGAGCAAGCTGCAGACAGCTGCACCAGGTTCCACAGCTCCGGCATTAGCTCCATGCTGGCAGCAACTGAACGGGCACCTCAGGACTGGCTGCATGGGCACCTCAGGCCCCTTTCCCACTGCCCACTCTGAAGCATGGGTGCACGCGCCGGTGCGAAGCTGATGCCAGGGCTCTGGAGCTCAGCACAGCTGTTTGGAGCCTCCCAGCTGCAGCCAGCCCCAGCTCTGGGGAGCTGCTGCCAGCTGGGAGCTCAGGCTGCTCCCAGCAGGCAGCTGGGACACTGGAAGCCCTGTTGGGAGCAGCCGGGGCTCCATCACTGGCAGCAGCTGCCCAGAGCTGGGGCTGGCCATGGCGTGCCGAGCAAAATGGCCTCTCATGCCATGCTTGGCATGCATGCCAGGGGTTGCTGACACCTGTGCTTGCCTTTACCCTGATATGTTTGCTCTTTGTGTGTTCCAAGAAGGTTCTGAGTTTTGGGTGGTATGAAGACTTATTATTTAGTTTTTCCTTTTTGTGTTCTGATTATAGGGTTAGGGCTGTGATTCCTTCCATTCCCTCCCCTATAGATGGACACTGTCTCTCTGTCTCTGTCTCTCTCCTTCCCCTCCTCTAAATACCTTAGTTACACCTGCAAAACTTGTAAGCATAGAACTTGTTGGGAGATATACTTTACAACACCTCTAGGACTGGGCTTTACCTTGGGATTTGCTTTTTTGCACAGCGTTATTCTTCTGTTGTGGAAACTTAGTGTCAGGATTAGTCCTTACCAAACCTTGAATTCTCCTTTCAACCACAAAACTTTATTCTTGGC
The DNA here is from genome assembly GCF_052110815.1 of Crocodylus siamensis. Classification (NCBI taxonomy): domain Eukaryota; kingdom Metazoa; phylum Chordata; order Crocodylia; family Crocodylidae; genus Crocodylus; species Crocodylus siamensis. The sequence goes on from NC_143397.1 coordinate 139,111,219, forward strand.
TGTAGTTTGCTTTTGTACTGGGGCATTTTCTTATGAAGCAACTCCATGGTTAAAGCTATTATAAGCTTGCCTCTGATATCTCCTCCTCTCATATGTCCCTCTGAATAAGTTTTTCTGATTTCTTAGCTAGGTTGCCCACCCCCCAGAGAAGAATACTGTGTGACAGTGTTTCAGGTTACTTAGACAAGCTTTTTCACAGTAGACTCTTTTCATTTTCTGCAAAACCATTTTCCCCTAGTGTGTGTATATTGAGATTTTAATATTTGAGTTCAAAAACAACTTGGCCTAGAAATGACAAATACTACTTTCGTTTGCCCTCAGTGAAAACCAATGCCTTTTTTCCCTTGCTAAATGTGCTTAGGGAGAAGAGGATTTTTATGTTTGAGGACAATGAGTATCTGAACTGCCGCACTGGCACAGATGTTCCAGGGTGGGCCCCAGGCAGCATTTGTAAATTGTATGAGGAGGAGAGAGCTGCTGGGTCAGAGAAACCTGCAAAGCTTATATATGCTGTATAATGAGAGAGTATCATAGTGTTCAGAGCCCCTGCTACCTAGAGGTATGTAGAAAAAATATTTAAAGCTGTATCTATGTCCCAATCACCAAATTTATCCAAATCTCTCAGAATCAATTCGGAGGGTTCCATATTAATTCAGAGAGTCTAAAGTGTCCTCTGATTTGAGTTGGATTCGGATTCAGCCACCAAATCAGGCTGTATCTCCGCCGAATCGAATCAGGGGCTGAAGCATTGCACAGCCCTACTGCTTATTACTCATGGCTTACTTGTAACTTTCTTATACAATATAAACTCATTTGCTTTTATATGGGTTAGGGTTTGGTGGTTTTTTAAAAATTTTAAATTAAAAAAGTGGGGATTGGCTTATGCTTTAGATAAATACAGGCATATAGATTGTGACTGTTCTTTTCACAAATGAACATTTTCCTGTAATATACTTGTTGGCAGTACTTAGTGGTTAAGGGAAGGTTCTCTTCCATTTTTCTCATCAATTCTTCTGTTCGAGTAAGCTAAAGTCTCAAAGATCTTTAGATGCTTAAGGATTCATGTCTCTGTCATTTAATTTAAAGCAGTATCATTAGAATGCTATAGTTCTTTTTCAGTTGAAAACCAGAAAGTTAAAATATATTGATTCACACCCCTAAAAGCTCTGCTAATACTGGTGGTGTCTGCAGCTTGTGTCTCATGACTGGGCAGAGAAAAACCTTGCTGTTTCCAGGAATCTGCTTTCTGCAAAAAACTAAAAATTGTGAGATTTACAACAAAGGCTAAATTGTCTTCATATATACATACAAAAAGAGAGGCTTGGGTCTCTTTCATGTGGTAACACGATAGGTTCTCTCACAAGGAACTGAACATCTTGCTGGGGTCATTTGACCCCAGTACTCTTTCCTGCCATGGCAGGAGGTCGGACTAGATGATCTGCTCAGGTCCCTTCCGATCCTAGAGACTATGAAACCTAGAAACTATGAAAAGTTAGGAAGAAAGCAGTTAAGGTGATGTCACAACCTGCCAAATACTCTGACCATTAAAAAGTCCAATATTTTGAGCCTGCATGCATTCTTTTTGAAGTTTTGTAGAGTTTAGCTTAGGGGATGGTTTGGATAGGGATGATCCTGCCTTAGGCAGGGGGATGAACTAGATGACCTCTGGAGCTGCCTTCCAGCTCTACTTCTCTATGACCCTATAAACTCTAAGTTTATCTTGGGGAATTGTATACATGCCTTTGGCTATGATGTGTCTTCACATTAAAATATGGATTATTCTGCAAAGTCACTTTAACCTGTTCATAATGTCTGTGAACAACAATTGCATTTACATCTGGTTTAAACTCTTTTGGCTGAACAAGATTCTTAGCTGTAGTGTTCTGGGCCCATGGACCATACCTGCCAATAGAGTACAGTAATAGAGCAGATGTTTAAAATGTAGCTACCAATCCTGTAGATAGTGTATGGGCAAGAACAGACACTCAGGGCATGTCTATATCTTAGTGTTAGGGAGCTTAGTTCTGCCACCAAAGGTTCCTACCATGTTCCACTCTTCTAATATCAAACTGTAGCAGTGAGGATGCTGAGTGATTTCCCCAAACTGCTGCTCTTGAGCATGTCAAAAGCCTAGGTGTAGAGTTTGGTGCCAGTGGTGCCCCTCTTTTTGTATGTATATATGAAGACAATTTAGCCTTTGTTGTAAATCTCACAATTTCTGTTTTTTTGCAGAGAGCAGATTCCTGGAAACAGCAAGGTTTTCTCTGCTCAACTGGATTATCTCCAGTTGGTGTTAGGCAGCTTGTGTTGCAGTAATGTCAGTCTGCTTCATGAGCTCATCGTTACCAGCAATTTACAGGCCTCCAGTATCCTGGGATGCATCACTCCCACTCTCCACCCCATGTGGACAATCTGTCATCCAGCAGAACTCTACTGCTGTGGACTAACAGAGAGCTGGGGAGAGGCAAGCAGCCATGGGTGAGTGGGGAGCTGTTGGGGATGATGGGGGAGGCTGGTGAGCAGAGAACTGCTGGAGAGCCAGGCAGTCATGGGACATACTTGGCTCCAGCCATGCCCCTTCCTGCCAGCTGTCTAGCCAACCAGTCAGAGTTGTGAACATTAGAGAGGGAGTCCAGCTGTCCTCCCCAATCCTGCTGTGCACTCGGGGTGGTGGGACCAGCCACATATGCCAGGGATTGGGCTGCCCCCCACACCCAGACTGGATGGGTCCAAGAGACCTGCTGAAAGCCAGACAAATGCCTTGGCGGACTGGATTATGCCCATAGCCATGTTTTGCCCACCCCTGAGTTAGCATGTGTGAACTGTAACATGTAACAATACCCTTAGATGACTTCTAGGATTCCCTGTTTCATCCTTGTTATTTATTATTCTCTAATCTCTATGTATGGTTTATTCTTTTTTGTCAGCTCAAGTGAAAGCTGTGTGTGCAGAATCATGCTTTGTTTTGGTTGGTTTTTCTTTTTTCCTAATCTTGCATGTTGCTATGTGTTTGCTGGAGAAGGCCAGGTTGAAGTATGTATTATACTGTAAGCAGAAAGTGATGAGATGATGTGACGAAAATAGGGAGAGAAGATTCTGAAAATGTATGAGGAGCGGAGATGGTGAGAAGCTGCCCTTTTGGATTAGCATCCTCAGACACATCTGCTCCTTCTACCTTGTATGCTTATGGATGAGGGAACAGGCATCAGGAAAACTGAGACTGACCACTGCTCAGAGCAAAGACTATACAAGTGCATACATTTACTTGGCGTCACTTATGGTTAGCACTGAGTGCTCACAATTAGGGCTGTGTGAAGCTTCAGTCCCTGATTTGATTCAGTGGAGATTTCATAGATTTCATAGACATTAGGGCTGGAAGGGACCTCGGGAGATCATCGAGTCCAGCCCCCTGCCCAAAGGGCAGGAAGTCAGCTGGGGTCATAGGATCCCAGCAAGATAAGCATCCAATTTACTCTTGAAGGTGTTCAATGTAGGTGCTTGAACCACCTCCGCTGGCAGACTGTTCCAGACCTTGGGGGCTCGGACAGTAAAGAAATTCTTCCTTATGTCCAGCCTGAAACGGTCTTGCAGGAGTTTGTGACCGTTCGACCTCGTCATCCCTTGGGGCGCTCTGGTGAACAAACGTTCCCCCAGATCCTGGTGGTCACCCTTAATAAACTTATAGGTGGCCATCAGATCACCCCTGAGCCTGCGCTTTTCCAGGCTGAAGAGTCCCATGGCTCTCAGCTTCTCATCATAAGATCTATTTTCTTGACCTCTGATCATGCGCGTGGCTCTCCTCTGGACTCTCTCAAGCTTCTCCACATCCTTTTTGAATTGTGGAGCCCAAAACTGGATGCAGTACTCCAGCTGGGGCCTTACCAAGGCCGAGTACAATGGGAGAATGACATCCTGGGATTTACTTGAGAAGCGTCTATGGATGTAAGCCAGTGTTTTGCTCGCTTTACTAGCCGCAGCATCACACTGGAGGCTCATGTTCATCTTGTGGTCAATGATGACCCCCAAGTCCCTTTCATCTGTAGTGCTAGCCAGCATAGCACTGCTGAGCCTATAAGCATGCTGGAGGTTTTTCTTCCCAGGGTGGAGAACCTTGTACTTTTTGGTGTTAAACACCATCAAGTTCTTGTCTGCCCATTTCTTGAGCCTGTCAAGGTCAGCCGGATTGCCGTCTTCTCATCGGGTGTGGTTGCTTTATCCCAAAGCTTGGTGTCATTGGTGAACTTGGCCAGTCCATTTCTGACTCCAGTGTCCACATCATTAATGAAGATGTTGAATAATATAGGTCCAAGGACAGAGCATGGAGGGACCCCACTGGTCACAGGGCACCACGATGATTGACTTCCATTAACCACCACCCTCTGAGTCCAACCATAGAGCCAATTCCCCAGCCAGTGGATCGTGGTAGACCCAAGGCTGCAGTTGGCCAGTTTGGCCAAGAGGTGATCATGGGATACCAGATCAAAGCCTTTTTTAAGGTCCAGATATATGACATCAATCTCTTCTTCCTTGTCCAGGAAATAAGTCACCTGGTCATAGAAGGCAATGAGATTGGTCAAGTAAGACCTACCCACAATAGACCCATGCTGGCTATCCCTTAGGATATTGCCATTGGCCAGTCCATTAAGAATGGCCTCTTTGATAATCTTTTCTAAGACCTTCCCCAGGACAGAGGTCAGGCTGATGGGCCTGTAGTTTGCCAGATCCACTTTCCTCCCTTTCTTGAAGATAGGCACCACTTTGGCCTTCTTTCAATCTTTGGGCACTTCACCAGAACAACAGGAATTTTTGAAGATCCGTGCCAGGGGCTGGGCTATGATGCTTGCCAGCTTCTTGAGTACCCTGGGGTGTAGGCTGTCAGGGCCTGCTGACTTGAAGGTATGCAGCCTCTCAAAGTGTTCCTTCACGAGGTCAGCATTGATGGAGGGCAGGGAATCTCCCTCACCTGGGCCTCCCTGTCCCATAATGGGCAGGGGCATCCCATGGGACTGGTGAAAGACTGATGCAAAGTACCCATTTAGCAAGTTGGCTTTTTCATGGGTGTCGGTTGTCAGTTGTCCCATCTGGTTTAGCAGGGGTCCAATGTTGCCCTTGCTTTTTCTCTGTCTCACCACGTATCTAGAAAAGGACTTTTTATTTTCTTTGATACTTGTAGCGACTTGGAGTTCTGTCAGCCTTGGCTTTCCTGGTTCACTCCTTGCAGGACCAGACCAGTGCAGAATATTCCTCCTTGGAGGTGGATCCCGATCTCTATCCTTTTTAAGTCAGCTAGTTCCTTGCTGAGCCAAGGGGGCTCCTGTGCCCTTTTGCTGCCTTTGCTCTGAGACAGAATAGCCTTAGCTTGTGCATCCAGGATCACACCCTTGAACTCCCCTCCCCTTTGGGTCATGGTCCCTTAGGGCCTCACTGACAAGCCTCCTGAGCTTGTCAAAGTCAGCTTTCCTGAAGTGGAGGACTTCTGTATTGCTGACTGACTTGCCAGCTTTACAGTGGATGGTGAAAGTGATCAGCTCATGGTCGCTGTCGCCCAGCTTCCCTTTGATTGGTAGGTCACTAATTAGGTCGTCCCCAGTTACCAGTACCAGGCTGAGCAGTGTTTTACCTCTCGTTGGCCTGTCAATTCCTTGGGTCAGATAGAGCTCATCCACTAGCATGTGAGGAAGCTTTGCTACCATTTGGTTTTGGCCAAGCGCTCTTTCCACAAGATGTCTGGGTAGTTGAAGTCTCCCATGACAACCATGGACTGGGAGCATGCAGCCTCAGCCAATTCCCTGGAGAACTTCTGGTCAAGCTCTTGATTCTGAGTGGGAGGTCTGTAGTAGACTCCCACCATTGTGTCTCCTGTGCCATGTTCTCCATGGATTTTAACCCAGAGGGTCTCCAGTCGTCCACCCTGGGCACCAATGTCAGCTTGCAGGGATGTGTAACTCTCCTTGACATAGAGAGCTACACCCCCACCCCTTTTATCCACTCGATCTCTCCTGTACAAGGTACAGCCATCTATATGCATGGTCCAGTCATGGGTGCAATCTTACCAGGTCTCCATTATCCCTATGACATCATGACTGTTTGTTTTAAGCAGGAGGACAAGTTCCTCCTGTTTGTTCCCCAAGCTCCTGGCATTTGTGTACAGGCAGGCAAGTGTCCCCCTTGGGGGCACTTGCCTTGCCTACAGGTTGTTCCAGGGCTGGGGCTGGGGTGGGTTCCCTTAAGTGCCTTGGCCTGCTGGCTTTGCAAGGGTTGCTCAGTGGGCCAGCAGTGGCGGTAGTCCCCCAGCGGGCTTAGTTTAAAGCCTGGTGGAGCAGGTCAGCTAGTCTGGCAGAGAAGAGCCTCCTCCCCAGCACTTTGGGTCCACTTCTGGGTCTGCCAGGGAGCAGGCCCCCCCAGTTCAGTGACAGGTGGCTCCTGTGTCTGGGGGAGGGCATCTGGGGTCCCCCTGCGGCCAATTGCCGAGCTGGAGAGGCACAGGGGGAGGGTGGGGGCAGTGTGCTCCCTGGCAGACCCAGAAGTGGACTGGAAGTACTTCCAGTCCACTTGCGGGTTCACCGCTGAGCATGTGGAGGCCCCACCTGCAGTCCTGTGGGATGCTCCATGCACCCCAGCGTTGCACTGTTCATGAGTTGTACCTGGTACTTCAAGGTATGTAGAAAAAACATTTAAAGCTGTGTCTATGTCCAAATAGCTGATTCTCCAAATCAGCATCAAATCTTCAGATTCGGCCGAATCGAATCAGGGACAGTGATCTGAATCAATGAATCAAATCACTGTCCCTGATTCAGGCTGAATCCAAATCCGGATTGAATAGGGCCTGCTTTGTACACCCTTACTTGCAATGCAAAGACACATTGCCTCAAGGTCAGAGTGAAATGTTGGTTTTTGAGTCATGCAGCTTGTCAAGATCTGTTAGTACTGAAAGTAACAGCTACTGGTAGTGGTGTTACTGGCTGAGTCCTCCCTTCCATCCATCCCAGATGAGAGAAGAATTTCACTAACTTTCCTGAAACATTTTTAGAAGGTGGAACAGGTCTTTACAACGTCTGTCAGATTAAGAGCTGGTTAGAAATTTTGTGACTATGCTATTTTTTTTTTGTGGGAAAAGTGTCAATTCATTAAAACCATTTTTTTCCCTGTGGGGAAATATATATCCGTTTCAACAAACAGGAATTTCACGTCACAGGTAGAGAGAGACCTTAACCTAGAATTGCCTGTAATCTAGTGATTCAGATATAGGACTTCAGAGACTGAGGTACATCTGAACCTGAGGCTTAAACTTGGTTCTTTTCTGACAGCTGGGCTGTGGACTTTTCTGAGATGGGAATCTCTCTCTCTTCTGCAAAACTTTCGACACTTTTCAATTTCGTTTGTAACCTCAGCTGTTGGTGGGACAGGAAAATATGTCCCACTCAGATCTAGTCAGATCTTTCATTATGGTGATGCTGCTCCTGCCAGGATTTCTAGCTTGACTTGCTGCTCATGACAGCCATAGCAATATGGTGTCAAATAATTCTGGTGTGTAACCTTTAATTAGCAAAGAAAACAGCCTCTGGCTTATTATGGCTCACTGTACACTTGGTAGGTCTCATTATGCCAGGAATCTGTCTCTCCTGCACTGTTTCATGACTATGTTCACAAGCTAGAGCAGCTGTTTGGCAATGTGAGATGTTTGAACTGGTATTGGAAGTAGAATTGCAGTGGATCAATGCCCATGTTAAAACCCCTTGGTCTTACCAGGTGGACTATCTTTGTTTGCCAACATTGCAGCAATGATATGGAACTTCAGATCAATGTGAAATGGTACTGGTTAGACCATAAAAATGGCAGCTTTTCATAGCACTGAGAGATGAATTAGAGCATATTGTTTTTGTAATCTGCTGCTGCTTCCACTGAATTCAATAAGAATTAATATCTGTCCCTCTTAATTAATTGAACTTCCTTGCATATTTATGAAGAAAGGACTGCCTCCACAGAGAAAACTTAACACCATCGACTGTCCAAGAGATGCTGTAATGGCGGCAGGTATCTCTTTAATGATGTTGCCTGGGACAGTCTGACAGAAATCAAGCTTAGTCAACAGTGTCTTAGTGATTTATTGATACTAGGAGCATCTGTTCTGGGTCAAGCACTCTCTTAGAAATGAATTGGAGAAAAGGTGAACAGGTAGACATGGGAAAAATCAGAGCTGTGTCCAAATACATTACACACACAAACACACACACATTGTCAATGTCGAATGTCCACCTGAGCCAAGCCTCCTGTTTGACAAGTGTGGTTAAGCCGTGCTAGTATTGACACCCAAGAGTGATTATGTCTACCATCATGTATGGTCACCTGTGATTCCCCATGTGCAAAACTAGGTAGCCATATAGGGCACAGACAGAAGTTACATTTGTTATGCAATCAGCCCCCTGAAAGCACTCTACAGCCTTGCCATGACACCCATGCACAGCTGTGAGTGCTTTAAAAGTGGCTGATCACATGACAAATTAACCCTCCATCAAATGACGGATCAGATGAAGGTACTCCACTTTGGAGCACCTTAGGGAGCTTCTGTTCCCCAGGGTCAATCCATTACATGATTGGGGCTAGTGTGATACAGGAAGGAAGTGGAGAGAGGAGAGAGGCGAATGTTTGTTGGGTGGTGCGGGTGTGGGGTGGTGCTTTATGTAAAATATCTATGGGATAGTTATCCAAAGCAACTATGGGATTTTTCTCCTTCTGGTCCCAACCCTGACTGATGGTGCTTTCTCTTCATGGCTTGCAAGATGGTTATTACAGTTGAAGGGAAATTTGAAAGGTCATGATAAGTACTATCTCCTCCTAGAGACAATCCCCTCCCCTGTGAGTGTTCCTGTCATTTTTTGTCTTCAGTGGGCCTCCCCTAGATATACTTCCTATATAGATATATCTGCCTCAGGGAAAGTTGCAAGGTGTTCCAGTTCAGGGACCCTACCTGATCCTACTTGGAGCTGTTACAGTGCCATGTGTGCTTCTGCTCTTCCTTTGAGTGGGCAGATAGATTTAGCCCTCCTTAAATCCTGTCTGCCATGATTTTCTTGGCTATTTCCTCGAATAGCATAGAGGAAAGGCTAGTTAAATGGGTTAACTCTTGTCCTGCTTCCACACAGGCATGGTGGGCAATCTTAAAAAAGAAATGTTCCTGTGACCTAATATCAGGCTGAGAGAAAGAAGGATGTGAATCCAGTGAAGGCAGTGCCAAGGACTGCAATATTAGAGAAAAAAGTTTCTTTCACTACTGGGCAACTCAGCAGAGTTGGCTTGAACTTGGGCACATTGTTTGGGTCCAAAAGTCCAGGTGAGATTAAATATTGATCTATTTTGTTTTTTACATGGTTCCTTACTCTGGTGTTTTTCAAAAGTGTATTTTTTGCCTCACTAATCAGTGGGTTTTTGAAAGGCAGGTGTACATATGAATGTGTTTGTGTGAAGGTGTGCTGTTGTAGGAGACTTGCCAGGACTGCATTCCAATCATTCAGCTAGGAACTGTCACAAAAGCATGAACTATTGTGGCCAAGTCTAAATCAACCCTGGTTCCCTCTGTAGCTTCTCCCTGCAGCCCTGGATGGACCATGGGAGAAATGGCTCTGGGGCTCCCCCTGCCTCCTGGTCAGCCTGGGATAGGCAGGTCTCCCTTTCCTGTGCCAGAGGCATAAGCAGAGAGGGTGAAGGGGTAAGGGGCAGGAATGGGAGAAGGGCAGAGGTGCTTCTGGTCATGGAGGGGAAGGGATCAGATGTCAAGAACAGGGGGACTTAAAAATGTCCCCAGCTGCTGCTCCCATGTTGTGGTCTGGACTCTAAAGGGAACCCACGTGTTTGGGGCTTTGGGGAATTTGAGCCACTGTGCTATGCTGTGGAAAGGGGGGTCCAAATGCACCATTATACCCCCCTCTGGATTTGCTCCAGTAATCTTTAAGAGGTGGTGAGATCTTCTTAATGCTTTTATTTTCTGATAGTATCACCTCATTCTTTCCAGAATTCAGAACCAGCCAGCTGGCATTCATCCATTTAGTTTAGCCCGGCACTCAGATTGTCTGGAGTGGCTGCTGATATGAATGTGATACAATGCCATGCGTGTGTGATAGGAGGGACCAAACCCATTGGCAGTACAGTCTCCCCTGCTAATTTTATGCAGGTATGGAGAGAGGATTGACCGCTGGGGTATTCCATGGATGAGGGATGGGAAATAGAGTCTATCACCACTACTGTAATGGTGATAATCTTGAAGGGATTATTGAAGACAACTTCATAGGCATTAGGGCTGGAAGGGACCTCGTCAGATCATTGGGTCCAGCTCCCTGCCCAAGGGGCAGGAAGTCAGCTAGGGTCAAAGGATTCCAGCGAGATAAGCATCCAAATGTTTCTTAAAAGTGTCCAGAGTAGGTGCTTGCACCACCTCTGGTGGGAGTCTGTTGCAGGCCTTGGGGGTGTGTACAGTAAAGAAGTTTTTCTTTATGTCCAGCCTAAAATGGTCTTGCCGGAGTTTGTGACCGTTGGACCTTTTCATCCCTTGGGGTGTTCTGGTGAACACGCATTCCCCCAGATCCTGATGCACACCCCTTATGTACATATAGGCTGACACCATGTCACCCCTGAGCCTGCGCTTCTCCAGGGTGAAGAGTCCCATAGTTGTTTGGCCTCTCTTCATAAGGCCTGTTCTCTTGCCCTCTGATCATGCGTGTGGCTCTCCTCTGGACTATTTCAAGCTTCTCCACGTCCTTCTTGAATTGTGGAGCCCAGAATTGGATGCAGTACTCCAGCTGCGGCCTCATCAAGGCCAAGTACAGCAGGAGGATGACATCCTGTGTTTTGTTTAAGATACATCAGTAGATGCAAGCCAGAGTTTTATTAGCTTTGCTGGCTGCGGTATTGCATTGGTGGCTCATGTTCATCTCGTGGTCAATCATGACCCTCATGTCTCTTCCAGTCATGGTGCTAGCGAGTGAAACGTTGCCAAGCCTATAAGTGTGATGCGGGGTTTTTTTTCCCTGAGGTGGAGCACCTTGCATTTCTCTGTATTGAATGCCACCAGGTTTTCATCCATCTACCTTGCAAGCCTACTGAGGTCAGCCTGGATCACCAGCTTGTCCTCAAGTGTAATATCATGTCAGCTGTATCAAATGATGCAGGGATCCAGAAATAGGGGTGCTTATATGTGATATTGCCTCTAAAGATCCTTGGTGCTCCAATCACCATCTATGACCCAGGTCCTGTCTTGAAAACTGAGAGGGTCCTGGTAGTACCTCAGTGGAACTGAAGGTGACTTTTTCTTCTCAGCTTTCTCAGGACACTAAATCAGATTTTTTGAATAACAGTTTCTTATCAATTAGTAGTTATTCTAGATGTGCTAGGCCCCTTTTCCTTAGCTGATATGCAAGCCCATATGAACTCTTTCTTGGAACTTCTCTGCCTGTGTCTGTGTTTCCCTCCCATCAGAGGTTTGTTTCCTCTCACTTCTGTTTCAAGCTGTCAGAGATCCATAAAGATCAATCATAGGAATGGGGAAGATGCTTTGCTTCCAACAAGCATCATTGGCTGTGCAGCTCTAGTGGTTTTAACGAACCTTGTTTGGAGAAATTCTTCCTTCTTACTAGGGCTAGATTAACCCTGTAGTGGGTCTTGGGCAAACAAACTTGTAGGCCCCTGGTCAGTCAAGACCACCCCTCCCCACCCCAGCACTGCTGCCCACAGGGAGTGAGGCTTGGAGCTGCTGCTAGAAAGCAGCTGCCATGGTGGCGGGCAGGGGGAAGGGAAGGGAGGCAGATGGGGCCATTTGTGCCACTGTCATGGAAAGAAGGACCGGGGTCCCCCACAGCTCGGGGTCCCCCACAGCTCAGGGTCCTAGGCATGTGCCTAGTTGGCTTATGTGTTAACCCAGCCTTGCTGTCTACTACAGGTGATGAGAAATAAGCTTATGGACAACTCTTTGTGTTGTCATCTAGGTGTTAAATTCCAGTTGCTCCTCTGATTTTTCACCTCTGGATTTCTGTGTTCAAAGCCTAGTTAGGTCACAAGAGAAAGTGAGTAGGAGGTTTATTATGAGTCCTTGTCGAAGTACTCCAAAATCTGCCAAAATTGCTAACCTCTCTGGCAGGCAGGCCATGCCTAGAAAAATAGAGTGCTGTTGTAGGTCTCCTGTGCACTTGTAGAACTGCTGGAAGGTGGCCCACACAGTGGTTTCATGCATGGTGCATTACGCAAGTCAGTGCTCCTGCTTTTTTGCTTTACATAAAAAAGCACAGAAAGCAATGGGTAGTAAAAGTGTATGGCAGGGAAGAGACTAATGGTGGAGGAGAAACAGATATCCCTTCATCTTATTTTGTTGCGTCTTTTCTTTCCTATAAGACTTCCATTCTTTTGAGCTAAACAAATAATTTATAGTTTCAAATATGCCCTGACTTTATTTTTGATCATTAGCAACAGCAGATGAAGGGTAGACTATGGCATCTGAATGTCTAGTTCATGGTTTTCCCCTGTGTATCCCAATACCAGGCAGTATATATGACAAAGCAGGGAAGACTCAAAGTGACTCTTCTATAGTGTGATCATTGGGTAACTGGTTTAATACTGATACTGTGAAGGGAATATAATGGCCTCTTGTCCTTTTTCTCTTCCTTTATATTGGCTGTTCCTTTCTTCTTTCCCTTTAGGTTGGGTTCTTGGACATTGTATTAAACTGAGCACATCTGGGATTTTGGTTATATTGATTACTTTGAGACACACTGTCAGCAGCATTCAGTCCTGTAACTTCCTGCTAAGGTAATCTGATGGTGTATTTGGTACAGAAAATGCCTGCTGGACAAGAAATATAACTATAAACACTAGACTTTCAATCCCTGACACAGCCTTTAAAAAAATTAATGGCCCTAATTTTAGACATCTTAATCAGTACTTCTGGATGAAAGCCAAAAGAAGTCTTGATTCTCAGGTCTTTGGAATATTGCACTATTTAGATATCTAAATCCATAGGTAGACACCTGACCCTGGACGTGTAAGTTCGAAACTTAACTTCAGTGTCTCATTAGGTATCTGGGTGAAACAAAGTAAAGTAAGCCCCAACCAGTTTTCTCTTAAGCTTGTGAACAAAACAAAATATTGTTTTCAAACTATATTTTATAATTTGTGAGAGGAGACAAGTTTGATTTTTTTAAATTTAAATTGTGATACCCTTGAATGGAAGGACCTTTGGACTTTTCTCTTTGAAAAATCATTTTAAAATTTCTTTGTGAGGAAGTCAGCTTGTATTAGTTAAGTAGGGTCCTTTCTTGCAACCAAGTATAATTGTCATGGACAGCTTGTTGCCTATTTCAAATATTGAGTTGTTACTGTAATAATTATTTAGAACTATACTTTTCATTTTTTCAATTCCTTTCACCCAAGGATCTCAGGGCGCAGATGGAAGTGACATTTTTCAAGTGATCTGGCCCCAGAAAGCACTTTAGAGCTGTGTCATAACACACGTGCATGGTTGCAGAGCACTTTTAAAATGGCCTATCATGCAAAAAATTAACCTTGGTTAAATCAGGTATTACATTAAGGTGCTCAAAAGCAGAGCACCTTAGGGAACTTGTTTTCCCTCCAGGGTTTTTTTTTGTGCAATTGGCTAGTGGGGCTGGGCTCTCAGCTCAGCCCAGCATCCCCCTCCCTACCCCGAGCTGTTAGGGGGAAGGAAGGGAGCTGCTGACTGCTGAATGGCCAAAGCTGAAGGGGAGTAGGATTGGGGCCTGCTTGCCTTGAACCCTCCCACCCTTAGCTACCCTGGCTGGGGTATTAGGTGGAGCTTGGCTGGGCCCCTGAGGCAAGGGGGCTCTATTCCATGCCCTCTCCTACCCCCTTAGCTCTGGCCATTCAGCAGCCAGGAACAGCCGGCATGGAGCTCCCAGCTGGTTTGAATGGCTAGAGCTAAGAGGGCGGGGGAGGGAGAATGGGAAGCGGGGAGGTTTGGCAGCCTCCTTGGAGGCTACTGGAGTGCCTCTGCCTGATGGCCAGGGCTGGTGCAGGCTGCCTCCAGTTCGGTTCCACTCCCTAATCCAAGAGGTGAACATCTGTTGGGTTGGGGAGGAGGCTATAACTCATGGCGCTTTATGTAAAGCTCCATGAGTTAGAGCAGAGCCCTAACATCTGCCTACACCCTGGATGTTCTACAGAGGTAGGTAAGTATTGCCAACTGTCTTATAGATGGAGAAATTAAGGCACAAAGGTTGTGTCATACCTCAGGTCACAAAATCCAGAAATAAGACCCCTGTCTTTCTGACCCAGTTCCTTGCTCCAAGTACAACTGCCTCAATACCTACTATACATCCAGTAAAGTACACTGGAAATATAAGGGGCTCTGACTTACTACTGGAGAATTACTTCATTCTGGAAACAACTGTGTGTTGTATTAATCTAACGAAATTAGAGAAGGTAACAGGAAGATGAACAGAAACTAGATCACTTGAGCCCAGCTTTTGATTGAACAATAATACCTGGCTAAGCCAGATGTGGTATCCTCTTCTTTTCCTGTCCCTCTTAAGTCACAGGTGAAAAATGAACTCCAGCAGTACCACCTAGGCTTTCAGATGCTGATCAGTTTTCCAGGCCACCCTCCCCTACACCCTGGTTTACAAACATCCTTGAGGTTGTAGAGGTTTAGATTGAGATGATAATCTAAATCATGCTCAGACTATACATTTTCTTTTTTTTCATTCTGACACCAAAGCAATCTGTGCATATCTCTGATTTGAACTGGATAGTAGTACAGAGACCAATATGTAAAGCTGCTGAATGTTAAATAAAAAAAAAAATTAAAACAAATCTCTTTTTATATCAAGCACCAGGTGGCACCCTTTGTTTATCTTCTGAGCTGTACATTATATCCTGTTATGATACAGAGCTATTGATCTGAATGTAAATCTTCCTTAACACAACACATTTAATTAATAAAAAGGAGATCTGTCTCCAGTCTGGCTCACGTTATTATATCTCACCTTTCTGCAAGGCTTGGGGCATGAAATCAATGGTTATTTAAAGTTTGATTTTTAGGAAAGTGCCTAGGAAAAGAAGAGGGGGGAACCAGTCCCAGATGCCTCTGATGGAGACTGCTGGGTAGGTTTTCCTCCTTTATTTTGTATTCTCCTCACAACTTCCAGTATGAAGCTTTTCAGTACGAGTGCTTGCTGTCACAAGCGATGCAGTGCAGAGCTGGAAACTACCTTGGCGTTTTCTGCATTCTAAACAAAGATGGGAACTTGAAAGAGGACAGAAAATCCCCCCACTCCCCATTTCTAGCATGATCAGTGTGCATTAAGAGAGCAAATGGAGAATTATGCCATGTATCACAGCCTCCATCTCTGAACACACCTGATCCCCATGATCATGGTTCTGAAATGCCCTCAACTGGACACAAGCACAAAGGTACATTTAAATGAACCACAGCTCTTAATATGTCCATGAGAAGCTAGCTGATAAAATGTCAGGGTAGTGAATGCAAACTATGTGCCTGATCCTGCCAAGAGCTCAGCACATCCTGTAAGGTGCTGGCTCCCACTAGCTTGCGTGGGAGCTGACTGCATTCATCTCACAGGCTCTAGACCCACCATTGGGAAGTCGCTAGTCTGTGTGCAGGAGGGGTGTTGCCCAGTTGTGTTAATAAGACCAACCCACATACGTGTGTGTAGAGATGGGGGTACAGTAACTAATGCTCCTTCTCTGCTGCAATAATTTCCCATTGGTGAGGGGAAGCTGAGAGTAAAACTAGCCCAGATAGCTGCTTTCATATCTTCTGGAGGCAGCACTGCCAGTGGGTCTCTCTGAAGTAAACAGGCTCGTTCCTCATTTGTTTCTTGCTGTCAATATGATGGTTCCAACTAGATTTCTTTCTGTTTGTGTTTGCTGCTTGTCTTGTGCTGACAAAACATGCGTAGTTTGTAGCTCCCTCGTTTCAGCTGGCTGCTATTCCATTTTAATGCGGGTGCTTCATTGGAGGTCATTTACTCAGTATGTTGCCTGGGCCATTTACAAATAGGAACTGATGAATATTTCATAGCCATTCACCAGGAATTCTGTCAAAGTGTAGCTTCATGGCAGTGAGTCAGTAAGTGATGCACTCAACCTGAAGTTGTTTCCTTGCTGTGTCTCTCGTCGGACATGCTAATTATTGGTGTTGGGGAAAAGAAATCTTCTTTTAATGTAAGAAAGCCTTTATATTCACTTCCTTCAAGCCTTGACTCTAGCTAAATATCCCCTGAGTATGCACCACTCGAGAGGAAGCTTTTTCAATTGACTGGAAAGAATGAACAGACAATGCCCACCTGTCCAGTCTAGGGTTTATTCTCCGTTCTGTTTTTGTTCTGACAGCTCTCTTAGAGAAAAAAGGTTTGTGTTTACAGCAAGATATATAATATGAGTTACCTAGCTTGCTGTAAAATCCTAGTGGAGACAAGCACAGGTAATGTTTGCTTGAGGTTGTTAGGTGAGGTCAACTTCTGGTGGGAGTCTAAAATCTTAATGCCTGCTTGAGTTTGCAAGGAGCCTCAAAAATGGCTCTGAAGAATGCAAATACATCTAGTCACCTAAAATGGTGTGAGCTTAGATGTACTTTAACTATTTCAAATGGAAGAAACATAAAGTGGATCATTTCATCAAGAGTCACAGCAAGAGGCAGAGCTTATTGGTATGTGCCCAGTACTGCATGTAAGTGGCTTCTGGGTGTGGAGGCACTGGCACTGTAACTCAGTGGTACAGACGTATTAGCCATTTCTGTACTAAAATGTTCTACCCATAACATTTCTATGTGCATAAACCACTTACATTATTATTTGCTTTGTTGGTAGAGGCTGTATTGGCAAAAGACCTGTTGCACTGTAGGTAGGCATCCTATGGTGTGTCATATGACTGTTGAGCACACTGTATTGTCAAAAAGTTTTGCAATGTATTGTGGGAAGCCAGTGCACTTCTCAGGGAATTGCTGGGACTTTGGAGTCAGGGTTTCAGGTCAAGGTTCAATCTAATCTCCACATCTCGGGTGAGTGTCCTAACCACTAAATTCTTGGGTAACTTGGAATGGGATCTTTCTGATTCTGACCATAAATTCCTAGAGCTAACAACCCTTTCCTGGGCAAAATTGTGTTTTATCTGGTAAATTTCTATGGATATTTAGGATGATGCAGCATTTTCAGACAAACTCAATTACAGTACATCTCCCACTAGTTCTAGTAAAGGTACCTGTCTATGTAGCTATATTGCTGCCACTACACCAGTACAGACTTCCTCTGTGGAAGCTCCATTCTGGAATAAAAGTGATTTTATTCCAGAATAATTATTCCACTTTGGAATCTGACAGGATCTCTTGAAATCCTATTATTTAGTAGTATAGTGCATGCTTGAGGTTGTTATTTTACAGACCTAGAAAGGCAGTTCCACTGCCTTGAAATGCGTATGTCTTGCTGAATGCTGTTTTAATACCTCTTAAGACTATCAGTTATTCTAAGCATCTACCTAACTGTAGCTGAGGTGCTGCAACAGGATTATAGGTTATGTTACTAGCCTGGAACAATGAAATAAGACCAGAACAAGTCTTCTTGTTATTCAGGAATAACTATGTTTGAAGGTGCTGTCAGTCCTGAATAAGGTAGTAAAATTGTACAAGAGCAGTTCATTCAATGTGGTGACACATTATATAACACTGCCAAGGTCACTAGGGTCCACAGTAAACTTGTGGTACAAACACGACTTATGAATATGCAGACTTCCTGGAAATAACTTTAACCTACATACTCAGTGTTGCTTGAAGGTGTTATACGGCTTTAGCCTTCTCTTACCGGGTGCCTTGCCCCCAAGTGACGTTAGGGTCAGTTCGAGCTGAGATGCCACCTGGGTGGTATGGGTGCTGCCCTTACTTACCTGCCATGACTTTGATGTTCTAATTGGGGAGGCAGTTCCTGTCAGGTGGCTTCTCCAACCTGAGGATGAAGACGCCTCTGTCCCTGCTTTTGCTTCGTGGGGCTCCAAACCTCCCCTTTACCCCACCCTTACCACATCCACAGCTAGGATGGATACTGTCTTCTATCGGCATCCACTTTGGACGGCTCTTTCTCTTCACTCGGCTTGTCCACCCCTGATCTGGGTCAGGCTGTCCTGGTCAGTCTGCCCTTCACTGTAGCCAGTTCCTTGGCTTCAGGCTGACTAGTGTATCTGGGCGGGCCCAGTCTCGGGCCAGCTAGAGCTTTCAACAATGCAGGGTTGCTTGTGCCCCCCGTGTTGTGCCCCCCATGTGGGGTACCTACTCCTGCTGCTGCCTCCCGCCTCCTGTGCGAGGGCCCTCAGCTTCCCTCCTGTTGCCTGCAGCTGGGGAATCTTCCTTCTGGCCACTTGCTTGTCCAGATCACTGTCTGTTCTTCCCTCCGCTGCTGTCCCTGGATCGGTGCTTTCCTCTTCCTCCAGCAGCGTCTCTAAGTCGGCATCCTCCTCTTCCTTCTCCAGCGACTCTGGGTTGGCGTCTTCTTTTTTCTTCCCCAGCATCTCTGGGTCGGCGTCCTCCCCATTCATGGGGGATTCCTGAAGTCCCAAGTTTCTCTCCACTGCTTTGCCACTTGCCCCAAGGGACAGACTGAGGTTGCCCCAAGATATTTCCTTATCTCCACAAGTCCTAGTTTCACTGCCCTTACTGTGGGCCCTGCAGCTGTACTGAGAGATTCTGTCAGCCCCAGATGACCTTGTTTTTGGGTTGAGAAGAAATTATATATCACTCACCCAGAAATCACTCTTTCCACAAGCAATCAGTAAGGAGACAAACAGTGAAAGGATTTATTACATCGGATGGAAGGTTTCATAGTTTCATAGTATCTAGGGTCGGAAGGGACCTGAACAGATCATCTAGTCCGACCCCCTGCCATGGCAGGAAAGAGTACTGGGGTCAAACCACCCCAGCAAGGTGTTCATCTAACCTCCTCTTAAAAACCCCCAGGGTAGGAGCCTGCGCCACATCCCTTGGAAGTTCGTTCCAGCCCCTAGCCGCCCTGACTGTGAAATAGCGCTTCCTGATGTCTAACCTAAACCTACCCTCTGCCAGCTTGTGACCATTATTCCTGGTCACTCCTGGCGGTGCTCGGGGGAACAGTGGCTCCCCCAATGCCCGCTGATCCCCCCTGACTAGTTTATAGCAGGCCACTAGATCCCCCCTCAGCCTTCTCTTTTGGAGGCTGAACAGGTTCAGGTCCTGTAGCCTCTCCTCATAGGGGCTGCCCTGTTGTCCCCTCATCATACGAGTGGCCTCCTCTGGACCCTCTCCATGCTGTCCACATCCCTCTTGAAGTGCGGCGCCCAGAACTGGACGCAATACTCCAGCTGCGGCCTGACCAGTGCTGCATAGAGGGGGAGGATCACCTCTTTTGACCTGCTTGAAATGCATCTGTGGATGCATGACAAGGTACGGTTGGCCTTCCTAACTGCCTCCCCACACTGCCGACCCATGTTCATCTTACAGTTCCCCAACCTGTAGGTATGGTGCTGGTTGTTCCTCCCCAGGTGCATCACCTTGCACTTGTCTGTGTTGAAACCCATCCTATTCTCATCCGCCCACCCTTGTAACCTGTCTAGGTCTGATTATATCCTGTTGCTTCCTTCCAGTGTGCCCACATTCCCCCACATCTTAGTGTCATCAGCAAATTTGAACAGGGTGCTTTTTACCCCCTCGTCCAAATCACTGATGAAGATGTTGAACAGTGCAGGCCCGAGGACCGAGCCCTGCAGAACCCCACTGCCCATGTCCTTCCAGGTTGAGAAGGACCCATCCACCACCACCCTCTGGGTGTGGCCCTCCAGCCAGTTGGCGACCCATTTGACTGTGTGGGTGTCTACGCCACAGCCCTCCAGTTTCTTAATGAGAACGGGGTGAGAGACAGCATCAAAAGCCTTCCGGAAGTCCAGGAAAACTACGTCCACTGCTACCCCTGCATCTAATGATTTGGTGATCTGATCGTAAAAGGCCACTAGGTTGGTCTGACAGGACCTGCCACTGATGAACTCGTGCTGGTTGCCCCTAAGCGTGCAGTCCCCTGCTGGTCCCTCCTGGATGTGTGCCAGAATAATTTTCTCGAACAGCTTGCCTAGGATCGAGGTAAGACTAACTGGCCTATAGTTTCCTGGGTCATCCCTCCTCCCGTTTTTGAAGATGGGAACCACGTTGGCCCTCTTCCAGTCCTCCAGTACCTCTCCAGAGCACCATGAGTGCTCGTAAAGCTGTGCCAGGGGACTTGCAATGACCTCGTCCAGTTCCTTTAGAACTCTAGGGTGGAGATCATCCGGGCCGGCTGACTTGATTATGTCCAACCCCTCCAGAAGCTCCCTAACTAAATCCTCGCTAACCGTTGGCCTAGGTGTACCTCCCCTGGGGCCCAACGGGGGCCCAGCAGGGAGGTGGCTGTCCTGGTCCCTACTTAGGAAGACGGAGGCAAAGAAATTGTTAAACATGTTAGCTTTGTCATCTGGTGTGATGACCAAGTTTCCCTGCACGTCCTGCAAGGGCCCCACATTACCCGGGACCTTCTTTTTACCTCCTATGTATCTAAAAAAGGACTTCTTATTGTCCTTAATCTGGGAAGCTAGTCCCAGTTCCATCTTCACCTTGGCCTTCCTAACTACTCCCCTACATCCCCGAGCAACTACAGAATAGTCCTCCCTGGAGATGACCCCTTCTTTCCATTGGGTGTAAGCCTCCTTTTTAGCAAGGATACATTCCTGGATGCTTTTGGTGAGCCATGGAGGCTTGTGTGCTCTCCTGGTCCCTCTGATCCTCTTCAGGATTACCTTCCTTTGGGCTTGGAGGATCATCTCCTTAAGGAGCAACCACTCACCTTGGACACCTGGCTCCCCTCCCCTCTGGGATCTCAGCACTTCTCCAACTATCCTCCTTAGCTCATTGAAGTTTGCCCTCTTAAAATCTAGGGCCACTGCCTTACTGCTTGCCTTTGCCACCTTGCGCTGGATGGTGAATTCCAGCAGGCAATGATCGCTGTCGCCCAGGTGGTCGAGCACCCGCAGCTCCCTCACCAGGTCATCACCTGTGGCCAGCACTAGGTCCAACAAGGCATCCCCCCTGGTGGGGCTGTGCACCTCCTGGGTTAGATGGAGGTTCTGCACTCTGTCTAAGAACCTACGTGAACGATCTGACCTGGCTGACTGCTCTTCCCAGGAGATGTCCGGGAAGTTCAGGTCCCCCATGACTACCACATCCTTAGCCTTCACTACCTCTGTGAGCTGACCCAAGAAATCCTGGTCAAGCTCCTCTCCCTGGTTGGGAGGTCTGTAGCAGACTCCCACCATTAAGTCTCTTTCCCCTCGACTGCCTTGTACCCTAACCCAAAGCACTTCAGAGTGCCCCTCCCCTGACTCCTTACTAATTGACGAGGATGTGTATTCCTCCTTAATATGGAGTACCACGCCCCCACCTCTCTTTCCTATCCTGTCCCTCCTGTACAGCCTATAGCCCTTGACGTTCACCGCCCAATCATGGGTTGAGTCCCACCACGTTTCTGTAATCCCCACTATGTCCGGGCTGGTGTCAGCCAGCAGGAGGGAGAGTTCCTCCTGCTTGTTACCCATACTACGAGCAATTATGCAAACAAAATGCACCATAGCTTTGGAGACAGAACAGAAAAGAAGTACAGATGCTTATCCTTTTATCTTTAAGTGACACTCTTTGCCTGAGTTTTAGAAACCTGCCTTCATGGTGATTTTAACCAGCCTGGTAACTGAAGTCATTTTCTAACATGAACAGACCCTAAAAAGCCTCTAGGGCCAACCCCTTCCTCAGCATTTTCTAATTACCTCTTGAGGTTTCTGACCACCCTGAGATACCTAGAGCCCTTCTAGCTGAAGGGCTATTATTCTCAAATTTCTTTGGTATTGTACAGTTGATTGTCCACCACACTCCGATAGGTGGACAATGTGCAAAGCTGCCCATCCCACCAGTGGCCCTTCAGCATGCTGTTGTTAGTAGCAAATGTTCTGACCCTAGAACACTATGGCAAGGGATATTTAACAGGTCTGCCCATTCTCTGAACTCCCTGGCTAAACCACATCCAAAACCATAATGATATACAAAGCCAGCACAACATAATCCATACAGTGATAAAAACAGCATAAATGGATACAGCATAACATGAGCTCTTCAACAAGACCACACATGCCATGTCAGCAGGGATCCGGGTTTTCCATTCCCTGTGGAAAATTACAGTAAAACCTGAATTTATTAATTTTAAGGGGAAAAACGCAGATTTCCTTTTCTAAAGGAGAAAAACAAAGGCAATGGTGGATTTCCCCTTGCAGGCTGACAGAGTTCCAGCCTGCAAGGGGCTAGGGGGAATGGGAGAAGAGTGGTCAGGCCAGGGGTACCATGTGCATGTGCTCACATAGACATGTGTATGGCCACCAGGCAGCCTGGAGAGTAGCTCCTGCAAATAAGTTGGTGTGTGTGGAGGTGGGAATTGAGGCCCCCATAGTGAGGGAGGGGGTTGGGTAGGGCTGGGGCTGTTGCCCAGCTGGGGTGGTGCATGGATCCTGGGGTCAGAATGTGCAGCTTCAGGGGAGCAGGATGGAGATGCAGGCAGCTTGTCTAGGGTGTGGCAGGAGGCCTGTCTCCCTGCTTCTGCACATACTCCCGGGGTGGCATGTAGGGCATGTGCCCCTCAGGTTTGTGCATGGGGCGGAGGCTGGGATGGGCTTGCAACTGCAAGCTTGGGGCTTCCTGCCCTGCTGCCTTCCCTGCAGGGCCTCCACAGCTCAGTGGGTGGGACCTAGCATGGCAGGGGAGGGTGGGGTGGGCAAGGTAGGACACCACAAACATGATCCCTGCACTGCCCTGGCAAAGTGCCTCCTACCTGCCCAGCAGCAGTGCGGATGGTGATGTGGCATTGTGCCCGTCACTTCTGCTGGGCAGGCAGGGGGTGCCTTGCCATGGTGGCTTAGGGATCCCAGCAGCACTGAGCTTTCCCACCTGGGCCTGCTCTGCCCTGCCACACTGGGTCTTGCCCGCTGGGATGCAGAGGCCCCAAGGGAAGGGCAGCAGGGTGGGGAGCACTGAGCCCACAGCAGGCAGCCACTCCCTCACCCCACAGTCTTTGCTTTGGCTGTGCCACCCATGGGGAGGTGGAGCCAGGCTGTGCTCCACTCCACCGCAGCAGCCACCACCTCCCATGGGTGGTAGCTGGGGTTCAGCCACTGCTGTGGGGGGAGGGGACCTGGGTCCCCGGTCCCGTAGCCGTGGCAGCTTGACCTCTCTGGCAGGGCTGAGGGGGCAAGAGGCTCTGGGTGGGGAGTGAGGAGCACCAGCAGCATCGCGGGGACTGTGGATGGGGAGTGATGGGTAACAGCATGGGCAGGCATATCAGGGCTGCGCAGTGCCACAAAGCTGTGGGGGGGTGAGGCGGGGCAGCTGCAGCTGGACCTGCATCCTGGTGAGCGAAGGCAGGCAGAGGAAACTCCGATTTTGTATGATAAAAACTTCAAAATCAAACACCAACATTTATAGGTATTTAGAATTTATTTTATTATAGTGGTTGAGGCACTGGCAGGATTCCAAATTGCTTTAAAATATAAAAATTGTAAATATATCAATAAAACGTTGTGTTCAACTGATACCTATATATAATGGCGTTTCATTTTAATAATGGAAAAAATGCAGATTTGGGGGGTTTTAATCAGAGTTTGTGTTTTTACCAGAGAATCTGTGATTTTTAAAAAGAGAAAACCAGGACTCCTGCATATCAGTACAATAAAACACAAGAAAGCATTCGTGACATGCCGTGAACCCCCAAAGCAAAACAGGTTCCTGACACCCAGTTTTTCCAAGGTTTTGAATACTTTTCAGAGCAGCAACAAGCACCTGCAAGTGCTGCACTCAGGACAGTTTCATTTTATTTGGTGTCTTTCTCCTCACCCACTCTCTATTGCCACTTTGGTGGTATTTCCTTTTTTCCTGGGGTTCTTCTTTTTGATGTAGCTCTTGGTTTGTAGGCCTAGCCATCCTAGGAACAATTATGGAAACTCCTGACCTAAAACATTTGTGTTCTGACTCTTGCCTACCTTGAAGAGGATCTGAAGTCCAGTAAGGCTAAAGGAAATCTGTGGCAGGGAAGGAGGTGTTTGGAAAGGAAATGCTTTAGTTTGGACTTTGTAATTAGAATTCCTGGTTTCTACTCTCAGTTCTACCAGTGGCTTTCTGAGGGACTTTGGTCAAGTCGCTTACCTTCTCTTTGCCTCCTTGCATCTTATGAATGGTTTTTGTGGGACTTGTTTAATATTTTATGTTTGCAGAGCATTTTGACATACTTGGGTAGAAGGTGCTTCATAAGGGCAACCTCTCTGTTAATTGGTACATTTCTCAATTTGTATGCTAGCTTTGAGAGGAAGAATCTCACCAACAGAGAATGGAAGTGACTGAGCATGGTATACCAGTATTTACAACAAGAATTCCATAAAATTAGGCTCTCAGGGAAAATATGAGAGATCCTTTCAAGGCTCATCAAGATTTTTATTTTCCTTCTTTCAAAAAAAAATCTTTTTCTTTAATTGGATTTATATTTCACCCATCATAATGACTCAAAAATAAAAAGAAAGAGGAGGGAAAATATATTTGGGTGCATCTACATATGTTGTTAAGGCAAAGCAATGAATTCACATTGCACTGATGTTTATTGTTCCTGGGCATAGCATTTACACATGTCCCTGGAACTGCAGCATGTTGAGCTGGGTTGGAGTAGCCCAGGCTGGCAGGGGTCTGGGGACATCAGCCTGCCAGCCTGGGGCTGCTCTGACCTGGCTTAAAGTGCAGCAGAGGGGCTGGCTGGGGCATGAGGGTGTGCCACAGGATAGTACTTGTATTTAGCATCACATGTGTAGACGGTGACATTTTACTGTGAAGCTAAATTAGGCAACTCTACAGTAAACATCTTGTGTAGATGCGCCCAATGCATCTGTTTTTCAAACAGAATCAGGCTGATTTTGTACCTGAAATGCCAAGACAAAACCTGCAATGTGTTAAAACTTAATAACTTTTGGGGACCATGACCTTTTTTTCCCCCTGGGGAAAGAGGCATATGTCTCCAGTTACTTATGATACAGTGTTTTGTTACTCTGTCTCTTGCAAGCATGCATAGACATGCACACATGAACACGCCGGGCCAGAACATTTTACTCTTGTCACTGTGATACAAAAAGGACTAATCTTGGAGCAAAATACTGCTCAGGTTAAATATAGGTGACTCCAGACTTGGAGGAATAACTAAGAGTGTCATTTCTTTGACACATTATTAGTTCCCTAAGTGGATAAATATAACATTATGCTACATAGAAACCAAAATAACTGAAGTTATCATTCTCCTGAAACCTTCTTGGGGTCATTGAAAGTAGCAATCAGTGTTTAAAGGAAAATGAGTAGTTGTCAGAGCACATGGTTATGAGTATAACTTGAGGTATGAATAAGTCACTTAAGTATCCTTTGGCTTCCCCATCTGTAAAATGGATATAATGACCTTGGAGCTGCCACAATCACTTTATCATAATTAAGTTTATAACTGAACTGCATAATTTCCCCCTTTACTTTCTTTTTTCCCCTCACTCCAGTACCAGAAAATCCCTACAAAAATCACTTTGGTCTCTGTGACAGGAGTCCTACTCTCGAGCCCCTCTGGACGTGAGTCTCCGCCCTCCTGCAATGGGCCAACCATCTGCTTACTCGCTTGCCACGCCTTATCTTACTTTTGATTAATAGATGGTTGGAATCAGCAGGAGGCTGCCCATTTTTATGTGCCCCGATGACAGGGGGCGCTGTCTGTGGTCCCTTTTCCTTCCCTACACCGCAGCCCAAGCCTCGCAGATGGTGCTGGTATGATCTGACTTGGGCCTTGTTATTATGTCTCGACCCTTCATTTGCTCTCGGGGATCCTCGCTGCCCCTCCTCACTCTTGGGCTCCTCGTTGCCCCCTAACTCAGGGCTTCTCACTGCCCCTCCTCACTCTCGGGGCTTCTCGCTGCCCCCTCTAGCTCCGGGCTGGGCCAATGCGCCCCCAAACAAAGCTGTACCCTCTCCGGCACCAGGAGACCCCACGCTATCATGGAGCTCCTATGAGGCCTCCTCCAACCCCTTATAGCTTCACTCGGTCCTCCGGTGAAACAGTAAACACAAAACGCAAAGCCTCTGGGCTACAACATAAAAGCTAGACCGTTCTGGTCAAAATGCGAATCTTTCCCTACCAAAGAGAGACAGAGGGAGAGAGAGCGCATCGACCCCCAGCAGGAACCAGGGGATGTTCTGACTGTCAGAGTTCTCCCCTTTGTTTTGGCTGAGTTCCTCCTCCCTCGGCCGCCGGAAGGGAACTGCTCTCGTGGCCTTCTGCCTGGGCTTAAGAAGGGCTAAGCTCTGCCCCTTCCTGGCTCTAGGTTTCCCTGGTTGCTAGCTAGGGCAACCAGCACCTGCGCAGTCCTGGTGACTGGCGGCTGCACTTCCCCCTTCCCGCCACTAGGGGTCTCTCCCGAGCCGTTTCCGCTCTCAGTTGCAGGGCACCTGAGAGCTCTGTGACAGTCTCACAATATGTAAGATAGGTCTGAACAGAAGGCAATATTTTTCTATCAAACTTGGACAGATTTGGACAAAGTATCCATAAACGTAGAGTTCCCATCCTCTATGTTAGGGCATATTACACTTAGCAGTTAATCATGCCCTAACTGGTCACACAGCCACATTAAATCAATAAATGGCATGATAAAAAGAGGAATAAGCTACAGATTTATTCCACAAAGTATGTGTAATAACTTTGTAGCTGCTTTCTATCAAGCATTTAACTGGATATGGGAGCCTCATTATCTGACTGGAACTCCCAGATGGGGTGCCCGTGTGCTCCCCTAAGCCTGGGAGCTCCCTGCTGACCATAAGGCATGATGAGATCTGGTTTGCGATCCCACAGTCATGCCTCCTGCCATGCATGTTTGGCTTGGCAGGAGGCACCATTATGTGGATTGTATGTTAGATCTCACCATGCTTTTACCAGCACATGTAGAGGAGCCCAGTGATTTTTTTTTTCAGTATTTCTGCATTATCTAATACATACTTATATAGTTATATAATAATACACATTTTATATTTGGTAGTATTGGAGTGATGTCATAGTTGTGATGATCCAGAAAATATGTGAAAAGCAAGGATTTTTATGGGTGATATTTTTTATTGGAACAGTTGCATGGTTGGAATAGACTTAGACAAGCTTTCAAATGCAATGCATTCTTCTTCAGGTCCCACTTAGACAAGCTTCAGGTCACTTACCTTCACACATCACAAACATGTCACCCACAAAAATTCCTCACCTCTTGCCTGTTTTATATTTATATAGAGTAAAAAAGTTACCTGGGATATTTGTCTGAGTTCCTGGGTATCAGACCAAAAATGAGTTGGTTTTAATGACTATTTTCTGAAGTCCTTATGAATCAACAACATTGAATTGTAACATTGCTCTGGCATATTAGCTAACCAGAGTGTTGCCACAAGTTACTGAACTAGAATCAGGAATCCCTGAGTGTAATTTTCTGTTAGGCCATGCCTACATAGCAAATTACTAGGCCTGTGTGAAGCAGCAAGTATTCGCTTCGTATTTGGATTTGGCTGATTTGGAGGGACAGTGATTCAATTCAGATATTCGAATTACTATCCCAATTCGATTCGGCTGAATTGGATCCAAAGATTCAGCACTGCTTTGGAGATTTGGCCACAGACTAAACAGGCAGCAGTCCTCACCATGCTGGACACAGCTGCCTCCAGCTGGTAAGTCTGTTGTGATGGGTGGGGGAGGAGGAAAGAGGTGTGGGGGAGGGAGGGACTGGGCCTGGTGCTGGGACAAGCTGCTTAGCTGGGGCAGGGGGTGTGGGATTCGGGGAGGCAGGTAGGGGGGTGCGGGATGTGGGATGTGGGCACAGCAGTGCTGGGAGTGTGGGCTATGCCCTGCTGCCACCTGCCCAGCCGGGGGAGGGGAGGGATGTGGGCATGGCTTGCTCCGGGCAGAAGTGGGCAAGCGGCACCAGGGCATAGCCCTGCTTCCAGCAGTGTTGTGCCCACATCCCATGCCCCACCACTCTGATTGGGCAAGCTGTGGCAGTGCCTGTCCTGGTTGGGCAAGTGGCAGCAGTGCCTGCCCCCCTGCCCCGGTTGGGCAAGTGACAGCAGTGCCCCCCCACACCAGCTGAGCAAGTAGCGGCAGTGCCTCCCCCCCCCCCCCCGCACTGGCCGGGCAAGCCAGCTGAGCAAGTGGTGGAAGGGCAAGTGGCAGCAGCGCCCCCCCACCCCGCGCTGGCTGGGCAAGTGGGAACAGTGCCTGCCCCCCGATCCTGGCTGGGCAAGCAGCAGCAGCACCTGCCTCCACGCTGGCTGGGCAAGTGGTGGCAGGGCACAGCCCCTGCTCCCAGCGCTGATGGGGGCATGGCAGTGCTGGGAGTGGGGGCTCTGGCTTCCTGCCGCTTGCCCAACTGGGGTGGGGGTGGGTGGAATGCAGGCACAGCAGTGGGAGTGGGGGCTGTGCCCTGCAGCAGGGCAATCCCAGTGCTGCCGCACCTGCATCAGTGCTGGGAGTGGGGATTCTGCCCCGCCGCTGCTTGCCCAACCAGCATGGGGGGTGGGCGCTGCTGCCACTTGCCCAGCTGGGGCGGGAGGGTGTGTGTGGGATGTGAGTGCGGCATCACTGGGAGCAGGGGCTATGCCCTGCTGCCACCTGTCCCCTTCCACCCTGTGTGAGTTGCGCCTGCATCCAGCCCCAGCTGGGCAAGTGGCAGCAGGGCATAGCACCCGCTTCCAGTGCTGCCATACCTACATCCTGCCCCCTCCGCCCCCCTCCCTGAGTCTCATGCCCCCCGCCCTGGTTGGGCAGCTTGTCTCAGTCCCAATCCTTCCCTCCCCCCACCCTAACAGATTTACCAGCTGGAGGCAGCTGTGTCCAGCGTAGTGAGTACTGCTGTCTGTTTAGTTTATGGCTAAATTTCTGAATCGGCTGAATCTTTTCTGAATTGATTTGGAGGCTTCTGATTCCAATTCAGTGATTCAGTCACCAAATTGGGCTGAATTTCCTCCAAATCTAATCAGCTACCAAAGCTTTGCACAGCCCTACAAATTACCCTGCTAGGTGTAAACCGTGCTGCCTTACATCAGATGCCTCTTAGATGAGAAGCATAGCACTATAGGCAGACTAATTAGTACAATGATGGCGCTTTCCATTTTGATGAGTAGAGGAAGGGATCATGACTAGATGAATACCTTCTGGGGATGGGGGAGATTGGTAGCAGAACTGCCTTACTAGCACTATGGGCAGCACTATGTTCAATTAATATTTATTGACAGCTTTTGAAGGGAATACCTTGCTAAACTTTATATCAGCTCAATTGGCAAAGTCCATTAACTTTTTGATGAGCTCAAAAAGAATTTATTGGCAAGACTTGGCATATAACAGTATGTTGTCTATTTTTTGTCTCTAATTCATTTTCTACCCACTACATATTGGTAAGACCACCTTTTCTAGGCCATTTCCAATAGGATGAAGTTTTGGCATTTATCCTGATACATGGCCCACAAAAATGATATTTAGTAATTTCTTCCTAACACACCTTTCCCTTGCCCCTAGTCAAAATATCCAAGTTTACCAAACAATATTCAAAGGCATGGAAATAGTAAAATGGTACACTAACCGCTACTGCTTGCCATTTAGCCAAAGAATACCATTCAAGCACTTGACACTGACTGGGTGTGTCTACACAAGACACTTTACTGTGCAGTAGACTAATCTGGTAATGCCCACCCATCTGTCGGCTTGCTGCCAGCTGCTGCACCAGCCACTTGGTGCAGGGGGCTGGGAAAGTGTCCCCTCCCCTGCAGCTGTTTCCCATCCCCCTCCCCTGATTGGCTGATTGGGGCAGGGAGTTGGGAAACAGCTGCAGGAGCCGAGACACTTTCCCAGCCCCTCAGAGCCCAGACCTGATCCGGGCATCCCCTGTCAGACTGAGGTTGGCACCTGGGGGATCTTAGAGCTCTATCTGGCTGCCATATGACAGCTGCTTCTGTTGGGATCAAATCTGCTCCCAGCAGGTGCATGTGTAGATGTGTTTTTTGAGCACTAATTCCACTGTGTACAAAAAATACCTGAACCTGAAGTACTCAGGCAATTCCTTATTAGTAGCAACATAGTCCTTGGTCTGAAGAGTTAAATCTAGCATAGTGGGTAAAATTTTCAAAAGCACCTGAGCATTTTAGGTAGCCAACCTACAGCAAGCATGCCATAACTGGCGTGGGCAACCTCTGATAAGGCACAGAGCAGAGCAGCAGATCAGGAAAGGAGCACAGGGCAGGGAGAAGAAAGCAGAGCATCAGATCAGGCAGAGGTAGGGGATTGAAGTGGCAATGATGGTGTGGGGAGGGTGTGCAGGGCTAATATATGGTATGCCTGCTATTGTGTTAGGGTATAGCATCCCTGCTAAACTCCACTGTCTTAGTTTAGCAGGTTAAAGGGCTTACTCTGTATCAGCTGGACTGTACATCCATTTTTACCTTATGGTAAATTAAATCTAAATCACAGTAACTTAGCCTTGAAAAGGGAACATATTATCATGGTTGAGTTTTCACTTAACACAGGTTATGAGTAAACACATGGACAGTTCCCAGGAATGTCTGATGTTCAGTAAGTCCTTGTTCCCTTCTTACTGGTTTCATCTGATTTGTCAATCCCCTTAAATGTTTAAGTCCTGATTTCTAAAAGACTTTAGATACTTAAGAGCCCAAATCTTCTTGATGTTCTATGGGGCTTAGGCTCCAAAATGCCCAAGTTACTTTTGAAAATGTTACTTTAAAATTCTAAGTCATTTAGGTGCTGTTGAATAATTTGCTCAGGATACAGTACTCACATGCAAGCATTTTTAACACTTGCTATTTAGACGTCCCATCAAGGCTCCAGACCATTTTTAACAATAGTTATATTTCCAAATATCGACCAGGCTTTCACCTGAGTTCTTCCAAGGTTCCTTATGTAACTTTTTGCAACTTTATAAGTTACTCAGAGAATTTCATCTGATGACAGGATCATTTGGGAAGAGACTCAACTACTGAACTTTTTACTCTGCTGCTGACATTCTCTGGATGATTCAGTGCAAAGATTAGCTGATCAGGCAGGTACACAAGCGATTCTACTTTTTGCCTCCTTATACTGACCAGCTCTTCTGTTTCTTTTGTTCGTCTTTTGCAGGTATCTGACTTTCTTTCTCGCTCTAAAATTTTTTTTTGTACTTGGGCTGTCCCCAAATTTGGCTTATTGGGATTTTGGAAGTTTTTTGGGAAGGGGGAGAAGGGGAGTAAGACACTCCAAGTATTCTATTGGAAGACTGGCAATAAACAAACAAAACTCATTTGTGCCCTTGAACAACCAAATACCTATATTTACACCTCTACATAGGGAGTAGTTGGTGTACAATTGCACTGCTTAAGTCAATGTTTCTTAGCTTTTTCAATATCAGCATCCCATGTTACAACTGAAAATCATTTCAGGACCTCCCTGTTAGCTGCAAACACAGGTGACTGCACATCCCTTGAACCTGTCTAAGAATCCTTGGTTTAAATGATGCTGAGGGTAGGAAAAAATATTGCAAATTAATAAAGCCTGGTTGATGTTGACTTGTTGACGTGAGAGTATTTGCTCATTCATGATGGAGTTCCTTTCTATGGGGAATGGGAGGAGAGCCTTCAAACTCTGTTAATCTTCCTTGAACAATGAGAATTTGATTCCCTAAAACCTGCTTGTTTGTTATTTAATTTACAGATAAAATACAGCTTTCCTTCATTTGGCAAGTCATTGGAAGTTGATATGGGATGCTTTGAATCCTCTCATAGTAATTACAAAACTCACTATCTAC
This sequence comes from Crocodylus siamensis, assembly GCF_052110815.1. NCBI lineage: Eukaryota > Metazoa > Chordata > Crocodylia > Crocodylidae > Crocodylus > Crocodylus siamensis. The sequence continues at coordinate 139,143,163 of NC_143397.1, forward strand.
TCTCTCTTTCTAATTGCTGTAAAATGGAAAGAAGAAAATGCTAAAGCCCAAGAGCCACATTTCAATTTCAGAGCTTTTCTCACTGCGCTTTTTGGCTTTTTTTTAGTGCAGTATTTATTTTTGACTTGTTGCTCCCCAGTACATCACCCTCTTGTCAATGGAGCCTCTGCTATAACTCATGCAACAATAAAATAATAAAATTAAATACATCTACCATCTTCCAAAACTCTTTCTAATCAGTTGATGGGGAGCATTACTTGTGTGTCCCAGAATGTATGGTTAATAAATGCTTATCTCAGTGAGGCACTCTAAAGTAGCATTCACACCTGCTACCCACTAGTTTAATTGCACATTCAGCTAGTGGGTGCCAAAGCAGCAGCTCCATTGAATAGCTCATCTTCTCCCATAAAATGGTATTTTGTGGTATTACCAGTATGTCTATACTGCAAATTAGGCAGTGTAATTGCAGTATACCTGAATTGGCTTTAGTCTATCTAGCTTGGATACCCATGCTGGTTTGTGTTCTAATTAGGATGCTCCAGCATGGCCTTGTTGTCACATGTATAAGCCCTCATGGGTTTAAAAATAGCTGCTGGGCTACTTTATCTAAACCTCAACAAATGAGGTTTAGATAAAGCATCCTGCTGCCATTTTTAAACCCACGGGGGCTTAATACACACAATAGTGAGGCGTTTTAAGTAGAGCTGGCTCCCTGGGAACCACTTTAATTAAAGCAGCACCCCTTGTTTCCCCTGAGCACGTGTATAGATAGCCATTGGCTTCACCATGGGCTGTATAGGTCCATTCAGAACCCAGGGTGCTCAGCTGGCTTGCCTGTCCTAAAATCCATTACTTTGTTGCTATTTTTACCTGAGTGAACAGGGTGAAAGCTGATTTGAATATACCTACGTATGTTGAAATTACACATCTTGATTGCAGTGTAAACATGCCCTTAATGTGCCCAGAATACTGTTTTAGAGCCAATGATGAGTTATTCAACTGAAATTCCATTTTGGAGTTCCCTTAGCAGCTATCCTTTACTCCATCTAGAGGTGCATCTAATAACCTGGGATTTTCCTATTTTAGGATCCCATCCTGATGCTATACTTGGCTGTAACTTTTTACATAAAGCAGGAGTTTTCAAGTCAATCATGAGAATACAGACATGCTTTGAAGGTTAATTTCCACTGACACAATTGAGACCTAAGAAACCATCTCTCTTTTTCAGATATGGTCACCACTGCTTCTGTGGGGGCACCAGAGATGACACTCCATTGAATAAAAAAGACAATTTCTGGTATAGTGTTCTCTGTCATAGACATGTGCCTTTGGAGGCTACTCCTCCCATAGGTTGTAATAGATTAGTTTGTCAGTCTAAAAGAAGTGTGCTGCAAGACATTTTTTTTTATTCCTGGCATGTAAGGACTGGGGATATTTAGGGAAGGAATGGGTTCTGATGTGGGTTTGAATGGAGAGTTTCAATTGCCTATATTTTTGTTATGGCTGTGGTACAGTGTTCTGGGAAAGACTGGGTAGGCCACTTTATTTTGTGTATGACTCCTTTTAAGAGAAAGAACAACAAAGTAGTGCTTTACCTTATGTTGCAATGTACACTTTAATCATGAAGGCTGAAAGCAGGTCTATATTGTTAATGCCATGCCACATAGAGGTAAATGAGTTAGATTGGGTACCAGTAGTATTAGTGTGGAGCTCTAAGGCTACATTAGCTGGTGTGGAGTGCTGTGCTAACATGGCTGTGCTGTTGAGGACCCAAGGTTCACTTAGCTGTAACTTGGGTACCTCTATATGGCAGTGCACTGTGTCTTGTATAGACATATCCTTGATATCCACATGTTCCATGACAATTGTTCAGAGCACAGTTTGACAATAAAATATAATTTTTCTCCAAAACACTTTGTGAGGAAAGAATATATATACATTTTTTCTCTTTGATTACTTTACTATGTCCTCTTTTAAAATAAATTCAAACCTGACTGTCTCCTTTCATTTCACTTTCTTTTTCTTATTTGTGGTATCCTCTTACTTGTCCTCTTGCTGTGCAGACAAAACTGTTCTAGCTGGGGGACAGAAGATATGTACTCTGAATTTTAATAAACTATTGTTTTTGTCCCCTTTTGACCTCTTCAGATAGACACAATCATGATGTTACTATTCCTCTGGGAGACAGAGTGAGCAAGGACACCTCAGCCAGTGGAAGGCACTTTATCTACTGAGTGAGTGTTACTCTTCAGTCCAATTAAAAATGGCACTTTGTAGAATGGTAGCCTTGCTGTTGTGACTGTAGCCATCTTGAATGTGCATAAGATATCAATGACATGCCTTTTGCATATGCAGTAATTCTAGCATCCATATGGAGGTGGGTATGGGATGGTAATTATCCCTTCTCTCCTAGGAGATGAATAACCAATATTTTCTTCCCTTATTTCTTTCTGATCACCAGAACTGTTGCTGCTAAATGACTTGCTGAATTGCTATCATTTGAGGGTAGCTCCAATTTAAAAACAAATAAAGAACATAATAAGAATATAAGTTTAACCGGTCAATGTATCATCCCATTCGTGGTGGGTTATCGCATGCATATAATTGACTACTTATCAAGATTACAAGGTCATTTACAAAGGAAGCTGGGTTGGATCATGGGCAGGAAATAACAGAGTGAGATTTATTTGGAAAAAATGGAAGCTTGTATGGGAATACTCTTTTGAAGCAAAGTTGAGTATGTCTGGAGGGAAAGGCCCTGCATTAGAAGAGGATGGGCTAAGGCTGAGGTCTATGGTAAATTCAGATTTGGTATAGCCAGTTGGCTCTAACACGTTGGCATAATTTGTTGGGTTTTGTGTTGTTTTTTAATTAAACTATTTAACTCTTTTCAGCCCCACATTTCCATGGATTTGATGAACAATATAAGTGCAGAAAAAAACATCCATCACTTATAGGAAGCTTTTATATCATTTCCCTCAGCCAAAGCTTTAAGTTGCAGGGATTTAAGTCCTTGCCAGAATTCTGATCTTAGAGTTAGAACCGTATTTTGGCTGATTCAGTGTATATCTTGCAAGGTTAGTTCAGTTGCGCTGAGTAGAGTGTTGACTGTACAGTGCCATGACTACTAACAACTGGACTGTGGGTAATGATGATAAGGAAAATGTCAATGCAAAATCTGAAATTGGGTCAAAAGCGAGCATAATTTATATGTAAAAGATTTGATCCTGACCTTGGTTATGTAAGGAAAAGTCAGCAAAAATGCTATTTTACCTGGTCAGGTTTGTACTGTCTCTTACTCTATCTGAAACAGACATTGCCAAGTAGAGTGGATCAGCTGTGCTGCTAGCACAACATTTTTATGGTAGCACAAAGGCAACATCTGTTTCCAGCCTTGCTGACTGTAACAGGATTCATCTCCAGGGCTACTGTGATGCCCTTGGAGCCCCTTCAGCCCTTATCAACTTCTCTTTCTTTGGACAATCACCCCTTCACTCTCCTGCCACACCTTGATGTATGTATCTTTTAGATAAAGGAAGGCTGCCCCAGGGCTTCCCAAGCTTGATCTCATGCTTCTGAGGTCAGGAGTCACCAGTCTCCATCTTAAGGGCTAATCACATGGCTCCAACTGATGCTTACACTATGCCCATGCCTTGCAGATGTCATTGTTCATTATCAAGCTGTCTCTCTTTGCCCACACTCAGGCACTTTGCCCATCTTGACTACTCCTGGGTGTGGCCTTTGGTCCTTGACCCAGATCCTGCCTCTCCTCAGGCCTTGGGCCCCTGGCTTTGACTCTACCTTTTTCTGGGCTATGGGTCCCTAATTTTGCTGGTCTCCAGCTGTGAACCCTCCTGGGCCCTTGCCCCGCTTCTAGATCAGTTGAGACCTTTGGGCTCCCTGGCCCTACTCACCCCTCCTAGGCTATGAGTGCTGACTCTGCCTCTCGCCCCTAGTGGGCTATGGGTCCTTGATCTTCCTTGGTCTCACAACCATCCACCTGCTTATCCCAGTTTAGGTGTTTGCCAAGAGCCTGATGGCAGCCCTGCTATTTAGGAGTACTTTGCATCTCAGCTGCTAGGATCAGACTCTTGCCCAGCTCAGGCTCTGGGCTAATATCCTGTAACCCCAGCCCTCTGTTGGGTCACATGACTCCTAATTGCCTCCTGAAGCACCTGCAGATTACCCCATCTGTAGTTTGCCTACTCTTAAAGTAGCACTGAGCCTCCTGCTATACTGACACAAATCAGAAAGGTGTAACAAACAAACTGTAATTGCTTTTACTTAGATCATTCTGTATGTGCTGCAGGATTGTCCTTCTTGTGCTTCCTGGTATGAACCACTAGCAGGTTTCTTTACAGGTACAGTTTACCAGTGAGTTAAACTAGTGTTACAGTGGTTGTAAGGGAGATCAAAATCCAGCCCAAAATATATGAATCTGACAGTTCCCTCTCTTATTGAACACCAAATGCTAGCTTTCAACAATGGTGGCAGCAGGCCAAAGTTGTAGGTAAGTCAGAGCATAACACACCTTAGTGTCATCTGTGCTCATTAACTCAGGTCTTCTATATTAAGGGCATATTGAAAGTGCCCCTCAATGTCCTACTCTGGTTGCCAAGTAATTATCATCATGGAAGCTGCCCTGCTGCTTTGGTACCCTCTCCTGGGACATGCATCATGCATTCTGGGGCACAGAAGCAAGCTGATGCTGCTCTATTTAGTCATATCCTGCCAATATCATAAGAAGGGGTTTTTACAGGTCCCCTTATCACCCCAGTTAATGTGTATGCAATGAATGTTTTTGCTTGCAGAAAAGAGTGGAGCTCTCGGCTTATTCTTTAGGGTTCTCATTCAAACCAAAGCACTTCAGAAAAGAAGAGACATCAGTTATGGGTGAGCGTACCTGGATTCTATTCTGGATCTCTGCTACACTAACTTGTTTCCAGCAGTAGAAAGTCTTTATTATAGGTGACTTATAGGACAGAAGGATTCAGTTATGTTGCCAGGTGTCCAGTGGATATTCAGGACTGACAATTAAAAAAAAATATTTGTAACACTGAACAAATCTGATGTGGTATCACAAAGAGAAAAATATGTAACCCCCAATGCCTTTTGTTCTAATCACTTCCCAGAACCCCAGAGAACCACACATTATATATTGTTATACTTTCTTGTTATTTTTCTGGTGTTCTTCTCCACCCCCCACCCAGCTCCTCTAATTTTGAACCATCCTCTGGTGCTTGAAGTCCCTGTTTTTTAATGTCCCTGTTATTTTTTGTTCTAAGTAACAAGGAAGTTGGGTGACACTTTACAAGACCAAAAACACAGACTCAGCTCTTCATGACTTCCCAGCTGTTAAAATTCCCATGGGACTAATCTCTTAATTTCCAGTTGTCCACTTCAGATAAAATCATATATTGAACTGTGCTACTTTAATATCACAAATATGGCTCCCATATGGCTCCTAGTTTGACTCAGTGCTTGCTTAGCTGAATGCCAGGGTGGCATTTATACAGATCATAGACCACATTAAATAAAATCTTCCCATAAAAAATGTTCTTGGGAATTTATACCAAAAAACCCAAAACTTGCTCATGAAATGCATTTAAAAATACAGGGTGTCTACCCTCAAAAGAAAAGGTATTTCTGAAGATTAGCTCACTGTGGCATGTCTAATTTTCCACAATAACAATCCACCATTCTTTCTTTCTTTCTTTTTTTTAACATCTTCCCATGTTGATTTGCAGAAGTATATGTTCAAAGTTGTATGCAAAGGGTGTTTTTTAGAAACAACTTGGTTTTTTTATAGACAAGTTTGGGGGCCCAAAATAAGTCAGATACTCTAATAAGTTTTCTACTAATTGCTTTAAGATGCAATTAGGGTACAAATGGGTTTCATTTACACTCTGTCACCATTTCTAAATTAGCTCTCAAAGCCAGCCGGCAATCTTTCAGTAGGAGACAAACTAAAAGATGGCTTGGATCAAACCTGTGATTAACATAAAAAACTGAAAGTAAACAGCTTGCTTATTTCTACTGGCAACTAAAAAGTACTATGATCTATTTTTTCTAATGATAAGCTCTTCGGCTGCAGTTAAATATTTGTCTTATAGTCTTTTTAAGATATATGGAGGTATAATGCAGTATAACGTTACACTATAATATAGGCTGTGTTTTCAAGAGCTGAGAATATATTTGCCTGCAATTTTTTTCATTATAAACAAAGCTTGTGACAATACGGTAGCGTGCCTTCGTGTAGTCTGTGAAATCGCTAGATGAAACCTTTTCCTATGCCCTGCCTTGAAGAATCTGCCAGACACCAGCCAGAGAAACAATATATTTGTAGCTAGACCTTATATACTTGTGTGTATTTCAAAAACAGTGTTGTTTGGGGACTCAGTTGTGTGATTATGGCTATTTCATATTATTTCTGTGGGCTTGGCGACAACAGATGCAATGACAGCCATGTACTATGAGAAAGCTTCTTGGTAACGTAGGGATCACTGGGTTGTCTTTAATGACATGGAGGGAAAAGGAAAAACAAAATCAACTGTAAAAAGCTATATGTGGAGTTTGAATTTGAGGGCGGGGAGATGTTTACTCAGAAATGACTAGGAGTAAGCCAATGTAAAGTGGATTGGGTTTTGCCTTTTTACGGCCAGGTTGCCAGTTCAGATTGAGCTAAGGTCTGTTGTGGTGATAATTTACCCTCTTAGGTTGTATGGTCTATATGTGGTGAGTTGATAACTTCTGTCTCCTTCCCAGTGGGCATGGGCCACATCATAAAATGTATCTGTTGACACATGTTGGCTTCTATTAAGAGTGCCAGCAGGGAAAACAGGCAGAATGGGTGTAGAGAATGGCTAACTTTCCGACCCCTGTAATAATGGCCAGTCTGTGTTAACTGGGTTAACCAGGTTAACCGGGTTAACCAGGTGAAGGTCTATGCTACTGCCAGCTGAGCTGCGCTGTAGCTCTTTGCAGCTGTCAATCTAGCAGTTGCTACAACCTCTAAATTCATGTGAGCAGCTGAAGAGTTTTTGAACATGTCAGGGATCCACCCCAGCTGATATGCCACCACTAGAACACGTCTCACATGCGTCTGTCACAATCTGTGTACTATAATTTGGGAACTGAAGTGAATCTGCATCTTGGGATTGAGACAAACAAACAAAATTAGTTCAAATAAAGCAGTAATTCTTACCCAAACTGCTGCAGCACCCCAGGGTGCCTTGAGATCCTTTCAAGGGTATTGTGGGGTGCAAATAATTCACAAGTTAAACCCAGAGATTTCAAATAGGGATCCATATTGTCAGAAACCCTTTGACCTGTTGTGGTCTTTCTGAGTTCTTTGTAAAGGAAGGATTGCTCTATTATTTTTCTGTAGTAAAAAAAAAAGAAGTGAAAATTAAGTTGGCATTTTCTAAGGGGTGTCTGAAAAAGGTTGAGAACCCCTGGTGTAAAGTCTAATTGCAAGAATGAGTTTAGTTTGTAGTGTATATATTTATTCTTGAGGGTCATAGAAGTGCCCCTTTCTCAGTATCCAGGGGATGTGCATTCAGTGTGGTGAGACAAACAAGACATTCAATGAATGTATCCAAGATAGCAGAAGAGGTTTTGTTCGTAACTTAACTTTTGTCTGTCGCTTTTATATTTTTGTCTCACCTTCCCACTTACACTTTTTAAATTACAGAGTTGAATATGCCTAACAGGAAATTACATTATGTCTCGTCCAGATTTGTTCACCCTATAGGCAACAGTAATGCAATTTACTCTCCAGAGACTGAGAGTAGTACGTCTTAGTAGGCCAGAAGTAGAAATAGTAAGACTTGACTTTACTATGACCTCATCTTCCCATATGACTGACACCAGCTCAGTACTATTTGTCATGAAACACCAAGAGAATTTCTTTATGATACTGTAGCATGGCAGGCAAGGATTGTTAGGGTTAAGGTAGCACAACGGTTTCCATTTGAGCCCTCCTCATTCCTGTTGTTCTTCATTTGTGCATTTTTTTCCTGAAACATTCACATTTTAGACTAAGATTGTCCAGGCCTTATCTCTTCCTGGAAGTGAATACAGCAGATTTAGTGTAAACAAGAATGAGTCAGGCATTTTTAAATGGAGAAAAATGAAACACACACATATATGTGTGTGTGTGTGTGTGTATATATATGTGTGTGTGTGTGTATATGTATGTTTGTGTGTGTATATATATATATATATACACACACATACACACACACACACGTGTTGGGGTTCAGACAAACAAATGTGTGTGTGTGTTGATATGGCATCTCTTTCCCTCTACTTCATAAGATCTGAAATGGCTAAGGTTAAAAATAGAAATGTGGCATGAAAAGTACTTTGAAGGTTTCTAGAAAAAAATCAGTTTTGATTTGGTAGATTTTTGTGAACTGCATACGTAGCACATTTGTGAGGCCAGTTAAAGCATAGCTCCTACAAGCATATTTAAAACTCTAGCTCCTGCATTCAAGTGATATGATCAGAATGTTGATTTCCATTAAAAAAAAAAATCCTGGCAATTGTGGTTGCAATTAAAGTTCCTAAATATGAACTAACAAAGCTGAAACAGAGATCTGTTGATGGCCAAAAGCCATGGCCCTCGGAGGTTTGCATAACTGGGCAAGGGGTGGGTTGGGAGGAGAGGGTGAGGGCAACTGGGGCAGCAGCCTTAGCTACTGCTTTTTGGGGGAGGTATGCAAAAATAGTGGCTGCTGCAGCCGGCAGCTGGCTGTTCTGCTGCCAGCATTGCCACACATGCCAAAGCTGCCCAGGGTACAGAGTTGCTCTGTTATGCCTCTGGAGGTTTGACCTGCCTCATGGATCTCAGGAGTATGTCAGCTCTGAGTGCCAGTGCTTCTAGGATCTTGTAGTGCTGTCCTTACCTTCCCAGGAAGGAGGGACTCTCCTGTGCTTCTCCTTCAGGTGGGATCCCTGAAAATCTGGTTGTTTCTTGGGCCCTGTCACTTTGCACTTGGCTTTTAGCAAAGCCATTGAAGTTGACAAATAAACTTTGTTCCTTGATGCTGACCACTGACACTTGATCTTTTCCATGAAGTGTCAGCTTTTGGAGCTCTATTAAGAACATAAGGAGATAAGAAGAGCCATACTGGCTCAGCCTGTATCCTGTATCCAGCAGTGGCAGAAGTGGATGCTGTACAAGGAGAGCATCATATCAGATATCTCTAGAGTGATCTATCTCCTGGTCTATACCATCTCTGGCATCCACTGTTTATTGCGTTAAAGGTACTAGAGGAAACATCTCAACAATTCTGTTCAGTAGCCATTAATAGATCTATCATCCATTAATTTATCTAGTTTCTTTTTGAACCTGACTGAGCTATCTGCCACCACCACCTGCTGTGGTAATGAATTCCACAAGTTAACTGTGTTGTGTCAAAAGAGTACTATTTAAGTAAATTAAGTGATTTTTAAGTAAATTTTTAACCCTGGTGGTTGCTAAAAAAGACCCAACCTAGATCACACAAGCCGTAGTGCCCCTCCCCCTTTCCTGCCCCCCCCCCGCCCCAATACAAATTATTAAGAAGCTGGTATGCCTTATTTAAAAAAAAAAAATCTTCTGGTTTTTAAGCCAGTCTCATGATATCTCAGAGTCCAGTTCATTACTTTGAAGTGCTTGGAGTTTGCAGTGCTGGTTAAGGAGGGCTGTAAAGGTACCAGTGAGGTACAAGCTGTCACCAATAGGCCTGCAGGTGTTATAGAGAACTACTATGCCCTTAAGTTTGACTTCAAGGATCCCTGCTTTGGTGCAACTTAGGAACTTCACAGCTGATAAAGTGCATAGGGCATGGGTTTTCCTAATTATGGAATCGAATTTATAGTGATGCAAAGGAGCATGGGTAAGCAAGCACCAGCAGTGAGTAAAGGTTAAGTAAGTATCTACTGAAAAGGAGAGTTCCTCAGGGTAGTAAAAAGCTGGGGTAACGTATCCTCTTCCTTCCTGTCAGTGAGGGTGTCTAAGCCAGTCTCTGCACCTATATAGCTATAGGCTTGAGGTGTTTTTAGCACAGATTTTTCATGTAGCATTGTCAGCTCCTTTGCAAGCACACAGAGCTTCAAAAGCCTTGAAAATGAAGCTGCTTTCAGGGTTTTTCTTTTTTTTCCTCCTTCAAAAAAAAAGAAGAAAACCCACGAGGAAATTCCATCCTGTGAAGCCTTTGCCTCGGCCCATTTTCTGCTTCCTTACCCAGCCAGCGAGGAACTGCTAAGAAGCATTTGATCAGATCAAAGCATGTTTTCGAGCAATATTCATGCAAAGGATCCTGTACTGAGACACAGCTGTGTCATTTTTATACTACACATTAACACATTGTGGGGAGCTCTCCCCTCCTCTCCATTTTCCATACAGTTTTCCTGAATGGAAGAAGAGTCACCCTAAATCACAACAATGGCAGATTCCAACAACTCATACAGACTACACTGTTTTAATAGATTGACTTATTATTTGTGTTACAGAAACACAGTGACATCCCAGCTGAGGGATAGCCCCCATTGCACTATACATACATATTTTAAGAGATAGTTTGTGCCTCAAATAGCATCCGATCTTATAAAATGAGCAGGTGCAACAGACTGGTGAAAACTTGCTGGTTTCCCCATGGAGAGTCTGACAGGGTAAAATCAGAGAAGGAAGCTTTTTGGTGGTTGTGTTTGAAGGGTACCGGAAACCTGTTGAGCTTGCAGGGAAAAGAGACGCACCTGTCTGTACGGTTCCAAAGCAAGATTGTGAGTACACACTACTTGTGTGCCTGGTTATTTAGTAGAGTCTTTATGGTGATGTCCTGTGCATGGACCTGCATTAGAGGAAGGGCTGATTATTTCCCTTATCTACAGTAAATGCAGTAAATGACACAGCAGCTGCAGGAACAACACAATCAGAGCAGATGGAAGTTAATTCAGATAATGTTGTATTTCACTGGTTCCTCTGTTACACTCCTTAGATCCACAGAGAAAAGGTGACATGCCCAAAGAGACCCCTTCAATAAGTCAAACTGCAATAACATGCAGCTTTTCTAAACAAATTTCAAGTTGTAGGAATCAATTTCCTCTGGAATCTTGTTTGACGTAACTCATCACCTACTTCACTAAACATTATTCAGCCCTGCCGCTAGTGACAGAAATACTTGGCTGAGCTGCTGAAAACTGGGTCATATGGTAGATAAAACATAGGCTGCTCCCCAGGGCCACCCTCAGCACAGGCCCCCTTGAGATGTTAGATAATAATACATATCTCCAAGCTACCATAAACACTTGGCGTTCCTGGGCTCAGTTTCTGCTCATGAGGAAAGGTAATCCTGGAATATGCTATGTGTAGAAGGCAGATATATGAAGAGGAACTTGCAGACAAGACATCTGCCTTACAGCTATTAAAATGCTAGAGTGTCCTGCTGGTATCTGTGAGTCTATATAATCATTCACCAGTTGATTGCCTATGCTCACCCTGACCCTTACCAGCTTGTGGAAAGAGTTTACAACTCCCTTTGCTCCTGACTTTGTGCTCTAAACTGTTATTTAGAGAAGTGGCTCTTTAGACAAGTAAGAAATCATCACCTCCTTAACCCAAGGTAATGACAGAGGGGCTGGAGTAAATGAAACACCTTAGTTATTCAAACATATGTGGCCCGGTGCACCAGGGTAAGTGCTCCTTCCTCGAATGGAAGGCAAGTGTTGGCTAGGCAGGAGTGCTGTGAGAGGGATCTGCAAATGCAGGCCAGTTCCCTCTATTCCCTATAGATTCAGGCCCGGAGAAGGGATGCTTAACTATATATGGATTTATTAATATATACAGAATTAAAAGGAATTGTTATTAATAAACATGTGCACACAAATACGGTATTATCATTTAATGCTATATCCTGTAAATGAAAGCAAGGAGATTACACCATCTCAAGAGGCAGCAAACAATACATAGGTAAACAATTGATCTAAAACAGGCAAATAACAGGTAAGTACAGGTAAGTAGCAGGGAAGGGTCCCAGCAGAGCCCCGGTAAGAATCATATACTCTACACTCTATTAAATTGCAAACATACAAATAAAAATACACAAAATAGAAGGCACTCTCTCACAAAATATAAGGCACATCATCAACAAATTAAACTTAATTCTTTAACTTCCCTAAGGCCCCAGCTGGTCCTGGGGCATTGGCTGCACTCTGGCACCCAGTGGGAGGGGAAAATCCCCAGTGCCCTTCAGGCCTACTGCAACCCCAAAGAGATGCCTCCAGAAGAAAACCCAGACCTGGGGAGCCCTTTTCCTGCTTAGGCTTCCCTTCCAATAGGCAGCCTCACAAACCTGGGGTGACTCCCTTTTCTCCTGTGGGAAACCCTTTTCCTGGGTAACTCGTGCCTCTGGGGTCCGGAGAGAGTGCTCTTTGGCCCCTCCAGTATGTTACAGGAGTCTCCTGGGCCTCTGACTCCTTCTGGGCCACCTTCCCGCTTGGAGCCCCAAGCACCATCATGTGCTCCTGGGGGCTTTGCCTTTTGCTCAGGGTTGGGGGCCTGAGTTAACCTAGGGCCTGGTTCAGGACATGGACCTGCCATGCAGCGCCTTCTATACCAAGTACCCGGCCTCGTGTCGGGGGCTAGGGACCTGAACCACCCAGAGCGGCTCCCATGATTCTGGTCCCAGTTGGACCACTCTGGTCACCATGCTGCTGACACTGGTAATAGTCCACCAGTCAGACTTGAGATTCTCCAAACCCGCCACACATATAAAGAATCTGTAGGTCAGATTTTTGCCTCTGGAGTAAAAAGGATGAATATTTATCCTCTGCCTGGGATTGTGCTTCCTCCTCCCTCCTGCAGTTGTAGGAGGTAAATAGAGGACCCTGCCTGAGGTGGTACGTACTGGGTGCTTCTACACATTCATTAATGCACCCTAGATACTGCACGTTTAGTTTAGTACTTGCTTAATAAAATACTAACTGCATGCACAGTACCTAAAGTTACTGTGCAGTAATGCTAGCGCAAGGTTATTTAATGATACTTACTGAGCATTAGCCTAGTAACACTGTGCAGTAGGCTATTTGCACGGTTTTTGCCATGACATGCTAATGCACAGTGCTATTAGGCTAATGCGCAGTAAGTACCTTGTATAGATGCACTGGCAGAGTATGATGCCCTAGTGATCTCAGGCCAGTGGCATAGTCCATCTACTACATACTGAGCTCCTCTGAAGAAGTATTTGGCTCTTATTGCTGTTGTTGAACCCTTTTTCAATTTTGAATTCCTTAGCAGTCACCATTTAGTATACAGGTTTGGAGTCTCTAAGTTTGTTGAAAACACTGAAGTTCTGTGGTCCCTGTATTATTTTGGTTACTTTACTCCACTCATCATATTTTCATTATATCTTTTTATAATTATAAGAAGAACAGTATGTGGTATATTTCTCCAAACTGCAGAACCAAATTTCACTGAAGAGACACATGCTTATATCAAGGGAAAACCTAATTACACTAGTAAATGCCAGTCAAAAGGAAATTATTCTGACCTTGTATCTCAAACTCATAACTTCAGCTGACTTGCAGCTGCAGGTATTAACATCTGATTTTTATCAGGGCAAAGTGCCAAGGTGGGTACCCCAAATCAGAGACTGCTCTTGGATATTTTTGGCCTAAATTTTTTTCCCCATGTTTAAGTTTTCTCAAACCAGTAATAGGATAAAATTTATGCATTTTTGTAAAGAACTTTCTGACCCTCAGGTGAGTTACCATTACAAGGGCAAAGTACTATTATTCATTAAAGGCTTTTTAAATGTAGGCTTTTCAGTTCAAGAGCAACCTGAGAAGAATTTAAAAAATGGGACTCAAGTTTTTTTGGGGGATGCTGTGTTTTGTTATGTCTAAGGAAGAACTAAAAAGGTGGTAGTGTGTGTTTATTTTTCTGCTTGTTCTAACCCTAGAAAGGTCAGGAAAAGTAAACAGAGCCTTCTCTGATTTTTCCTTGAAAACTTGTTTTCTAGCTACAGGGGGGCTGATTCTTTACCAAAGATTTATCCATAATGCTTATCAGTGTTCAAAATTAAAAAGCGGTTACAAAGAAACAAACCACATTGTTTAAAGCTGTCTGGTTTAAAAATCCTGTCTCCCTGAGTGCTCTGCTTTCTTTCTCAGCCGCCTAGGGAGTCACAAGTTTTACAGTCATAGCTGATACCCAGGGCACGTAAGACATGAATTTCCCATGCATAAGAAACCACAAAAAGAAAATCCCCATTTTCTTTTACATCAGGGCTGTCAAATTAAAATGAGCTTGCAGGCTGGATCTGAACTACAGGGTTTCTTGCAGGCTAGGGTTTTTTGTAGGCCAAATGACCCATCTGCAGGTATGGCCGGCATGCCTTTTGCTGTGGCTGCTTGAGCCATCTATGGCAGCACTGGCAGACAAGGAGTTAATAAGGCTGTTGCTCAACAACTGGTGCCAACTGCTGCCAATTTTGATCACTAGCAGCAATCAAAAATGCTATCTTTGGCGGTGGCATCCACCCAGTGCGTGCTGGTTGCACCAAGCCAACATCAGGCTACAGGCTGCAGTAACAGCTGTAGAGAGGGATGTAAATGTAGAATTGCTTCAGGCTGGGAGCTTCTGTACCAGCTGTGCTGATGTATTGTGACCCTGAAGGTAAGATTTTGGGCACAGCATTTCTTTACACAAAGCCTGTTTGCTTGAGCTTCATGTTGAGTGAATATATTTGGCCCATAAAACTGTCTTGGGAGAAAAAAGGATTCTGTTCTGCTCTTGTCTCACTGAGTCACTGGACAGAACAAGGTTTGCTGCCTGGCCCATCCCATATTAAAGGAGAAAACCAGTTCTATATCTTTGAATTGAAAAGGTTTGAAAGAAATAATTCCAATGGACTCATTTCAGTTAGCAACTGTAGCTTTTTCCTGTTCTTGCCAATGTGCCACTATCTTAGCAGTTGCCTTCAAAGATAATTGAGTTTCCAGCTGCACAGCTAGTGGTGACTTTGAATTCATTTGCAAAGCATTTCCACATGGGTGGTCTAAATGGAGATCGTCTGGAAGACCAGGACACCTTCTTGACTTGGGTGTTGGATGTTTGCCTCACAAATGAGAAAAGCCAGAAATGATTCTAATGGCAAAGAAGAGAGGCCCAGTGGGTTGAGGGAGTGTGAATAACATGTTGTTAGATGGCCCACTGCAGCCTTTAATAAGATATCTTTTCCATTAAATGAGTATTTAAATTTTCAAGAAGTGCTCAGGGTTACAAAGGGGTTTACTGTGGTTCTGATTTTCATGTAAGTTTTGAATGTGTGCAGAGGAGATGATGCATTAAGAACTGCTCATGAATCTTCCCAGTTTCCTGATTTCCCCCCCTCCTGGGAACTATTGATGGTCATTTCATCTTTCTTATGTGACTTTTAAGATTGTTGGGGGGAAAAAAAATTGTTTTTTTTGGTTACTTCCCAGTGGGATATCTTACAAAGAAATTGTGGGTCTGAGAAATGGGCAGTGGAACATAAATTTAAAAAAAAAACTTAGATTCTGCTAAGCCTAGAGTCACTACCCTCAAAATTTATCTCAATCATAAGTCCTAAATAAAGATAAAGTCCCAGAAAATAAAATAAAAAAACCCCAACCCAAATACAGTACACATTTTCTTGCATATATCAGAATTTATAGGACTTAAATTGGATGCTGAACATGATGTACATCAGTGGTATTACTGGTTTCCAGATGGGCAGAAGAGAAATGGCATTAATGAATTATGTTTCTAAAACTAGATATTTTTTTCCAACTCTCATGCTTCAATCAGTCACTCTGTCTCTCACTTGCTCTTTATTTTAATCATAACTCTCTATGTTTCAAGGTCTCTTTCCCTCAGTGTTTTACAGTTGGAGTAATTTCTAACTCACTATAAAACTTGTCAGAGGTATGGACAAAAGGTCAGTTTTAATCTATTTTATATAGCCAAAATGCTTTTTTGAGGGGATCAGGCTTCATGGCTTGGTAGGGATTGTCCTGGAATTAGAGAAACATTCAAGTTCGGAGAACAAAAGGGACACAACGAAGGCCTGAGCAAGAGAGGAAGTCAAAATATCCACTGGAGTAACTCCACTGAAACTAACAGAATTCTGCTACAAGAGAATTTGGTCCAAGGATTTGAATCAATGCCAATTGAAGACTAAAACAAAGAGCCAATGGGCAAAGGGATTGGGTTAGTGTTGTAGTCAATACCTTTCTCCCTCCTCCCCTGATTTAAAAATGGTAGAACCGTGTGATAACGATAGCTATTTTCTTAGTGCTACACTAGGTATATAAATAACTTCTCTCTGTGTTGTTGACTAGTATCTTTATAAGGTACATATGACTGTTATATAAGGCTGTGTTTGAGGTTGTCTCACACTGATCGAGTTACACAGTACAGCCGAGACAGAGCTTGGACTGGTGCAGTGAGACTGTGCTAGGAGTTTGCCCAACACCAGTCCAAATATCCTTAATCAGAACATTTCCCTTCATTTCTGCATTACAATATGGCTGAAGCCCCCCTGGAGCAAGTACCTCAGATCCCAGAGAGGCAGTAAAGCTGCCTTGATCTGCAAGGGAACATCTATTGCTAAGTGCAGTAGCAGACTTTACAGTACCAGCTGGCTTCCCACCTCTGGAGGGTGAAACCCTGGTATGAGCTCATTAATAAATATGAGCTCAAGCTGTAAAGTCTGGATCCCAACCTGAACCTCCCTTGAGGGCTCAGGATTTTTGATTTAGACTTCTTATAAGCTTTCCAGTTTACTTATCATGAAATGCGCAAGAAGAATTTTAGTGTGTCCTTTAAGCAGCAGCTCTCCTGTTCCTAGTCATACCTGAAGGATAATATATGTGATAAATCAACCTGCCACAGGCATTCATTTTGCTTTAAGGTGGTACCAGTGATTCCAAACCTTACAAGCACTTAGGTTCATAGAATGATACATTTGAAAAGGTCCTCAGGGTCATTTAGTCCAACCTTATCCAAATGCAGGATATTCTTTTCCTCCTCAACCCATTGATGGGTGAATCTTCATGTGCTTGGTGTAATGCAATTGTGCCTTTTTTTTACTAATCAGGAAATTGAAGGAGAAATAAGTTGGCTCTATTCTCAGTATGACAAGGTTGTCAAATATCAGTAAATTTACTGACTGTCAGCAAAAAAAAGAGAATAAAATGTCTGTCAGTAAAGTCCTTTAAAAAACTTTAGCCATCAGTAGAAATACTAAGCACCCACAGCCTGATTGAAGCTCCAACAGACAGAGCACAGAAGTGCCAGTTGGCGTTCAAGTGGGAAAGCAGCACTGTGTAGGGAGCATTTTTTCATCCATGTGCTACTGCTGCTGCATTTCAAGTTGCCTGCAATACTGCTGGGGCCAGAGATAGGCTTCTTTGGGGGCCCATGCTTGGACGGGGTGAGTGGGGCCAGCAGGATTAAGGCTTGAGGAATGGGCTGGGGGGCCAGCATGGTACAGGGTGCAGTCAGGGGCATCAGGGTGTGGTGGTTAGTAGGGGACCCCTGGTAGTGGTGACAATATGGTATAAAACCATTTCTGCAGTGAAGCAGGCTTGCCACTCCAATAAATATTTTTACGGCAAAAATTTTACTGACAAACTTTTTTTTTTACTTTTTTACTGTGGAAGACATTAAACCCCTAAATTTGAACCAAGCCCTTCTAACTAGTAAAAGAGTTACATTTACGTTATTTAAAACATACCAGAAAAAGCATGTGCTAGCAGATTATCAGTTAAAAAAAATCCTCATTAGGCAACCCTGCAGTATTGGTCTGGCTATGTCTGCAGGATACTGTCAGGGACTGAGCTGCAATCTTAAACCAGGATTTGCATTTTCAGGCCTTTGCTCAAATGTTGAGACATGCATTTATTCAGAAACACCACACTATAAAGGCACTTTTTGCTGTATGCCAGGGTTCCACAGTCAAGTCTTGTTGTCTCTATGTGAAGTTATTAAAAAAATTGTTTTTAATATATGATGAAGTGCACACTTCAATTATGCATGGTAGGGCTGTGCGAAATTTCACCAGCTGTTTCATTTTGATGCTGTTTCAACTTGTTTTGAGCTCAAAATGAAACAAAATACTGTTCTGTCGAAACATCAAAGCGAAATGGTGCTGTTTCGCATAGCCCTAATGCATATGTCATATAACTAAGTACTTGTATACCTGCCTAGACTAATTCATGTGTTTGTGGTGCGGGGGATATTGCATCCCTTTGTATTTTGATGCTGTTTTCAGTGTTAATGTCACTTACGAATACTTTGTGCTCAGTGCTGAAGAATTTCATAGTGTGCTGGTGAATTACTGTACAGTACTTCCATATTTACTTGATTCTAAGATGAGCCCCCCCGCCTCCATTTAACATGGGGGAAAAAGCTCCTCATCTTAGACTTGAGTAAGAGGGAACAAGTAGCTTCTCTAGCTCAGTCTCCAGCTCTTACCTGGGGTAGGGGCCATAGCCACAGCTGCTGCCAGCCCAGCCACTCTCTTACCACCTCTGCACCTGGCTATCTGCCTCCTGCAGCCTCTTCCCTTTCTCTTCCATTCTCGCAACCTCTGCTCTCCCACCTGCCTCTCCCCCCTCTCTCCTTACTTCTGCTTTATGCTGGCAAACTCCATCCGTGCTGTAGCCTGGGGCACAGAGCACAGTCCCAGCCTGGCCCCATAGCAGCAGAAATCAGCCCACACAGCTGCTACAGGGGTTGGGTCCATGATCTGTGCCCCAGGCTAGAATGGGGATGGAGCATGCCAGTTCAGAGCAAGGGTAATGGGAGTGGGGAGCAGAGGCTGGAGGATGGGTGGGGAGTAGAAGTTGGGGAGAAGGGTCAGGAGGGGGAGCAGAGAGGGAAAGGGAGTATCAGGTGGCAAGGGACAGGCACAAGAAGGAGACAGGCTGCTTGACCTCCCTATACTATCTGCCCTCCGCTGTCTGCCCCTCTGCAGCAGCATGAGGGGGTGTGAATTAAAGACGACCCTCCAATAATTTGATTCTATATATGGATAATTATAAGAAATTTATAAATTTTCCAAGTATAGAATCTAATTATTTGGTGGTTATCTTCAATTCAGGGTTGTCTTAAATTCACATAAATATGTGTTTTACAGATGGGGAGCTAGAGCACTCAGAGGGGTATGATAGGGCTGCAATTCTACATTTGCCTTCTCTCATAAGTATTTAACAATCCAATTTTAAACACCTTGAAAGAATGTGAAGGGGTGACTGGTTTTCATAGGTGCTGAACATCTGCACCTCTGTTTGCAAATTATTGGAAGCTGCAGGTACTCAGCTGGGCAGCATATTATTGGTTTAGACCGCATTCACTCTCTTTCTGGTTTGCTTTGGTTGCTTGTTTTTTCAGTCTAGGCTTGCTTCCTGTTTGCAGTGCAATAAACACTTCTCCTTTTCTCTTTTCATTCTGCAGGTAGCCTTCAAAACACAATACAGCATCAGACCACATTGAACAATGCAGAAGGTAATGTTACTGAAATGAAGGGTAAAATTTCCATTTGTGTTAGGGGGAGTAGGATCTAGCCTAACCGAACACCGAGATGTAGCGGAAGTGTAGAACTTGCTGAGTTGTTCACAATGCTGTGAAAAAGGAAAGTGGCAAACTGTGTGTATCAGTTGCCTCTGAGCAAAGAGAACTACATCTGGGAGAACATCTGACAGAGAGGAAATGACATCCGTGTTTTCTAAAGTGGTGGAGCAGTTTGCCACAGATGCTGATTTGCTTAATATGCTTAAAATAGTGCCAAGTCAGCATGACAGGATCATTTGGAGGATACCAGTCTCTTTCAGTAATGTAACAGCAGCAAAGGCTTTTGGTAGGGTGACTATTTTGCTGATGTTCACAGAATGACCTTCCCTCAGAAGCCAGGCTTGCCTTCCTTAGACAGAGGCAAGTTTAATGACTAGTGCAGAGAGGCAGTGTGGAAAAGGGAGCTGTTGCAGTATTGTGCAGGTTTCAGATCTTGATTCATTGCTGGCTGGCACTCAGTTATCAGTATGAGGGTTATCTATTAATGGGCAGATTGGCCATCTTGAGAATAGACATGAGATCATCTGGGATGTCAAAGCAAGACCAACATTCTCCAGAATTTATGATTAAAGAGACCTGCCATTTTAATTCCTGTTTCGAATAAACATTCAGAAACAAGAATATTTGAGCCAATAGAAGTCAGAAGAGTGGGAGAAATGTGTTTGAAATGTAATTGTTAACAATTTTCCATTTAGGAATGGTAAAGGACAAGTCCCATACCTTATCCTTCCCATCCCTGTAAAATGGCACACTGATGAATCTTTGGAGTCTGTTATTGTACAAGATGCATTTCAAAGATCTTTTAGTAAATGGGGCTGTATTTCTCTGAGGCTCTAGGCGTTTTAAGGATGGAGGAGGGAGGGAGGCAAATGTTTTAGAAGCAGTGCTGTTGAACATCAGGGAATACATCGGCTTATGTCTTTGTGGCACAGGAATGTGAAAGCACACTCAGCTCCTATTAACAGAAGTGAGTTCTTTTTCTTACAAAACATAGTTAACGTGTGGAACTCACTGCCACAAGATGTTGTAGTGGCCAGCAATTTAACCAGGTTCAAATTGCTTTGCTCTTAGTATATATTTTTAATAAACGTATGGGCCTTATTTAAGTCATACTGAAGTCAGCAGGATTTTTTCCAGTAACTTCAGTGACCGTTGGAGCTGTCCCTCATATAGCAACATAGTGTGAAATTGTTCATTCATTGTTCAGATCAGCTAGGATGCCCAAGTCAAAGGAAAAGGAGGCTGCAGCATTTACAAAAAGCAGTTTTTTTTCAAGGAGTTTGGCTAACCAAACCTGAGCTGACTGCTTACCTAAAGTGGGCTATGTAGCAAAGATTGGGCCCTAGGGGTGGCTATGACTCATGCTACTGGCTGCACAACTGCCCTGCTCTGTCTCACTTTTCTCTTACCTGCCATACCTTGGATGAAGTAATTCTGGGCTCCAGCCCCTGTTTTTTCCCTCTAGGGCTGTAGGCCTCTGGCCCTAGTTGTTCCCCTCTCGGGCTGTGGGCCCCCTGGCCCTGTCTGGCTTCCACCCATGCTAGGTTTCAGCCCCTTTTTAAGTTTTAACCCCACTGTGGCTTAAACCTGTTCCATGCCTTGAGCTCCAGCCCCCTGGCAGACTCAATCCACCACATGCCTCTTGGGCACCCTGTAGCTTTAAACCCAGTGCAACAACCCTTAGGCCCCGCCACTCTGGCTCAAGTCTAGGTGTGCCCCTCTGTGGCCTCCATTTATCCCCTTTTGTAGCCACTTCTGGTCCACCAGTGTAAAGTTTAAACAAAAACATAAGCCTACTGGCTATAACTAAAATACCTACACACTGGGTCCTTCTCCCTGCAAGCTTTGAGCCTCTTATTTGTAGTCTCCAGTGCAGCTCAAGTGCCAGGCACTCCCTCTCCCATAGCCATCCTGCTTAGGAGCTCCCCTCCTTGCTGACCACAGAGCCAGACTGTCTGTCCTGACTCAGACCCTGGGCTTACATGCCTCCTAAGCCGTGCTTCTTCCCATCAGTTGAGTCCTCAGCTGCCCACAGGGGTTTCCAATTAGGTCCTGATGGCTAGTGTCCAGGGCAGCTTACAACTGCCACTCTTTCTGCCTTATCAGGGCTCTGTCTTACTGCCCTACTGCTGGGCTGCAAGTCTAGCCCTGCAATAGGCACGCTTAGTCTATGGCTACCTGGCTGTCTCTCATGAGCAGTCTTCCCTCCTGCCTGGGGCCTACTTCTCCCTTCAAGTAACAGGAACCTTCTGGCTCCCTGTTACAGCAAGGACAGAGGATGTACAAAGGTTTATTTCTTTTCATTTTAATATACCTCTACCCCCACACAGTCCCACCACCTTGGATTGCTCATCACTCAGTAACCATGCAACCAACTGAATGGTATTGAATTTTTTTTAGCCTCTAGAATTGAAAACACTGCTTGTAATTGATGGTTTGCTTTAAGACCACAGGAAGCTACTTGTCACTATCCATTAACAGGCACTTTTCTAGCCAGTTTTGCCATTTTAAGAAAAATAGATGAAGAAGCACCAAAAAAAAAAGTGTGTGGGGGGGAGGGGAAGGGGAGAATCCATGGTCTGCCATTTATATCTCAGCCAAAGAAATTGAAATATTGAACTAACTTTCTACTCATGACACCATGTTCAATACATATTATCACTGTTTTTCTTCCAGCCTCATTGAACCTCCAAGAATAACAAATGCACAAAACATTAACTGAATTAGTTTTGAGTCCACTGACTCAGAAGGAATCAGAGAGATTTAGAAAGGAGACTCTCATCCCCTCTCCACAGTAGAGGCTGGGAGCCCTGCACAGGTGGCATCAGGGTCCCATTTTGCTTGGCATTGTGTGGACACTCCTAGTAAGGCTGATGGTGAGGGACTGGAACTGGTACTGAGGAACTGGTACTAAGTAGTGATTCTCTACAAATTTTGTCTTCAAATTTTTAACATATCCCTGTGGACTTGAGATATGACAACACTGGCACAGTCTTCAAGAAGGGAGATAAATCTGTGTGCAGGAACTATTGAGGTATCACCCTCCTTTCCCCAGCAGGGAAAATCCTTGCCTGCATCCTCCTAAACCATCTTCTGCCTGTTGCTGAGGAAGTCCTGCCAGAATCTCATTGTGATTTCAGACCATCCTTTGGGTAATTGACATAATCTTTGAAACATGTTGGGAACTACACCAGGACCTGTAGATGGCCTTCATTGACCTCACTATAGCCTTTGACTCCATCAATCACGAAGCTTTGTGGAAAGTACTGGTCAGATTTGGTTGCCCTGAGAACTGGTCAGATTTGGATGCTCTGAAAAATAGATCAAAGTCCTGAGGCTTCTCCTTGACTCCAAGACCACAGCCATTCTTTGTTACGGTCTTGTTGTGGTCTGATTGGAGAAACATCCATTTTTCTTCTGAACTGGGGTCAAGGATGCATCATTGCCCCAATTCTGTTCTTCATTTTTTTAACTGTCATCCTAGTTCTCATTAAGGTCTGCCTCCCTTCTGGAATTGACATTGAATACCAAACAGATGGGGAGCTTTTCAATCTGGGACATTTTTGCTCAAAAATCAAAGTATTCAAAACAGCTATGTTGACCTTCAGTACACTGAAACCTGTGCCATACTTACAGACACTGAGGAAAACCTCCAGATGATGTTGGATCCCTAGAAGCCTACTGAACTTTGGGCCCCTCTCTCAACATGGAGAAGACTAAAGTGCTCTATCAGCTTGCTCTCAGTTGTGAATATGACCCCCTCCTTAAATTACCATCAAGGGAAAGACCCTGGAGATAGTTGAGCACTTCCCTTACCTTGATAGCTACCTCTCTCAGAGAGTGATCATAATGAGGAGCTCCAGCATGGAATCTGGTGCACAAGTGCCTCTTCCAGGGAATTGTTTTAGCAAGTTTCTATTAATCATGATCTTTGGAAAGATACCAAATTTCAGGTCTAAAATGAAGTTATCCTCTACACATGTGAAACATGGGTGACCTACTGCTGTCATCTCAAGAGCCTGTAGAGGTATCACCATCAATGTCTCTGGAAAATCCTCTACATCAATGGGAAGATTGCATCACAAATGCCAGCATCCTAGCTGAAGCCAATGTTACTAGCACTGAGTCAATGATCCTCAGTCATCAACTTCTCTGGACCAGATGTGTGTGGATGCACAACTCTTGACTTCCAGAACAAGTGCTCTACTCCCAGCTTAGATATGCCCTGAGATCTCACAGTGGTTAGAGGAAAAGCTATGAGGACACATTCTCAAGAAAATGGAGGCAGACATTAAGAGCTGGGAATAGCTGGCTACTGACCAACTCTAATGACACCACAATCTAAACCAATCAGCAGCCCTCTTCAAGGAAAAATATCTTGCCGCCAAAGCAGAGGAGAGAGCAGAAGAAAGAAAAGGAGAGAAATCCCGGTATGGCCTGTTCTCTTCTATGAAAAGACCTGCATTTTTGCGTACGAATCTGTGGCTAAAGGACTGGACCCTTAAGTCACCCCCTGACCATGGTAGAGATCATCCTTGAATTGAGGGATTGCTTACGAGCTGCATAGCCAAAGGAAGTGTGGGTTGCACTCATATTGACTTTACTGTGGCTCGCATAGATTACAGGTATAGTGAAGATCAACCCTGAGTACTTAGCCAGAATATCTAGCAGGCTTCTGCAGCCTGTGCTGAAGTCCTCATCATTTTTACTACTGCTATTTCATGTGATAAGTAGACTAATATTAACACAGGTACACTTCCCTGTACAGCAGTCACACCTTAATTTGGCTGTATGGACAGGCCTGTTGTATAAGAAACAACCCCTGCCTGCCCTTAAAACCTTCCATTTGAAGTACAATTTTTGCTTTATGCAATGGAACACTAAGAAAATTCAGCTGGACAAAGAAGTAGGTGACTTTTCCAATTTCAAATTAATTATACTCCTCCATATTAAGATATCAGGGCAAGAATTTGTTACTCAGGAATTTACTTTCAGAGTAACTTTTCAATGGAAACTTCATTTTTTTTAAATAAAATTTTCCATGAGAAAATTATGATTTTGTTGAAACATTTTGGTTGGGTAAATACAACTCCTTAGCTGCACTGCTGGTAGGCATTTGTCAATTTCATTTTCCTCCTCTAGGAGGAAGAAAATGAAATTGATTACTGCCTTCCAGGCAGGCAGCTGGCAATCCAGAAAGTTCTGATTTTGTTCTCTCAAACACTTTCCCATAAAAAACTTTACCTTTTTTACTTTTTGCCTCAATTTAGAATTGATTTTCATTTCCTGGGTCAGCACTAAATGCAAGTCTAAATTCTGCACTCCTTTTTTAGTGGCCAATTATTTATAGTTTGTTACCGATCACATATCACACAGCGTATGTAGTTACTTTTTCAGGGAATATTCTAGGATGGAAGGATGAAATTCATTACACCCGCTTAACCTGCTCCCTGAAAATTTCAGTTCAGGACTCTTCATGTGGATTACAAGGAGCCAGTGTGTCAATTTACTCATACCTAAAAATGGTAGGTTATTTTACCCTTGCAGTGAAAACGTCTATAGAAAGCATGCAGGTATTAGTAATTCAGACTTTTGTGAAGTGGTGATAGGGTCTTCTTTGATTCACCCTGCTTTCCCACTACTTTTCTTTTCTGTTTCTATTTTTCATCTCACTCATGTCATCTCTGCCTTCAGCTTACCCCTTAGCTAAGCAACTTATAGGATATCTGTCACTGTAGTATCTGAGAACTGCACAAAGGTAAGAAAAGAAATTCATTAAAACCCTGAATCTGAAATCATTTTAGAAACAGGGAGAATTGAGCCACAAAGACCTTCTGACCAGCTGAAGATCTAGTATTACAGGCAAAGCTTGGGACAGAGGTACAAAATGAATCCAGGCAATGAACCCTAACTCCCAGCCCTGTGCATTAACCCTGGGGCAACTCCTCCTCTCTGCATTAACCTCAAGACTACTACTGCTGTTATTACTACTACTACTATTTCTTCTTCTTTTTCATCTTCTTTGTCTTCTTCATCATCATCTTCTTATTCTTATTCTTCTTTAAGGTTTAGTTTTAGAGATGGTTGTTGAAAACTGGTTTCTCAAGGTTTGACATGATGCCGTATGCATCAAAGAAAACTCAAGACTGACAAGCTATCTTCTGATCACCTTACACAAGTGAACTAAGGACAGTCTGTCAGACCTTGTTTTACATTTCAGGTCATAATCCAAAATACTCGAACCAATATTTCATTAATGTCCAGTTCTTAGAGAGAGAAAATCTCTCCCTTAGAAACCCATACACTGAGGATGAGATGATTATTAGAGGTAATCTAAGTATCCTGCAAATAAAAAATGAGTATTTTGCCCCAGTCTTTAACAGAATATAGATGTATATGAGGGTTAATAGTTTGGTGCCTAATGGCTGCAAAATTTAGGCCATTTATTGTAACAAAATTGGGAGAGAGGGATCTTCATTCCAGAATACTAAAATATTGGCCAGTGAAATAACAAGTTTAGTAAGAAGGATGTGTAGTGTATCTGTATTAAAAAACAGAGAAAAAGAGTGAGGGCATGCTCATTCATTTGACCTCAATATTATGAAAAGTCTTAGAACAGATTTTGAAGGAAAGACTGATCAAGGACTTTGAGGCAAATGGAACCTGGGATAAAATGCGACATGCTATTATCTGGAGTTGATCATGTCAGACTAACCTCATATATTTCTATGACAGGCTAACTGACTTCTTAGATCAGAGCAGTGTGGAGTCCTAAAGTGTCTAGACTGGAAAAAAGTATTTGATACTGTACCTCATGGGATAGTGTTATTAAGGTGAAGAAGATGGGGAATCGTAAAGTGGCTAAATGGGAGGCTACTGTAGATTATAATTGAAAGGAGAGCTACCAGAATGGAGAGTTTACTAGTGGTCTTTCTCAGGGAGTTGTCTTGGGTCCCGTCCTATTTAATATTTTCATTAATGATGCTGAAGAAAGGACTATGACTATGTTTATGAAATTTATGGATGACCCATATTGGGGAAGAATTCCCTATAGTGAGGAGGACCTGATTATCATATAAGAAAAATTAGATAACCCTGTGGACTGGAGTAATAAAAACTGTATGAGATTTAATAGCACAAAGTGCCAAGTCATACAGTCAGGGACTCATACCAAGACCTTTTGCTAAATGCTAAAGGCTCATAGATTGAAACTGATGGAGGTACCTCGGTGTACTGATTGATCATATGATGACCATAAACTGTGAATGTGATATGGCTGCCAATAAACCTAATGCAATTCTGTGATGTATTGGAAGAGGCAATTTTAGCAGAGACGGGGAAGCATTGGTACTAATGTACAAAGCATTTAGAATATTGTATACGGTTCATCAATGTTCAGAAAAGATTAATTTGAACTGAACAGGTGCAGAGAAGGGCTACTAGAATATCTAGGGGAATAGAGAACTCCTCTTATGAGAGGAGATTAAAAGAGTTTGGCTTGTTTAATCTAGCAAAATGAAGGTTGAGAGGGGATATGATTACTTTCTATGAATGCATCAAGGGGC
This sequence comes from Crocodylus siamensis, assembly GCF_052110815.1. Classification (NCBI taxonomy): domain Eukaryota; kingdom Metazoa; phylum Chordata; order Crocodylia; family Crocodylidae; genus Crocodylus; species Crocodylus siamensis. The sequence goes on from NC_143397.1 coordinate 139,170,313, forward strand.
AAATACCAGGTCATGAATAAATATAGATTGAAAATTAGAAGGAGGTTTCTAACCATCAGGAAAGTAAAGTTCTGGAAGAATCTTCTGTACAAGGTAGTAGGCACGGAATCCATTTTTTTTGTCAAGAAAGAGTGTAATACATTCATGAAATCCCTTTAGGGAGAGTATGATAGGATAGTAGTTTGAAATTAAAGCTTGGGATATGAGGTCTTTGGGGGTTTAATTTGTTGGTATTTTCTATAGATACCAATAATTCAGCAATCTGGTGGATTTGATCATTGTGGGGATTGTTTCCAGATGAGAGAAGTGTCTGGCAAGATTGGACTTTTGGACCTCACTGATAGTGCAGGCACAATCTGGTGCACAGCTTGAAGCTAGAGAAAATGGTTTCAGCGTGAGATGTGGCTTATTGGCTTCTGTTGGAGTCTGAGCACTCCAACAGAACTTGTGGGGATTATAGATTGGCAATAAATCATGGGGGTTTTTTTAGGTTATTTTTATGACTTTGAGGTTGTGCTTTAGTTTAGATTTCAGGCATGTTTATGGTTTGTGTGTTAAGGTATTGTAAGGAAGGGTGAACTGGGTAGTTGTCATGGCCGTTTGCATATTAAGTTTATATCCTCAGTTTCTGTCCTCCTTACTCTTGATCTTCCAATATTCTGACAGTACTTGTTATACTGTATTTATATTGAGGACGGAGAGAGCCACGGAACACCGAACAAAGAGCCACCCACAAGAACAGTCCAGCCAAGACAGACGATGAGCACAAGAAATACCCAGGTGAGAGACAGGGGCCAAGATAGTCCTGGGATTAGGGGGATGGTGCATGCACCTTCAGGAGGCCTTAAATGCCTCTACACCAATGCTTGTAGTATGGGGAACAAACAGGAGGAACTTGCCCTCCTACTAGCTAACATTAAACCAGACATAGTGGGGCTCACTGAAACTTGGTGAGATCCAACGCATGACTGGGCAGTAAACATCAGGGGCTATAGGCTGTACAGGAGGGATAGACCAGGGAGGAAAGGTGGGGGTGTGGCACTCTACGTCAGACAGTAATACACATCTTCAACAAACAGCACTGGGTCAGAGGAGGAGCAAACTGAAGTGCTCTGGGTCCGTATACAAGGGGGTTGCGAGGGAAGGGACTTAACGGTAGGGGTTTACTACAGGCCACCCAACCAGGGGGAAGAGCTGGACCGGGAATTCTCAGGTCAGCTTGCAGAGGCAGTTAAGTCAAGGAACGTGGTCATCATGGGTGACCTAAACTATCCAGACATCTGGGAAGAGCAGTCAGCCAGGTCTGATGGCTCACGTAGGTTCCTAGCCAAGTTACAGGACCTCCATCTAACCCAGGAGGTGCACAGTCCCACCAAGGGAAATGCCTTGTTGGACCTAGTCCTGGCCATGAGTGACAACCTGGTGAGTGGACTTCCGGTTCTTGACCACCTGGGTGATAGCGATCATTGCCTACTGGAATTCACCATCCAGCGCAGGGTGTCAAAGGCCTGCAACAGCCCTAGACTTCAGATTTCAGTGAGGTAAAGAGACTAGTTGGGGAAGCACTGAGGTCCTGGATGGGAGGGGAGTTGGGAGTCCAGGAAGAGTGGTCGTTCCTTAAAGAGATGATCCTCCAAGCCCAAAGGGTGATAATCCCCACACGGATCAAAGGGGGCAGGAGTGCTTAAAAGCCCCATGGCTCACCAAAAGCATCCACGGATGTCTCAAAGCTAAAAAGGAGGCGTATACTCAATGGAAGGGAGGGGCCATCACCAAGGAGGATTATACGTCCATTGCCCAAGATTGTAGGGGGGCTGTTAGGAAGTCTAAGGCAGAATTGGAACTGGGACTAGCAACCCAGATCAAGGACAACAAGAAGTCCTTTTTTAAATACATAGGGGGTAAAAAGAAGGAACCGGGTAATGTAGAGCCTCTGCAGAATGCTCTTGGAAATCTGGTGGTCACACCAGACGACAAAGTTAATATCTTTAACAATTTCTTTGCCTCCATCTTTTTGAGCAGGGACTGGGGCATCCCCTGCACTGAGATCCTCGATGGATGCAGGGGAGGTACTGCCAGGCCCAGGGTCAGTGAGGACCTAGTCAGAGAACTTCTGGTGGTTCTAGATGTGTTCAAGTCAGCAGGTCCTGATGATCTCCACCCCAGAATGCTGAAGGAATTAGCAGAGGTCATTGCGGTACCCCAGCATCTTTATGAGCACTCATGGTGCTTTGGCAAGGTGCCAGAGGACTGGAAGAGGGCCGATGTGGTCCATATTTTCAAAAAAGGGAGGAAGGAGGACCCAGGAAACCACAGGTCTGTTAGTCTTACCTCTGTTCTGGGGAAGCTCTTTGAGAAAATTATCCAGGAGCACATATGCGAGGGACCAGCAGGGGAGATCATGCTTAGGGGCAACCAACATGAATTCATTAAAGGCAGGTCCTGTCAGACCAACCTGGCGGTCTTGTATGACCAGGTCACAAAATCCTTGGATGTAGGTGTCACGGTGGACATAGTCTTTCTGGACTTTAGGAAGGCCTTTGACACTGTCTCTTACCCCATTCTCATCAAAAAATTAGGTGACTGTGGCGTCGATGCCTACACAGTCAGATAGGTCACAAATTGGCTGGAGAGCCAAACCCAGAGAATGGTGGTGGATGGGTATTTTTCGACCTGGAGGGATGTGGGCAGTGGGGTCCCCCAGGGCTCGGTCCTTGGGCCCGCACTGTTCAACATCTTCATTAGGGACTTGGACGAGGGGGTGGAAATCACCTTGCTTAAATTCATGGATGTCACTAAATTGTGGGGAGAAGTGGGAACGCTGGAGGAGAGGGACAGGCTGCAACTAGATCTAGGCAGGTTACAGGGGTGGGCAGATGAGAACAGGATGGGATTCAATACTGACAAGTGCCAGGTACTGCACCTGAGGAAACTCCCTTCTCATCAGCACAGAGGCAGAAAAGTATCTTGGTGTCATTATTGATTCCAAAATGAACATGGGCCACCAATGTGGGGATGCGGTCAGGGAGGCCAACCACACCTTGTCATGCATCCACAGATGCATCTCAAGCAGGACCAAGGAGGTGATCCTCCCCTTCTATGTGACACTGGTCAGGCCACAGCTGGAGTACTGCATCCAGTTCTGGGCACTGCACTTCAGGAGGTATCTGGACAGCATCAAAAGGGTCCAGAGGAGAACCACTCGCATGATCGGGGGGGGGGCAGCAAGGCAGGCCCTACAAGCAGAGGCTATAGGACCTGAACTTGTTCAGTCTCCACAAGAGAAGACTGAGAGGGGATCTAGTGGCCATCTACAAACTGGCCAAGGGGGACCAGGAGGCTATGGGAGCATTCCCCTGAGCACTACTGGGAGTAACAAGGAATAACGACCATAAGTTGACCGAGAGTAGATTCAGGCTAGATATCAGGAGGCACTACTTCACAGTCAGGGTGGCTAGGATCTGGAACCAACTTCCAAGGGAAGTGGTGCTCCTCACTTCTTCAAAAGGAGGCTATATAATCACCTAGGTGGGGTTGTTTGACCTCAGCATTCTTTCCTGCCAATGGCAGGGGGTTGGACTTGATGATCTGCTCAGGTCCCTTCTGACCCTACCTACTATGAAACTATGAAACTATATTGTTTTCAGTTATTCTGTGTTTAATTTCATGCTTCAAGGCTTTTGTGAATTGTCTGCAGGGACCAGAAGAATTGTTTCCCCCCGTGAATGAATAACTTCTAGTTCTTGTCTATTTGTTGCTTTACTCTGGCACACCAGATAGTGGCTGTACTTGGAAGTGAGGGATTGGGTGGGCTGCTTTAGGACTCCTCCTAATGGTACTGAGAAGGTGCACAAGTACCTGACTGATGTGCCTCACACAGGGCGCATTTACATGTACACATTTACTGCGCAATAACCTAAGTTACTGCAAAATAACCAAAAATTACTAGGGGTGCACTGATAAAGATATTTTTGGCTGATACCGATAACCGATTATTAACCAGCCATATTGGCTGATACCATTCTGAGTGCCGATATGCAGCCCAGTAGCTTGGAGAACAGCATCTAGCTGGTAAGTCTGTGGCGGGAAGAAGGAGCGTGGGGGAGGAAAAGGGTGTGATAGGACAGATTAAGGCCACCATGGTGAGGAAGGGAATAGTTCAGGGGCAGGGGCAGGGTCAGAGGCAGGCACTGCCCAGCTAGGGCAGGGAAGGGCATGGGATGGAGCCACAGATGGCTTGCCTAGGAGGCATGTGTGTGTGGGGGAAGCAGCTCCCCACACTGTGCACATCCCAGGGGAGGCATGGGGAGCATGTGCCCCCCCAGATTTTTGTGTGGGGCAGCAGCGGGCTACCCACTATGGCCTCTTCTTGGCATGTGGGGCTGGGCTGGGCCGGCGCTCAGGGCAGACAAGGGTGGGGTGGGTAGTGGCAGTGCTGGTAGGGAGGCTATGAGGTGGGCTACAACCACCTCAAAATTCACTGTAGCCCCGCTGTAGTTCTCACTTCCAGCGCCAGTGCCACCCACCCGAGGCCTGCCTGCCCTAAGCACAGCCCTGGCCGTGAAGACACCGGCAGCTGCCCCCAACCCTGAGCATGCAGTTTTCAGCCTTCCTTACCCCATGCACAAATCTGGGGGCACATATCTCCCCATGCCTCCCCCGGAGGTATTCATAGCAGTGGAAACTACCCCCTTTGCACCTCCCAGATGAGCCACTCATGGCTCCATCCTGCACCCCACCCTGCCCTGGCTGGGAAGTGCCTGCCAATGACCCAGCCCCAGCCCCAGTCCCACTTCCTCCTTCACTGTGGGGTCTTCAATTTGTCCCCCCCATGCTCCTTCTGTCCCTCATGTCCCTTCCCTCCCATAGACTTACCGGGCCAGATGCTGCTGTCCATGCTGCCAGGGTGCACTCCTGGCTATGCACATGCACACAGCATTTATCTATAACATTATTGGCCACATCGGCCAAAAAAGCCAATTGCCAATAATGTCAGTTTTCCGTTTTTCAGTGCTGATACGATATGGACCAATGTATGGTGCACCTCTAAAAATTATTGCACAATATGGATGTGCATGTACACGTGCACACCTGTATTGTGCAGTAACTATGATGACTTACGCTGACATGGCTGTAAATTTGCTGCTTGCATCAGGCAGGCAGCAAATTTATGCCTGATTAGTTACTGTGTAGTAATGCACGTGTAGACACATTACTGTGCAGAAGCACTGTGTCTGTGGACTGACTTGGGACTAACTTTACTCCAAGTCAGTCCAAACACAATGTTACTGTGTTTTAACGCTGCACGCATAGACACTGGCCTACATCTGCTTACTGTGCAGTAAATGTATGTGTAGACATGCCCACACTAAGTATTAATTGGTCAGTACAGGCGCTTGTACATGTGATGGGAGTTTAGTTCTTTGGGTTGCATTCTGTGCCCCCTAAACTGAAATGGTGGGTTTTTAATTCAAACCCACCACACAAATTTAGGGGTTTCCATCAGTGTTACGGCAAGGGGCCCAATCGTTTGTTTTTTTTTCCCAGTGGAGCCTGCCCATGGCCAAGCTGCCAGTGGGTCAAGCAGCTTCTGAGCTGCAGGGAGCCCTGACCCGTCCCACTGTGGTGGTGGTGTCCCCTGGGGTTGCCTGGTTAGGCTTCTAGCAGGCTGGGTGTTGCCCCAGCTCAGAGGTAGCACTCAGCTTGATAGAACTTTTCCCTGACCTCAAGCTGAGGCAGCATCTATCCTGCTAACAGCCCTCCCAGGCAGCCCAGGGTGGGGCAACACCATGGCAGAGGGAAGGACTGGGATCCCCTGCAGCTCAGGGGCTGCTCAGTCCTCAGCTGTAGGAGAAGTGGGTATGCTTTGGCAAAAAAATAAGATTGGGCCCCTTGTCACTTCTGCCTTCAGCAGGTACCTGCCTGCCTCTCCCATGGCCAGGGTATGAGCTAATAGCTGCAACACATCATTACAAACTAAACTTCATCAGAATGTAGTAATGCAACGATGCAAACTCATTTAAAACCCCCAAACTCCTGCATGTGTATAGTGTGACATCATTAAGCCACACAAAACGATATTTTCATCACATGTACATGGTAATGATATCATGTGTGCAAGCACCCTTAGTCTCGGTCAGGAAGGAATTTTCCCCAAAGACAGAATGGCAAGGACCATTGGTGTATTTTGCCTATACAGAGTGAGGTGCTGTTCATTTCTTCAGATTATCTGGCCATATTTTACCCAATAAATTCCCTGCTCTTACAAGAACAAGGGCATTGGCAGTGCCTTCTGTCTCTTCTGCTCTCTTTTTGTGGGTTGTTGTAGGTTTGGATGCTTTTGCTTTGCTAAAGATCCTAACTTTCTTGTCCTGTATGGATTATGGTGTGTGAGAGGGGTGGTATGGATATCCTCGAGGAAACTTTCAGTTGTAGTATCTACTACTGCGACCCAGGTAGTCTCTTACAGTTCTGTATTCCTATAAACCTCTCTGTCTCTTTCTCTCTCTCTTTCCTCCCCCTGCACAGTAGACTGTCTCCTCCTGGAAAGGTCCAAGAGGCTTTAATTAAGAAAAATAATTTTTATTTAGTAGAAGCCTAATTCCAAGGAAACTGTTTAGTCCATCAGACTGAGCTGTGGTTTTCATTATGGTTTTCCAAGGATGAGTCTCAACAGTTTAATTTCAAAATGTATTACTTGTCATGACCTTTACCCATGATGGCCAATGACCAAACTTGATGAATTAAAAGCTCTACCTCTGAAATATTTAAGTGATTCAGCAACAGCTGCTGCTTCTCCTCAGTGTAAATAGTCCAGTGTCTTGAGTCCACACCAGTCCCAGCTCTGAGAGCAGGCCTGTAGTCCCCCACAGAACTTGGTCAACTATACACCAGAAAAACAATAATCTCTGGTCCTGCCTCAGAAAGACAAAACTTAGATGCCTAAAGAACTTTCCATATATGCATTTGGCTTCCCCATTACAGTCCCCAATCCAAATTAACATATCATAAATATTCCACCTGTTGTAAATGCTTTAAATGCTTCAGTGGTCTAATGTTTCCACAGTGCCTTTTCTGTTGGGGTCCCAGTATCTGATCAGAGCCTTTAGGCAAAACTGTAAGAGATGATAATTATTCCCTCCTCTATTAATTTTGCATGAGGCTAGTGAACCACTGAGCGCTCTGGCAGACTATTTCAGGGTTTTCACAAAGATTCTGTTTTGGTTCCCTCCGGATATGGGTCAAAGTCCAGAAGGTTTCTCATTGCCTCTGAACTGATTCATCTGTCACTAATAGGATTACCACAAGGGTGACAGTCTTTCTTTATATATTTAATTGAGCTAACAAACTGTCACGATACTTCTAAGAAACCAGCTTTAGGATGACAAATTTCAGGGGTGGATAAGTGGACAGTTATTTTATGACCCTTTTTTTTGCAAGTGTATACAGTGGTGAAAAAAATGTACAATGCTGAAAAAATGTATCCCTTGTAAATTCACATATCGCTTTTCTTTAGGTAGGATTTTCTGTGTCCTAAGAGATTTAGGAACACAAAACCCATTAAAAGTCAATGGGAATTGTGTTCCTCATTCCCTTCTTCACTTTAGAAAATCCTCCAATAGGTCTGAGCCTTCAAAGGCTTATACATGTGATTAAATTGCTTACTGTGTGCTTTCCCAGTCAAACCAATGGGACTATGCATGGTAGTCAAGTCAAGCATTTGTGTAAGCATGTCCATGATCAGACGTTTGGGCAAAGACTTCTCTTTTTCCCAACATAATGGAGCCCAGATCCTAACTGATAACTCTGCATGTTACAACAGTATAATATTTTAGGATATTTGTGTTCATTTCTTGCTGAGATATATAGTGTTTTGTTAGGTAAACCACTGTTAGTATGAATATGAGTAAAATATAAAACTGACCTGAAAAACAATAGTAAATTAAACAGAGTTTTGCTGACATCTCTGAATATTGACTAAGGGGGGAAAACAGAAACATATCTTTTTTCCTTCCTTGGTTTTGCAAAAAAAATTGTGACAAAGTATTTTTCCCTTTCTGGCAAATTTTCTAAGGCAAAGTGGAAAGGATCTACATAGCTTGAGATAGCATCTGTTATAATTCAAGGCTCTTCTGCTGTAAAGGTTCATTGTTTTGCTCATTCTCTCAGTAATCAAACCAGTGTGTCAGACTTGACAAGTACACTCCATATTGACAGAGATACAGTAATTGCTTTGTAGGGGAAAAATAGGCCCATCACTTGTAGATAACACAGCTCTTTTTAAAATTGTGAAGATATACTTTCTTTTTGTTGTTTGCTCTGTATAATTGATGCTTTTCTCTCTCCACAGCCATTTTTTGAAATGCAAACACCAGTTTCTTTTTATATGGAATAAATCCTTCCAATATGCTTCCAACTGGATAAATGAGGATGATTTTTTTCTCCGTGCAAATAATAATGACTAAATTCTAATACGACTCAGCTGGGAGTTGTTCTGAACAATAGCATTAGAGTTATTACTATTATATTCAGGCTCCAACATCCTTGTAATAGTGTTTATTAGTCTACAAAAGCAGGTGTTACGCAGCAGGTAACGCATCTCTTAAAACCTCTGAGGTGGAGCTCAAACCAACTTCTTCCAAGGTGTTAATAGGGCCATTTGTGATGGCTCCACCTCACATGCAGTGGAAGGATCCTCTTTCACTGAAGGGAGAATGATTCAACCCCACATATCTGTGGCTTGTTTCCTATCCCATCCTAGACTTCCATTGGTCCACACCACACAGGAAACAGAAAGTCACTTAGCCAGCTAAGGGACTTCAGGGGATGCAGCAGTAGTTTGCTCAGTGATTATTCTTGAGCCAGTAGCTCCTGATCTTCCCTCTCATTTGATGCTTAGCCTTGACACCATGAACTGTTGACAACCCTGACCTCTTGCCTGATATCTGGCTTTGATGCTGTTGAAACAGATAAGGTAGAACTTACCAAAAGCCAGAGGAGTCATGGACCTCAGTTCAGAGCAATGTGCTATTCCTGGGCTAATGCTTGTCCAGCCCTTCTTTCCCTCTAACCCTTCCAGGCCAGTGCCTTCCCTTAGCTAAAATATGACAGTATTGATATGACTGCTACTTTGATAGACTGGTCACTGAACCAGAAAAAGGGACCTCCAAACCTGAATGCTTTATCTGCATCAGCTCATATTTAAAGAGAGACCTGTAAAATATTCATCAGTAAAACTAGGGCATGTGGGTCCAAATACTATATCCCAAGTTAAAAGGTTTTCTTGTTCCCATTAGAGGCTAGGTTCCCTACCAGGACGTACACCCCAGCAGCACCTGCTCTGAGTGGCCAATTTGAATCAAATCAGGCATAGTCTGCACAGCACATCTATCTCTGTAACACAGCACTTCTTGAAATTCTGCTGTTGATTCTTACTGGAATATCTAAGTATCCCTTTAAGCCAATCTCCTCCTTCTCTTCATGATCAGAATTTATTTAGCCTAGCACTCCTGTAGTTCTAGCATCAGAGATGACTTGGAATATAATATGTACATGTGATGGAGGAATTTATTAAAACTTTGAATATAGGAGAATGGCTCTGAGAGAACTCAGAGTGCCTATACATGAGCATGGAGGTTGCTCCAATCCACTGTAATTACAGAGCATCAGAGCAGACTTGATTAATTGAGTCTGATGGAGCATGGTAATTACTGCACTCCAGCCAGCCTCTGCGTCCCATGCATCAGCATGTTCATGCTTCAAAAGGTGGTGGGGCACTTTACCTAAAGTTTGTTGAAAAAGCTTTAGATAAAGTGCTTCTGCCGCCATTGTGAAACACAGGGTTGCTGATACACAAAATGCTCTGGGTGCTTTATTTAGAGCAGTTCTCAGAACTGCATGTGTATCGGTGCCTTCAGGTTTGAATCCCAGTGACCTGGTGCAAAGGTGCAAATCAGGTTAAGCTCTCTATGTATACTTCAGTTTCCCTGTTTGTAAAACTGATTGTCTGAGATTTAACTATAAACATGTTTTGGGACTACTGTTTAGAGGGCATTTAGACAGGCAAAACCGTTGACTACACATTCAAAATATTTTATCAAACACCCCACATCCAATTTCTTACACAATGGGTATTTTCCATCCCTTCATCTAGGAGAAATAGACAGATCATTGTATCTTTCATTCCCTGACTTTCCATGAAAACACATGCCAAACTGTGTGCTTGGGCAAACAGAACCCAAGAATAGCCTCAAGGGGCACATTCACACGAGCCTGCACTTGCCTCTTGCAGCATCTCAAACCCCTTTAAGATGCTGCAAGACTCATGCTGGGAACAAAAAAATATTACCCACGCTGCATATTTGCAGTGCAGGGGCAAAATTTGATACCTGGATATCCAAAAAATACCCTGGGGAAAAAATATGGGTCAGGACACAGTTCTGGACCATGCCCTGAGGCAACTGGAGCCTCAGTCCTCCACAGAGACCTTCTGGTAGCCAGCCAGAGCATCTCTATGGCTGACCTTTTTCCTGGAGTTGAAGCACTCTGCTTGCCCATGAAGGGCAAGCAGCAGTGCAGGCTGCAGGAACCTGGACCCGGGCTCTCTGAAAGGTAAGTAGGGAATTGGGGGGATTGGAGGAGGAGGAAGGAGACCATGGGGCAGGGGCCTGCCCAGTCCCAGCTCCCCAATTGCTTTCCTTGCCTTGCATCGCTCCCCCAGCTCCCCAGTTGCTCCCCTGCCTGTACTAGCTCTTTGAATGCTCCCCCAACCCCCACCCAGTTGCTCCCCTGCCTGGCCTCAGCTCCCTGTTCGCTTCCCCGCCCAGTCCCCCTGATCACTCCTCCCATTCTGGCACTCATTGGCTGCAACAGCAGCTGTTGGGGCCTTTCAGGGCCTCACAGCACAGCCCCTCCATGTGGCATGGGGCAGCGGGGATTGGCCCCGACTGCCCAGCATCTGTTCTGCCACATCACAGGGGTGCAGCCCAGTTTGGGAAGGTGCTGCATGGTACCATGTGCTATCAGGCACCTCAGGGCCACTCAGGCTGAGCAGGTCTGAGCCCCAGGTGATAGCTGCAGTGGCCCTGAGCTGCCTGACAGTGTGCAGCACTGGTTTCTGCCCTGCTGAGTTGGGCTGCACCTCACAATGTGGCAGCAACAGTGTGGGTGCCAATCTCCACTGCCCCTGCTGCCCCACTGGGGGGCTGTGCCATGAGGCTTTAATGTTGCTGCAGCTGGTGAGTGTAGGGACAGTGGGACTGGGTGGGGGAGTGAGCAGGGTCTGGGGCCAGGCAGGGGAGGAACTGGGGAGCTGGAAGAGTGAGCAGGGAGCTGGGACCAGGTGGGGAAGTGAGTGGGGGGTTGGGTCAGTGGGGGACACATGGGCCCTGCGGGGGGTGCTATGGCTCTGTGGGGATGCAGCCCATGAGCTGTGTGGGGTGTGTGCCCTGCAGGGGCAGGGGACCTACCCCTCCTTAGAAGCCCCCTGATATGCTTCCCCATAGCCACAGTCCCCCCACAATCCGCTCAGAAACCCCACACCCCCGAGCAACTGCCACAAACCCCTCACCCACATACCTAGCCCTGTGGGCCAGAAGTGAGGGAACTGGGGTGGGGGACAGACTATAGGTTTAGAGTGAGGGGCAAAGGCAGGGGCAGGGCACTGGCATATCAGTGCTGCTCAGTGCTGCACATCCTAGTGAGTGAAGGGGGTAGGGGTAGCTCTAATTTTTCTATGACAAAAAAGCCAAAAGTGAATGCCAAACTGTATATATATTTAGAATATTTTTATTATGATGATAGAGGCTCTCTATCATTATAATAAAATAAATTCTAAATATATATATTTATATACACATGGTCCAATGTTCACCATTGTCACAGACCATTTCAAGATGCTTTTCTCCACAAAGCACTCCTTCAAGAACAGGGAAGGAAGTAAAATCCTAATAGTGCATTCAAAGAGAGAAGCAGAAGGATAAACCAGCATTGGATAGAGAACTGGGAGTCTAGATACTGGCTGAACAGCTCATTAGAAAATGGTTGTAGATATGGTACAATTATTGGTTTGGGGGGGGGGGGGGGCAAAGGCTAGAGTGGAAAGCATTTCCAAGATTAGTTTGAAATCCAGGAAATAATTTTGCACCTGTCACAGTCCTGCAGGGAGCAAACCAGGAAAGCCAAGGCTGCAACTGAACTCCAACTAGCTTCAAGCATCAAGGACAACAAAAAGTCCTTTTTCAGATATGTGGGGAGCCGGAGGAAAAGCAAGGGCAATGTTGGACCCCTGCTAAACCAGATGGGGCAACTGACAACTGACGCCCAGGAAAAAGCCAACCTGTTAAATAGGTACTTTGCGTCAGTCTTTCATCAGTCCCATGGGACGCCCATGCCTGCTATGGGACAGGGAGATCCGGGTGATGGGGATCCCCTACCCTCCATCAATGCTGACCTCGTGAAGGAACACCTTGAGAAGCTGGATACCTTCAAGTCAGCTGGCCCTGACAATCTGCACCCCAGGGTAATCAAGGAGCTGGCGAGTGTCATAGCCCAGCCCCTGGCATGGATCTTTGAAAACTCCTGGCACTCTGGTGTAGTGCCCGAAGACTGGAAGAAGGCCAATGTGGTGCCGATCTTCAAGAAAGGGAGGAGAGTGGATCTGGCTAACTACAGGCCCATTAGCCTGACTTGTATCCTGGGGAAGATCTTAGAAAAGTTTATTAAGGAGGCCATCCTTGATGGACTGGCCCAGGCTAATATCCTAAGGGATAGCCAGCACAGGTTTGTTGTGGGTAGGTCTTGTTTGACCAATCTCATTTCCTTCTATGACCAGGTGACCTATCACCTGGACAAGGGAGAAGAGATTGATGTCATATATCTTGACTTCAAAAAAGCCTTTGATCTGGTATCCCACGATCACCTCTTGGCTCCACCACGATCCGCTGGCTGGGAAACTGGCTCCGTGGTCGGACCCAGAGGGTTGTAATCGATGGCAGTAACTCATCGTGGTGCCCTGTGACCAGTGGGGTCCCTCAAGGCTCTGTCCTGGGACCCATTCTGTTCAACATCTTCATTAATGATGTGGACATTGGAGTCAGGAGTGGACTGGCCAAGTTCGCCGATGACACCAAACTTTGGGGCAAAGCATCCACGCCAGAAGATAGGCGGGTGATCCAGGCTGACCTGGACAAGCTCAGCAAATGGGCGGATGAAAACCTGATGGTGTTTAACACCGAAAAATGCAAGGTTCTCCACCTTGGGAGGAAAAACCTGCAGCTTCCTTATAGGCTTGGCAGTGCTACGTTGGATAGCACTATAGAAGAAAGAGACTTGGGGGTCATCATTGACCACAAGATGAACATGAGCCTCCAATGCGATGCTGCGGCTAGTAAAGCGACCAAAACGCTGGCTTGCATCCATAGATGCTTCTCGAGCAAATCCCGGGAAGTCATTCTCCCCTTGTACTCGGCCTTGGTGAGGCCGCAGCTGGAGTACTGCGTCCAGTTTTGGACTCCACAATTCAAAAATGATGTGAAGAAGCTTGAGAGAGTCCAGAGGAGAGCCACGCGCATGATTAGAGGTCAGGAAAACAGATCTTACAATGACAGGCTGAGAGCCATGGGACTCTTTAGCCTGGAAAAGCACAGGCTCAGGGGTGATCTGATGGCCACCTATAAGTTTATCAAGGGTGACCACCAGGATCTGGGGGAATGTTTGTTCACCAGAGCGCCCCAAGGGATGACGAGGTCGAACGATCACAAACTCCTGCAAGACCATTTCAGGCTGGACATAAGGAAGAATTTCTTTACTGTCCGAGCCCCCAAGGTCTGGAACAGTCTGCCAGCGGAGGTGGTTCAAGCACCTACATTGAACACCTTCAAGAGTAAATTGGATGCTTATCTTGCTGGGATCCTATGACCCCAGCTGACTTCCTGCCCTTTGGGCAGGGGGCTGGACTCGATGATCTCCCGAGGTCCCTTCCAGCCCTAATGTCTATGAAATCTATAAAAATTTTATTTCTTCTGAGATCCCCTGTTTGAGTCAACTTGAATGTGAGTTGCTTCATTCAGAGCTAAAATCCCAGGCAAAATGTCTTTGATTTAAAATTTTCTGAACAGATCTGGGGTAGAGATTTGAGGGTTTTCTGTCACAGGATAGTAAAAAAGGTGGTTATGTGGGTACTGATCAAGCTTCCTTCTGTAGCAGACTTCCACCAATCATCTTGACACCTGGTTACCGTGGAAGAAAATGGCAGCTTAAAAAAAGACTATAGGTGATGAGTTGTATCTGTTTCAACTGTATTTTAACAAACTACTTCCTGTCCTTGTAGTATCAGGACATTGAAAGTACCCTCTTGTTCTTGCTTTATCTTTGGGAAATTAGTATGATCTTGGTATTTTTTGGCCATTTTTCCTGGTAGTTGTGCAAGAGGGCTCTTTGTGCAGTTTTAAGAACAGAGAAACACTAGTATATGAAGGTTTAGATAAAGATAAATCTGCCTAGCGCAGGGGGTTTGACTTGATGACCTTTTGAGATTCCTTCCAGCTCTACTTTTCTATGATTCTTTGATCTGAATAGCTTCTTCTTTGATGTTCTAAATGATATCGTCTTTGTTATCTGTTTTGGTTAGTGCATCCATCCGTACGTTGATTTGTTTCTCATGTGAATCTTCAGTTCCAAATCCTGGTCACTTGAAAGTCACTGTGATTTCTGCCATTGGATGCAATGCAGTTACAAGTATAGCCAGTATGCCATGTACCTCCACAAAAAATCCTTCACTGATATGTTTTATTTCATCCACCTAAGCGTTGCATGTGTGCATGTGCCAATAGCAATAAATAAATGGCTTGAGAAAATCTAGGTGTGGTATACTGCAACTCAGCAGAAGCATATCCTGCCTCACCTACCTTTTGGATAGCTCTGGTCACCAGTGCTGTAGCAAGGGTGGGAGAGTTGGGCGGCAGCCCCAGGCACAGAAGCAAAGGGGTGCCAACAGGTGCTGCCTGACAGGGGTGGGGCACAGGACAGAGCCATGAGTGGCTTGTTTTGGGGGGCACAGGTATGGGGGAAGTGCAGCTTCTGCTGCTGAGTGCACTCCTGGGCAAGCATGGGGGTTGTGTGCCCCCTGGATCTGTGCACGGGGTGAGGGCAGGCTGCCACTGTGGGCTTTGCTCTTGGTACCAAACTTCATTGTTATGGCACTGATGTGCACAGAACACAAGCAACATGGTTTACTGCAACAAAGTAGTGTGTATGTGTGTGTATGAGAGAGAGAGAGAGGGAGAGAAAGAGAGTGTATAGATATAGAAATCTGTGGGTGCTTTTATACTGTGTTTTCCCCAGATTTTGTGGGGTTTTAGCCACTTTTGCTTTTATGAAGGAAGCACTAAATTGGATAACATGAAGGTTGCCTGAAGACCACCACTAAGAAACCCCGTTCTGTTCTGTGTATGCTACATGCTGAAAAAACATCATGTAGTCACCACTCGGATAGTGCTGGAGCACCCAATGGCACTCTCAGGAGCCATACCCAAGAAATACCCTGAAAATGTCTGGGGACATGTACCCAAAAGTGACTATATGGTATTTTTTCAGCAAGCTGTGGGGTAGGACCGAATGGGCAGGGCTTATTTCTCTGTAGTCTCAAGACTTGCCATGGAGGTGGTATATAGATTCCATGAGTCAACAAGGAACCCTAGTATAACAATGGTAAGTTGGGTATGGGTACCTGTCCCCTTTGCTCTCTACACCTTCCTTGCAGCAGCTTCTGCAGACAGACCAGAGGAGCAGACACAGGGTTGGTACCAGGAGGGCCTTTCTTGCAGGGGAAAGATACTAGCACAGTCAGGAGACAGAGGATTAACTCTTTCATCTCCTTTTTTCACTGCCAAATTTCAGCTTTTAAGTGATGCTCCATACACATTTTGATAGTGTTAAACTCCATAGGAGTGGCTTGTGTTGCAGAATGCTACCTCTGTCTCTCCCAAAAAACTCTGCTATATGACAGTTTGGTTAACATGGTCCTTACAGAGGGCAGACATCCCATGGGCTCTTTAGGTAACCTTGAGTTGTAACTTGAGTTGGATACATTCGGGGGGGGGGGGCGGGGAGGAACCTTCTTCCTTTGCCTGTGTGATTGGCACCACATACCTGGGTGAGGGGCTTACGGTCCCTATTATTCTAAGCAATGCCAACCTGCTGGGAGGGGGCTAGAGACCCTGCCAGTCTACCTGGCAACCAGTGATGCATTTCAGATTGCTTGGCTTGGAGCCAACAGGTGCTGGCTTCCATTGGACCACATAATGAGGTCATAACGTCTATATAAGTTAAGGACTACCCAGGAGGAGGGCCAATAGCCATTATGAAAAAACACAGAGAGAGAAGCTGGACCATCTGAAACTTGCTCTCTCTCTGCTGAAACTCATGATCAATGAACTGCCTGCCTGCAGAGGGAATCTTCACCTGCCCCTAGATGATACTTGTAAACTACCTGAGATCTAACTAGATATATAGCTTTCAGTAACTCAGATGCGTGATCAAAGGCTACTCAGCCACCCTGTTTGCTCTATGGGATTTCTCCAATATTGCTCTACTCTGTACCCTATTCCAAACCTACTCCTTGTAACCAATAAAGTTTTCCTTTGAACCTAGTGTGGGAGACTTATTCAGAGTGGGTTTAGATTATGCCTTGGGGTCCCCTTGGTTCGGCTGACTAAGGGAGACCACAATTTATGCTTCAGACTGAAGGAAGCACCCCAAGTTCTTGAAGTGGGTCGAGTACCCACAAGAGCTATTAGGCCTGTGTTTCCCAGGGGACACGGAGCCAAGATCAGGCCAGATCCTGGGTGGTGGTGGCGTTACCTCCAGGCTAGCAGGTGTGCTCCAGGAAGGGGGTTGGCCAGACATGAGGCCCCCAGGGAGGCACTCAGAGCCTGGAAGCTGGTCGGGCGCAGTGAGGTGGGTGGCTCAGCACAGGAGCACCCCCTACTGGCCCGCCACAGCTTACCCCTGGGAACTAATTGTATCAGTTATGCCTCTGTTGAAGAAGGAGCTCTTCATTATTAAATGCTGCCTGCCACTGACTTATGTGCTCAGTGATCAACAGGCCCAGATAAAAGTTGGCTTTGAATTGATGTACTCCTGTGCAAAGCTTGCAGCATGAAACCTTATCAAGCGAATCAGATTTTAGTTTGTGGATAAGATGGCTGTGACAGCAAGGCTAAATTATGTAATGTCTATCTTTACCTCAGAAGAGCAAGAGTATTCAAAATAAAAAGGTAAATATCCTTTAAAATAGGCATTCTTGGTAAATAAGTTGCAATTCTTTATTATCACATAGCAGAGAGAGATACTTAAGTTTGTTCTAAAACAGCCGTCATGGGGATCTAAGCAATGATGCTAGCACCAGAGTGCCTCATGGCAGAACTCACTGACTACAGAAGGATGAATATTTAACAAAAGAGTTGACGTACTTCTACAGTGAATCATTCACTACAGAAATGTAAATAACATGACATACTCAGTTCATTGCCTGGGGGTATTTAGGTAACCTGCAAGTGAGTAAAATCGAAGTTGAGCAAGCAACTCTATTTAGAACAAGTTTAGCTGGGAACATTATGACACTTTCTGTGGGATGAAGAGGTTTTGGGGTAAATTTTCAGAATGAAGATCATGTCTATGCAAAATCCCAAATGTCAATGTTAAAGAATGTTAAGGTTCCAAAGCCACGAAGTAAAATGTTAGAAAAAGCAAAAAATTAATGCTGATTGTGTAGAATTTCTTAGTCGTCTTATATACATGGAAGGTGGTAAAGGATGCGTCTGTACCATATGGAGAGATACTTCTGTACATACCTCACCCATCCACATACCACCAAACCCAGAAGTGTGAAAACACCTTGAACATGTCCTACACAACTGCTTTCAAGACTTCTGTCTCTGGCTTGCTTGATAATGTTGGTGAAGACTGCCCACGAAGTAGCTTCACTGTTGCATTTCTCAGTTTGACACATGCAAGTGAGACTTCATGGGCAGGGGTGTGTTCAAGAATGTCTTTCCTCAATAGCATGAGAGAGGTGGTGTAGAGATGCCTTCATTTCCAGTTACATAATCATAAGCAATTTTTTTCCATAGGTGCTCTGCCTCATTCAGCTTTGCATCACAGGATGGATGATAGATAACATCTCACCATGTGCATGTTCCGCAGTGAAATAAGGTTTGTACAGACACCCTTAATTGTGGTGTTTCTTATATTTTGGGTGCTTGATTTTGCAACCTTACTGCTCCCTCAAGGTAGAGTTTGTGTGTGTGTGTGGGGGGGTGTATACACAATATATACACTGGCTAATTATGTGTGTGTGGTGGGGGAAGTGTCTACATGACTCATAGAACTATCCTCTGCGCACTGCCCTGAAAAACCACACTTTGGATCCATCTGTTGCTATGTATTTTCCAGCCAAACAACCAGTGAGGACCACATTGTGATACCCTTCATCACATGGAACAGCAGCTTAATCTACAAGGAGTCTAAATGCAAATTAGGGTGTAATGCAATAGTATGTATAAGAATAAGAGAATATGATGCACTCTGGCATGACTGGGTGTTATAGACCTCAGACCACAGCAGTAATATGCTTCAACAAGCTGCCCTGTTCTGTCTGTACTACCTCTGAGATTGGAAGCAGTGTGGATGCATTTACACAGTGCCAGGTTGGGCTAATCAGTGCTCTTATCTGGCAATGATAATTAGCCCTCTCTTTATGCAGCACAGACACAGGTACTTTGCTCCTGGTTGGGGTGAAGGTAGCATATGCAGACATAGGCAAATCTCAAATTTAAAAAAGTGGGGTGCAGATGGTGAGATGCATCATCATGCATAAAACAACATACTTTTCTCCAGTTAAAGAAGTGAGAAGCTTTACAATTATGCTAGGGGCCTAGGGCTATATTATTCAGTTTAAGATTGAAGCAAAAACAAATATAACTTCACTTAAGTAGTTAGAAACAATCTGCTGGGCTGTGAAATAGGAGCTTTATTACTAGGAGCAGCTACCAGAGAGTGGAATTTCAAAACAAAGGATAGCTTGATTGGTGAAACATCAAGACTGTTAAAAAGGAGAGGGTCAGTAACACCCATGGAATTAAGAGTTTAAAAGGAATCGGGTAGATTACAATGAGCCATGAAGTGAATTGATTCCCTTAGCACTGCCTGAGTAGAAATGCTGCTGTCACTGCCAGGCTGGTAGTTTTAAACTTAAACTGCACCAGTGCAACTCTCCCCGCCATTTGCCTCTCTATGCAGAGTGGAGCAATGTGTCGAGGGCATCATTGTCAGGCATGGTAAGCTTGCTATCTAGATGTGGCTGTAGTTGGTGTAGAAAAAACAGAGCAGTAACAAACAACTATAAATGGTGTCAGAAAGTAGATTTATCCCACAAGCAGATCTTTATATGTTGCTGACCAAGTTTAAGCCCTTTCATTGCAACCTATACTGTATATTCAGCTTTATGGTAGAGGTATCAGACTTCAGCAATGAAAGGATGGAAATATAACTTGTTGGGAATGATAGCTATGATTGCTTTTATTATTTTTTCCTTCTGATATATATGGTAAAGCAGATGGAGAATTCTTGGCATCACTTTTTTGATTTCTTTTATTTTTGGGGACTGATTTTGAGCATGGATGAAGTTGGCTAATGGATTGCAACATAAGTTTGTTACCGCTCACTGACAGAATTCAACTCTTAACTTTTAATTATGGCAATTAAGTTAATGCCTTTGTCTGGCTAAATCCCCCATGCTCATGTAGAAGAAGAGTTTTTCTTCATTTGGCAAGAACTGTTTTGCAAGGGCTAACAGAGCTATTGCAGACTAAGAATGCCTCAACAGAGCAGCTTGGTGGAAAATTGTCCAGCACCTGTTTCCTTTAGTAGTAAGTGCAGAAAGGCATTGCAATTACTCATATCCATCTACTGCTAAGGTGTGTGATTTTTCACACAAATAATATTTCCTTCTAAAAAAGACAGCATATTGAGTTTCTGATGAGAAGTTGGAAATTCAAAATATCTTGCTTGATTGCAATACCCAAAACACCAAGCTGATGATCGATAACACATATAGCAAAGTGTTGTCTATCCTTTTATCTGTTAAACAACTCCAATAAAAACCCATGAAACCAACAGATTTATTTCAGATGTACATTTCTATAAACTGTACCAGAAACTTCTGTGGTGTTTAAAACCATTGCAACCTTATTAAACCTTATTAACTGTTTTACCTCTTGAAATGAGATTCTTCCAGTTGGTGCAACATCAATTTGCCTATGTGATGGGTTTGTGTTTAACAGTGATTGCTTCCTTGTGCAATGACACATAGACTTTTGAGCTTCATAACACAGGGCCAGTACAGTTTCTTTCTCAGGTGTTCTTGTGTTTTAGTGTTAATAGGCAATCTCCAAATAAAAACCCTGGTATACCTGATTTACCAGAAGATCATGGGCACCATACAAGGAAATGGAGCATCTTGATTTGGAATCATGTTTCTAGGGTACCTAATAATGCTAGTAAAGGGGTGACTAATATGACTTAGATAAGTACCAACAACAAATCAATGGATACAATTTAAACACATTCCTAAAGACAACATAGCCATTTAAAATTCGGTATCATCTTTGAAAATAGGAACTAGGCTCCTGAGTTGAGCTTGGTGAAATATTTTTAGCAAATCACTTAAATAGTCATTATGTAATCAGAAAGATTGAGAATGTCTATACAGATTTTTCACTTGGAAACACTTGGGTTTAACTCTAATGCATGCTTAAGTATTTTATCCAAAATGGAACAGTTTCAACAGGAAAACATTCAGAAAGATGCATGCTAGAACATGATATTGGGGCCACTTTCCTGGGAAGTGGGTTCAAATCCATTTTCTTAACCAAGTTCAAATCCTTGAAATTATTCAAATCCATGCTTTTAATCAGGTAGAGAACCGATCTAAATCTGGGTTTCCCACATGTTTTGTGAGCCTTCTAATCCACAGACCAGTGATCCTCAGTCAGGGTGTTTTGAAATATTTTCAAGGGTGCTGTAGGGTGCCATGCAATGTTAACTCTGTTAGGTGTGCAAACATAATTCACAAGACTGACCCAGAGATCTCAAACTGAAATCCACAGTGTTCAAAACATTTTGACCTGTTGTGGTCTTTCTCCATTCTTTGGTAGTCAAGAAATGATTGAAAACTAAAAGCTGGCATTTTCCGAGGCAGGCCTCAGATCTAACGAGGGGCACTTTCACTATAAACAGTTTAAGGACCACTGCTCTAGGTTATAGGATATAAGGAGCTGTGGCATTATTATTTCTTCCTTAGTCTTGGCACCTAAGCTCCTTTATGAATCCAGTCATACATTTTAACATTTCCTGTGCTTTTATTACACAATCCTGGAAATGAAATGCTTCCTTTTGGGCAAAATGATATTTTTTAAACCTGAAATTTTTTTCCCTTTTTTTTCTTTTTTTGGCAGGCTACCTGGACTGAGTTCTCCATTGCAGAGATTTCAGGAGGATGTGGCCCATGACTGAGAGACACTTAGAATCATAGAAAATTAGGGTTGGAAGAGACCTTAGGAGGTCATTGAGGCCAAAGAACCAAAGTAGTTCACTTACCCAAAAAACAAACAAATGAGTAGTCTTGGTGGTGGGACATCTGGCCATCATAGTGACACAAACCAGGGAACTTGGCCATGTGGTTGGTGAACTTGAAGTAGCATTGACATTTTTTGCATCATGTTTATTGTGTACATGCAATGGTGCCTCAGATAGGCTCAAGAGGTTGGTCAATGTGGATGTATGTCCCATCAAGAGCCATCAGGGCTCTTAAAACACTGATGGCATTGGTATACATAGATAGGCATGTGCCCTGTGGCACTGGGGGTGCTGCTGTAGATGGTCTGCTGGTCTGGACAGCTATGCCCCAGGGCTCCCTAGATTGGAACTGGGGGTGGAGATTGGAGCTCCCCTTGATGGTCTGGTCAGCTCTGGCTCATTGGGTTCTCCTCTTCAATCTCCCCACACGCAATCCTCCTTCAAGACTCCTACTGCACTCCTTAGCTAAGTGCTCTTTCACCCACAGCTACCTTTGGGGTTCCACAGCTTCCCACGCCTGTTTGCTTAGGTGCACCCTCTTCATTCTCCCTGCATGCCTCCCTGATCTGTCCCAAGCCTTGCCCTACTTCCCCCTATCTCTCCATAGATGGTCCTCTAGTCCCTAGTTTTGCCCCTTGTCCTCTGATCCCTACAGCTGGCCTGCACACCCTAAACATATCTGTGACAAGTCTCACTATGAACCTCTCAGTTGCCTTTCTCTCTGCAGCCTGGCTCAGCTATGTCTGCCTGATCTGTCCCTATAGCTAACCTAGCCATGCCCACTAACTCCTCCTCTTATTGGCCCCAGGTGTGGAGAGGCTGTTCAGGCACTCAGCAGTCTCATTTGTACCTGAGGCTAAGTCCATGTAACCATGCTGTAGGGACAACCACATTCTTCGAGACATATACAGCTGCAGACATAAAGCCTCCAAGTGGCTAGCAAAGGCTAGTTGCATAGATGCACAGCCAAATTAAGCAACTAAATCTAGCTGCAACAGGGACTTATGTAATAAGCTCCCCCACATGAGCACAGATGTACAGCAATATAATTTAAATCACCAATTTAGCCACATATATTGCATATTCTCATGACTGGCACAGCTAAATGGGGTGATAAAATGCCACTCCTGATGTCTAAACCTTACATTAAACTGTCTTTTAAAATGAGAAGTTTCCACCCCTGGCTCCCACTTCCTCACCCCTTGATGGCAAGATATCATCCTTTCAAGCCAAATGGAAAATTATATAAATAAGCAGCATGGAGACAATGGAGGGGGCCCTAGTTAGATCAACATATATTGATCTATACATTCACCTAAAACAGGTGAAAAGTTCAAAAGATTAATTCATGGAAGTGATGATGAGGGCAAATATCTCTAAGAGCAGCCACAAACCTAGCAGGGTTGTTGTGTCAAGGTTCCTGATTTTTCTTCCAGTTTATTGCAAAGTTATTTCAATGGACCAATTCTTCAGCTTCAGGTTGTGCAAAGAAGATCTAAACATGAATCTGGTTGAATTTGACCATATGGAATTTCCCCAGTATCTAAGTGATCCCTGGATTGCATAGAAACAGGACAGTATCTCGGTAAAGAAAAGGGTGAATAAGTGTTTCACCTAGCCACAAAGGGCAGGACATAAGTCAGGGGTGGGCAGTTATTTCAGGCAGAAGGTCAATTACTGAGTTCTGGTAAGCTGTTGAGGGCTGCATCGGTAGTTCTACCCCTTGACAGGTGCCCTGCCCCCTGGCTGCCATCTTGTGATCAGAAGTCCCACCCCCTAACCCCTGACCTTTGCCACTAGAAGGCCTTCCCCTTGCCCCCGGAAATACTCCTTTTAGCAAGGGGTTTTGCCATCTCAGAACTAGAAAAATACCAAATTATAGCCTAAAAAATTGAACACCTACAACATTTATTAATTTGATTTAAAAAATGTTTGCTCTGATTTACATGTATTTGTATAGTGTACATAGAGGTGATTGAACAATACCTTAAAATTAAGTCTTATTCTTGTATATTGTGGAGGGTGGGGGATGGGTATATGTTTGTGGGGGGCTGTTGGTGTGTGGGTATGTGGGGCGTGGGGGAGGTTGTGGGGGTATGAATGTGGGGTGAGGGAGCATGTGTGTGTGTGTGTGTGTGTGTAGATATGGGGTTTGTGGGGAAAAGTGTGTGGGGGAGGGTGGCTGGAGTGTTTGAGGGGGCATGGGTCTGGGGGCCTGCCTGTATGGCAGTGTGAGGGGGGTGTGGATGTATGTGTATGGTGGGGGGGGGGTGTGGGACTCACTCTATGGACACACGTACACACACTGTCTCTCCTTCCCTCACTGCACACATGCACACAGGCTCTCCCTCTCTCATTGCTCTATTTATCTTTCTCTCCCCCTCCTTCATTGCAAGGATATGCGTGTGTGCACGTGCACACACACACATACACACACACACACGCCTGGCCCTGTGGTACTGGTGCAGCCCTGTACTCCCATGGTATGGCAATGCAGCCGGGGGTCATGTGGTGTGGGAGTGGCCAGGAGGTGTGCAGGGAAGCAGTGAAAGCTATGGCAGGCAGAGGCTTCTGGTTGGAGGGAGGGGGGTCAGGCGTGAGAGGGAGGTGAGGATGGGGCAGGGCCGGGTTGGCCTTGCTACTGAGTCCTGCCAGCTTCCCTTGGATCCTACTGCCCCTGTCTCCTGTCATTTTTGACAGGAAGCCAGGAGCAGATAAATATACATTTTCTAAATTTTTTAGAGGAGTCCCACAGGCTGGATAGAATGGCCTGGTGGGCCAGATCCAGCCCGTGGGCCATATTTTGCCCATCCCTGACATAAGCTGATGGTTTTAAATGTTAGCAAAGGAGACTGAGATTGAATTTTAGAAAAAAAATCCTAATCATAAAAACTAGAGAACAATGAAATAGGATTCCCAGGGAAGTTGTAGGACATTCTTCAGTGGAGATTTTCAAGTACAGGTGGGATAAACATTTATCTGGGATAGTTTAGGAATCCAATAGCCTATTGGACTAGACGATGCTTGTAGGCCCTCCCTGCTTTGTGATTTTACACATCTCCAAACCCTTCACAGTTGTAGGCTGGATATCAATAATGCTTCAGGAATGGTGAGTTGAAAAGACTCAGGTCTGAGCTGTGACCACTGCTGCTGCTGCTGATTGTCCTTGTTGCCCAGCTTCTGTGTGGATGAAACCCCTCACTGATGAAATGCCATTAAAAATCAGAAGCCCCATGTTTGTGAGCTGATTTTCACCCACGGGCCACAGGTTGCCAAGACTTTCCCTTGGCATAGGGAACATGACCAGAGGTTTTTCTTCTTTGATTATGCCCAGCTGTTAAAGTAGTTTCTTGGGAATTTTTCACCCATATATAGGTTAGGGCAGCCCAGAAGCTGCTATGATATATGATGTGGTCTCCATAGTCAATGAACTGTTCATGAAGACCTTGCTCTGGGATCATTTATCAAGTACCAACTGAAAATTGTGTCCCAGGATTGTCCTCTAGATTTATGTGGATTTATTTCTGATTGACATTAACGTAAGGAGAGGCCAAACACATTTATGAACAAAGTTCATGTGAGTAAAAGAGAGAGCACAGACATGATGTGTGTTGTGGCAGAGTGCTGGCACTGAAGATGCCCACCTAAAAGGTCTGATCTTGTCAACTTCATTATTTTGAAAGTGGAGCAGAATACTGCGGAAACAAAGGGCATTTTAACAAAAAGGATGGTTTGGAGTGATGTGTCAAGTCCTTTGTTTTTGATATCCTTTCCTCCAGAAATAGCTGCAATGGTTGTGGTATCAGCGCCATTTGAAATATTTTCTAAAGGTATGTCTGAATTTGGTGCCTGTAGAAGGAGGAGATTTATGACTTTGCTCAGAAACCAGTGTGCTGGGTATAAGTATTGCATAAGCTTCCTTTTGTACTCCGCCAATCCATCAGAGGCCTTGACCTCTTCTAATTCTGGACCTGACCACATGGCTGGCCCATTCTGTGGACAAACTGGGCAATTGTCCAGAGCAACAAAATTAGAAGGATATTATTTCTACAGTTGATTAGTAGATCAGTGGCTCTTGGTAGGTCAGTGATCTGGCAGGTGGGGATGGGAGCAGGAAAACATATTTTGCCTGGGGTAATGGAAGTAGCAAGGGATGGCACTGTCTGACCAACAGATCATTCTAAGCATGTTAAATTGTGCACTGGCTTTATGATCTCTGTTAAAGATTGAAAAGAAAATTAGTTCACCTGAACTGGACTAAAGCATTAACCACTTTCTGTTATGTAAGCTCAGCAACACCCTGTGGTTCATACAGACCTGCTCTTGTGTTTTCTCCATAGGGCCAGTAACATTTCGTTAACATAATCACCTCATGTTGTCACATTGCAAGTCAGTACTTCATTTATAGATAAAAAGCTGCAAGAAAACATCACCAACAAACATCGTGACATCTAGAACCTTTCCTGTAAGGAAGAAAACTAAGGACCTTGTTATACAGTAATTTTGGGTGGCTCTTGGAGCTCTTACCCCATGGAACATCTGCAAGTGAACACCTTAAAGTGGCTTAAAGCCCTTGTTATGCACCTCAAAGTTACACTGCTCCAGAGCAGGATTATCTCTTGGTCTACACAACAAGCTCCTGGTCTATTAAGGCATGGCCACTCAACACAGATGTGCTGCTCAAGTTGAAGGTGTGCCTGCTCCAGACTCCAAGCTACCACTAAGATGATCAACATCTGTGGGGCTCAGCCTAAGGTGTAACAAGGCCCTGAGCTGACTCAGCAAATTTTAGGATGGAGTAATAGAAATCTGTGACCCTGGGTTCACAAACTGAGCACATTACTTTTTCTTTTTCTCTACCAAATTATTCTTAGCAATGACTTATTTCTGTTGTTTTTCCCTTTAACTCTTTAAAACATATCTTACATATGTAGCCTTGCTTTACGTTATTCCAACTTCTGGTATTAGTTGTTTATATTCATTTTTTAAACACACAGTTTAGGAATCGTGACCACAAAAAATAGCTTGAAGAGCCCCCAAACTCCATCTCTAAACTTACCTGGGAAATCCCTGGTTACTGCCACCCACTGTAGCAAGAACTGTACTGGCCCAAAACCGAACCCTACTGATGGGAGCCCTACTACCCCCAACCCTAACCATAACCAGGGGTATTCCACTTGTCTACCAGTGATCTGTGCCCTTAAACTTACCCTAGGGAGACCTACTAGCTCCAATCAAAGACAGCCTGGAATCAGTGGAAACCAGCATTTCAGTCTGGTGGAACCTCCAATATTTCAGCAATCTTCTTTCTCGTGTTGGGATGAAATGTTGAAATATTTTATGTGGAGTATGACATTTTAAAAAGGTTTGATTTGGAAAGGGCATTTTATTTGAAAAGAAATATTTCAATTTCCCTGGTTGTGGAATTTTATTTGGTTTGGAGTAATCAGACCCAAATGCTTAGTTTCAAATCAATTCACCATTAAATTGCTTTTTCTGAGGGATTTCTTTGCCTATGGGGGTTATAGTTTGGGTACCTTATGTTGTAGGTTGCTGGACTCTCTGATTGGACTGTGCTTCCCACAGCCAGTCAGGAATCTTTCATAGTATCGCAACTGACTCAGTTTAAGGAGAAACCATGTTGGATTTTGGTGAGGTAACATAACACATAGAAAAGAGATGGCATGGGACACTCCAATTTAAATTTTTCCAAGGCAATATCACTTACAGGAAAATGCAGCTTAATGTTGAACTGGCTCAGAACAAAACATTTTGGGCCAGTGGAAAAAAACCCAAAAGCTACCATTCTTGCAACATAAGCCCAATTTTGAGACTGTACACTTTAATGTGGATCAATTATGGTTATAGTTTTAAAACATGAGTAACACTCTAAAAACAGCATAGTTCTTTCTGCTTGGTCTCTCAGCTCTTGGCTATGATGTAGTCCTGATGTCTATGGCAGAAGCTCAATACCTTCCTAAAGTCAATCTTTTTAAGTAAAATCGTCTATAAACTGAAAAATGTTAGATCACACTTTTTTTTTTTCCGTTTGCCAGGTTCTCAAGCCTTTTGAAAGAATCTCTTGGATTAAGGTAAGGATAAACTGATGAACAGTGAAAATTGAATATAGCATAAGTATATAATTCTCTCTACTGCTCATTTTACCTATTAGTGATAGGCCTAATGTAAAGCCCCAGTTCTAAATACCCAGAATTTTTGGGAAGTTCAAACTTGGTCCTAAATTAAGATCTAGATCCAAACTTTGTGGCTTATCTGATCTGTATGAGTCAAGCCCAAACCCTTTTTTCACAGTCTTGCAATTTTGGTCTAAAATGTGTGGCTGAGGCTCATGTATACATAATCTTCG
This sequence comes from Crocodylus siamensis, assembly GCF_052110815.1. Lineage (NCBI taxonomy): Eukaryota > Metazoa > Chordata > Crocodylia > Crocodylidae > Crocodylus > Crocodylus siamensis. The sequence goes on from NC_143397.1 coordinate 139,198,316, forward strand.
TGGGTTTCTATATTTACAACCTATCACATAATCTGCTGTGACTTCCCTCTTATGTTGGCACTGTTTCCTATTATTAAAACATGTTCCTTAGATACATCTGTTTGCTAAAAACACTGGCTACATTTTTAAAGGACTCACATTAAAAATGACAGTGTCAGCTGGCAGGATTTTGAACTTAAAAAACCTGATTATCACAGGGCAAGTGCTCAGAACTTTCTGAAAATCATGACCAATTTGAGGGTATCTCAGTTTTTGGCACCCGGTATCATTACTCAATTTTGATTATTTCATCTTAAAGTCTTTCTATAATTGGGTGCCATTTTGGAGCTCCGGGTATTTAAAAGTCAAGTCAAAGTCATGCTTGATCCCACTAGCCCATCAAAATAGCATGGTAGAAGCACCCCAATTTCTATAATCAAGACCTACAGGAGAACAAAGTGGGCTTGCAATATATCCAGCCATCTGTCACTCTCCATTATCAAAGACCTATTGCAGCTGGCTCAACTAGGGACAAGTGTCTGACTTCAAGCACTTACATCTGAAAACACAAAGCACTGTGAATAAAATTTAAATTACTTTCTATACACAGACATTTAGACAAAATGTCACGTTTGGCTGTCCGGGTCAATGTGACTGTGCAAAGAGCCATTTTTTTTTTCAGGAACAGTTTATTCCAAACTTGTTTCTCTTGCCTTCTTGGTTGACCATTTCAGACACATCTTTGCAGCTTTATACATAAATACATTGAATCATCACCATTTAATCTCAAATTCAGAATTCTGTTGGTTTTTGGCATGGTGTCTGAGGAAGACGAGACTACTTCCAAGATGACAAAAAATATATAGGCTGATTTTTTTATAAGTCACATTGACCTTGCAGTGCTGGGTCTTGCATAAAATTTTATCGCCGTAAAATTCAGCAAACCTGACATAAAAGTGAAGAAGAAAATACATCTGCAAGTACTGTGTTTACAAGGTGACCTTCTGCACTGCAGGAGCACTTTAGATAGGAACATTAAGGACAATAAATCTAAGTCACACATCTTCTTAGAATTTTAGTAGCTTTAAGTATGTTTGATGAGCAGTGCATGATGCCACACAAAAAGTAGAAAGGGTATCCTCAAACCAGGAAAACCAAATAGTGCCAATTAAAAGTCAAAGATCTGACATGTTTCCTAGTCTCTTACTCTGAACATGTTTCCTCTTTCTCTTCTGTTGCTATGTTGCATGTTTCTTGAGTAAAGCGATTGGGCAATACTGTTCCTGTAGATTTCCTGGGGCTTTCCAGTCTCTGTATCATGCAGCTGAGGGGAGGGAGGAGAAATCACCCCAAAAGCCAGCTTGTACGGTGAACTCATTAGAGCTAGTTCTGTTGTTTTTGTCTGGGTCTTTTATTTTTTTTGTAATAGGTTTATGAAAGATGTTCTGTGAATCGAGTTCTCTGGGCACATTAAAAGCAGAATCCTCTCTATAATGTAATACTAGCAGTAACCACCCGTTTAATACTTCCTAGATTTACAACTACCACAATAGAAACATATAAACACAGAGGCACCATCCTCAACCAGTAATTGGGACTGTCCCTTTGAAGACCCAGAGACCTGATTTTCCTTTGCACTAAAGCTCCGTTTCACTAGTGCTGGGTGTTAGTGTACAAAACCAATGTAAGGCTCCTTCCAGTTGCTAGGAAGTTATAATGCTGCTGTAACAGAAAGGTGAATCAGGACTGGGATTTTTAAAGGCACCCAGATCACTTAAGGGCACCCAGTGCAGGAGAGAAAACGACATTTTCACTGTCTTTCTTGTCCAGATGTTTTTGGGTCAGGGAACAAGATGTTGCAGCATCTGGGCAATTCAGCTTCATTTTGCAAAGCTACTGTGAGCCGATCAGAAAATGAGCCATAATTCTGGCAGAGATTTTAGGTGATCAGTCAGAAGCTGAGCTGTGTCATTTCTCATAGTCCAATGGTTTCTTGCAATTTTGTTTCTGGAAAATTCCAGAATCTCCACTGAACACCTCTTGCACCATAACACACCGACTAAGATGCATTGAATCAAACTAGTCTGCACATATAACATCATGGGACATCTTAGCACTTGGAACTGCTTGCTCAGCTCTGGTCAGGAACCTACTTCCTCAAGCTACTTTCTTGAAGGTCCTTCTGTGGTGTGCTTTTTTGGAGAGCTTTACATAATTCCATGATTTTTCACTCTGACTGAAGAACTGTCTATTTTGATATTAAAACAGTTACATTTCTGTGTACAATCTCTTCATCCTTTGTCATGGTTTTGTCCTTGTTTAGTAGCTTAATATGTGGCAGCGTAAAAGTATTGAAGTTTCTAAAAGGATATAACAATTAGTGAATTTATACAAAATGGCTTTCTATACATCTGGACCTGTAAACAAGTAATGTTTTATGCTTTGGTGATAAAGTTAGTACGATTGCTAAATTCTCTTTGTACAGCTGTTAGTCACACAATTAATGGGACTTTTTGGTCATTTATGCCTTAAAACATATTGATTTGGTTAATCTAAAGGTTTTAATTTAATATTAGCTTTTCAATTGATGGCTTGAAGGTATCAGATTCTTTAAGCATTGTCCAGACACCTTGCAACACACCTTCATTCAAAAATAGCTATGCATATCTTGGTCACATTTCTTTTTAAGATAGTCTGCCTATAGAGTATCCTTTGACATACAGCTTGTGGATAAGTTGCCTGGGCAATGCCACTTCAACCTTCAGAGGTCTGTTAAAAATTTGTTTAGATAGCTTTAATTTTTTAGATCGTTTCTTAAGTCTCAATTGACAACATTTAGGTTTTTTTTTAAATTTATGACTACATTATAATTTATAATATTGTATCAAATGTTGCTTGATCAGCTACTATTTTATGAGCTTGAAGACATGAAGCATAAAAGAAAAGGAAAGTGTAAAAGAAGTTACTTCACAAATGAGCAGAGTTTTATGGTTAAGGCTAGTTAATTAGCTGTTCTAGTTACTCAACCTACATCTCTATATGATGCACAGAAAGAACACCTGCTGTTTTGATGTGTTTCAATAGCTTAGGCCTGAATTGTGTTCAAAATTTTAACTTATGAGTGACTCTGTATAACATTATTATTAATAAATGCTATGTTTTCTGTGTCATTCCTATAATAACTGATAATACAAATAAAGCCTTATTGAATTTAATTATAAAGATAATTCTGTCCGCTGTGAGAGAAATGTCAAATGAAACAGGGATACAGAAGAGGCCTTTTGAGCTATTTCATTTACTTGGGAATCCAGAAGAAAATAGAAATCTAAAAATATCATAAAAAATAAGGTCAAATCTCAGTCACAGGAACCCCCTCTTCCCCCCCCCCCAACTAATAAGGAAATATAAATACTTTATTATTCATATCTTTAGAGCACAACAGCATTACTAACCTGGATTTGGAGACCAAAAAAAAAAAGGTCAAAATTGTCATATTTACAAAAAACTGGAAAACATATGTTAATTAGGGCTGTGTGAAACGGCACCATTCCATTTCAACTTACATTTCGAGGTTTTGACAGCACAGCGTTTCGTTTCCAATTTTGTTTTGATTCAAAACTGCTGTGCCATTTCTTTTAGTCAAAACAGTGATGCTGTTTTGACATTTCACCCATAGGCTATAATGGGGAAGCTCAAAACAGCCTCTATCATTTAGCAGGCAGATCACGGCCCAACCCTGAGAGGGCTGCAGGGGCTATGTCAGTCCTCCTGTGGTTGCAGGCCTCCATCTGCCTGCTAGATGAGAGAGGGATGACACCTGGACTGGAGAGCTGGGGGAGGGAACTGAGCCCCATCTTTCAGTTGCCCTCCCCAGCACTGGGATCGATCAGGGAAGGAAACTGGGGCTGAGCTGAGTGCTAACATTGGGCTGGGGAAAGGAACTCAGCCCAGCTGGGCTCAGTTCCCCTCCCCAGAATGACAATCAGGCTGGGGAAATGCACTCAGCCCATCTGAGCTGAGTTCCCTCCCCAGCACGATGATGATCGGGCTGGAGAAACAAATTCAGCCCAACTAGGCTGAGTGCCCCTCCCCAGCATGACCCTTGCGCTGGGGAAACAAACTCAGCCCAGCCCGATTATCACACTGGGGAGGAGAACTCAGCCCAGCCTAGAGCTGCTGGGAGTGCAGCCCTGGTTCTCCCCTATCTCCCACCACCTGGCTGCTTTGCAACTCAAAATGTTTTGAAATTTTTGAAACATTTCAACTACCCTCATTTTGTTTTAAGGCAGTTTCAAAGCCCTTCATTTCATTTCGATTTTGCTGTTTTGAGCTCGAAATGAGTTGAAACAGTCTCAAAATGAAACAGCCAGCGAAATTTTGCATAGCCCTAATGTTTATGTTAAAAAGTTTGGATTTTGGGGACGAAAAACAACAACAACAACCAAAAATTTTGATACTGGAATGTTTTAGTTCTTCTATTTTGGCAGGAAGTTTGAAATTCTTATTAAAAATTGTACTTTTTAAAAAGTGCTTTGACCAGCTCTTTTCTTTAGAATAATACTAGGGAAGTTGTGAGGTACAGCTGAAGGAACTGGCTAATGTCACAATAACTGTTAAAGCTGGCCAAAATGTTCATATTTACAAAAAACTAGAACCCAAATGTTTCAGTTAAAATGTTAGGGTTTGGGGGAAGAAAAACAACCCATTTTGGTATTCATAAGAAAAGTAGTATTTGTCTTGGGTTTCTGGCTAAATTATTGCAAGGAAAATATATACTTTGTTTGTAAAGACCTCTCCTAGGAAAAAAATATTTCACTGTGTTACTGGTAAAAAAAAAAAAATGGTAGCCACTTTCCAACCAAAATGGATTTAATTTAGGGCTGAAGTAATGAGTCTGTGGAGCAGGGGTGGACAAAATATCACCCATGGGCCAGATGTGGCCTGCCAGATGATTGGATCTGGCCTGCAGGCAGGTATCCATCCATTCATTGTATCCAGCTTCACTGGTAGCTGCCTCTGCTGTTCTCTGCATTGGGCCAAGTCCTGCTGGCTCCTGCCTGGGGCAGTGCTTGTTGCACTCCCCTCCTCCTTCACTGGAGGGTGGCAGCCCCGGCCAGCAGGCATGGCTTCCAGGCAGGGCTGCTGCTGCTGCAGCCACCCAGGGAAGTTCTGGGCTCTGCCAGCTTCCAGTGACAACGACTCCTCTCCCTGCTGCTGTACTCTGAGTAGCAGATAGGGAGGGGAAGCTGCAACACTGAAGGGAGTGGGGTGGGCTTTGCCTGTGGCTCACTTAGGTTCTGCTTGTGCATGGCTGGGTGGGGAGGCATGTGGATGGAGCAGGGTGTGAAGGAGCTTGCCCCTGCCAGGCAAGCATAAGACAGGCAGGTGGGGTGGGAGCAGCAGCAGGAGCAAGCATGGGGTTAGTGCTGGGCAGGCACATGGGATGAAAGCAATAGAAGGAGCTAGCGTAGACTCAGCTGCATCCCTACCAGGCAGGTGTGGGGCAGAGACCAAGAGAGCTGGCAGTGCCAGGCTCAGTTCCTGTCCCCCACCCCTTTCCTAGGGGCTTCTCTTGCTGCTTGCAGGCAGCAGCTGCTTTTCCACCCTTTGCATTGGGCTACAAGCCAGGCAGGCAGTCCTGACCCCTCTCCTCCACCCCCCACCTGCAGAAGGCTGGACTCAGCCAGAGTGGGCAGGAGGTAAGCCCTCCACACGCGCACACCCAACCTGCTGTCACATCAACCACAACTGCTACCATACCCACACACACACAACAATCCCATACCTCCACCTGAACCACATACAGCCCCCCAACCAGACCCCCCATATATACCCTCCTACCCCTCCACACACAATATACAAGCAACCCCCCCACCTCCCAAAAGGAGTACTTTCTGGGCAAGAGGAGAGAAATCCAGTGGCAAAGGTCAGGGGGCATGACTTCTGGTCAAAATATGGTGACCATGGGGTGTGGTACCTGTCAAGAGGCAGGGCTACCCTTTCAGCCCTTGTTGCCTCACCAAAACTCATTAAGTGGCCCTCCAGCCAAAATAATTGCCCACCCTGCTGTAGAGTATATTGGGGTCCTGTGCACTGAAAAGTGAAGATATAGAAATTCCTGTGACAATAATTCATAGTGCTGTAAATTTACATGGTGCTTTGCAAAGAGTTTAATCTGAAGCCCTGATCTTGCAAACACACATGATTCACATATTGTAATTAGTCCCTGTAACTCAAAAACATGCATAAGTATTTTAAAGATGATAGGCACTTTGTGTTTGAAAGTTTGTCTAACATCTCTTCCAACTGGCCAAGTGAAAGATTCCCTCATATATTAGCTGGTTTATCGGGCCCCACCAATATTCCAGCTCTACTTAAAGATGAAGTTTACAGTGCTTTTCAGGATTTGGGACTAAGAATAATAAAAACTAATAAGTATTAATAAGGATTTGAAATGGGCCTTTCCAAATGTTATTCAAAAAACATAATCTCATTTTTTTTTATTTGATCTTTTGCCCACCTTTTTTATCTACTCCATTGTGAACCAGGTATGAGCATTTTAAACAAGGTATATTGATTTGGCCTAATGGAGCAGACAGAACAGCTACCCTGCCAAAGAAAGGTCTCTACCCCCCCAAGATTTTTCCAGTTGTCTCTATGTTTCCTTTTCCATTGTCACATTAGCTGCAGCACAAGCTCCATATAGGACCTGACAGAGAGTTTCCTCCAGAGCCATCTATCAGCTCTCTTCTGTGATCATAGTCCAGTATTCTCTAATATTGCCCCAGCTAGTGTAAGTGGTGACACAGAATATGTGGGTTAAGTTTTGTCAAACCTATCCGCGTGTAATAACACTGAGGAAAGGTAGCTACACAGCTCATACTAAGTTGAATGGGATTTGTGGAGCTAATTCTCACAGCTGACTTTGAATATTCCAACCCTTCTGTCTTCACTCATGACCTGATCCAAAACTCAAGTAGAGTCTTATCCTTTAGCTCCAGGATTCAGGTCAGGGAATCATGTTAGCTGTGACAATACTTCTTATGTCATCAAATTCTGGAGTATTTTCTTGCTTTTTCTAAAGATCTATAGCATTTTAAATGCAGACAAAATATTTATAAGAAGACTTAAAAACAAACCCCTCAAATCTTTCTGTCGGTTCCTAGGATGGCAAAGATGCCATATATTCCATTTATCAGGGTTTTGTTTAATTGGGAGGGCTGCTTTATTGGAGACACTTCTAGGAATCTTATTTCACCTAATGATGCTGGATAGCAATGACTGTTGCTTAATCGGGACAAATTAACATAAATTTTGCTTAATGAGGATATATCCAGCTGGAGCCAAGTCATTAAGTGGTGCTTAAATTCATATTACATTCTAAACTCTGGAAGTTGCTAAATAAGTATTAAATGAAGATGAAAAGCAATGAATATAATTTTTATTCTTGAATTTTTAATTCCATGCTATATTTTATGTCTCCTAGAATCTATTCAAACTGGGTTTTTAATGGCTTTTTCCCTTTAATCAGGACAGCTGCTTAACTGAGTTGATTGGCTCTTCATGAAGGGCCCTAGTTCAAAGTATTTCAGTGTATCATTTGGTGTCCTTGCTTGGCATCTTCAGGTATCAATAGTTTTCAGAATGCAGTGTCTTCCTCTATTCATAATTTTTTATATACTCTGCCAGGAGGCCGGGTATTTCTCCTGTGTTAACCACCTCACTGTAACTGTAGCCGTTGGAGACTGTGTACGCTCCTCCCTGTTGTTTGATGGCTCTGATAACTCTCTGAAACACTGCTCCAGGACAAGTGCCTCAGGCCAGAATTTTTTACCAGCATAGCCATACAATGCACAGATGACATGAGTCAGAAGGAAACTGCATCTTTGCAAAAATGGTGGAAATGAAGCCACAAATAAACATCTTTGCCTGGAAGGAAACTTTTCAGAGGGGTAAAAGAAGAAATGATAGCATTTCCATAATTTCTTGCCGAGAATATGGAGAGGATCTTCCCCACTGCTGCACCTAAGCTTGAAGTGTTGCGGGGTCTACTTGACTATGTCCCAGCAGCAGAAACTGCAAGCTGGAAGATAAAGGATAAAATTTATGCTGGGGTAAGCTGCCTTTACAGCCATGTAAAAGTGGACCAGATACACAATGTATAGTGCTGTGTTGCTCTAAGTCACTTCTCTGGGGTAAAATTATCCCTCGGAATGACGGGGATAGTTTTACACTAGTGCAATTGCACCATTGCATGGTTTAAATACCGTCGGCTCTAGTAAATTTCATCTTAGGGTTGCAGGTTATTGTCATCTCCCCTTTTCACCTAGTGGCCAGGTCCTATAATAGCGCCTACAGCAGGCAGCTACTTCCAGAGAGCTGATTGTGTCTATTCCAGCGACTGATGTAACTTACATAGGTGTACAACTAATTTTAGTTACACTGTGGTAAATCTATCATGTGTCCACACCTGAAGTGTGGATACAAGACAGACAAATTACAACATGTCAATCCTTTGATTCACCTATGAATGTTGCTTGCAAAATAGCACTCTTCCTAGATAAGCAATCAGCTGCCAAGTTAAAACACTGACTGTTATGTCGCAGATTCGTGTAATAGACTTGCGTCATATGTATTCAAACATTTAATGACCGTGCTTTTTGTGGTATAACTGATAACCAAGTGAAAGAAAGGCTATTGCAAGAACATAACAGTGTCTAAATTACATCATGCATGTCAAGAAGGCTCTCTGAAGACTGTTTTTTGTTATAACACCTTGCCTATTCATGCATAGGTTGAAGTCCCTGGAACACTTCCTAGTTGAGGAAAACTACCTACACATCTATAAAGTATGGGAAAGATTCTCTGTGATAATACATCAGATGATTTCTATTGAAGATACTCACATATAACTCTCTCCTACCCTAATTTGCCAATACTGTCTGGCTAATTTTATGAAATTTGGTAGCCTTAATTGTGCTATCAGAAAACTGATCTGATTATATGGACTCAGAAGGAAAATTTGGTAGATGAATACTGTTGCTACGTTCATTCCTGAATTTCAGTACAGGCAACCCCTGCTTAGCACTCTTAATTGGTTTCTGGAAAACCAAACATTAAACAAAACAAGTGTTAAGTGAAACCCAAAGTATTTGATGACTGCAATTGTTTTTAATGACCCAAGGTAGCAACCGCGAGCGTTATAATGAAATTCGCTGAGCGCTAAGTGAAATCAGGCATTAATTTCAAATGAGTGTTATAGCAAAATAGCACTATGTAAAACAGCGTTAAGTGGGGATTGCTTGTAAGGCATAAGCACTGATCCTTTGAAATATACACACTTATATATATAGGGAGAGAAACATTCTTCTGTTGAACATTTTCATGGGTTACAATTCCATGGCACATAGACTTATATTTACTGTGGTAAAGCACTAAAACCTAACCAGTTATCACTTTTAATAGTGAAGGAAGTTTTGATGATTTTGCAAATGGTGCTTTGTGATTTACCTTGTAGGTAGTGATGGAATGATGGTCTGTTTCCTGGTGGGCTGGGGCAGTACATTCAAAACAATTTCTGAGTGTTCCTGGAGTGTGATATTTCAACTGGCAGAGCAATATGTTGCTACCCTGGCATCAGGCCAGGTCCGAACATTTTACATTTCTTCCCCACTGTTTTGTTTTCTTTATTTACTTATTCTAAGAAATTGGAATTGACTAGCACAGCTTGCTAATAAGGGGCAGGCCATGACACAACAGAAAAAGTCAAGAATGAACTCGGATACAGCTTTCAGAACATGTGAAGAGGTCAAGCTCTTCAAATGCTTGGATTTCACATCTTGAGCCTGGCCAATAAAATCTGATTGCTAGGCAGTGTGAAAGTTTCAGTTCTGCTAGGAGGGACAAAGACTGGTTTACTAACTAAACACTCCAAATGGGTGACTAGTGGCTCCTGAGTCTAGGGGGGCACAATTTGTGGGCAGGCCTGGGGGTAGGCTAAAAGCCCATATCCATTCCTATACTTATGTGCCGTGGCTTAGTGACCCCCACCCCTCCCCCCAACACACTGCTGGTCTGCGCCACAAAAAAACTGCCCCATCCTGAGTGGTGCTGAGTCAGGGGCCAATCTCGGGGGGGGGGTGCATGTGCCCCCCTACCAGTCACCTGTGCGTCTCCAGAACATTAATTCTGCACCCTTTAATCACCTGTATGTTGTGTGTTGGGGGGAGATTCTATTCTACCTACTGGGCACCTAAGTGGACTTACACATCTGAGGGCAATTCTGTTCTATCCTGAAAATCTGTTGATGCATCTACTTTTGTAACATGCTATCACCTGTCCCTTATTGCTGAGTCACAGAAAAGTAGTGAGGAGGAAGAGAATCCATCTGTTTTTTGCATTAACTGTTTCTCAGGCACTGAAGGAGCGTGGAATAAAATGGCCCTTAGGTGCTTAAGTCCAGTTGCACACCTAATAAGTGGAATAGAACCAGTTCCGAGTGTAACCGAGATGCCATACTAGATGCCTGTTGGTCACAAAATTAATAGAGGTTTAAATGCACCTCAGAGAGGATTTTTTGTCCATCTCAGTATGACACCCTGCCTGTGACAGCATCAAAGTCCTGAAAGTCAGGGAATTTACGTTGCATAATTCCTGTGAAACATGATACACAGTTTTAAAATGATGCTCTCTCTCCCTCTCTCCTGCCTTCTTTCTCTATTGGAAATAACTTCTGGGCTGTGGAACACCCACACTGCCTGCACACTGATGGGCAGATTCATCTGATGAGTAGCCAAGATCTCCCTGGGTGGTACGATACATCTCTGCCTCTGCACAGCTTTCTTTTTCATCTACCTACACTGAGCTTTTCCACATTCACACTATCACAGTCATGCAAACACTTTGCACTATTTCTATTAGAAAAAAAGACTCTGGGTTTTCTTTTTTTAAATAAGATGTGCTGGCTTTCCTTTTGGGCAATGCCTGCGTTGGTGGATTTCAGGCTTGAATAATGCCTTTGCTAAAGCACTCTATGGTCGAAGGCACAGAGAGAGAGATTTCCCTTTATGAAATATAGAATATTTGCTAATTTTCTCAATTATGGCAAGCTTCCCGCCTGTTTAAATCCCCATTTCAATTATCTGGCATACTTATCAGGGATGGCATGATCTTGAAATATGATCAGGAAGTACTATTTTATAGCATTTGTACTGGAGAATGCTATTAACCCTGTAGTGAATTGGTAGTTCTTAGCTTATGGTAGCAGTGCCTTGAGGGCTGAATTATAGCTCTCCTGGCAATACCTGTAGGGTGTGTCCTTATGAGTGGGAACATGCATTTCCCCAGGGACAAACAGCAGTGGCACAATATGTGCCACTGCTACTTGTCCTCGGGAAATACCTTTACATGTGTGCTCTGGTGCATGGCATGTTGCCCTGGGGCAGGGGGGATGGGAGGCTAAGGCCAGTGGCCATAGGAACCTTACCTGGGGTCCTGGGGGTGTCCGGGAGCTGCAGCTACAATGATCCAACAGGAGAGAGACTGGCCAGAAGCCAGAGTGTAGCTCTGGCCAGCCAGGCTCTGGTTTCAGATGGTAGACATTGCCACCACATGTGCTGTTCCACTGTTTTTAGGCACAGGTTTTTTGACACTGGGACCTCCCAGTGTAAAAAAAACACTTCTGCACTGCAAATTAGCAGTGCGGCGAACATCTGCATGTGCAACGTGTGTGGTGTTCAGTGTCGCAGATGGGTCTGCTGTGCCACATACAGCATGTGTGCACTTATCCAGACACTCTCGTAGGGAGTAACTAGGAAGTTCTCTGACTTTATGGGTTTTTCTCCCAATCTTCCTTGCAGGGTACCATCCAGAAGGCAGTTTGAGGCAGCTTCATCCTGTGGACCCTCAGGGAGAAGGTATAGAGTTACAGTTTGTGTGGGGGAGAGGGAGGGGAGCACTCGACAATGTTCCTCTGGTTCTCCCTCCTTTCTTTGCTAACAGTGGTCACACAGAAGTTGTCTGTCTGCAATGCTCCTGCCCCCCTGTAGTGGAGCATGAACATAGTAACCATGGTTACTGCAAGTTTTGGGGGGGTATGGATAATTCTGTATATAAGTCACTGAAGGGGAATGCACTATTCTATATTCTTTTTACTTAAGTAACACTTGAAGGTGAGGACCTTATCATGCTAGGGGCACTGTTCAAGCACAACCAAAAATATTGGTACCTATCCTAGGAGCATGCAATCCAAGAAAAGAGATGGAAACAGGTGGATATAACAAACAGAGTGGTGATGCACAAGATAGCATGTTTTTCCTGCGTGACCTAAGCTATTTAATTAGTTATTTAATTTCTTAGTGCCTCAGTGCCTTTGTCTGTAAAATGGGAAATATAATATTGCTGTCACTTTTGCATCCTTCATCCTGGGCAGCCTGTTAAGTACACCAACATTCTGGAGGCCCCAGAAGAGGCAGGTCCCAGCTGGTGGGGACATGCCCTCGATGTGTGCTTTGGAACGTCCCACAAGCCTTCTGGCCACACAATGCACATGCAAATGGAGGCATTGTCTTAGGGCACTTTTACACATGCTCCAATGCGTTCCAATTAGAATGCTCCAGCATGTGGCAGTGTCTCATTGTATTCAGTGTCCCCCGTTTCAAAATGGCAGCAGGGGTGCTTTAACTAAAGCTTGTTGAACAAGCTTCAGTAAAAGCAGTCTCACCATCATTTTGAAATGCAGGACACCGAATACACGAGATGCTATGGACATTTTAATTAAAGCAGCTCCCGTGAACCACTCCTCCCCCCAACCCTGAAGCACATGTGTCAGCACCAATTCTCAAGGTAGTCCAGCAGGCTTCCTGGATCCAGGTCCCTGCAGCTTGCACTGCTGCCTGCTCCACACAGGCAGGCAGCGTGCTTCAGCACTGGGGAGAGGGCCAACACAGAAATGCTCTGGTCAGGAAGGAGACTGGCTGGGAAGGTGCCAGGAGACTGCTGGGCTGCTTTCCTCTCACTTGTCTATGCACTTTTCTGGGCAGAGCACCAGTAGGCAGCATCCACCAGCTCCTTGGATGCCTTTGAGGACTGGTGGGTGTGGCCCAGGGGGCTTTGCTCGGTGTTCCCCTCAGGTGCACTCATTTTCACTTTTTGAGCCTTTGATCATCACATCACTCCTGTCCTGTTTTTTTTGCCTTTGTTGTCCCAAGTATTATCTCCCAAGGCTTGGGATGAGCAGGGGAATGAGCAGGAGGCTGGAGACAAGCCCCTGGAAACGAGCTGGAGATGTTCCCCTGCTGTCTCCAACCTTCTGCTCATTGTCCTGCTCATCTCCAGCCTCAAAGTTTGCTGCTACTGCTGGGGAGTGTGTGTGCATGTGGTTGGGGGGGGGGGTGCTGGGAGAGTGAATGGGGAGCTGGAGGAATGAACAGGGGATGGGGGAATGAATGGGGGATGGAGGAATGAACAAGCAGCTGGAGGAACAAACGGGGGTGGGGGAAACTAATGGGGCTGGGTGGAGCCTCCCCCATGGTCCCCTGCCCCCCTCCTCCAGCCCTCCAATCCCCTACTTACCTGGCACAAGAGGATCCAGGTCCCTGCAGCTTGTACTGCTGCCTGCCCTGCATGGACAGGCAGTGTGCTTCAGCAATGGGAAAAGGGCTAACCACAGAGACACTCTGGTAGGCTACCAGAGTGTCTCTGTGGAGGACGAGCTTCCAGTTGTGTCAGGGCACAGGACCTTGCCCTAACCCAGGTTTTTTCCCCCTAATTTTGCCCCTGCACTGCAAATTTGCAGTGCAGGGAACATTTTTTTTGTTCCCACATGTGCCTCTTGCAGCATCTCAAAGGGATTTGAGATGCTGCAGGAGGCATGCGTGTGCTCATCTGGATGCGCCCATGAAATTCAATAAGAACAAGTGCAGAGTTCCACACTTAGGATGGAAAAATCCCATATACCAGTACAGGCTGGGGGCTGGCTGGCTGGGCAGCAGCTCTGCAGAAAAGGATCTGGGGATTACAAGGAACAATAAGCTGAATATGAGCCAACAGTGTGCCCTTGTTGCCAAGAGGGCTATTGGCATACTGGGCTACATTGGTAGGAGTGTTGCTAGCAGATCAAGGGAAGCAATTCTTCCCCTCTTTTCAGCATTGGTGAGGCCACATTTGAAGTACTGTGTCCAGTTTTGAGCACCCACTGCAGAAAGGATGTGGACAAATTGGAGAGAGTTCAGTGGAAGGCAACAACAATGGTTAGGGCCTGGGGTGCATGACTTCTGAGTAGAGGCTGAGGGAACTGGGCTTATTTAGTCTGGAGAAGAGAAGACTGAGGGAGGATTTAATAGCAGCCTTCAGCTACCTGAAGGGAGGTCCCTAAGAGAATGAAGCTAGACAGTTCTCAGTGATGGCAGATGGCAGAAGAAGGAGCAATATTTTCAAGCAAGGGAAGCTTAGGTTAGATATTAGGAAAACCTTTCTTACTAGAAGGGTAGTAAACCACTGGAACAGGTAACCCAGAGAGGTTGTGGAATCTCTATCCTTGCAGGTTTTTAAGACCTGGCTAGACAAAGTCTTGGCTGGGATGATCTAGGTGGGGCTGGTCTTGCTTTGAGTAGGGGGTTGGACTAGATGACTTCCTGAGGTCCCTTTCAACCCTAATTTTCCATGATTCTATGATAATTCAGTGGTTAGAGTTCTTGCCCAATAAGAACTATATGATCATCACCTTCCAGGAATAAGTCAGGGACAGAAAGAGTATTATTAGTTGCTTGAGTAGCCAGTAGTTTGGCACTGCCTTTGCCCATCACTCCCCTTGCTAGGGCCATCAACCCCTCCAGTGAAGTGTCTGAAACAGAACTACTGTTCCAAACACTTTATCCATGAGGGAAACACAGAGCTCTGTCTATTGCTGTTGAAGCCAGTGAATAGATCCTTTGTGAAAAATCATTATTTCCCCTCCCAACACATTCCAGGAAGGTAGAGAAAGCTCTACTGACTGTTCATTAGCGAGCTGTTCCCAACCCCTCTCATTAGTGCAATAAAAACAATGCGGTTCACTGCCCTTAGTGATAATGGTATAGTGCCCACCGAATACCCACCTAGAGCACAGTATTTTCTTCAAAAAATAGCTAATGGGCTGCTTGGACCAGTCCTGCTAGATATGCCATCATGTAGTGGTATTCCCTTAAAGCAATACACCACTAAAAAAAGGGGAGTGGGTAGCCTATTTTTTAAATTGCTCAGTTAGATATAGGGATGGGGAGGGGCAGGGGAGGAACTGGCAGGGGCACAATTGTTTCTTTAAAGCTACTTGGGATGCATGGGGCTGGGCAGGAAGGTTCTGGAGGGATGGGGAAACAGAACAACTCATGTGTGAGCCTCTAATGTCCATGTTGATTGAAGTCTCTCAGTGTTCCTGTAATGCTATTAGTAATATTTCCAGTGTATCTGCTGCCTTGGGTCAAAGAATATTAGGGAGAGCATCATCTTTTCTGACTCACCCAAGCACATAATGTCAAGTCCTAGTAGATTAAAGCAATTTCCATGGGGCCAGAGAAAGTGGAAGGAATCATAACAACTACTCCCTTTATTCTTCTCCTGCCTGCAGTGCAGCCCCTATCTTCATAGATTCATAGATGCTAGGGTCGGAAGGGACCTCAATAGATCATCGAGTCCGACCCCCTGCATAAGCAGGAAAGAGTGCTGGGCCTACAATACCCCAGCTAGATACACATCTAACCTTCGCTTGAATACCCCCAGGGTAGGGGAGAGCACCACCTCCCTTGGGAGCCCGTTCCAGACCTTGGCCACTCGAACTGTGAAGAAGTTCCTCCTAATATCCAATCTAAATCTGCTCTCTTCTAGCTTGTGGCCATTATTTCTTGTAACCCCCAGGGGGGCCTTGGTGAATAAATACTCACCAATTCCCTTCTGTGCCCCCCTGATGAACTTATAGGCAGCCACCAGGTCGCCTCTCAACCTTCTCTTGCGGAGGCTGAAAAGGTCCAGTTTCTCTAGTCTCTCCTCGTAGGGCTTGGCCTGTAGGCCCTTAACCATACGAGTGGCCCTTCTCTGGACCCTCTCCAGGTTATCCGCATCCTTCGTGAAGTGCGGCGCCCAGAATTGCACACAGTACTCCAGCTGTGGTCTGACCAGCGCCCGATAGAGGGGAAGTATCACCTCCTTGGACCTATTTGTCATGCATCTGCTGATGCACGATAAAGTGCCATTGGCTTTTCTGATGGTTTCGTCACACTGCCGACTCATGTTCATCTTGGAGTCCGCTAGGACTCCAAGATCCCTTTCCACTTCCGTGTCACCCAGCAGGTCATTTCCTAGGCTGTAGGTGTGCTGGACATTTTTCCTCCCTAGATGCAGCACTTTGCATTTCTCCTTGTTGAACTGCATTCTGTTGTTTTCTGCCCACTTGTCTAACCTGTCCAGGTCTGCTTGCAACTGCTCCCTGCCCTCCGGCGTGTCCACTTCACCCCATAGCTTAGTGTCATCTGCAAACTTGGACAGAGTACATTTCACTCCCTCATCCAAGTTGCTGATGAAGACATTAAAGAGTATCGGTCCAAGGACCGAGCCCTGCGGGACCCCACTGCCCACACCCTTCCAGGTCGAAACCAACCCCTCCACCACGACTCTCTGGGTGTGACCCTCCAGCCAATTCTCCACCCACCGGACTGTGCAGTCATCCAAGTCACAGCCCCTTAACTTGTTCACCAGTGTGGGGTGGGATACCGTGTCAAAGGCCTTCTTGAAGTCCAAGTATACGACATCCACCCCCCCTCCTGCGTCGAGGCGTTTTGTAACCTGGTCATAAAAAGAGACTAGATTGGTCAGGCACGATCTGCCTGCCACGAACACATGCTGGTTTCCCCTCAGCATAATTTGTCCTGCCGGGCTCTCACAAATGTGAGCCTTGATAATTTTTTCAAAGACTTTGCCAAGGATGGAGGTGAGACTAATTGGCCTATAGTTGCCCGGGTCCTCCTTCCTCCCCTTCTTGAAAATGGGAACCACATTGGCCCTTTTCCAGTCCTCCGGGACTTGACCCGTGCGCCACGAGCATTCAAATATTCCTGCCAGTGGCTCTGCAATGATGTCAGCCAGTGCTTTCAGTACCCTCGGATGGAGCTCATCCGGGCCTGCCGACTTAAAGGCATCCAGTTCTTCCAAGTGACCCTGCACCACCTCAGGGTCCACGCATGGAAGTCTGGTGCCTTTCTGCTGCCTCCCTACACTCCCAGTGAGAGACTTGTTGTGCCTCTCGCTTAGGAACACTGAGGCGAAGAACTCGTTGAGGAGTTCAGCCTTGTCCCCTCTGTCCGTCACCAATTGTTTCTGCCCATTTAGCAGAGGTCCTATTCCTCCCTGGGCCTTCCTTTTACTCCCTATATATCTAAAAAACAATTTCTTATTGTCTTTTACTTGGGTTGCCATCCTCAGCTCCATGGTAGCTTTGGCCTGTCTAACTGCCTCCCTACAAGCACGAGCAGAAGAGGTATATTCCTCTTTGGTGATCTCTCCCTGTTTCCACTTTTTATGTGCTCCCCTTTTGGCCCTTAGTCTGCCCTGGATTTCTCTGGTCAGCCAGGGAAGCCTCCTGGCCCCTTTCCCTCTTTTACCTCTCACGGGGATCGTCTCGCTTTGTGCTCGAAGGATAGTTTCCTTAAGGCACAGCCACCCTTCTTGGGCCCCCATCATTTCAAAACTACTACTCTGCAGTGCGTCCTTCACTAATCGCCTGAGTTCACTGAAATCAGCTTTCCTAAAGTCCAGCACGTTCACCCTACTAGTTACCTTACCCACTCGACGCCTTATGTTGAATTGTATTTTTAGGTGATCACTGTCCCCCAGATGGCTACCGATCTGTAGGTCCCCTACTATGTCATCCCCCGTTGCCAATACCAGATCCAGTAAGGCATTCCCCCTAGTGGCAACTTCATCCAAGAATTACTGGACAAGATCAATGTGAATGACATTATTAAAAGGAGATCAAAATAAAGCTGTTAAAGAAAACAGTAAATAAGGATTAAAGTTAGAAAAAATGGAAAAAGGGTGGGGACCTGGGTTTGTTGGCAGGACAGCACAAAACTGGAAAAAGTTGAGATAAAGCAGAATTATAGTGCTCAGGGTTGGAAGGGACCTAAACAGATCATCAGGTCCGACTCCCTGCCCCGGACAGGAACGGGTGCCAGGGTCATATCACCCCAGCCAAATATCTGTCCAGCCTTCTCTTGAAGACCCCCAAGGTAGGACACAGCACCACCTCACTTGGGAGCCCATTCCAGAGCCTGGCAGCCCTAACTGTAAAGCAATGTCTCCTGATGTCCAGCCTGAACTTTGTCTCTAACAATTTGTGTCTGTTATTCCTAGTAACCCCGGGTGGTGCCCAGGGGAACAGAGCCTCCCCCAGTTCCCCCTCATCCCCCATGGTGAGTTTGTAAAATGTCTTTATTGTCTACCATGGGCTCCCTAAATTCAACAAGTCCATCTGTTGCCTTGGAGAAAAAATTCTTCAGCTTCCAAGGACAAACACAACCACCATTTTGAATAAATGAAATGAGCAAGTTAAAATGAAAAATAAATGGGTACATTAAGACAAAATGGGTCCTGGCTTTTTCAAAATATCTGTGCCTTCCTAATAGACAATTTTCTCCAAGATTGCTATTTTACATATGCAGGTTATCCATGTGATCCAAAGAAAATGGGGTTCTCAGTGGACATGTCTACACATGCATTTACACTGGCTTAAACTTACTGTGCAGTAAATTACTGAGCAGTAAGTGGGAGTAGGATGGCGTCTACACATGCAGGCATTAAAGCACATTGATGCTGTGTGTGGACTGATGTGGGACTACACTTAGTCCCACGTCAGTCCACACAGTGTTACAGTGCAGTAAGGCGTCTACATGTGCGTTATTGTGCAGTAATTAATTGGTCACAAATTTGATACCTGCATGATGCAAGTCAGTGTAAGTCATCATATTTACTGCACAGTATGTGTATGTATGTGTAGATGCACACTCATACTGCACAGTAATTTTGGTTATTGTGCAATAAATGTGCACACGTAGATTCACCCAGTAGTGACATTATGTGTACTGATGGTTTTACAGTATAGTAAAACTTCTTGAGATTTTCAAAAAAATTTTTCTATCTTTGCTCCATCAATTTTTCCAACAGTTCTAGTACATTAGAGCTAGCTAGAAAGCACACCAGATGAAATTCTTAGTTTGATAGAAGAAAAAAATCTGGAAGTCCCACTCCTGGTCATTTGAGTATTTCTTGGAACTCCACCATAATCTTTTTGAACAGCAGCTCAAAGTAATAAGGATAAAATCACATTTGCTATTAGGTGTGCAAAAGATTCACAGATAAATTAAAACATTTCAAATAGGAACCCATAATGTTAAATACATTGTCATCTTTCTGAGTTCTTTGCAACAGAAAAATTGCTCCATTATTTTTTGGAATCAAAAAAAAAAAAAGAAGTGAAAACTAAGAGCTGACATTTTCTGAGAGGTGCCTGTAGTCTAAAAAAGGTTGCGAACCACTGGTTCAGGCTTCACTGATAAGAGAGACTTTTGTAGTTTCAGACCCTGGAGTTGATCAGCCAACATTGTTAATGGAAAGGAGTTGTATCAAAGCATGTAATAAACTGTTCACTTTTCAGTTAGGAAAAATATCAGTCGATAAAAGTAAGGACAAAAATTCAACAACTTGAACTCAAACAAAGCGTGAGAGATAATGAGAAACTTTGTGCGCTCAATATTGACATTCTTTAGTTGGAACAAAACCAGTCTGATGATTCATTGGTTAAAAAAAACCCTCCAACTTTTGACTGACTACACTTTTCCTAAACTCTAACATATGTAGGCAGAAAAGCTGCTTTTCTCTAAAATTTGAAAGAATATAAACAATGATGAAATTATTTAGAGGAAAACAGATGGCTTTGTGATGGGTTTCACAGAACTATCTAGAAATGCTTGAGTTATGCACACCAACTTAAAAGTACATCTACCTGTACCCTGTAGGACAATTCCCTATCAGGTGCTTGAGTAACAGGTTACTATCATGATTGTGCCTAAAAAAAGCAAAATCCCCTTTTTTACACCTTATATTTCCCCATATGTATATCTATGAAATCAACCAAAATTATGAACACAGTAATTTTCCATTCCTTATCAACTACACACTATTAAAAAAGGGTTAATCATTTAAAACATTCCATTATCTAAAGGAGAATATGCAATATTTTTTCTCAGAGGCCAGAATCTTGCATGTTGTTTTTTTTCCCATCTTTATTTTTATTGTCTCTTACAGCAATCCTAATTTCTGCCTGCCCAATGATTACTTTGTTTCCTTTGCTTATTCCCATGTGTCAGAGTGCTTCCTCTATGTTTACAACCTAGGCAACCAAATATATTTACTAGGGCTGTGTGAAACTTTGGTAGCTGATTTGATCTGGAGATTTGGGCCAATTCAGGGACCAAATCTCCAAATCCAAAACAAATTGAGAGACCAATTAAAAGCTCTGAATCAATTTGAAGCATCCGAATCAAATTGAAAAAAGATTCAGAAAAGATTCAGCGATTTGGCCATAAACTAAACAGGCAGCTGACACAACTGCCTCCAGCTGCTAAATCTGTTGGGGTTGAGGGAGGGGGAGGGAAGGTATATGGGAGAGGGAGGGATTGGGGCTGGGACAAGCTGCCCAGCCAGGGTAGGGGGTGTGAAACTCAGGGAGAGGGGCATTGGATGCAGGCACGGTAGCGCTGGGAGTGGGAGCTATGCCCTGCTGCTGCTTGCTCAGCCGGGGTGCTGAGGGATGGGATGCCGGCGCGGCTCACTGCAGGCAGAAGGGGGCAAGCAGCAGCAGGCCATAGCCCCTGCTCCCAGTGCTACTGCACCCACATCCCGTGCCCCCCCTGCACTGGCTGGCAATTGGTGGCAGCACCTGTCCCCTGCCACACCCTCCGTGCTGGCAGGACAACTGGCAGCAGTGCCTGCCCCCACCATGCTAGCTAGCAAGCAGTGACAGCAGAGTCCCCACTCCCAGTGCTGATGTAGGTACAGCAGTGCTGGGGGCAGGGGCTATGCCCTGCTGGTGCTTGCTCAGCTGGTGTGGGAAGGGGGCAAGATGCAGGTGTGTCTCACTCTGGGCAGAAGGGGGAAAGCGGCAGCAGGGCGTAGCCCCCACTCCTAGTGCTGCCGCACCCACATCAGCACTGTAAGCAGGGGTTCTGCCCTGCCGCCACTTGCCAACCGGTATGGGGGGGTTCAGGATGTGGGAGCGGCAGTATTGGAAGCAGGGGCTATGCCCTGATGCCACTTGCCCCCTTCCACCAGGAGCAAGCTGTGCCTGCATCCTGCCCCCCGCCACCACCCTGGCTGGGCAAGTGGCAACAGGGCAGAACCCCCACTCCGAGCGCTACCGTGCCTACATCCCACACCCCCCACCTTCCCCAGGTAATGTACATCCCCACCCTGTCTGGGCAGTTTGTCCCAGCCACAGCCTCAATCCCTCCCTTCCCAATGTCCCTTCCCTCCCCCAACCCCAACAGACTTACCAGCTGGAGGCAGCTGTGTCAGCTGCCTGTTTAGTCTATCACCAAATCTCCAATGTGGCATCAAATCTTTTGAATCTGATTTGACTGAATCAAATGTGGACAGGGATTCAAATCTCCAAATTGAATCACTGTCTTCCGAATCCGAAGTGAATACTTGCCACTTTGCATAGGCCTAATACTTACTCTGTATCTTCCAGTATATCTAACATCCTACCTTCACCATGCTACATCTCAAAGCCTTCTTATTTCTCTGCCTTCACCATGATTTTTTATGTTATTTTAGTATATTATGTCTTTACTTTATTGGTATTCCTGGATTTTTTGTTTTATATAACCCTTTCTACAATACATGGCTACGCATAATGCTGAAGATATAGATGCCATCATATTAAGCACCTTTTAAATGTCAAGAAAATCTTGTATTCCTGTTCTTGAGTCTTGGAAAAGCCATTTAACAGGGTAAAGTAAAGAGCTTTCATTATCAACCTGCAGCACACAGAACTACACTTTTTAAAAACCGAGGCCAAGTTTCATGTCATAAAATACTCAAGACATTCGCATTTTAAGTGGGTCAACATTGTCCATCTGAAACATATGAGACAGAACATAGTGAAAATTTTGCGTTTATTTTTGTTTTATTTTTTGAGAAAGACGGGGGAAAAATCAGTTATTGAAAAACATTTAAAACAATTCCCTTTCTTTTTTTTCCCTTCATCCTCTGTCCTTATCCTGCTGCCACCTACCACCTTTTTTTTTCCCCATTTAGCCATTGGAAAAGTGAAAAAGAGTGAAAGCTTTTCAGTTTTTTTATTGAAATGCAAATAGTCTTTTGCAATACACTATGGGGGAATATTTAATTTTATACACTTGCCTCCTACAGTAACTGAAAAAGTGAATGGAAACATTTTTATTAGCTTGAAATATTTTGGGACATCTTGTTTATAGAAAATATAAATTTTGGGACAGCTTTCACCTGATTAAATAACACTTGTCAGAAGAAAGAAAAAAGCAACGTAACATTTTTGCTTGCTTATTATTATTTTGTTTTCCTGTTAATTCATCAAATTCAGTAACCTGGCAAAAGTCTATCAGCTGTTAATGTGAATTACTTAGGCCCTGTTATGCAACATGCAACCTATCCATCTAGGTGTCATATATAGTTATATCTATATCTATATAGTTATATATATCTATATATCTATATAGTTATATAGATATATAGATGTAGTTATATATAAAAATATATATTGTTATTGTCCTCAAAGAATGTAACTAAAAAAAGAAAAAAATCAGAACAAGAACCTGTCAGGATCTGGAATTTCCATTCTTTGGAAAGTTCCAATGTTTGAAATTATGGCTTTGGATAACTGTTACTTTTGTACCAGGAGAAAACCGTTATTTGGTTTTTCTTTCCAAACCAGGACAAATATAGGCTAGATGAAATATCCTGGTTATTTGCAGCACTGGAAGAGGTAGCAAGAAGAGGGAGCATACAGGTGTTTGGCCCCTAGCCATACAGCAACAAAGTCACTTCAAAGGTGAGCTTTCCAACCAAGGGCCAACAGGGAGATAATCCTTGGAGAAAGGTGTTTTTTGTGGGGTTTTGTGGGGGGAAAAAACAGCTTGTCTGTGAAAAAAAATGAAAGCACTTTCAACTAACAAGTTTCCTCTCATGAGAATTTTTCTTGTTGCAGCTTGAATGCCTGTGTTCTTCTCTGAGGGTCTTGAGGCACACCTCACTGACACCCCCCCAACCCTTAGTGCTCCAGTCCTCCATTCCTCCCTCATTCTCCTCCAAGGATAAGTTGAGCCAGCTGATACGTAGGAACTATCTTCAGCAGTTTGACCCATTCAGGGGCTCCCTTGAATGGTTCAAGCCACCAAACTGTGCTCCAGAATGGGTTAGGCTCCTTCATCTATGCCCCCTTCACCCCTTGCATACCTCTGGCGTGACTGTACAAGCAGTGGGAGGAATGTGTTGGGGTGGTGAGGGTGAAGAAACTGGTTCTCCTTGCCCCGGCACTCCTGCAGGCCAGGAGGGTATCCTTGGCAGCTGTCAAGCTGACCATTGACAGTCTGCCTGCTTCCCTAGCAGGGGAGAGACCAAGCTGTCCATGATCAGTCTCCTATAGGCACATGTGGGGGTGGGAAGGGCAGTTGGTGTGAGCAAAGGAGCACCTCCCTATTACCACCTGGCTGGAAAGCTCATCATTGAAGTGATGTTGCTTCGCTCTATCTAGGAGACTGAATACCTGTATACTCCATCTTTTCTTTACCTTTCCCAGTGCTGCAAATTTCCAGGATATTTTGCCTAGCCTACATTTGTCATGGATTGGAAAGAAAAGCCAGAATGTTGACATTTCTCTCAAAATAAAAATTGCAAAACCTTTTGGCTGAGTAACAACAAAGTATTTCAGTTTGACAGTGTCAAAATATTATGTTTTGACAGTGTTGTTTTGGTTAGAACCGTAAAATTGTAATGATGTGTAATTAAAGCAATGTTAAATATATACATTCATATATATTGGATTTAAAATTTAAATCAATATTTTAACACAATATAAACGTAAAAAGAGAAATATTTTGATATTGTTGAATGTACTATTGAACTTTTTCCCATTGCCATATTTTGTACAAATCATGACGTTCTTTCAGTTTTGATAGAACCACATTTTTCAAGACTGTTCCATCAAAAGGTTTTCAATTAGATCAAGGCTAAACAATCATTTTTGATAAAACAGAAAAAGAAACTTAAGAAAAATAGAGTGATTCAGATCTGGAGAAATAACAATACTCTTAAAACATTTCTGAGAAAAGCTATTTCTATTGTTTTCCCATGTGACTACAACCTATTTTAAAAAAACAACCTTATGACAAAATTCATAGTACAAAATTTCTAAATTCAGGCCTAAAATTGTAAAATTGTGCATGGATAGATGCGAAAACGATACACATAAAGGCTGCATCCACACAAGCAAGGGCATGCATTTAGAGCAGCATAAATAGTAGCAGCATAGTTTTATAGTTTCTAGGGTCGGAAGGGACCAGAGTAGATCATCTAGTCCAACCCCCTGCCGTAGCAGGAAAGAATACTGGGGTCAAATGACCCCAGCAAGGTGTTCATCTAACCTCCTCTTAAAAAACCCCCAGGGTAGGAGCCTGCACCACTTCTCTTGGAAGTTGGTTCCAGATCCTAGCCGCCCTGACCGTGAAGTAGTGCTTCCTGATATCTAGCCTAAACCTGCCCTCTGCCAGCTTGTGACTATTATTCCTGGTCACTCCTGGCAGTGCTCGGGGGAACAGGGACTCCCCCAATGCCTGCTGATCCTCCCTGACTAGTTTATAACAGGCCACTAGATCCCCCCTCAGCCTTCTCCTCATAGGGCCTGCCCTGCTTCCCCCTGATCATGCGAGTGGCCCTCCTCTGGACCCTCTCCATGCTGTTGACATCCCTCTTGAAGTGCAGCGCCCAGAACTGGACGCAGTACTCCAACTGCAGCCTGACCAGTGCCGCACAGAGGGGGAGGATCACCTCCTTGGACCTGCTCAAGATGCATCTGTGGATGCATGGCAAGGTACGGCTGGCCTTCCTGATTGCATCCCCACACTGCCGGCCCATGTTGATCTTGGAGTCAATGATGACCCCAAGATCCTTTTCCACCTCAGTGCTGACAAGAGGGGAGTTCCCCAACCTGCAGGTATGGTGCCGGTTGTTCCTCCCCAGGTGCATCACTTTGCACTTGTCAGTGTTGAATCCCATCCTATTCGCATCCGCCCACCCTTGTAACCTGTCTAGGTCCAATTGTAGCCTGTTGCTTCCTTCTAGTGTGCCCATATCTTTCAGCAAATTTGAACAGGGTGCTATTTACCCCCTCGTCCAAGTCACTGATGAAGAAGTTGAACAGTGCGGGCCCAAGGACCGAGCCCTGAGGAACCCCACTGCCCACGTCCTTTCAGGTTGAGAAGGACCCATCCACTACCACCCTCTGGGTGCGGCCCTCCAGCCAGTTGGCGACCCATTTGACTGTGTGGGTGTCGACACCACAGTCCCCCAGTTTCTTAATGAGAACGGGGTGAGAGACAGTGTCGAAAGCCTTCCGGAAGTCCAGGAAGACTATATCCACTGCTACCCCTGCATCTAATGATCTGGTGATCTGATCGTAAAAGGCCACCAGGTTGGTCTGACAGGACCTGCCACTGATAAACCCATGTTGGTTGCCCCTAAGCATGCAGTCCCTTGCTGGCCCCTCGTGGATGTGTGCCAGAATAATTTTCTCAAACAGCTTGCCTAGGATTGAGGTAAGACTAACTGGCCTATAGTTTCCTGGGTCCTCCTTCTTCCCCTTTTTGAAGATGGGAACCACGTTGGCCCTCTTCCAGTCCTCCGGCACCACACCAGAGAAACACGAGTGCTTGTAAAGCCATGCCAGGGGTCCTGCAATGACCTCAGCCAATTCCTTTAGAACTCTAGGGTGGAGATCGTCCAGACCGGCTGACTTGAATACGTCCAGTTCCTCCGGAAGTTCCCTAACTAGTTCCTTACTAACCCTTGGCCCAGGTGTGCCTCCCCTGGGACTCAAGGGGGGCCCAGCAGGGAGGTGACTGTTCTGGTCCCTACTTAGGAAGACAGAGGCAAAGAAATCATTAAACATGTTAGCTTTGTTGTCTGGTGTGACGACCAAATTTCCCAACGCGTCCTGCAGGGGCCCCACATTACCCGGAACCTTCTTTTTACCCCCATGTATTTAAAGAAGGACTTCTTATTGTCCTTAATCTGGGAAGCTAGCCCTAATTCCATCTCTGCCTTGGCCTTCCTGACTGCTCCCCTACATCCCCGAGCGACTGCAGTATAGTCCTCCCTGGTGATGACCCCTTCTTTCCACTGGGTATACGCCACCCTTTTAGTAAGGAGACATTCCCGGATGCTTTTGGTGAGCCACAGAGGCTTGTGTGCCCTCCTGCTCCCTTTGATCCTCGTCGGGATTACCTTCCTTTGGGCTTGGAGGATCGTCTCCTTAAGGAGCGACCACTCTCCTTGGACACCTGGCTCCCCTCCCCTCTGGGACCTCAGCGCTTCCCCAACTATCCTCCTTAGCTCGCTGAAGTTTGCCCTCCTGAAATCTAGGGCTGCTGCCTTACTGCATGCCTTTGCCACCTTGTGCTGGATGGTGAATTCCAGCAGGCGATGATCACTGTCGCCCAGGTGGTCGAGCACCCGCAGCCCCCTCACCAGGTCATCACCTGTGGCCAGCACTAGGTCCAACAAGGCATCTCCCCTGGTGGGGCTGTGCACCTCCTGGGTTAGATGGAGGTCCTGCACTCTGTCTAAGAACCTATGTGAGCAGTCAGACCTGGCTGACTGCTCTTCCCAGGAGATGTCCGGGAAGTTCAGGTCCCCCATGACTACCACATCCTTAGACTTTACTACCTCAGTGAGCTGACCTAAGAATTCCTGGTCAAGCTCTTCCCCTGGTTGGGAGGTCTGTAGTAGACCGCCACCGTTAAGTTTCTTTCCCCTCGACTGCCTTGTACTCTAACCCAAAGCACTTCAGAGTGCCCTTCCTCTGATTCTTTGTTAATTGATGAGGATGGGTATTCCTCCTTGATATACAGTGCCATGCCCCCACCTTTCCTTCCTATCCTGTCCCTCCTGTACAGCCTATAGCCCTCGACATTCACCGCCAAGTCATGCGTTGAGTCCCACCACATTTCAGCATAAATCTGTGTCACTACTTTGTTGTGCAGCGCACACCCCTGCTTGTGTGCTTTGTAGTGGGACACATTGTCCTGCTGCTCCACGTGCTGCAAGAGGGGCTGGCTGGAGCACAGGGTGCCTCAGTGCGGGGCTAGCTAGCAGGCAGTCCTTACACTGAGGCACCCTGGGCCCCAGCCAGCCTGGAAGCAGCATGTGGATATATGGGAGCAGGCAGCCCAGAGCACAGAGCTACCTGCTCCCCCATCTCCGTGCATTGTGAAGCCCCTGTTCTGAGGCACCCTGTGCCCCAGCCAGCTGCTCCTCAGGTGGGCAGGAAACACTGGGCTGTCTGCTCCCCTGTCTCTGCGTGCCTTGGTGTGGGGGCTCCACTGCAGAGTCCCCATGCTGAGACATGTGGAATCCCCATCCCAAGGGACACTGCCCCTACCCAGTTAGGATAGATATTTTTAATGGTTCTTTGGAATGCACAGTTTAAAGTAAAAGGTTTAATTTATTAGTTATTTAGTATATCAGATTCTTTATTTGATGTTTGAAACATATATTTGACAATAAGCATGGAATGCTATGTTTGACTTCCCATTAGAACTCTAGACCACAGCCCGCTCTTTGGAGAGAGAGGCAGCGAGCTGCTGGGAAGAGATGGCCTCCACCTCTCTCCCCTGGGGAGGAGGCTCTTCTCAGCCAGGCTGGGTGACCTGCTCCACCGGGCTTTAAACTAAGCCCGCTGGCGGATGGGGGGACTACTGCCCCTGCTGGCCCACTGAATGGCCCTAGCAAAGCCAGCGGACGAAGGCACTTAAAGGGGCACTTAAGGGAGCCCACCCCTGCCCCAGCCCTGGCACAATCTGTGGGAAAGGCAAGAGCCCCCAAGGGCACACTTGCCTGCCTGTACACTAATGCCAGGAGCCTGGGCAACAAGCAGGACGAGCTCGTCCTCCTGCTCAGTGCAAAGAAATATGACGTCATTGGGATAACGGAGACCTGGTGGGACTCCACCCATGACTGGACCATGGGGATAGAGGGCTATACCCTGTACAGGAGGGATCGTGTTGACAAAAGGGGCGGGGGTGTAGCTCTCTATGTGAAGGAAAGCTACATGTCCCTGCAAGCTGATGTTGGCGACCGGCATGGACAGCTAGAGACCCTCTGGGTAAAAATTCATGGGGAATTCGGCACAGGGGACACAACGGTGGGAGTCTACTACAGACCTCCCACTCAAAGTCCCGAGCTTGACCAGGAGTTCGCCCAGGAACTGACTGAGGCCGCTTGCTCCAGGACCTTGGTTGTCATGGGTGACTTCAATTACCCGGACATCTCGTGGGAAGATCACTCAGCTAAAACTGAGCGGGTGCAAAGCTTTCTCTCGTGCGTGGATGACGTCTACCTGACTCAAGAAGTCTATGGGCCAACGAGAGGCAAAACGCTGCTTGACCTGGTACTGGCTACGGGGGATGACCTAATTGGCGACCTAGTGATTGATGGGAAGTTGGGTGACAGCGACCACGAGCTGATCACCTTCACCATCCGCCGTAAAGCTGGCAAGTCAGTCAGCAACACAGAAGTCCTTGACTTCAGAAAAGCCGACTTTGACAAGCTCAAGAGGCTAGTCAGTCAGGCCCTCAGGGACCATGACCCCAGGGAGTTGGGAGTTCAAGAAGAGTGGTTGCTTCTCAAGGAAGCGATCCTCAGTGCACAAGCTAAATCTATTCCAACACGGAGGAAAGGCAGCAAGAAGGCACAGCAGCCCCCCTGGCTCTCCAGAGACCTAGCGGACCTACTGTGGCTAAAAAGGAAAGCCTACAAAGGATGGAGTATGGGATTCACCTCCAAGGAGGATTACTCCGCGCTGGTCCGGTCCTGCAGGGAGCAAACCAGGAAAGCCAAGGCTGCAACTGAACTCCAACTAGCTTCAGGCATCAAGGACAACAAAAAGTCCTTTTTCAGATATGTGGGGAGCCGGAGGAAAAGCAAGGGCAACGTTGGACCCCTGCTAAACCAGAGGGGGCAACTGACAACTGACGCCCAGGAAAAAGCCAACCTATTAAATAGGTACTTTGCGTCAGTCTTTCATCAGTCACACGGGATGCCCATGCCTGCTATGGGACAGGGAAATCTGGGTGAGGGGGATCCCCTACCCTCCATCAATGCTGACCTCGTGAAGGAACACCTTGAGAAGCTGGATACCTTCAAGTCAGCTGGCCCTGACAACCTGCACCCCAGGGTACTCAAGGAGCTGGCGAGCGTCATAGCCCAGCCCCTGGCACGGATCTTTGAAAACTCCTGGCGCTCTGGTGTAGTGCCCGAAGACTGGAAGAAGGCCAATGTGGTGCCAATCTTCAAGAAAGGGAGGAGAGTGGATCCGGCTAACTACAGGCCCATTAGCCTGACTTCTATCCTGGGGAAGATCTTAGAAAAGTTTATTAAGGAGGCCATCCTTGAGGGACTGGCCCAGGCTAACATTCTAAGGGACAGCCAGCATGGGTTTGTTGCGGGTAGGTCTTGTTTGACCGATCTCATTTCCTTCTATGACCAGGTGACCTATCACCTGGACAAGGGAGAAGAGATTGATGTCATATATCTTGACTTCAAAAAAGCTTTTGATCTGGTATCCCATGATCACCTCTTGGCCAAACTGGCCGGTTGTGGCTTTGGCTCCACCACGATCCGCTGGCTGGGAAATTGGCTTCGTGGTCGGACCCAGAGGGTTGTGATTGATGGCAGTCACTCATCGTGGTACCCTGTGACCAGTGGGGTCCCTCAAGGCTCTGTCCTGGGACCCATCCTGTTCAACATCTTCATTAACGATGTGGACATTGGAGTCAGGAGTGGACTGGCCAAGTTCGCCGATGACACCAAACTTTGGGGCAAAGCATCCACGCCAGAAGATAGGCGGGTGATCCAGGCTGACCTGGACAAGCTCAGCAAATGGGCAGACGAGAACCTCATGGTGTTTAACACCGAAAAATGCAAGGTTCTCCACCTTGGGAGGAAAAACCTGCAGCACCCTTATAGGCTCGGCAGTGCTACGTTGGATAGCACTACAGAAGAAAAAGACTTGGGGGTCATCATTGACCACAAGATGAACATGAGCCTGCAATGCGATGCTGCGGCTAGTAAAGCGACCAAGATGCTGGCGTGCATCCATAGATGCTTCTCGAGCAAATCCCGGAACGTCATTCTCCCCTTGTACTCGGCCTTAGTGAGGCCGCAGCTGGAGTACTGCGTCCAGTTTTGGGCTCCACAATTCAAAAAGGATGTGGAGAAGCTTGAGAGAGTCCAGAGGAGAGCCACGCGCATGATCAGAGGTCAGGAAAACAGATCTTACGATGACAGGCTGAGAGACATGGGACTCTTTAGCCTGGAAAAGCGCAGGCTCAGGGGTGATCTGATGGCCACCTACAAGTTTATCAGGGGTGACCACCAGGATCTGGGGGAACATCTGTTCACCAGAGCGCCCCATGGGATGACGAGGTCGAACGATCACAAACTCCTGCAAGACCATTTCAGGCTGGACATAAGGAAGAATTTCTTTACTGTCCGAGCCCCCAAGGTCTGGAACAGTCTGCCAGCGGAGGTGGTTCAAGCACCTACATTGAACACCTTCAAGAGTAAATTGGATGCTTATCTTGCTGGGATCCTATGACCCCAGCTGACTTCCTGCCCTTTGGGCAGGGGGCTGGACTCGATGATCTCCCGAGGTCCCTTCCAGCCCTAATGTCTATGAAATCTACGAAATCTACAATAAGGCTGTTTCCTGATACTATTTATAGTCATCAGCTGTTTCTTTTTGCCAATTTTTGCTTAATTCTGGGAGGTGCTTTGGCAGTCATGTTTCCAAGGTTCATGTGCTTTTCTTGCTTCTTCCCCAAATCCACAATGATAGTATGCAAACTGATGTGAATTTCTACGGTGGAACAACAACCTACAAGCAGCCTGCTTCAATAGCTCTGGGAGTATATATAACATCATAAGCTGCCAGATAATATATGATGAAACATTTGAAAGCTTAAAGGTTCATATTTTCTAATGTCTCCATTTGTAAATACAGTTTGTTCTTCGCAGGGCTATAAATCATATGAAATGTTCACAGAAGGACCCCCCCATAACACTCCATTGCACTCCAATTCTGGTGTCCTAAAATTTGCAGACAGAAGGTAAGCCTAAATGGTAATGTGCTTTCTCTGACACAGTGGAAATAGTCTTTTAAGTAAAGAAGGACTGTTTCAATTTGTCTGAACTGAATAGAGACCTTAGTGATAGCAGAAGCAGAATTGGGAAGAGAGGAAAAGGATCCAACAGGAAGACTGAGACTCAGTGGGCATGTCTACACATGCACTTAAATGCACAGTAGCCTATTCTACTGTGCATTAAAGTGGCGCATAAAAAATGCTAATACACTAATGCGCAGTAGAATAGGCTACTGCACATTAAGCATCACTAAAAAAGTATGTGCTTATGCTACTGCACGCTACTGCATGCTAGAGCAGCCTGCACATTTATTTAGTACCTCATATTGGAGGTACTAAATGTGATGCACCTTAGTAAAAGTGCATTAGTACACATGTAGATGCATCCAGTGAGAAGAACAGCTTTCCCAGGCTGTGGAGTAGGATTAGGGATCCACTTCCCAGAAGGACACTGGGAAGAATGACTAACAGGACTTTTGTGCTTGAGATACCTTTGTTTCGAGAAATGTTTGCAGTAAGCTTACAGGAAGCTGGGCTAGAGACATTTCAAGTGTGGTCTGTGACAGCGAGGCTCATGGTTCAGGGCAGCAAATCCAGCATTACTGGAATTTGTGAAATGTGTGGTATGATGCATAGTTTGTGTCTGCTTTAAACTTAATACTCATGATGGATACTTAAAACGTGGCTTTGTCTGGATGTTTTCATGAAGTGGTGCTTAGCACCCAGTGATCTCAACATTACAGAATTAACCCAAAGAACTCTAGAAGTGCTAAATGAACTAAGACTAATAGTAGTAACATGATTTTCTGAGATCAGTAAAGTAACCTTTGAAGGTGGATACATATCAACCCACTTTTTCTGTGGGTAGGTTGCAGTGAGGGTCCATAAAGCATGGGAACATACTGGTTATCCCCTAGCCACATGGTACTGGAAAGGTGTCTCTGAATACTTCTTGGTCTCCCATGAGTGGGGCTGAGAAAGAAAGGCTACAGAGGCACATAGGGCAAAGAGTCAACTAAGAGGACTTTAAGGAAGAATCAGCTAAGAGGTCTCTAAGGAAGAGGGATAGAGAAACTGATGTCTGGCGTGTGGAGGCAGATGAATAAGGCCAAGAGTGCTGGCTCTCTTATATAGGTTTTATGTTGTATTATTCTGTTTAGATCTCCTTAAGATCAGCAGCAGGAGTTGTGAAACAGATGGTTATGTCAGATTGTGTTGCCATTAATTTTAGCCACCAGATAAATCCGTAGCCTGAGAAGGCTTTTCTGTGCTTGAAGTGCCTGTTTGCAGACATTTATGAAATCATTTTGAGGGGAGGGGAGAAAAGAGATGAAAAAATAAATGGGAGATGGAGACTGGAATAACAATCACTCAAGGGAGATGAAGTGAAATTACAGGAAACATATACGCAGTCACATCCTTTCTATCACGAAGAGAATTTCAGTGCCCAAGGTGTTATATTGCAAGACTGCACTGATCAAACATAAAATGAACATAGAAAACTCTAATCTCTAGGAGGAGGAATGCAGGTGTGATAAATATAACTGTATTTTTTTTTTAAATGTCCCTGTAATTCTGGCAAAAAAAGAACACCTAGGACCAAAGCTGTGAAAGGGGCTAGAGCCAAAAAGAAGACACTTAAGGCCTAGTTTTACAGGAGGAAATTCATTTAACTGAGTGGGACTTTTTTCTGGCAGCATAGCTAGGATGTAACCTTTGTGTATTCCTGAAGGAGACCTCTATACCTTTCCTGTACTTCCTCCACTTGTTGAGGGCTTTTCCATTGTCATTTTTTTACTTATTCCATATAATTATAGGCAGAGAAGAGGAAGCTAAGTTCTCTGACATCAAGATTCTGTTGTTAAATCGCAACTGAGGCTCCTTTTCACTTCTGATCCTGGCAACCAATGAGTTGGTTCAAACCAACATAAATAGGTGCATAACTATGGCTCCTAGTCAGTGCTTGCAGGCACAACATAACATTCAAGCCTGAGAAAGCTGGTTTCATATTCTTGTGAATTGCAATGTCACAAATGGCAAAATCAGGTAAATTACTTCTTCTACAGAATTTGAAATCTTAATGGAAATTCAAGTTGAAATTGTTGATAGATTCCTAACAGTTACAATTGGTAACTAGGATTAGGAGTAGATTAGTGATTGATTTTGCAAGGCACTTAGCACCCGTACCCTCCATTGACTTCCACTGCACATGACAGCAGTAGGCACCTGATCCTGCACCTGCGGATTTCATCTGGCTTTGGATCAGTTCTTAAGCCCTTAATAAATAACAGTGGCCAGGGTCTTTCTTCTAAAGCTTTCATGCAGTTTTGAGGGCAACCTTAGGCCTTTGATCATTAACAATCTAAATGCAATTACTCTGCATTATTGTTATCACTGCTC
The DNA here is from genome assembly GCF_052110815.1 of Crocodylus siamensis. Classification (NCBI taxonomy): domain Eukaryota; kingdom Metazoa; phylum Chordata; order Crocodylia; family Crocodylidae; genus Crocodylus; species Crocodylus siamensis. The sequence goes on from NC_143397.1 coordinate 139,232,176, forward strand.
CTATATTGGAAAAAGAGGAACTCACTTCCCCTGCAGTGACTTCACCTTCTGGATTCAAAAGCAAACTCAAATACAGACTCTGGTTGCCCATGAAAATACTGGGGCTGGTTTTGTTTGATCATGATTATACTTTCCTCAGCATGTTAAGGATAATTAGCCAAACAAAGGCTTTACTTGGAAATGAGGAGTCAGAGGCAGGCTTTTATTTTAAAAGAAATCTTATAATTTTCAAATAACCACTACAGAGATAACCAGAGGAGATGCTGTTAAATATCGGACATGTTTATCGCAATAATAAGAAGTTAGTCACTTTTGAATAGAATTTACTGGAGCTTGTACATGGGAATACTGGCCCGACAAACTTTAGATGGCTTTTAGCTGCAGTTATAATTAATTTATGTAAAATAGCCAACAATCTTAATAACTTTGGGCTCTGATATCTGTGTTCTTGGTCTATCAGTCCCAAAGCAGTTTCTTTTATTCTTTCATAGTTCTTTTAATCAGAATTTAGGATGGTCTAAACTCTTGCTCAGTTTTGATTCAAGATTTCCACTCAAATTACTTCCTGTCTGTGCAACGTCCAGTTAATACTATTACAGCTTGTTTACAGGTTTGATTTTTCTTACGTATGCCTTTCTTCTTTCTGGTCTGATAGGTGATAGGACAATTATATGAGTACGTATCAATCTCTTCTTACTGCTGATACTATGCTTATAGTCACTCTCTGTACCGACCCTGTCACCTCTTTTCATTGAACCCTTCCCCGGGCTGCCCCTTTGCTGTGAATATAAACTGTAATATCTGTGTCCTTCATTCAAGGCCCTACAAAACTCTGTCTCAGCTTACGTCTCTGACCTTATATCCTGTTATGTCTCCTGTTGTTGGACAGTACTGTCCTCCCTTCTGTATGTCCTATGTGTATTCTGGGCATTTTTGACGTGTGTTGAAAAACAGTTGTTAGGTGTTAAAAGTGACCTATTCCATCCTATTTGAGTTCCTGAAAATCCATTAATGCATCTGTTTTTGTAACATCCTGTCAGCTTTGCTTTTAAACAAAGTCACAAAAATCAGCGAACAGAAGGACAACCTATTCCCATTTTACATGGAGCAGGATGGACTAGGATCACGCTCTGGCAGCCCTGTCAACTCAGATGCCTAATAGGTGAAATAGTACTCGAGAGGCCACCTACCAAAAGTCTAGAAAGGGATGTGGTGAATCTTATTCTGAGTCCTGAGTGACAGGTCCAGAAAATGATGAGGTGTTTTGTATTCTGATTACTGTACCCAGCACTCAGGATAAAGCAGAAACTAATTAGCTGGGAGGTGATGGGAGAAGCTATCACATAGGAGGTAGTAAGTAAGTACTACTTCCTTTCCTTCCTCAGGTTTTCTACCATTGTTCATACTGGCTACAGTTAAGAAGAAATAGGGTATAGTTTTCTTCCCTCCATATGATGGCTAGGGCCAGTTCAGAGGACACCATAAAATCCTGAAGAAATGACATGGTGTCATAAAGTGTAAGTCCAGTAGCCCATGGCTTTCCAGGGAGAGAACGGACCACTGCCTGTGCTACTGACAAGCTACAGAATGTTCCATTTACATTATTATAAAGCTCCCATTTTTTCTGTAGCATGGCTGTAAAGCTGCAAACTATGCTAAAACCATCCTGGACCTTAGACTGGGATTCAGGTTTGTTGAGAAAGTTGGTAGGGAAATTCTCATTTGAAGGAAGAAGTAAAAAACCCTTCTGTGGCAAACTCTTTTTTTTAAGTTGCTTATGGAGTTGGGGTCAGTAGGATAAGACCCTGGAAGAATGATCAGTTGGTAGAGTGCAGGTGAGGCAGATTCGTTACTAAATGGCTTTACGTTTTATTGTGTGGTTTTTCTTACTTTATCCCATATATCAGTGTTTCTCAACCTGTGGGTTGCGACCCAAAAGTGGGTTGCAAGAATATATGAAAGGGTCACAAACAAACTTTAAAAATGTATGACCAAATTTGAAAAATGGATTCTTTTTTAAGAGAGAAAAACATGGGAAACCGTGGCTTTTTGCTTGCAGGCTGGCAGAGTTCTAGCCTCAAAGGGCTGTTTGGGCCCCCCCATGTCATATACACAGTTTGGCTAGGGACAGAAGTTACACATAAACCAGTTTAAGTGATTGGAAACTGGTTTAAACCTCTAACAGAACAGAAGCTCAGTGCACATAAACCAGTTTCAAAATGGCTGAAACTGATTTAAGATAAACCTGGTTGAATGTAGTACCAGATTTAACTGATTTGGGTCAGACTGGTTTATGAAACTTCTATCCCAGACCCCTTCCTGGTTCAAATTAAATCACAGTCCTCCAGCATCCCAGTGTACTTTCCAGCCTTGGGCTGAGCTGTGCCGTCTGCTCCAGCAGAGAAGGGTTGGGGAGTAGGGCTGTGCGAAGCTTCGGTCCCTGATTCGATTTGGTGGAGATTCCACCCAATTCAGTAGCTGAATCTCCCAATCCAAATCAGAGGACCCTTTAATCTGTCCGAATTGAACCAGAACCCTCCGAATCAATTTGGAGAGATTTGGCAATTCGGACATAGACACAGCTGTAAATGTTTTTTCTACATACCTCTAAGTAGCAGGTGGCTTGTGAATGCTGCGATGCTGGGGTGCAGGGAGTGACCCAAAGAAGTGCAGGGGGCTCCCCAGCATACTTGGAAACAGACCTGGAAATGAACCAGAAGCACTTCTGGTCCAATTCCAGGTCCACCAGAGAGTGCGCTGGGCCCCCCCCCCCCACCTTCCCAGCTTTACGACTGGTGCCTCCTAGGTCTGGGTGGGGGTATCTGGGGCCCCCTCCAGCCAATTGCTGAGCCTGGGTGGAGGGGAAGGGGCCCAGCACACTTCCCAGTGGACCTGGAAGTGGACCAGAAGTATTTCTGGTCCACTTCTGGGTTCGCCGCCGAGCCCGTGTAGGGGGGAGCCCGCCCGCACTCCTGTGGGATGCTCCATTCGCCCAAGCATAGCAGCATTCATGAGCCAGGCCTGGTGCCTCAAGGTATGTAGAAAAAACATTTAAAGCTGTGTCTATGGCCGAATTGCTGATTCTCTGAATCAGCATCAAATCTTCAGATTCGTATTCGGCCGTATCGAATCGGGGATAGTGATCCAAATCAATGAATTGAATCACTGCCCCCAATTGAGGCCGAATCCAAATTGAATAGGTCCCATTTTGCACACCTCTATTGGGGAGTAAGGGTAGAGGCAGGGACTGCCCGCCCCCCCCGCCCCAGGCAAACCCTGGCTGGAGTCTGAGGCCAGGGAGAGGGGTTAAACCCACCTTCCCTGAAGTACAGAGCTGCCCTGCTGCTAAACTTAGTGCTGGCTGTGAATATGGACTACAAATCCCAGAGACACCTGGAACCAGGAAGAGGAAGTGGTGAGCAACCCTGCAGAATCCTGCTGTTGTGATTCTGGACTTCCAATCTCAGAGACCTCAGGGTCAGCAGGAAGAGGAAGCAAACACATTGCCTGTGCTGGCTATGTGCTAGAAAGCCATGCTGTAATGCCCCCAGCTTCTGGCCTGAGCCACTGCAGGCATGTGGCTGTATTTTCTGAATCAAAGGTAAATATATGTGTAGTTGTTTCTCAGTTTAATCTGTGCAGTGTAGACTAATCTGCAAAGACTGAATTGATTCAGTCTTGGGCTGTCTGACTGTACTTAGCTTGGGGGGTTGGGACCTGGGGGGCAATGGGTGGTGGGTCAGGAGTGAGGGGCACTGGGTCAGGACTGGCCACTAATGTTCACAAATGGGTTCTGATACAAAACAGGTTGAGAACCACTGCTAGATATCACCTCTATATATGGGGTACTTTTAGAAGACTGCCAAATTAAGAAGCAGTCTTCCTATCTGAAAAAATCACATATAACCCATCTAGCCCAAAATATATTGTATTATTTCCATTGCTTGGAACTTAGCCACATTCTCCTCCCTTCATAGGAATATGCCTATGAAAAGGAAATGAAATCTCCTTTTTCTGTACTAAAATATTTTAAATTTAATCAAAATAAGAGGCTTTTGTAATGACAGTGCTATGAAGTAAAGACCATTTTAAATCTCCCTGTGCAATTTTTCTTGGGCAGTAAAATTTGTCTTGTTTTTAATTGATCTAGCAACACTGTCTGGTATGGAGGAGGGTTAGATGGTTAATATTTTATTCTGGCAAAGCTGGGATCGATACATTATACTCTGTCCTTTTAAAATTAATTTAAACTAAGCTGCTCCTTTTTCTGTGATGGCAATTTCCTCTACAAGCTTTCTGTCTATGGGAGCAGAGTGTCTGAAATTGATGTGGATTTGTCACTCAACTTTGTACTTAATATTGACATTGTGCCTGGGAATGAGAGATGCATGGGAAGGTGAGAAGGGGTGATGAGGCTTTAATTGTATTGCAGTAATCTTGGCTGAGAATTTGTGGGCTCTTATGAGCTTATCAGATTTAGGGCTGGTCTGTATTTGGATGAATACCCATACTCTTCCTCCTCCGAAGAGAGATTTTTAAAGGCACAACTGGAGCTGAGTGCTCAACCTCCACTCACTTTCAAATAGGGTTGGACTCCTAACTGAATTTAAGGTTTTGGAAATCTAACTTTATAGAGTTCTTCCTACAAAGTCAGCAGAAGGCATGGCAGGACGGCACTTTAGGGGCTAACTGGTCCAGAGAAGCATAAGGTTTTTTAGGCAACAACCTCTGTATCAGCTGCTATGAACAGACTTGCAAAAAGCTTGGGTTCTAAACAAAAGGGAATTGAAATACAAAGACTACAGGGAGGGGATACTGCTGAGAGGAAAAGGTAGGTTGAATAGGTCAATAGTGACAAGTGAATAGTGACAAACAAGGGGTTATAAAAACTAGTTCAGCTAAAAGGATGAAAATCCAGAGTTTCTGTTAAGATTATACTTAGTACAATCCGGTCTGTGGATGATTTCTTGTTCCACAGTTTCACATTCTAGACGGTTTTTAAAGTTATATTTTTTAAGAACAGCTACTCTGAGGTCAGTCATAAAATGCCCAGGAAACAGAGTTCTGCCACAGGTTTCTGTGTACATGCATGCATGTGTGTGTGTACACACATATTTCTGGAATTGATGTTTAATTGGTGTCTATTAATTCTTTCACAAGGGGATCTGTAACAGGGGGCCTTCTTGGGGCCAGTTTACCAATGGCCCACCCACCTGTTTCTGGGCCAACCACCCACCTCCTCATCTGCCACACCTTGATGACCTAATTAGGATGTTACTTAGGTGGAAGGCTGCCCATTTCTTGCCCCTATGCCAGGGGACACTATCTGCATCTCTGTTCCTCCCCTACACCATATCCCAAGCCTTGCAAATGGCATCCACAGATGTTAATCTCACCAGCCCCACACTGGGCCCCAGCATCCTTCAGTCCAGACCCCAATCCACCCGGCTGGGTGCCCAGGATGGGGCTGTGGCTGGAAGCAATATGGATGGGCAGGGCTGGGGAGACCCCAAGATCTTGAGGGGGCCAGAGCCAGGGCAGATCCTGCACACCCCTGTGATGTGCGTGGGTTTTGTAGGCAGGGGTATGCAGGGAGTGGATCGTGGTTGTGCACTAGCTCTGGCCCTCCACTGTCACCACTGCAAGATTCTGGTTCTGGTCCCGAAGAAGCTCCCCAACCAGCTGTGTGCCCTGCCTGGACCACTCCTGGCTGGTCTCCATGGAAATCCCATGAGCACCAGGCCCTTCCAGTGCAAGGCTATGACAGCACAGGGCTAGGGTCAGGGCTGAACCAGATGGAGACCAGCTGGGAGCCATGCAGGTAGGGGCTGCTGGGAAATGAAGTCCAGCTGCCAGCCAGATCCACCATTTTGCCCACTGCTGGTATAGATGGTTTTGGTAGAGGAACAAATGAATGAACCCCAGGGGTTATAATCTGTGTTTCTTGGTGAAGTAACGATGTGATCTGTGTTGATGATGGGGTACAGCATGCTTCTGGGTCTATAGCAATGCATGGTGGCATGGTAAGAACTGGAATTAAGTAGTCTGTTGCTGGAAAGTGATCATTTGAGGTGTGGGGGGCTACCTGTAAGCCAAGACAGGCTTGCCCCCAAGGCTGCATTGAGATGGTCCTCAATTTTAGGAGGGATTTGGAGGTAATTAATATTGTGCCCAAGGTGTTCAAGCTAAGGGCTTTAGGTGACAACCAGAGGGATTCTGTTGTCCTTGTCATGCGGTTGGTATTGCAGCAGTTTGGAGTGGGATCTGAGTCTGGCTCTGTTGATTCGAGTGGCTACAGGTTGGGGATTGTATTGTAAATCAGCAATGAAACAATGTACTAGAACAGTGTTACTTGGAAGCCTAATCTCTACTACTGAGATTGTACCTTCACTGAAATTTTTGTGGGACATTTTTCAACTGTTTCATTTTGCCTGTTATTTCAAATACATAACAAAACAGTCAAAATGACTTTATTGAAACAAAACAGTTTGGCATGTCAATAAAATCAAAATAATAAAATATTTACAGAATGTTTTGTTTCAAAGAGAATTCTGAGGAGCTTATTTTTCTCTAGAGTTCAGATTAAACCAAGTTTTGAGACCATCACATTTACTGAGATGTGGAAATGTTGAATTTTTTCAAGATTGACTTACTGTGACAAAATTAACCACATTCCATTTTCCTGCTCTTAGTCCATGCCAAAAAGTCTGTTACATATGATAAACATCCTGATGTTTAACATAACATAGTTTAAAAGCAGCATTGATTTAGCTTAGAACTAAATGGATTTCAGTGCTAGATGAAACAACTCATATTCTGCATATGTATATAGATATCTATGTCCTCCACATGTAGTTGGGATGTGCATCTAAAAGTTGTGGAGCCCTCCCATAAAATTCACTTATCGAGCACCCTTAAATACACTCTGCCTGCTTAATTTATCTGCTCAACAACTTAGTCTAAACCTTGCAAAATTTCCAATCTAATCCCAATGAAAAAAAAATCAAGCCCTTCAGAACATTCCTAAAATAGTTCTCTGGTTACATCGCCTGAATCTGTGTATTGTACAATGGACAGCTGAACATTTTATTGACACTTATTTGGGGCGCTCTGCCTATTGGAGTGCAAATGACTACACCGCTTGCAAATACTAGAGTTATTAATCATAATGGACTGGCAATAAAATCTTTCAGAAGTGCTCAGTCTGGGGATGACAATCAGTACTCAGGGATTACTGCCCTCCCTGCATTACTGAAAAGGACAGGTTCATGGCCGGCTTCTGGAGAGAATCCCAATATGGGAAAAGTTGAGAGTAAGAGTTCTGTGAAATTCCACAACAGAATATTGTGTGTCCTGTCTCTGCAGTCACATGTATGCATCACCCTATACATGCACACACACACATGTTGACACATACTATCTAAGGCATTTGGGACACTTCAGGATGAAATATGCTATGGGAATATAGGATTTTATACCTTTAAAAAAAATAAAAGGTTTGGTTCATGCAGGAAATGAGTTTTCATTCTTTAACTTAACTTGTGGAGTAAGGAAGGGCATCATTTACTGGCCTCTTATACCTGTGAAGATCATAAATCAGGGGAGAACAAAATGGCAGATCTGGCCAGTGCCCAGACTCCATTTCCCAGCAGCCCCTACCTGAGCAGCTCTCAGCTGGTCTCTGTAGAGACCCTGGGAGCAGCAGGGCCATGACAGCATGGGATTGCAGAACCGGGGCTGTGCCCATAAAGACCAGATGGGAGTGGCGCAGGCATGGCATGCGACTGGGCAGGGAGCTGCTCCAAGGCTGGGGCTCTGCAGATTGCAGCTCTGCTCCCCCCTGACTCCTCCAGATCCTGGGGTCTCCCCGGGTCTACCCACCCATCTTACTCCCAGCTGCGACCCTATCCCAGGTACCTAGCCATGCGTCCTGCCTGCCTGTGTCCCACTCCCAGTGGTGGGTGTGAGGTGGATGGGCCGGGGTGCCTGGGTAGTAAGGCTGGGGCTGGCAGCAGCAGCCAGAAGGAGCAGGCACTGTAGGGGCTCCTGAAAAATGGAGTTTGTCGTGGGCCCAATCTAGGCCATGAGCCAGACTTTAAGCACCTATCATATATTCAACCCAGGCTGTCTGCAATACCTTTTTGACCTCTGATTGCTGACAGGTAATCCAATAGGTGTCTTTATCTTCCTTCTCAGTTCTGTTGCTGCCATATGCCAGAGGCCTTTCATGCACGTAACATTGACTTGCTGCAGTGCAGTCTAACATCAGACCAGGGGAGCCTTTCATAGTGCTACCACATCATGTGTACTGCCTCACTGTCATCTCCCTTCAGATTTGTGGAATGATCTTTAGAGCTTCTTGTTAATGAAGTGGATTAAGCATTGGGAAGCATCTGGTTCTATGCTCTTGCACCCTTTTTTAATGAGCTGTCACCTCCACAAACAGCCCACTGGGCTTGGTCTGTAGGTTATGCATTGTGAATTCCTGTAACAAACTCTGTGGAAGAACCCAAGTGTTACAAGGGAGCTGATAAAGGTTTTATGGAGTTAGATTTAGTTCCAATTTTGATTGCTAAATTTTGGCTAATAAAGCCCCTGTAGGCAAAAACAATGCCGTGTGCAAAAAGAACTTATTTTTTTGTTTATGACTACATATAAAAAAAACCATGGGTTATTCCTGGGTGTGTGGTAAAAGGAACCATATACAGAATAACTCTTTTTAAGGATGCCTTAAAATATCTTATTGGGCCCCATCCTGAATAGACTCCAACTGACTTCTTGTTCCTGAACAAGGCTTAAATAGGGGTTTGAAGCACTGGGGACTATGGGTTCCATGAATCGATTAGCTGTCACCTCCTTTTATATATAGGACTATATGAAAGTTGCTTTCTCCACCAGACTTTCAACAAATGTGGCAGCAGTTTGCTTCAAAAAGCCCCTTACTCACCAAAAACTGTAGAATGGAGTTGGCCATTGTTGCAAGCTTGATGAGTCTCTGTTCAGAAAACTCTCCTCTGTCTCTCCACAGCACACATGAGGCAGTGCTGGAGGAGAACATATGGAAGGAGAACATATGGAGGAGGAGATATGGAATCCTGTTTGACCAGAACAAACACGCTACTGAACTGACACTGAACATAGTAGAGGCTATGAAGTGTGTGCCTTGCACTTTTTGGCTGTACTCTGAAAAGCAAACATTCAAGGCTGAATGGGAACAACAGACAACCTGGCCTCTACCCAGGCCCAAGAAGAGATGCCACAGGGAAGAGTTGAATGAGATGTTGTGAGCTAAGGTCCATATAAAGCAGCGGTTCCCAATCTGTGGTACACATGCCACCAGTGGTACTCAGACAACCTGTCAGTGGTACGTGTTACCAGATTTATTATAATTACTTTATACGACAAAAATTTGCTGGTGGTACTGAAAAAATCATTGGCGGTCTTTAAGGTTGTATCTTTTAAATTGGTAGTGCACAATCTGTCAGATCTTGGGAACCGCTGATACAAAGAATTGCTCTAACTCTTTAAGAATGAGACAGGAACATTTAACCAACTTCACCAGACCCTTACCTTTACCACCTTTCATTCCTTGACTAAACTAAATTACAGTGCAGATTATTCATTGTGTGGAATAAATGGAGAAGGTGTAGTGACTTGGACATTTTTCATCATAAGGTAGTGAAAGTAGAGTGGACTTATCAATTCTTTTTTTAATGCAAACCCCCAAACCAAAGCCAAATTAGTTCTGCAATTTTTAAAATTACATTATACCTTAAAAAGGGACTTTGTTCCATACTGCCTGTGTCTATACATGCATTTACTACACAGTAAGCAGGAATAGGCTGGCGTCTACATGTGCAGGCCTTAATGCACATTAACTGTTTGTGTGGACTGACTTGGGACTAAAGTTAGTCCCAAGTCAGTCCACACATACAGTGTTACTATGCAGTGAAGTGTCTACATGTGTGTTACCATGCAGTAACTGATTGGGCGTAAATTTGATACACGCATCATGCAGCTATCAAATTTATGCCCAAGTTGGTGTAAGTCACCAAATTTACTGCACAGTAAGGGTGTGCATATGTAGATGTGCACCCGTACTGTGCAGTAATTTTGGTTATTGAGTAGTAAATGTGCACTAGTAGATGCGCCCACTCTCTCTCAACAATTACTCCATCTGAGTGTCTAAGTTCTGCCTTCGGTTACATTTGTGCCATCTCAACTGTATCAGCCAGGTAAGCAGAACAGACTTTGGCTTTGCATTTGCTCACTTCATAAGTCAAAAGATGGTTTTCCTAGCTGCCAGCACTGTGTGTTAACCTGAGGTTCATTACAACAATATTTTTCTTCATTATACCATTTTCTACATTTGACAGCACTTTGCATAGTCATTTTCCATCTCTTTCATGTTTAATCACTTAACTAGCTGCTGTTTCTTTGGGTCTTTCACACAACAACAGGGGAAAAAATAGTTCGAAAAAGACACAACAGTGTATTGCAAAGCCACAAGAGGGTACAAGAGGCAAGTGTAATACCTGAAACTGTTCTTAATTCTTTCTATTAATTGATTAGGTTTCTTTCAAATTGATGGAGTCCCTTTAATTAAAAGTTGTGAGGTCCTTTCCTTTTAATTTATAAATAACATTTTTACTGATGAAAATCTCTAAATTGATTGTATTTTGCTTTAGGCAAACATGGAAAAAGCACAGGGGTAAAAATGAACCTGCAGAATGTTTGGTGTTCATTTAAATGTCCCCAAGATTCTGTTTGACGTGCCAGGTGTGAAATGCCATATATGGACTAACTTTAAAAATCCTGAAACCTCGAGGGAGGAGAAATCTTCTATCTAGGTGGAATGAACACAGTCAGCAGAGGGGAGAGGAGGAACATGCTTTTTAGAGCCTACGTTTGTTGACTTGTAGGACAAGCAGGCTTCTCCACATGAGGTGAATTATAGAAAGTTAGGGTTGGAAGGGACCTCAGGAGATCACATCTAGTCCAACCCCCTGCTCAAAGCAGGATAATCCCCAACTAGATCAACCCAGCCAAAGCTTTGTCTAGCCAGGTTTTGAAAACCTCCAAGATGGAGCTTCCACCACCTTTCTGGGTAACCTGTTCCAGTGTTTTACTACCTTCCTAGTGATAAAATTCCTCCTAATATCTAGCCTAAACTATCCTTGCTGCAACTTGAGACCATTGCTCATTTTTCTGTTATCTGCTACCACTGAGAGCAGTCTAGCTCCATCCTCTTTTGAACCCCCCTGCAAATAGTTGAAGGCTGCTATTAAATCCCCCCCAGTCTTCTCTTCTCCAGACTAAATAAGCCCAGTTCCCACAGTCTCTCCTCAGAAGTCATGTGCCCCAGCCCCCTCACCATTTTTGTTGCCCTCCACTGGACTCTCTCTCATTTGTCCACATCCTTTCTGTAGTGGGGGCCTAAAACTGAACACAATACTCCAGGTGTGGCTTCATCAGTGCTGAATAGAAGAGAATAATCACTTCTCTTGACCTACTGGCAACACACCTATCAATGCAGCCCAGTATGCTTTTAGCCTTCTTGGCAACAAGGGCACACTGCTGGCTCATAATCAGCTTATTGTCCACTGTAAGCCCCAGGTCCTTTTCTGCAGAGCTTCTGCCCAGCCAGTCAGCCCCCAGCCTGTACCAGTGCATGGGATTGTTCCGTCCTAAGTGCAGGACTTTGCACTTGTCCTTGTTGAACCTCATGACATTTCTTTTAGCCCAGTTCTCCAATTTGTCTAGCATATTTGTGCAGCATATTTACTATTGGAGGGTAGGGCTAGGATTCAGAGTGATTAGAGAAATTGGAGGATTGGGCCAAAAGAAATCTCATGAGGTTCAACAAGGTTCAACAGGAGTGGATTTACTGAAGATGGAGCCTTTTTGTAGGAGGCTGAGGTGGGCAGAGTTCTTTCTATACTAGGTTTGGGTATCTATTTAAAATTATATTTATATGAATTTTACCTATGTGTAAGCATGCCTGGAGATTTTTTAATAAGTGCACTATTTCATTTGGCATGTTATTGAAAAAGGATTCCCTGAGTATCAAAAGCAGCTGTCTTCCAAACATGAGGTTTGCTTTGCAAAAATAGGGCTTATTCAGGACCATACAATTTTCTGATTATGAAACAAAACTGGAAGGGCATGGTGAATGAAGAAAGAAACATTCACCAATCTAAGATGATCTGCTCAGGTCCCTTCTGACCTTAGAAACTATGAAACTATCCTTGAAGAAAGCAGGCTGTGAAGGCTTAGAAAATGAACCAAAGAGGCAGGAACAATAACAAACAGGAAGAAGTGTGTGTAGGGGGATATTATGTGTTAGCATTTCCAAAAGAGGTTTTCCCTCAATTCAAATGAAGGCTTGTGTAATGCCTGAAGTTTAATAACCATGATAGAACTGAAAAAACCTTAAAGAAATGTTTGGAATTGGGCTACTGTTTCTCAGGGCAGTCTAATACTCTAAGATGCGTAAAGCTTCCTGAAGAGGCCTTGTATTCCCAAGTTTATCTGATGATTGTTTGGGAATTCAAATGATGACGACTGTGTCTGCTTTTACAAGCTGAAAGAACAACTCAGACTGATGGTTTTTAGCAAGGGAGAAAAGGAGCAAGGAACCTTTCAAAGAACAAGGCTTCATGGAGTTCTGGGATCCCATGCCTGACTGAAGCAGGATAGTTTTGATAACTGAATATATGAGGTAGGAAGCTGTTGTGGAAAAAACATCCCAGCATGCCTAGTGGCTTGGTATTGAGCTGGATCTCAGTCAGGGCAGGGGGAGAGGGGGTTACTGCTTCAGAATCACCTTTTAAAAAAAGAAAAAGCAGGTGAAGCCAGCTCGGGCCCTGTGGGTTCCTGAACACTAATGAAAAGAGAAACACATCAGAAAGCAGGGTGCCACAGTATGCCGGGGTGCCGCCAGATCCTTTCAAGGGTGCTGTGAGGTGTGAGGGCATATATATGAGGTGTCAAGAGATAAGCAGATAAACTCAGGCTCTGTCTTGTCCTTGCTTTATTAATACCCTATTCCCATTGTCTGGCCCCTCTGCAAGGAGGTAAGCACTGTAATTTGTACATTAGTTTTGAAACTGGGTGCTCACAGATGTTGCGGGGGGAGGCTTGAGTGTGGTGAGGGTTGACTTGAATCCAAAAAGGTTAAGAACCACTTAATCTAAGGATTCCAAAATTATTCTCCTTTTTTCTTTTTATAATAGTAATAAGTTTGTCAGTTTCAGGAAGGGAACATTGTAAAAAATGGGTGCTTTTTATTTATTTATTTTACTGCATTCAATGTAATTGCGCCAGATTCAGCAAAATAATGGCTAATAAAACTCTGAGCTGGGAGGCTGAGTTGTGCATCTCTGGAACCCTCATTATGCGCCATTTTAAAAACATCTGCACGTGCCAACATCTCGTGGTTCTTCTGAGGTTTTTAATAATATCGGAATGAAGTGGCTCTGATTCCAGCTGTGAGATGCAAAGTTAGTGCATATTGATCCTGCTGTCTGTGTAAAGGCTAAAAATACATATATAATACTGTTCCTGACAGCTTTGGAAGATATTATTAGCAACGGTTAGGTTTAATTGCTGCTGCACGATTCAACACTGCTGTCCCATGTCCAAAATCCCTTGCATTCCAGTCAAACTGCATTTAGTTTGCTTTTCTTTCTTTGTGAAAAGTTGAAATCAAGGCACCAACAAAACCTTGGAAAACTTAGGGTGCATCACAAATCTAACCTATTTTGGATATTCCAAACGTAATAGTGATTTTGCAATAGGTCTGTGATAGTTTAGCTCCCACTATTAAAACACCTGTGTTAGTAGACCCTGGCTCAGATTCTGTCCTAATCCCAATATCACCTTCATTTATCCACTACTGCTTTTCCTGATTCGGATGGTCAAGCCAGCTCTCTCACCTGGAAAAACAGTGCCCCATTATAAACAGGGATTCAGGTTTTCCATTTCCCATGGAAAAACAGTAAACCATGGATTTTACTTTTTACTTGCATTTGCAGGTAGCAAATTTACTTGCAATTAGTGAGGTTTATTGCACAGTAAGCATGTGTATGTGTAGATGCAAATGCTTACTGCACAGTAAACTATGCTACTGTGTAGTAAAGCATCTTATGTAGATGCACTCACTGAGATCCAACCTACTGGGGTCTCTCAATCACCGAGTCCACTCCACGAACATTCATAATTTGATATTAGAGCACAGGCTTAAACACTGTAGATTAGCAGGTGGAAGTGTATTTCTGTGGGAATACAGGTGCAATAAGGAGCTATGTGTTGTGAAGGCCTGACAGTGGACGTTAGTAACTAAATCAGTTGACTAAACTTTTGAAATTGCAGGTGGCAAAAAACTACCTGTTTTCTTGGAGACTTTTTCACCAAGCAGTGTTGAGCCCTGACTCAATGTACTGTAGATCATAGTAGGCCTTAAGCTGTTTTAAGGATAGGTTATTATAGAGCTACTTGTGTCTACTTGAACTGTAGTTTAGCAAAGAGAAGAACAAGCAAAGGAAATGCTTGGGCAAAAAAAGGCTGCAAGGTGTGAACCATTTTAGAAAGCTTGAGTAAAATGGATAGAACAAAACCTAAGATAAGGCTTGTGAGGTCACCTTGAATACACTTAGTGGTTTCATGATCAATAAGGCTAATTTCAGATAAGATAGCACTAATTTAGGGAATAAGAATATGCTTGTGAATATTAATTAAAGTATTACCTATTAGGAATGTTTATATGCATTTTTACCTTTAGTAAGTTTTTATATTTTAGCCGAGCCATAGTGTATAAAACCTGGGTCCACTATGGATTTTTTGCTCTTCAGTCCTGAACTACAGTTCTTGCTGAATTACCCACTTGTAAGCGTGCCTGGTTAGCACTACTTAAAGGCTTAGTTTTGAAACACAGGCAAAAAGGTCCTTTCCCTAACACAGTGGCTACCCGTTAGAGTTTTTTTAAAGACTTTAGAACTTTTAAATATTAAGAATACTTTACCTTCATATATTGATAGGTGTAATGAGTCCAAGTTTTTGTCCCTGCCCTTTCCCATCAGTACTACCCCAGTCTACTCCACCTCCTTCTTCTTTCCTGCCACAATTTGCTGGTAACCAGTGTATTTGGAGGGATGGTGTTTGTGGGGGACTGGATCCTTTCTGGGGTGCTCTTGGGCTGTTCTCGTGGCCTTCTTAGCCATGCCCACGCTTTGCTGATGGTTCCCTGTCTGCCTGTTTTTGGGACTCTCCTTCTCACTCTCTCTTTCTGTGTACCAGACTAATGCTGGGCCCGTTAGGCACCAACCCTTGTCCAGGCTTAAGCCTTAGCTCTTTTTTTCTCTAACTGAGGCTTGTCAGCTGATTCAGGCTGTGGGTCTCTGGGCGTCAGCCCCACAGTAGGGCGGGGGGGGGGGGCGGACTGTAGGAGGCCACAAGCAGCAACCATGGAACCATGGTTGTTGCTTGTAGCCTCCTCCATCCCTACAGCCACTCCCAGTCCTCAGGTATAAAATTCAAATACATAGAACACCAGAACACAAAAGTTTAACCATCTAATTATAACAATAATAATAATTATAACAAGTCCCTTAGAGCCATAACAACTATCACCCTCAAAAGGAGCTGTCTTTATTCCCTCCAACCCCATAGTACCTCCTTTTCACTGTCAGTCAGCTCTGTTCTCTATTCCCTTCCCCACCACTTCCAGGCCTGAACTGCCAGCCCCAGATCAGCAACTAGGCTTATATATAGCCAAGTCCAAGTCCTGCCCCTTCCAGTCACCTGACCACTGCCCCGGAAGATAGATACAAGTGTTGCTGCTGAGGCTAACAAACTGTTTGGCTCTTCCTGCTTCACAGCCTTTCCCAGCTTAGCAGTCCCTGGCTTTCAACCTTGAGTCCCTTGTGAGCTGCTTTCTGCATCCTCTTTCCTCTGTGAGTCTCCACAGTCCGGCTCCCATAAGGGGTCAGTTCCCTCTGTTGTGCTCAGGTAACAGGGTTTGGGTTCCTGTTGCAATGAGACTGTTATGTCT
Organism: Crocodylus siamensis; assembly: GCF_052110815.1. NCBI lineage: Eukaryota > Metazoa > Chordata > Crocodylia > Crocodylidae > Crocodylus > Crocodylus siamensis. Next base: position 139,248,227 of record NC_143397.1, read on the forward strand.
TGAGATAAATGTGTATTTTATAAATTTGAATCATTTGCTTGCTATGCCTTATCTTTACTTTTTGGCCATTTATATCTTTTATGCCTTCTATTATTGAATTTGCTATTAAGATAAATTGAGATATTCTTATGTTGTGAGTATTTAATTTGGTGGGATTGGATCTTCAACCCTTTATGGGCTCTCAGAATCTATTTGAAGGCCAGCAGTGCACTGAATTCAGGGGACACACTTCTTTTGAATCCAGTGGCTTTTGGCTCATAGCCTTCCTTACTCTTCCTAGCCAGAGTAGTGTTAATATTGTCACAAGACTTTATAATGCTTTTATATCTTGTTCTAACCACAGTACACAATAGTACAGGTTTTTTTCTGCTGAGTGCATTCTTTAGAGTTTTTAATCCTTTCTTAAAAAGGGAAGTAGGGAAGTATGTGACCACCAGTTCAAGAGCCATCTGAGCAGGATTCCAGAGCAGATATGCCACAGGAAGTGGAAAGGATTGCAGCATTTCTTACATAGAAAAGAACACAGTGTTATGTTTGAAAATATAACCATTCCAAAGCCAGGAAATTCAAAGTTATAATAGCTCCCACAGCAACTGCAGCTCAGCCACCTGGAACATCTGCAGTATTTTGTATGTGGAACAGCAGAACTTTAATATGGTCCGATGTGTGTGATCACTAGGCCTGAGTTATAGAAGGTGTGAAAACTTTGGATTTCCTGGTTTTTAATAGCAATATTTCCTTAACAGAAATTGTTTACATGAAATATCAACAAACATAAAAGGATGTGACTATGAATGTGCAATCTAATCAAAAGTGATGTCCCTGAGACTGAGGGCCAAAATACAGGGCACCCTACAAGGCATAGATCACTTTTGGCTTAGAGGAGGATGGAGAAAGTAGGACCAGCCAGTGCACCCTTCACAGATCTGCTGTAATCTTTCCAGTGCAGTAAGAAAGGCACTATATTTTTCTTCTTTGGTAGTAGTGGTGAGACAAAGGGTTGTAGGTACACAGAAACACTTGTTGTCACATCCCGTTTTTAAGAGGGCATGGAAAGGGGGTCAACAAACACAGCAGCCTTTCTGCCAGATTCCTGTGGAGATCAGCATTTTTTTTTATTTCTGTAGGTTGCAGAAAATTCTGTGGTGAAAAACTACAAAGCATGCTTGCTCCATCAATATGCTGCCTAACCATCCTCCAGAGATCGTTTATCCATGGGCTTGTAAAAGGACTGAGGAGCAAATGAGTTGACTTTGGAATGCATGAGATTGTACCAGGGATGAGAATGTAATCGAAAAAGAAAAAATCCCAGAGGATCAGGGAGATACATTCTCACGCAGTGGTAGTCTATTAATATTCTTAGCATAATTTTCAGAAGCATGGTATAAACATTTGTAGTAAGCTCACATAATATATATCTGTCTGCCAAGAAAGTTGCTTTCCTCCCTGGTTATGGTTCTCCATTTAAACAAATAAAAAAAATGTAGGAACACGTGTGTTTGAACGAAGTGTCTTCAAATTTGCCAACACATTTGTTTACCAAAGAGGGCAAAAGTTTTAAAGCTTTCAAAAAGCCACCTTCTATTTGTCTGAATGCAAAACAAATGTAATTCCCATCCGTTTGCAAAAATTTTTGAGAGATGTTTTAACTGATGATAAGCACCCACTGGGAGTACAAAATGGGAAACAAAATTAGAGTAAGCTTTCCAGAATGATTTAAGCTCTTTGAGCTGAAACTAGACAAGTGACTCTTCAGCTCAAATGGAGCAGCTTTCAGAAAGTTATAGACTGAGTGAAAAGAAGATCCTGTTCCCCCTATGAGGCACCTAAGATCTTGTTTGAGTGCATTTTTTTTCTTGCTGGAACAACTGCTGAACTGGAACTACTGGTAGCGGTGTGGGTTGGACATATGCAGTGGTGGACCAACAGGAGTGGGAGGGGGCCATGGTGCTTACATGCGATGCATCCTGTGATCCAATTCCACCCTGTACACGTCTACTTTGCTAATGGTATCCAGGTTGTAGTTGCATTGGTCTAGAGGAAAAAGTAATTAGGACTTGTGCTAGAGGTGATATCTTTTATTAGACCAACTACATTGGTCCAGTTGATCTAATAATAGATATCACTTCTGCTATGAGTCTCAATTACTTTGCTAATGTACCTTCATCTTGGCATTAGGACTATATAAAAAAGTAGGGAATTGGAGGACTTGCTCACCATTTGAATTAATACTTTTCCATGGACTTAAGTTGGGTGGAATAGAATCATATATTTGAACATCCAAGTGCCATTTGCATACCTAATAGGTGGAATAGGATATTTCCTGTGCTTTTAAGAATTGTCTAGCTTCAGATATCTTTACTTATTTTGAGTAACACCTTAGTCCTTCATTAATCCCAGGACACTACTCCAGGTATCAGAACCTGACCTACTGAAAGCAGCTTTGCAACCTTGAAAAGCAACCATAACTCTGCCATTCATACTAGAATAATTGGAATAATGCCATGCTGGAATGTATCTGCTCCCTAGGTCAAGTATGGCAGCACTTTGTCCCATGCCTTTTTTGTTGGATGGAAACCTTTTCTATTTCTGCTCTTACTGTACATGACAGTTTTCATTGTCAATAACTTTATTGACCAAAGTGTAAATGAAGGTGAGGAACTGACATTTACAGGATTTTCTGAAGAGAGAACCGCATTGGCTCTGCAACCTCAACAGTATGCAACGTTCTAGTTCTGCCAAACAGTCAGTACCCTTTTTAAGTTAAAAATATTGTAGCATTTTACAGGTGACATTTTCAGCAACGTATCTGAGGAATTACACATGCATTCCCTCTGAATGCTAGCAAGATGTTGCACATCCATTCTAAATAATCAGGCACCAATTTCTAAGTAATCCATTCTAAATAATCAGGCACAATGCAGGATGTGTTGCCTAGGGCTCAAATTATGCATTTTTTACTCAGGAAATTCCTTAGTAAAATGCCTAGTGCGGTCAATGGGCATTCTGCCTGAGTAAGGCCTTAAACTCTCCTGTTTATCAAATGGTATTTTTATGTTTTTATTTGTAACTTTAAGAACTAAATGTGTATTTCCAGCTAGTTTAGTAAGTAGACATTTTTGCATGGAATAGTAATGTTTCAAGACTGGTCTTTAAAAGATTACTTACCATAAAAATGTTGGTCCATGGGCAGGAATCTAAATGGCAGCAAAAAATACACAACTTGTATAAATGTGTGTGTATACTTACATATCTCACAGAAAAACCGCATGAAGAATACTTTGAAAATTTGTTGCCTGTAAAAAATGTTGCTGGTTTTCCAAAATAGTAAGAGAAGATATTTTCTGCACATAATCAGTTGTTTGTGTGCATGAATTGGATTGCAGCCTAAGTACATACTTTTAAGGGGAGAATTGTAAAAATGGGCCCAAGAGAAAAATATAACATGGTGTAACAAGACATGCCCTAGGGCTGCCAGGGTGCCCTGATCAACCTTCACTCCTGCCTCTCAGGGTCTTCCCTTGATGTCTTGCCAGCCACACCTTTGATGTTGTTAATGAAGAGGGATGAGCGCCCTTAGAAGATGGCAAGCTCCAGGTGCTCTTCTTAATCCCTTTTTTTCTACTCCAGGGGCTCACCCTGGCCCATTCGGCTTGGAGTTCAGACCCCAATGCCCCAAAGACTCCCCATCTCTCTGCCTAGACTTGGACCTCAACACTTTTTTGGGCTTAGGCCTGTTTGGTCTCGGCCCCTTTTTCCTCCAGCTGAGGTTCCTCAGCCCAGGTCCACTGGTTTGGTCCCTGGTTCTTTGGGCCTCAGCCTTGCAGCAGAGGGTACCTACCCAGTACCCCACTTGTGGCCTTCTTCACCCCTACAGCCACTCCCAGTCCTCCAGGTCTTCGACAAACAGAAACAAACATATACCAATACAACTGAAATATATGCAAACTCCTTTCAAAACATTTGCCTCCCACAAACTATAACTCCCAGAGCTAGGCCTGCTCTTACCCTTGTGGGTAGCTTGGGTGTGCCTGGTCACTGCTTCCTACAGCCAGCTTCCTTATAAGAGCTTTCTCCCTGCAGTCTGCGAGGCTTGGCTGCCTGCTCTGGCCCAGGGCCCTGGGTTTATATGCCTGGGAGCCCCACCCCCTTTCTGTCACATCCCCCAGCCAGGCACAGGGGTTTTACTCTCTTAATTAAAGCTCAGCCTGCACTTCTTCCACTACATCCTTTTAAAGTGACAGGAGCCCCCTGGCTACCTGATACAGATCTCCTCTTCCTGGACTGGCTGCTTCAATCCCTGATCCCATCCTAAACGTTTCCCACAGTTTTCCTCTCTTAATGCCATTTTCCTGGTCTCCCACATTCACGTGGATCACTTTGGCACAGGCTCCGGATGTGCTGACTGGATTTTCCACCCCCTCCATTGTGTCTGAGTAACAGGGTTTGGGTCCCCTGTTACACTTGGTTACATGTTACTTTCCTAGCCTAGAATGATTTGTTTTTCCAAAGAATAAAGACATCTCATCTGTAGTTAACTAGGGGAAAAGAACAGACCAGAAAGAAACTAAAGCCATATGAACATAGGGAGGTGGCATCAATGGCACTATTGAGACACCCTAGTTCTAGGTGCTGTGAAAGGGGTTCAGAATGATAAATCTTTTCCATGCTTCCGCCAGAGTTGTAGGATTTATGGAAATATGCAGATATGCTCCTTGGACCTTTTGGAACTGCGTGTGGCTGTCATGGTTGTAGAATGATAAGTGCTAGCTACAGGGTAAGCTTCTTGAAAAATATAGTTGTGGAGAAAAGGGTTAAATAGTATTCTCCAGCTTGCAGGTAGTGAATGAGTAAAGAGTGGGTGCAGAAGGGCCAAAAGGAAGAGTAAAGAACAATGTGATTGCAAGACTTTCTCCTATATGTGTGTTTTGACACGTGGATCCATTCTGCAGCATAAGAGTTTCGTCTGCCTTTGGTATGGTTGGATCTAGGATTTTGAAAAGCGGGGTACAGATGGTGTGGTGCACCATCTAACGCAACACATATTTATTGCCAGTTAAGCAAAAAGTAAAACTTTATTAGAATGTGAATTAATTAGCTAAATGATATAAGTATAAAAAAACACAACAAATTAGAGAAAAATAATCAATAGATGTTATTTTCTTAGTCCTATAAATTTTAGAATTAAATTTGGCTCTTATTCAGATTCAAAAAACAAAGTCTAGCCTTCTTAAGCATCTTGACAGTGCATCCAACACTTCACTGACAGTTATTTTAACGTGTTAATGTTCACCTGAGTTCATGTTTCCACATGTCAATTGACTGTTTTTTCACTAGAGATAAAAACAGTCTGCAAGGCTGTGAAATAGGAGAGAGACATTACTAGGAGTAGCTAACCGACAGCAACATTGTAGAAGAAAAGGTACCTTGATTAGTGGAACATCCAGAACATTAAAAAGGAGAGAGGATTGTTAACACCTGTGAAGTGAAGAGAAATTAGCAGTAGTCATGTAGAGTATAAACCATGAAATCAATTGTTTCCCTTGGTGATACCAGGATAAAAATGCTGCTGCCACTGCTGGGAAGTTGGTTTTTAGCTTGAGTGGAGCAGGAATCAAAGTTGGAGTGGGAGGAGGGGACTACGCCAGTACCTTCTCCCTGAATCCACCCCTAGCCCTTGGGCACTTGGGGTCAGCAGCCCATATTCAGGCAGAAGTGATGGAAGGGATCAATGTTAAGGGTTTATAATATGAATTGAGTTTAGGTTTGGTGACGTCCCTTGCTATCTGTGTGGACATGCCCTTTACAAATACAAGGTGCTTCAGGGTCTCCAAAATGATACAGGCAATACACAAAAGTACATCAGTCAAATGCTTAAACCAGGGGTGGGCAAAATGGCAGATCCAGCCAGCAGCTGGACTCCATTTCCCAGTAACCCCTCCCCGCTTGGCTAGGGCCAGTTTCCATGGAGACCCCAGCCACAGCTGTGCTGTGATAGCACAAGGCTGAGGTTGCCATGGAGATCAGCCCCAGCCACACAGTCAAGGTATGTGGCAGGCCATGGCAGAGGGCTGCTCTGGAGCCTCTTGGATCTTGCAGCTGGAGCAGCTTGGCTGGGGCCATGGCAGAGCCACAATCTGTAGCTTGCATGCTCTGGGCAAGGGCACACAGGCAGCAGATCACAGCTCTGCCTTGGCTCAGGACTACACTATCACCACTGCAAGAAGCCTGAGCACAGGTGTGATCTGCTGCCTGTGCACCCCTGCCTGGAGCTTGCAGGGTACAGATCATGGCTCTGTCTTGGCCCTCAAACAAGCTGCCCCTGTCACAAGATCCCAGCAGCTCTGGAGCAGCCCTCTGCCCTGCCCTGCCACATGCCCTGCCAGTGGGGCTGGGCCCGATCTCCATGGCAACCCCAGCCTTACACTATCACAGTGCAACTGTGGCTGGGGTTGCCATGGAGACCAGCCCCAGCCATGCAAGTAGGGGCTGCTAGGAAATGGGGTCCACTGCTGGCCAGATCCAGCCTGCAGGCCAGAATTTGCCCGCTCCTGGCTGCAACAGATGGATAGAGCTGGTGGCTAGGTATTTCTGTCTCTGGCAGTACTAGGTATCTGGTGGCACACTTATTCAGTTATGCAGATGGGTGTAGCTCTTTGATATTGGCAGTGAATTCAGGATAGTAATCCAAAATTTTTTCTAGGTTCATCCTCCAGGATCATATATTTTTTAAAGGACCTGTGCAGCATGTGTGAGTGAAATAATCTAAACAATATCAGCTACATGCCATCAAAGTTTGGGAGCTCTAGGAACTGATTTGGTGCAACATTTCAGCAGAAACATTTAGAGCATGTCCACATTGCGGTAATAGTGTGTCTTGGAGTAGGACATCCCTGAGCATGCCCCATCCACCCACTTCTTCACATATGCTCTGAACCCAGAAATATGCCTCTGGGGCTACTCCAGGATTGTCTTTCTGTTGTTGACCTCAAGGATTTGTAGGAACAGCCTGTTTGGAACATGCTACCACTATAGCATAGACATTTTCATAGTTTCATATTTTCATAGTTACTTGGGTCGGAGGGACCTGAGTAGATCATCTAGTTCGACCCCCTGCCATGGCAGGAAAGATTACTGGGGTCAAATGACCCCAGCAAGGCGTTCATCTAACCTCCTCTTAAAGACCCCCAGGGTAGGGGCCAGCACCACTTCTCTTGGAAGTTGGTTCCAGATCCTAGCCACCCTGACCATGAAGTAGCGCCTCCTGATATCTAGCCTAAATCTACCCTCTGCCAGCTTGTAACCATTATTCCTGGTCACTCCTGGTCGTGCTCGGGGGAACAGGGACTTCCCCAGTGCCTGCTGATCCCCTCTGACTAGTTTGTAACAGGCCACTAGATTCCCCCTCAGCCTTCTCTTCTGGAGGCTGAACAGGTTCAGGTCCCGTAGCCTCTCCTCGTAGGGCCTGCCCTGCTGCCCCCTGATCATGTGAGTGGCCCTCCTCTGCACCCTCTCCATGTTGTCCACATCCCTCTTGAAGTGCGGCACCCAGAAATGGACGCAGTACTTCAACTGCGGCCTGACCAGTGCCGCATAAAGGGGGAGGAACACCTCCTTGGATCTGCTCGAGATGCATCTGTGGATGCATGACAAGGTACGGTTGGCCTTCCTGACTGCCTCCCCACACTGCCGGCCCATGTTCATCGTGGAGTCAATGATGACTCCAAGATCCTTTTCTGCCTCTGTACTGACAAGAGGGGAGTTCCCCAACCTATAAGTATGGAGCCAGTTGTTCCTCCCCAGGTGCATCACTTTGCACTTGTCAGTGTTGAATCCCATCCTATTCTCATCCGCCCACCCCTGTAACCTATCTAGGTCTGATTGTAGCCTATTCTCCCTTCTAGAGTGCCCACATCCCCCCACATCTTAGTGTCATCAGCATATTTGAACAAGGTGCTTCTTACCCCCTCGTCCAAGTTCCTGATGAAGATGTTGCACAGTGCGGGCCCAAGGACCGAGCCCTGCAGAACCCCACTGCCCACATCCCTCCAAGTCGAAAATGACCCATCCACCACCACCCTCTGGGTGCGGCCCTCCAGCCAGTTGGCAACCCAATTGATTGTGTGGATGTCGACACCACAGTCCCCCAGTTTCTTAATGAGAACAGGGTGAGAGACAGTGTCGAAGGCCTTCCAAAAGTCCAGGAAGACTATGTCCACTGCTACTCCTGCATCTAATGATTTGGTGATCTGATCATAGAAGGCCACCAGGTTGGTCTAACAGGACCTGCCACTGATGAACCCGTGTTGGTTGCCCCCAAGCATGAAATCCCCTGCTGGTCCCTCGTGAATGTGTGCCAGCATAATTTTCTCAAACAGCTTGCCTAGGATCAAAGTGAGACTAACTGGCCTATAGTTTCCTGGGTCCTCCTTCTTCCCCTTTTTGAAGATGGGAACCACGTTGGCCCTCTTCGAGTCCTCTGGCACCACACCAGAGCACCATGAGTGCTCGTAAAGCCATGCCAAGGGTCCTGCAATGACCTCAGCCAATTCCTTTAGAACTCTAGGGTGGAGATCGTCCAGACCGGCTGACTTGAATACATCCAATCCCTCCACAAGTTCCCTAACTAGTTCCTTACTAACCCTTGGCCCAGGTCTGCCTCCCCTGGGACCTGAGGGGGGCCCAGCGGGGGGGGGGTGGCTGTTCCGGTCCCTGCTTAGGAAGACGGAGGCAAAAAAAATCGTCAAATATGTTGGCTTTGTTGTCTGGTGTGACGACCAAATTTCCTAACGTGTCCTGCAGGGGCCCCACATTACCCGGAACCTTCTTTTTACCCCCATGTATTTAAAGAAGGACTTCTTATTGTCCTTAATCTGGGAAACTAGCCCTAATTCCATCTCTGCCTTGGCCTTACTGACTGCCCCCCTACATCCCCAAGCAACTGCAGTATAGTCATCATTCTTAGTAACCTCAGTCCAACACAGAGTGTGCTATAGCAGGCTGCCCAGGCCTTGCAGGATTTCAGTAGCACAATAGATGGGTTTTATCTGTAGGAAGATTCAGGATTTTAAAAGGGGAAAGCAAGAGCAGTAACCTCAGGTTGGTTGTACTCCCCCACTCCCTGCCTTCCCCCCACTGGGGCAGAGAGACCATACTACAGAAGCAGCAGCCAGGGACTTTTTAAAAGTCCCAGAATCTAGTAAAAATTTCCCCCCACTTCTCAGTACCCTTCCCTGCCCCTCCATACTCAGCAGCATCTCCCCTCTCCTGTCCGTTGCTGTCATGCCTTGACACAGGGGTCGAAGAAGTTCCACAGCCACTTCCTTCCCACTCTAGCATGAGGTGCCAGGCTTGGCTGAGGACAGCAGTTGGAGATGGGTTCCCTATCTCTGTGCTACTCTCTGGCTGGTAGGGAACATCCAGGGGGACTGGGCAGGGAGAAGGAACATGCCCATTACCCCTGCTGCTGTCACCTGCTGAGCCCAGCTTTCCATGCAGCCAGGCTAGAGTAGGGCAGGAGCAGATCTAGATCTCCTCCCTTCCCTGGGTCAGTTGGGGGCAGTGGTAGCAGTGGGTGAGAAAGAGAGGAAGGGAGGGGAAAGGTATGTCACTGATCCCAGAGGGGAAAGGAGGAGGTTATGAGGAGGGATAATCTTTCTTGATTCAGACACTTAAAAAAAGTCACCAGCCGCTGCCCTTGTGGTGTGGTCCAAAAGAAGGATGCAACAGTACTCCCATGCCCCTGGTAGAGGTAGTTAGCTGTGTTAGTCTGAAGTTGGGCAGAAAGCAGGGTAGATATGCACCTTAGACTAACTAAATAAGATATATGTAGACCACAAGCTTTCATGAACTTGAGTTCATTTCATCAGATGTTGTAAAAGGACAGCATAGAAGAATGGATAGAGTGTATGATTTGAATATGAAAGGTGGAGGAGAGGGGGGAGGGAAAATGAGAGTGGGGAGAGTTATAGTGCTGGGAGAAGCAAACAAACAAAATAGGAAAAAAGGGGTTGCAAAAACTAATCCAGCTAATGGGCTAAGAAGCCATAGTCCCTAGTTAAATCATACTTAACTCAGTCAAGTCTGTGAATGATTTCTTGTTCTGCAGTTTCCCACTGAAACTTGGAACAGCAATCCTGAGGTCAGCAATGAATGTCCAGGGAGGCCTTTGTGCTGACACAGGCCTTTGGGTCTTTTTAAAGCTGTTGTCAAATCAGTGTTCATTCATTCTTGCGTGTAGAGATTGCCCTGTGTGTCTGATGTAGATAGCATTGTAAAAAGGGTATGGTGTATACGATGTTGGTAGACTTGCAGGTGAATGAACCTTAGATGTTGTATTCCTTGTTATTCAGTCCAGTGATGATGTGGGGACACAGCAGATATTTCGGTCTATTGCAAGGTCTGGTGCCTTGGAGAGGATGAGAGTTGTTAGTCTGTTGCCTGAGAGATGTCATTAGAAGTTAGATGGCTGTCTATAAGCCAGGACAGGTTTTTTCTGCATGACTACCTTGAGACAGTCATCCTGTTCCAGGAGGGTTTGGAGGTCATTAATGATGTGTCTAAGGTGTTCAAGCTGAAGGCTATAAGAGACAACCAGAGGGATTTGTTATCCTTATCCCGGGGTTGGCATTGTAGCAGGTCAGAGAGAGGTTTAAATCTGGCTTTGTTGATTTGAGTGGCTTCAGTTTCGGGATTGCATTGTAATTGTAGGAGTTCTTGCTCCAGATCCTTAAAGTGTTCATAAGGATCAGTGGGATTGGAGCAGATGTAATTGTACTGTAGAGCTTGGCTATAGAGGACAGATCTAATGGTGTGCTTAGGGTGAAAGCAGGTAGTGTGAAGGTAGTTGTGACAGTCGGCTGGTTTCCGAAACAGCGTAGTGCAGATGTGGTCGCTGAAAACCTTCATTGTAGTGTCTAGAAAATGATTCTGTTGGGTAGAGTATTCCACAGCTATTTTATGTCCATGGATGTCAGAATCTTAAAGGGAGGCTCTGTATGTTGGTCCCTTCAGAGACAGTCTCGGCTACTAACTGTAGGTTTTGAGAGTAAAAAGAACATAAGGTATAGAGAGTTCCATCATAACACTGGAATCTCTCAAGCTTTTGCTGGTGCTACATGGACATCTTTACACATGTGGATGCCACAGCGCCGGGTGCTTTGAAAAACACCTGGTACTGCATTGCTTACAGCTGTAAACAGTGTAATGTGCATCAGCGCTGAGAAAATGGCAGTGGTGTGCTTTTGAACTAAAAGACATAAAAGGTGTTTTAGTTGAAAAGCACACTGCCACCATTTTCTGTGCACTGACCTGCATTTCACCACTTATACAACTGCACACAGCATAGTGCAGTTTGTATCAGCTCACATGCAGAGCAGACTTGATTAACTGAACCTGCTCTGAAGTGGCAGATCTCTGGCACGTTGCAGAACAAAAAGGTATGTGTGTAAATGCTCTGTAGTGTCCTAGAAATTTAGACGTACAAAGCCCTTTTTCTGAAGGTAGAACATTCATTCCCTGTAATGTCAGTTTGATTCATTAAAAGAAAATACACTGAACCTTTAGAATTATTTTTGGAGGACTTTCACAGACCAGCACCCCTGGTATCTTTCTGATTTTGATATCTTCATCTGCCCTGGTCTATACAACACCACAGTAGTGGTGGGCTGGTTTCTTGAATTATACCACAGGACAAATGGTTTTCTACTGCATATTGTGCTGGGTCACAACTCTCAACCATTTTTTTCCATGGAAAAACAGTAGCAGCTGAAAGTAATGACTCCTATCTCATCCTGGAACTAGGACTGCATTTCCCTTGGCCTCCTGGAGTTTGACATTTGTGGCTACTGCAGTGTTGCATTAGGCTCGTGGGTGACTGGAAAAAGTTAAAAATAATTTGATTAGGAACACTGGACTGGAAAGAGCCTTCTAAGCCATTGTGTCCAGCCCCTTTCTATATAAGCACTGCGTCACATCATCCATTTCATAAATGTATTGAGCTGTATTTTAAAAGTAGTTTGTTGCTGTGTTCCTACCTGTTTCAGAAACTCACTGCTTCAATGGTTAGAAACCTTACTTTAATTCTGGCCTAAATTTATTCATGGCCAGTTTACACCCATTTGTTCCTATGTTCTTCAGGTCATCTTCTTCCGTGATGTATTTAGTATGTATAGAACAAAGTTTTCTCTCATATGACAGACTCTGCATTCCACTGATCATTCTGATTGCCCCCCTTAACATTTGTGCCAGTCTGAATTTATGGGTGACAAGAATTGTGATGAGTTCTTACAAGTGTCCTGTATGATGGCATTAATCTCTCTCTCTCTCTTTCTCTCTGCTGAAAATACCTCCCCTTAATTATCCTAGGATTTAATTTGCCTTTTATTACTGTTGCACTACACCAGAAGCTCGGAGTTCTCCTGACATCAGGTAGTATCCCCCGGTCCTTCTCTTCAGTTACTTCTATCTAATGAGCTCCCAACTTAGAAAGGAAATTCTTGTTATTAGTTTCCATGTGCATGGTCTACTCTTTTTTTTTTAACCATTGAATTTAACACATTTCTGTTACTCTAGTCTGCAAGGTCATCCACTTCTTCCTGTATGATATCCCAACCCTTATTTATTGTGGTTTCTAGCTTAATGTAGTCAGCGAGTTTAACTAGCATACTCCTCCTTTTTTGTGGCAGAGATACTAATGAAAATATTAAATAAGATTGGTCCCCAAATTGATTCCTTGGGAAGTCCTTTTAGTAACCTCCTTTCTAGCCTGACACTTCCCCATTCAAAACTGGCTATTGCAATCTCACGTTTAGCCAGTTTCTTACGCTTCTTTTGATTCCTCCACTAGTCTCCATCTTTGCCATTTTAAATAATAACCTCCAATGTGGCATCATACTGAATACTTCTTCAAAGTCAAGAAAGGTGACATCTACCACATATCCTTTCCTGGGAAAATCAGTTATCTTCTCAAAGAAAGCTATCAGGTTCATCTTGCATAACTGAACTCCAGAAACATATTTCTGGCGCTCAGGCTTCAGGGGGCTGAAACCCAGTTGCAGGTGATAAGTAGTTAATAGTCTGGCAGCAACCTGCAACAGGTGATTAAGAAATGCTGTGGAACTATAAAGAAGGTTAAAAATGCCCAAAACGGAGTGCAAGGTAGGAGAGGCTGTGGTGCTGGGAAAGAAGCACAGAACCTGGGTTGTCCCTCTTAATGTTTGAAGGAAGATGGCAGGTTTTGGTTTGTTTGCTTGTGTTTTGCATGTTTTGGTGTTTGTTTTATTTATTTTAAGGTTGAGGTTGCTCCAAATAAAATAAATGGGCTAGAAACCTGGAATGCAGAGGGGACTTATGTAGACAAGGAAGCTGGGTGAGTGACCTGCTTATGTGTGATGGAGAACACGGGCAGTTTAAACTTATCCAGCATCAGGGAGCCAGAAGGTCTGTTAAAAGGGCTAGAATCCACTGTGTGACACAGGCTGTTTGTTGTACTCAGGAAATTTGTGAGCCTAGGCCCACCACAAACAACTATAAGCCCCCCTCATAAAGGGAAGAGAACATAACAACTGATTGCCTGGGACAAATATAAAAGAAAATAGGAAAGGGAGTGAAATTACAGGTTTATAACATGGGATCTGGAAGGAGATGCTAAGAGCTCACCAGCCAGAGCTCACTGTCCTCTGAAGGAGTCAAGGGAGCCTGACCGGTGAAACTCTGCCCAGAGAGGTGAATGGAAAAGGGAGAGGAAAGCAGCCCCACACTTGCCTGGGTTCCCCCTTGCCAGAGCCGCCTTCTTCGGCAGGTATATTGCTAGTTTGGGTAGGGCCAGGAGAAGGTTGATCAGGAGGTCCTGGGACTTGGTGGGGCCATGGACAGGGAGTGCATAAAAGAAAAAGCGGGTGGAGAAGTGCAGTCAGAAACTCAGTTCCAGAGGAGGCAAAAGATGGGCTGCAACCTGGAGCTTTTGAGGAAGGCATGCACCAGAGTCTCCCTCTGTTGGTAAAATGGGTAGGTGGCTGAGGGTGTCCATAAAGCATACTAGATACCTGTGAAGATGGCTTCATGGACTAGCTGCCAGCTAAGGTCCTCAGTGGCTTGAGAGATCAGTATGCAATGCAGATTTGCCTTCTGGGAACTCTTGCTCCCAGCCCTGCCTAGGGTATTCCCAACTTGTTGTTGGTGTGGGACACAAGGATGGGAAGATGGATGGCAGAGCATGTACAGCTGCCAGTGATGGGTTGTTTGGAGGTGGAAGGGCTGGGTATCCCCCAGCCTGCTAAGATGGTGGGGCAGGGAGTGCCATGGGGCCTGCTGAAGCAGCAAACCTACAACAAGCTCTAGGGAGCTGGGGGATACTGAGGGAGAGGGAAGCATCTGCCCTCCCACAGGACCTGGTTGCTGTAGGTAAGGGCAGTATCTGTCAGGGTAGCCTTGACCTCCTGGAATAGGTGGCAGGGTACCTGCAGTGTGGGCAACTCCATGTGCCAGGCCAGTACTGAGGGATCTGCCCAATCCTGCCAGGTATAGTCCAGGAGGTCACTAATATGTGTGCTGTTGGTCAGGACCATTCTCCGGTTCACCTAGGGCATCTCTGTAACTGGCACCACCAGCTGCAGGTTTTTCAGCAGGGGCTCAGTGAGGTCAGTGCCCTGTGTGACTGTCTTGGGTCCTGAAGGTTGACACCAGCCTCTGGTCCCTGAGGAGCCCCTGGTAGTATTCTGGCTGTTCCTCCAGGTCCTGCTTGGGGAGACCTCACAGGTAGAAGAGGTGCTGGTCAGACTGGAACCCTTAGATGCAGTAGAGGAAGGTGTCCTATGTGGCTCCATGCTGCATTGGTACTGGCACTGTACAGGAGCCTCTGCAGGGCCTGCAGGTGGAAGCTGCAGAGGCAGACCAGGCCGTGCTCACCCTCCTGCAAGGGGAGGCTCAGCTTGGTGTGTCACCCCATTCCTAGATGGGGTGGAGGGCAGAGTACTTATGATGATGGGGTCAGCAAATAACCTGGAGGCCTTTTTAGAGACCTTTTTAAGTAGGGGACATAGGCAAACCAGTGGCCATAAGCTCTGAGATATTAGAATTGCTCCCTTTTTAATCAAGGAAGCTCCTAATGGAGCCTCAGGATTGCTTTGGACTGGTATTATAAAACTCTTAAGGCTGCTATATTGGATTGCCCAAATCTAACAGAAAAGGCAGATCAACATGGATATGGACAGGAGGTATTAGATTCTGATTCATTGGCACCATCCGCTTTGACTGAGTTGGAGTCAACCTATTTGGACCATTGGAGCCAAGTGCAAGGAGATGTCAGTTTATTTTGGTTTTTGTAGACCAGGGATTTCAAACTTGTGTGGTGGCCTGGGCTGGCGCTAAAATGTGAGACTCCTTGCAGTCCAGATCCAGTCTGGAGCATGCATGCTCAACTGTCCCCACTTCTGCCATCATGTGCTCTGCTACCTTCACCACCACTGCCGCTGAATGCCACCAACTTCCAGGGTCCTGCTGATAGTTTCTTGGGTCAGATAGAACGGCTCCATGGACTGGATCTGGCCTGCCGAGCTTACATTTGATACTCCTGTTATAGATTATGTGACCTGGGACTCCAAAGCGCAGGCTCTCCACTCAGCCTCAGCCTGGCTGCCTCTGTGTTGCTAAAAACATTGTCTCAGGTAGGGATTCCCTATACAATGTCAACTGATCTGGGCACACTGTTTCTGTCAAGACTGTTACAGGAGGTGTGGGGGGTATTAAAGGTCCACTTAATAAAAACCTGAGCTTATCCCCAAACAGATGTTCTGGATGAAAGATTCAACTGAACACTGAAGAGGATGTTATGGAGGTTTGTAGTGGGGGAACACTGAGAATGGGACAAACTACTGCTCTATTTGCTATTGATGGGGGGAGGGTTCCCACAGTCTTCCACAGGGTTTTCCCCATTTGGATCATCTATGGCAGGCAACCCTGGGGAGTGATAGACCTCCCACAAGAATCCTAGCAGGCATAGGGCACCAGAGCAATATGTCCTCAAGCTGCAGGAGTGGTTGGTTTTGCTGGAAGCCCTTGTTAAGGAAAATCTCAGGGAAGCACAACATCCCCAAGAGCAATGCCAGGCTGCAAGTTTGCCTACCTGGCATCAGGGTACTGTTGCTCTCCCTTCTATAGATAACAACGTGTTCTCCAAGTGGCAAAGCCTGTTCAAGGTCCAACTTTGGGTTGTGTGAGTGGACTATGAGATACTTTTAATGGGAAAGTGGTGTGGTTCCCAAATTTTTCATGACAAACTATTAAAACCCTGGAGGGTTTGAGAAGTAGAAAATGTCTCCAGCTGTTTGTTTGGGGTGGGCCTTTGTCTTCCAGGGTCCCTTCAGACTCCAGTGTAGGTCTCTGCCTGGGGGGAAGAGTTAACTACAGACCAGCATGCCAAGACAAAAGCCTTGCTAGAAGAATATGAGGATATTTTTACAAGAACTCCTGGAGGAGTGATTAATGAAGTGCCAGCTTGTCCTTAAGTCAGGGTTCTCCATGCAAAAGGGGTATTCATGAATTCTGGTGTGTCTGTGGGAGATTCTGTGTATACTGGGAGATTCAAAGGATACTTGAATTAGGGGTGAAGAATCTGAGTGAGTGGAGTAGCTGGTGGTGAAGCCAGACCAAATTATTTGTTTTTGTATTGACTTTCAAAAAGTAAATGTGGCCTCAAAGTTTGATGCCTAGCCCACATCCTGGGTGGATGAGATGTTTGAAGGACTAGGAAAGGCCAAATACATTACTACCCTGTGTCAGAGCAAAATTTTGAGTATATGCTGCCAACACAGAAGAGCTGGACTGACATGCACGGTTTGACTCTGTGAGTGGAAAGTTCCAAGGCTCACCCAGCCCTTGCCCCCTGGGTGACCTGCGGAGCTGGCAATCATTGTTGACCTACTTTCCCCACAGGCATGCTCAGATTGTGTCAGCTCCTGACTGAGAGCATGCTCAGTCAGAACCTGACATGAGGTAATCTGACTAGAAATTTCTCTGCGGAGAGGGTTCTGATTGGCTACCAAATTCATATAAAAGTTCAGTGAACCCCTCCCTTGGGGGGAGATCGCGTTAGCTGAGGACAGAGGCTGCTGCTGCAGGGACTGTCTCTCAGTCAGGCTTTAGGACCTATAGATCTCCTCCTTCGCCTCCTTCGCTTGGCATTTTGTATTGCTCGTGTTGTGAATTACGGCTTTGCATCTACTACCCGGCTTCCGACGTACCTTGGCACTGACTACAGACTACGATTCCGGATCACCCTTTCGGACTTTGTTTGCAGTCTCGGCTCAACTCACCTGGTTTCGACTTCGGCTTCCGACATCACCACTTCTCACCGTTGTCCTGCGGGACTGGCGTCACGCGACTCACCGTATACATCGAGTTACAGTTTTCGTTTTATTGTTTGTTTTCCCCATTAATGAGCTGTTGAACAGCCCTGGGACTAGGTCTTCGGACTGAACCTCATGGGCCAACAGACCCCTTCATTGTTTACTGTTATAACTGTAACTGAAGACATTGCTGCCTACGCCTGAAGCGTAAGTTAAATAAATCCATCTTCATTTCAATCTGCTCCGGGTCTGTATCTCCTGACTCTACGCCAATAATCCCACCTGTCCATATCTGATTGCCACCCCGGCCCACCGTGATCTTGGGGCCCGATTCACTCTGTTCGGTTTACCCCGACACCCTGGATTGGAGAAAAGGCTATTAGCCCCGGAGTTCTGAGAAATTACAGCATTTGTGATGCAAAGAGACTATCAATTTTGAACGCTATCTTTTGGACTCCATGGGCACCAACTACCTTCCAGTCCTTAATGGACAAAATACTCTGTCCACTCTGCATACTTGGATGATGTGGTAATATTTGGCAGCACCTGGAACAAGCCCATCCAACAAATCAAAGCAGTGCTGTGTTCACTTAGAGCCACAAGCCTCATAGCCGACCCAGTTAAATGTCAGTGTGGATGTAGAGAGACAAGTACCTAGGATATACCTTAGAAAATGGGAAGATTAAGCAGACAGAGTAAGGGTACTGGTGAAGGTCCACATACCCATAATGAAGAGACAGTTGAAACCATTTCTAGGATTGGTGGGATATCATTGATGCCTCATCTTGCAATTTTCAGCTATTTCAGTGCTTTTAATAGACCTGCTTTTGGGGAAAGGGCAAAGAAAGTGCAGTTGTCAGCTGAAGCATTTGGGTCAAAGTGGCTCCTCTTCAGAGCTCGAGGGCTGTGCAGTGCAGACTTTATGGAAGAACTTGCATTATAGATTAATGTCTCCAAACGAAGCTTGGGGGGTCATCCTCTGCCTCAAGAATTTGAGGATAGAGAACGTCCTATTCTATATCTAAGTAGGAAACTTGGGAGCAAAAATATGTGCTGATTGAGAAGGAGTGCCTTGCAATTTAGTGAGCAGTTGAAACCCTCTGATATGACCTTCTTCATCCTTGTCACCCACCATGCCACGTGTGAAGTCAATCCTAGGTTGACATGGTGGTACCTAGCCCTGCAACCTTATGTCGTCTCTATCTGTCACCAAGCTAGACGGCACACGTGACTGCAACTACAAAGGTGGTTAAAACTCCAGGAGTAGAGTGCAAGGGAGGAGAGGAGGTGGTGTTGCAGAGGGAAAAGCATAGAGCCTGGCTTATCCCTCTGAAAGACTGAAGGAAGACAGCAGGTTTTGGGCTGTTTGTGGTTTGCATGTTTGCCTGGTTTGTTTCATTTACTGTGAGGAAGAGGTTGCCTTATGTAAAAATAAGTGGTCTGGAAACCTGGACTGCACAGCGAACTGCCCTAGATAAAGAAGCTGGGTAGGTGACCCGCTTATACCTATGTTGTCTTTTCCATTTATTTGTTTTTAATTTTTCTCTTCTTTTCAATTTGTTCTGAGGACTTTGTGTACTGTTACTATCCAATTAATGAGCTCCTAGTTAACTCTGTCGCTTTTTTTTCTGCCTTCTTGAGGATAAGTACTACATTTTGTATCAGAAGCAGTAGTAATCCACAGAGACACTCAGCAGCTTCTGTGCCTTCACATGGGACTGAAGAAAGTGACAGAAAAAAGGGCTGGCTAATACAGCAAGTGCCAGCTCATAGGGATGAATGCAACTGCCATGTAATACTTTCAACTGCTAAGGGCCCTCAACTCTTGTTATGTAGTGTGATGGGAGGGTAAGAGGATTCAAGTACCTTCTTCCCCTGCTTTCACAACCAGATAACAGAGACCAGAATTTGCCTCATAGTCTTTTCCACTTTTGGTATTTATCTGTAAACCCATCATTGCATAGAATGAGCCTTTCCTGAATGGAGCTGTTGAACCACAGCCACCACCTCCTTTGTATCAAGTCTGCTCAGTCATAAGGGAGTTTATGACGTGTGTTTACACGTTAAAGGTATTGTGCAATTAGCTGGTTAATTGTGCAATTACCTGGAGACCAGCTACATGTGTAAAGTAGCTATCACAGAATAAAAAGCTCCAACCAGCAATAAAGCTAGAGCTAAAAAATGTCTACTAACTTTATAGCTAATTGCTATCAAGCTTTAACTTGCATGTAACTGGGTCTCCCCTGTGGCTGGAAGTCCTGTCAGCTGACAGGGCTCCCAAATGCAGAGGTGCAGTATGCCCAGTGTAAAACCCCTGGGTCCTGAGGATCACAGTTGCTGCAGTCCCGGAGCCTATGGGGTGTATGAAACCTGTGAGCACTGGTGATTGGTGATGCTGATCCTCTGGCCCTAGGGATTTCCCACACCACTGAAGGCAGGGATCGTGACACCCCTATCCTGGGAATGTGGGGCTCCCAGCCAAGGGAACTTGCTTCTTGGATCAGTCTCCCTCCCACACTGACAAGAAGGCATGATGGGATTTATGCACGATCCCCGAATTGCGCCTCTTGCCATGCATGTGTGGCACGGCAGGAAGTGTGACTTTATGAATAATGTATTAGAACCCATCCTGCCTTTACCTGCATCTGTAGAGGGGGCCTAATAGTTGCAGTCAGATGGCTTTGTTTCTGCCATGTATCTACTTTAAGTGAAATCAGTTCTCTGGGGGAGACATAATTGGCTTTTTGGCTTCCTGCTGTCCTATTTACTGAATTGCAATTCAGCATCTTTTGTGATTGTAAATCAAATGCAAGATTTTTAGTAGCTTTTAGGCTGTATTTTAGCCCCTTGTAGTCTGTCCCAGTACTTAAGCATCCTCATAGTTAGAAAGTTCTTCTTAAGGATGGGAAGTTCCTTAGATACATCTTCTGGTTACTCCAGTACAGTGAACATGTCATTACTGATTGTCATCTGGATCACACTTTATTATAATTAATCATAGTTATAAAATTATTATGACTCTGATTATTGTTTAGATACGTTAACTACTAATTAAAATGCCACTTATTCTAACACAATATTTTATGAGAGGTGCATTAAAAGATTTCAGTAATAAATTTGCTAATTGAATGACAGAGATAAAAACTCTCCAATTAAATGTACCTCCCAAGTTTGGATAATTACAATTAATAGCTTAATAATCTATAATTTTATCCTGATTAATTGAAAAAAAATACAGAAAACAGAAGACCTTTCACTATGTTTTTGCTTAACATGACAGTCTAGGGACATGGTTGTCATGGGGGACCTAAACTACCCTGACATCTGCTGGGAGGAGCAGTCAGCCAAATCCAACCATTCCCGTTGGTTCTTAACCTGTGTAAAGGACCTTCACCTAATGCAGGAGGTATACAGTCCCACTAGGGGGATTCCTTACTGGACTTGGTGTTGGCTACAGGGGATGACCTGGAAGGGGAGCTGCAGATTTGTGGTCACCTTGAGGACAGTGACCATCAATCAATCTAATTCAGCATACAGCATAAGGTGGGAAAGATAACTAGTAGGGTGGAAGTGCTTGACTTTAGGAAGGCTAACTTCAGTGTGCTCAGGAGTTTAGTCCTTGATGCACTGAAGGATAGGAGTATTGGTGAGATGGGAGTCCAGGAAGGATGGTCGTTCCTAAAGAAAGCGATCCTTTGGGTGCAGAGGGAGATGATCCCGTTGTGAGGGAAAGGGGGCAAAGCGGCCAAAAAACCTCCTTGGCTAAACAGAGAAATCCAGAGAAACCTAAGGGCAAAAAAAAGAGGCATACAGGCAGTGGAAGCAGGGGGAAGCTATAAAGGGATACCTACTTGGCCCACACTTGCAGGGAGGCAGTTAGAAATGCCAAAGCAACTACGGAGCTGAGGCTGGCAACATAAATTAAAGATAACAGTAAGTCTTTTTTAGGTATGTAGGGAGTAAAAGGAAGGCACAGGGCAGCATAGGACCCCTACTGAACAAGCAGGAGAAATTAGTGACAGACAGGGGGGACAAGGCTGAGACCTTCAATGCATTTTTTGCCTCAGTGTTCCTGAACAAGTCTCCTAATGGGTTCTTAGATGGGCATCAGAAGGACACCAGCCTACCAATTGTTGATGCTGACTTGGTGCAGAGTTACTTGGATGGACTGGATGTGTTTAAGTCAGTAGTCCCAGACGAGCTGCATCCAAGGGTACTGAAGGAATTGGCTAGTGTCATAGCAGAGCCACTGGCACAGCTGTTCGAGCAATCACGGTGCTCGGGTCAGGTCCCAGAGGACTGGAAAAGGGCCAGTGTGGTCCCTATTTTCAAGAAGGGGAGGAAGGAGGATCTGAGTAACTATAGGCTAGTTAGTCTCACCTCTATCCTTGGAAAAGTCTTTGAAAAAATTATTAAGGATCATATTTGTGTGAGTCCAGCGGGAAAAATAATGCAGCAGGGCAATCAGCATGGATTCATAGCAGGTAGATCATGCCTGACTAAACAGGTTTCTTTTTGTGACCTGGTCACAAAATGCTTAGATACAGCAGTAGAGGTGGATGTCGTTTACTTGGATTTTAGGAATGCCTTCGATACAGTATCTCACCCCATTCTCATAAATAAATTAAGAAGCTGTGACTTAGATGATTACACAGTCTGGTGGGTGGCAAATTGGCTTGGGGGTCTCACCCAGAGAGTGGTGGTGAATGGGTTAGTATCAACCTGGAAGGACGTGGGCAATGGGGTCCCACAGGGCTCAGTCCTTGGGCCTGTATTCTTCAATGTCTTTATCAGGGAGCTGGATGTGGGCGTGAAGTGTACTCTGTCCGAGTTTGTGGATGATACTAAATTGTGGGATGAAGTGAACACACTGGAGGGCAGGAAATGATTGCAGGAAGAACTGGACAGGTTGGAAAAATGGACAGAATGCAATAAGATGCAGTTCAACAAGGACAAGTGCAGAGTGGTACACCTAGGGCACAAAAATATCCAACACACCTACTGGCTGGGGCATAACCCTCTCAGCAGCACAGAAGCAGAAAGGGATCTCAGAGCCATAGTGGGCTCCAAGATGAACATGAGTCATCAGTGTGACAAAATCATCAGCAAAGCTAACCACACTTTATCATGCATTAGCAGATGCGTGACAAATAGAGCCAAGGTGATATGTCCCCTCTATGTGGCATTGGTCAGACCACAGTTGGAGTACTGCATCCAGTTTTGGGTGCCGTACTTTAAGAAGGATGTGGATAACCTTGGGAGGGTCCAGAAGAGGTCCACTCATATGGTTAAGGGTTTGCAGGCTAAGCCCTATAAGGAGAAACTAAGGGACCTGGATCTCTTCAGCCTCTGCAAGAGAAGGCTGGAAGGCGATCTTGTGGCCACCTACAAATTCATTAGGGGGATGCAGCAAGGAACCGGAGATGCGCTGTTCACCAGGGCACCTCTTAGGGTAACAAGGGACAGTGGTCACAAACTGACAGAACAGATTTAGGCTGGACATCAGGAAGAACTTCTTTAGAGTGAGGGTGGCCAGAATCTGGAACAGGCTTCCAAGGGAGGTGGTGCTCTCCCCTACCTTGGGGGTCTTTAAGAGAAGGTTCGATAGGCAACTGGCTGGGGTCATCTGACTCTTTCCTACCCAGGGCAGGGGGTTGGACTTGATGATCTGTTGAGGTCCCTTCCAACCTTAGCATCTATGAATCTATAAACATAGACAGACACCTTTTAATTCCTATCATTTGTATACAGTAATAGATTATTAAGGGCATTTTGATGCTTTAAAATATAGATGGCAATAGGAGAGGGAGCTAAGTATAAGTACTTCTGAAAATACCACTATGTGCTTATCTTCTTTAGGTTCTTAAATAGCTTTAAAACCTGTTTGTTAGTGATTTTCATGCAGAACTTCAAAATGCTGTTTCCAAACCCTGAAAAGCATTATTATGCATTTTTTACAAATACTGAGCTCTGAGGCACAGAGAGTAATGGAGTTATCCAAAGTTACTGCACTTATTGGAAGATATGAATGGAATCCACATGTGATTTTCAGCTAGGAGTTCAGTTCATTGGACTAAAGCATCAGACCTGATGTACTCACTCCCTCCTGTCTTTCCACATTTAGCACCAGAAAAAGAGTCCTGGTTTGAGCATGTGGAAACTGTCAAGCCCTACCCCAACCTTCTTCTATGACCATTTAAATAGGTACTTTGCGTCAGCCTTTCATCAGTCCCATGGGATGCCCATGCCTGCTATGGGACAGGGAGATCCGGGTGATGGGGATCCCCTACCCTCCATCAATGCTGACCTCGTGAAGGAACACCTTGAGAAGCTGGATACCTTCAAGTCAGCTGGCCCTGACAATCTGCACCCCAGGGTAATCAACGAGCTGGCGAGCGTCATAGCCCAGCCCCTGGCACGGATCTTTGAAAACTCCTGGCGCTCTGGTGTAGTGCCCAAAGACTGGAAGAAGGCCAATGTGGTGCCGATCTTCAAGAAAGGGAGGAGAGTGGATCCGGCTAACTACAGGCCCATTAGCCTAACTTCTATCCTGGGGAAGATCTTAGAAAAGTTTATTAAGGAGGCCATCCTTGATGGACTGGCCCAGGCTAACATCCTAAGGGATAGCCAGCACGGGTTTGTTGCGGGTAGGTCTTGTTTGACCAATCTCATTTCCTTCTATGACCAGGTGACCTATCACCTGGACAAGGGAGAAGAGATTGATGTCATATATCTTGACTTCAAAAAAGCCTTTGATCTGGTATCCCACGATCACCTCTTGGCCAAACTGGCCAGTTGTGGCCTTGGCTCCACCACGATCCGCTGGCTGGGAAACTGGCTCCGTGGTCAGACCCAGAGGGTTGTAATTGATGGCAGTCACTCATCGTGGTGCCCTGTGACCAGTGGGGTCCCTCAAGGCTCTGTCCTGGGACCCATCCTGTTCAATATCTTCATTAATGATGTAGACATTGGAGTCAGAAGTGGACTGGCCAAGTTCGCCGATGACACCAAACTTTGGGGCAAAGCATCCATGCCAGAAGATAGGCGGGTGATCCAGGCTGACCTGGACAAGCTCAGCAAATGGGCGGGCAAGAACCTGAAGGTGTTTAACACCGAAAAATGCAAGGTTCTCCACCTTGGGAGGAAAAACCTGCAGCTTCCTTATAGGCTTGGCAGTGCTACGTTGGATAGCACTACAGAAGAAAGAGACTTGGGGTTCATCATTGACCACAAGATGAACATGAGCCTCCAATGCGATGCTGCGGCTAGTAAAGCGACCAAGATGCTGGCGTGCATCCATAGATGCTTCTCGAGCAAATCCCGGGATGTCATTCTCCCCTTGTACTCGGCCTTGGTGAGGCCACAGCTGGAGTACTGCGTCCAGTTTTGGGCTCCACAATTCAAAAAGGAAGTGGAGAAGCTTGAGAGAGTCCAGAGGAGAGCCACGCGCATGATCAGAGGTCAGGAAAACAGATCTTACGATGACAGGCTGAGAGCCATGGGACTCTTTAGCCTGGAAAAGCGCAGGCTCAGGGGTGATCTGATGGCCACCTATAAGTTTATTAAGGGTGACCACCAGGATCGGGGAGAACGTTTGTTCACCAGAGCGCCCCAAGGGATGACGAGGTCGAACGGTCACAAACTCCTGCAAGACCGTTTCAGGCTGGACATAAGGAAGAATTTCTTTACTGTCCGAGCCCCCAAGGTCTGGAACAGTCTGCCAGCGGAGGTGGTTCAAGCACCTACATTGAACACCTTCAAGAGTAAATTGGATGCTTATCTTGCTGGGATCCTATGACCCCAGCTGACTTCCTGCCCTTTGGGCAGGGGGCTGGACTCGATGATCTCCCGAGGTCCCTTCCAGCCCTAATGTCTATGAAATCTATGACCACCCCTGTCTACCTATAGTTCCTTTCCCCAGAGGCAGAGTAAGATTCACCATGGCCATGGGCCCTTCCCTGCCATGGCCTGCCTTCTCCCCCCTTAGTCTGTCCCCCCTCTCCACCTACTCCTTGTCCCACAGCCATTGCCTCTGTCCCCCAGGCCAGAGCCATGACTGCCCCCCATAGGTCTGCGCTGGAGCCAGAGCCTGGGGCCAGTTGTGCAGGACTCCACACACCATTGCCCTGCAACTGGGCAGCATCAGGGCTGTGGAACCACTGCTTGCTAGGCACGTGCAGCATGGAACAAACTCCAGGAGTGGCTTCTCACCCCACCACAGCTCAGTCCAGCTGCAGCGGCACCCAGCAAATGTAAAGGATCGTGGCTGGGCTGGGCCAGGACCTGGCTTCACTGGGGCTGTCCCTGTACCAGAGCTCCCCATCATGCACTATGCCTGGCTCTGCTCCCTGACACTGGTGGCTTTGGCCACTCCCAAGGCTCCAGTGTGGTCGTGCCCTGTGCCCTGCCCAGTACCTTGCAGCCATAGACTGCTGCTTCGCCTACACTTGGTCCAGCTATTGATTTAATCCATGCCAAGCTACACCCTAATCCCCCCATACCTGGGCCTGAGCCCAGCTGGCCTGTGCATTAGTCTACCTATGCTTTTCCCACATGAACCTCCATGCTGTGCTATCCTAATCTTTACTCAGATCCCAGTTCTAACCACCTTGCATAGTGCCATTATCTTTAAGAGTGACTAGATCAGGTGTTGGCAATATTTTTGGGCAGAGTGCCAAAAACACCTGCAACCTCAACTTGTAAAATGTTGACATGCTGGGGCAGATGGCGAGGGAGCCTCAAGAGGCCTGTAACAGGGGGCTTTCTTGGGCCTTGCCTACCAATGTCTTGCTCACCTGTTTGTGGGCCAACCTTCTGCCTTCTCACCTGCCATGCCTTGTTGTTATCTAATTAGGATGTTAGTTAGGCAGGAGGCTGCCCATTTCTCACCCTGATGCAAAGGAGCACTATCTACACCACAGCCTAAGCCTCACAGATAGCATCCTCTGTTGTTAACATCACCAGCCCCACACTGGGCCCCAGAATCCTCCAATCTGGACCCCTCTAAGATCCCTCCATTCAGGCAGCCTACCCCACCTTCATTTGGGCTGCCCAGCTCCCTGGAACTATTTTCCCTCTTGGGTGTGGTCCCCCCGGGACCTTTGGCCACACAGGCCCTGACATCACCTCCAAGGCCAGTGGGAAACCTCAGGCCCTCACCTCTGGGTGTCCCTCACAGTGGGCCCCTGGTCCTTTTGGCCATTCTGGTCCTGGCCCCAGCATTGACTAATCAAGTGTATTTTAAGTCAGGCCCCTGAGCCTCTAGCCCACTGTCTTTCCTTGGTCTGCTTTCTTGGCCCTTCTAGGTGTAACCCAACCAGTTGTGGGAGCTGGGGTTATTAAGGCACCCCAAACCACCTTTCACCAGAGTGGTAACTGGCCTAGCATTTCCTGGAGGCTCCTGCATCACTGAGAGCCCCACCAGGACACCCATTCCTGGCAAGGTGCCATTTAAAGTCATGCCCAGGACCAGAAGCCTCCTAGCCATCCCCTACAGCTCCTGCCCTTACCTCCAAGAAAAGACATAAAGCCTTGCAGCCAGGCAGTGTTGCTGCCTCCACTGCCACCAGCAAACTACTCTGTTTATATAGGCGGCCAAAGATGTAACATGGCTGCCGCAGTCAAGTACCTACTGGCTGCTTGGCTGAGTTCTTAAAGTAGCAGGCACCAACAGTGCCCTGCCACAAGGCCTAATCCTTGTTGTGGCACTGCAGCCCCAGCCCCTTCCCCAAGGCGCAAGTGCCAAGCAAAATGCCTTTGTGTGCCATGATCTGGCATGCTTGCTGGGGTTTG
Source organism: Crocodylus siamensis (assembly GCF_052110815.1). Lineage (NCBI taxonomy): Eukaryota > Metazoa > Chordata > Crocodylia > Crocodylidae > Crocodylus > Crocodylus siamensis. The sequence continues at coordinate 139,275,364 of NC_143397.1, forward strand.
CCTACCCCTGGACTAGACCTTTTGGGGCGTAGGGAGAATTGGCACCTAAAATTTATCCCTAAATTTCACGGAGCTCCAAAAAGTATTCATGATGAGAGAGGAGCTGGTTCTTACATGGAGAGGCAGTGAGTTGGCCGTGCTATCTTCCACCCTTAAAAATCTCCATACATTTACTTATGAGTGAGATTTTTAGAGTAAGGTTTTGTGGTGTAGAGACAGTAAATAAATACTCTTTAAATGATTGTACAGTAACTTCCAGTTGCCTGTTCACAATTGTCTAAAAATGTCAACAAACAACTTAAGATTTACACTTAGTGGAAAGCTACCACCTTCTATTTTGGAGTAAACTGCCTTTAAAAAAAGCTCAGCTCCTTATTAGCAAGCTTCAAGTCCATTAAAATGCAAGCAACTACAGAAGCATAAATGCCTGATAAGATTTCAAGAGTATCTGCAATATGCTCTTATTCATTCCAGATCCTTATTTTCAAACACAATGTGCTCTTCTCATCGCAGCACCCTTCAACCCACCCTCCCACAATGGATCCAGCAGACACAAGTTGGGAGATGAGATGTATGCCGTTTACTGAGGATTCATTGCCGAGATTTCTAATTGCTCTGGGGTTTAGTCAAGCAGCAAAGTACAAGCTTCTGGCATGACTCATCTGCTGTAAAACTAGTGCTAAGTACTGTATATAATTAAGACAACATTATTACAGTGAGATCGCACTTCTTTTTTTGGAATGTTTAAAGCCTTGGAAATGTGTAATGTTTTTAGAGCTCTGAGATGTGATGATTTTTAAGATTTCTGGTGGGAGTTCTTTTTAAAAGATGGCTTGGGTACAATCCATTTTGACCATCATTTTGATTATTCCTGAAGTTTCTCACATTTATTTAAGGTTTCTTCATAAGAGCTGTATTTCTAGAGAATAAATATAGATATTGGATAAAGTGGCATTAATTATTAAAGGCTTGCAACACTGGCCTTTATGATGGTTTCAGGGGTTGATTATTTTCCAGATCCACAAAGCACACATTTTTGGTTAGTGTTCATTTCCTGAAGAAGTGCTTAAAACCACTAGCATTACTAACAACATACGCAGCTAAGTGTAATTACCAGTGAATGCAACAGAAATTGCTATCTAAAGTGAGCTGTGGGCCAGGAATTCAACATTTGAACTCTCATTCTCTGCCTGGTCTGAGAAATACTGCTATTTGGCCATTAGATCTGTTTGTGGTACTGGTTCTTAGAGGTCATTGGGTGAAGAATTAAAACTTTTTAATAGCAAAAGTTGCATCTGAGCCCTTAGGGCTGAGGTTACATAAACAAGCTATTTATTCATCTATATTTTGGAAGGTGTTTTTTTCCCTTTCAAACTAATGAAAAATCAACTTTTTCTGTGTTTTGTATATCCAACATAGTTTGAATGCTTTAAGCAAATGTATTTATGCTTACTGTTTGCTTGCAAGTGGTCCAAGATTATTTGCTTCTTGTTATCCATTGTGTGCAGCTGGTCAGCTAAATAGCAGGCCACATTGAAAAACGAGGTGGAAAGTCAAGGAGATTTCAAGATGGTGATGAGCACATTTTTTATGCAGAACTTTTCACAACCATGTTCTTGCACAAGTGTTTTGCAAGCAATTTGTTTTCTGAACAAAAATGAACTGATTCAAATGCTCACTGAAAAAAAAGCTGTGAAAAAGCTTATTCTGGTGTTACTGAAGCTCTTTTCATTATTCCCGAAAGTGGCACCTGTGGTGGAGATGCAATTAAAAAAACGCCAGATGGTATTTGGATACCTGAGGAAAATGGAGGTAAACACAAAACTCAACCAACATTGTATCAGCTGCAGTCAGTGAGTCCTTGACTTCAGTGGGGGAGACAACTACTGATAATATACATAGCAGAATACAAACCCTTTCACCTTTAAATGCTCAGGTTGTTACAATGAGTCAACCATTTGAGTAAAATGCATTCCATCAGACAACTACTGGAGTCCTTGGTTCTGGAAAAATAAGAACTGAAAAAACAATAGTAAGCAGTTGAAGGAATCTTTGAGAAAAGATGAATAGTAAAAACAAAAAATATATTTGTCATTTGCCTTTCCTAGTTTGCTCACATGCTGGATTCTCTGGTCTTTCCCAGTGTATCAGTAAAATAATGTTAAAAAACTTGTAACATTTTGGTGAAAAAAAATCTAAGGCTCCCATAAACTCAAACAAAATGGTCCAAAATAAAAATAACGTGTTTATGAAAACAGCAAAAAGCTCACAAAACTAAGATTACAGTTGAGAAAAGGGGCATCCAGCATGGAACACTGCTCCTATGCAGAATCCTGTTGAAGTCAATGGGGGAATCCACAGAGAAAGAGGTGTCCGCTTTCTAGGCTTGACTGCAGGATCACAGCTTGAAACATTAAAGATGATGTGATGAATTATGTCAATAAACAGGTCTGGAAGAGGGTGGCAGAATTGGGGGAAGACTGTCAACATGCGTATGATCTTGCCTACATCCTCACTGCAAGTGGGTGAGCTCCAGCTTCAGCTTAGGCACACGTGCCCCACAGTTCAAGAATCAAATAACTGGGGACGGTGAATAGAGGAATCTTAAACTACTGGAAGGGGAGATGAGTACCACTGGTGTGTGTTTAGTGCGCCATATCTAAGAGGAAACATGATGGTCTTTTCATGGTCACTTGTACTGGCTGAGCTGTCCCAAACCTGCCAGACCATTCCCCCTCACTTCCAACATTTCTGTTCTTCTCTTTCCCTTCTAAGAATATCTTTGTTCTTACTGGCCGCATCTACGCAAGCAGCAGACTGCAGAGTTGTTACCGTGTAGTCATTTAGTACTTGTTTAGCCAAGTGCTAAATGACTGTGCAGTAACTGGGATTACTGGCGTTACTGTCATGGTTTGTGCCTGGTGACACTACGGTGCTGTAGCAGCAAGCTACAGCACAGTAGCTCATTGCTGCGGTCCTGTAGCATCTCGTGTAAACGTGCCCACTGAGATATAGTCAGAGGACAACATAATAGCATAAGGTTCTGGGAGGTCATTTGAGCTGCCCTTCTGTAGGTAACTTATTAAACCAGAGACAACCTTTTAGCGAAAGAAATGGTTTGGCCTTGGCCTTGGGAGGATGGAGATGATTAACAAGGGATGAAAGGAGAAATGCCTCCTTCTGTTATGACACCAAGGAGTGTAGAGCCAAGCCAGAGTATAAGAACAGAAACAAACGGTGTTCTGATGGCATGCATTTTACTCAAACAGCTGATTTTACTCATTGTAAGAACCTGAGCACCTAAAGGTGAAAGGGTTTGTATTCTGCCTTATATATTGTTAGTAACTTTTCTGAAAGCAGTGCAGCATTGTAGAAAGAAACAGGTACATAGGGAGAGTTTAGAATATATTAATTTCTTAGGTTCCCATTTACAAATCACAGTGCAGAAGGCTGCATTCAGACCAGATAAGAAAACAACATTCAGAATTCCTAAAAATCAAAGCCTACTGTTTGTCCTGGACTAATATTTTTGGTACATCTGTGATTATGAAATGATTTATAAATTTCTTTTGGAGTGCATTTGGATAATGATTCATTTCCCTTCAGAACATAAGCCATCAAGAACTCAACCAGTTCTGATATTACAGTTAACATGTTTTGCATCCCACCCTGGCACCTCCTTCTGAGAAGCATGCACACTTCCTTAAATAAACACTTACTCAGCTCACTGGCACAAAGATAGGGTCAATACTAGAATTGAAACACAGATCAACAGCCCATTTTGATAACTGTCTTCAAGAGATGCCAACCAGCTTTCATGAGAGGATTGTTCATATCAGGACAATTGGCAATGTGCAGGCTGTGAGGGGCCAGCATATGGCCCACAGGCTGCAGGTGGCTTGTGAGTGGTTAATATGTGGCCTGTAGGCCTTCAAGGCTGCCACTCCTGCCGCCATGCTGCAGAAGGCCGTGTGCCGATGGCAAAGCCCCTACAGCAGAGAACAGTGGACTGCATGCTGTCAGTGCATCTTATGTAGTGTGGGGTAGAGGCACATGACACTGCTACTGCCCATGCAGCAGGGGGTAGATGACACAGCCTGCATAGCAGAGGGGAGTTACTTAAAGGGTTTCCCCCACAATGTGCAGCCACCATGGTGTGCACCCCCAGCTGTGCCAAAATTGGACAGTCCTGGTTCATATGATAAGTTGGAGAGTGTAGAGAGAGTGATTCGTACCTATTCCCTCATATATGAGGGAGTTTCAGGACCCTCATCTGGCCTCACTAAGCACATCAACAAGATTTGCTTAAACAGGATGGGATGACATGCTTGAAAGTTAAGCACATGCTTAAGTGCTCTGTTGAATTAGCATCTAGGCTCTTTATGTACGCTTATTTAAGCATAAAGAATGGGCCTAATAAATAATGTTGAGTTTTTTAAAGTGGTCAAAAAATAGAATAGCCGACGTGTGAAAAACTGTGATTTTTTTCGTTCTAAAAAAACCCCACAAACAAAAGCCCAACCATGAAACATTTTCAAAATATTTAGTTTAGAAATATTGAAATGATTTTATTGAATCACTTCTGTTCAACCTATTAAACGTAAACTTAAAATGGTGACATCAAAACCAAATACTCCGACTATAACAGAGTCCAGCTCCAGGGGTGGCTGTGATGCCCCTGGATCCCTCTCAGCCCTTATCAACTTTGCTCTCTTTTGCTGTCTCTGGGCACTCTCCATTTCTTCTCCTCCTAATGGAACCCTCTATTCTCTGTACTGTGGGTCCCTAACCCTCTTGGTCTCTGGCTGTGACCCTCCTCAACCTCTGACTTCTTTCCTTGGGTCCTGGCCTTGCTCATAGGCCAGCTGATATCTCTGGCCTCCTTGGCTCTGGCAGTCTTTGGCTGTGGCCCCTCCTCAACCTTTGGGTCCCGGGGCCCTGGCCTTGCTCCTAGGCCAGTTGAGACCTCTGGGCTCTTTGGCTTGGCTTGCTTTCTTTCTTACCCACCAAGGGTCTGGTTCTCTTGCTCCTTCATGGCCAGTTTCTTGGCCAATGCACCACTGTAACAGGTTAGGCCCATTGTGATGCCCCTGAAGGCCGCCTCATCCCTGCCAGGCTCTTTTTCTCTTTCAGGTCTCACTGTGCTTTCTTGCCTGCCACATCTGATGGAAACTAAGTGAAAGGGAGGCTGCCCTCAGAGACTGATGAGTCTAATGTGCTCTCTCTTTTCCAGTAGTTGACTCTCCCAAACTTGCTTGCCTTAAGGACTTAAGTCATGACCTCCAGTTGCCCACGTAGTCATGCCCATGCCTGGCATATGCTCCACATCATCCATCAGTGGGCTGTCAACCCCTTTCACCATTTAGTCAATTCACGGTTCCTTGCCTTTTCCCAGTTGCCATGTCTTTAACAGCCTCTACCCTACTCCGCTATGGGACTTGGGTCTTATTTCTTGCTGTCCCCTTTTCCTTCATTGGACTCCTGTCTTCTTTTCTCTTACTCCTCCATGGGAGATGAGCCTTCTCTGAGCTCCTCTTCTCCTAAATTCTTCGCTGACTCTCTTTCTTCCCCTAAGCCTTCCCTGGCTCTTTTCTCTCATAGAGCATCCCCTGGCTCTTCCTTTCTTCTCCTGAGCCTTCCTTGGCTCCTCCTTTCTTTCTTTTCTCTAGCTGTGCCTACCATAGGGACTACCAGGACCTCCAAACCACCCCTTTGCTAGTCCCCCCTGATCCTCCAGGCAAAACACAAACACAAACTTAAGCCTTCTGGGCACAAAAACAAATGCCCAGTTCACCCACACTTTTTCCAAGCCCTGAATCATGTCTCCCTCCCTGAATCATGCACTCCTTCTGGGCATTCTCAAGGCTCCCTGCCAGGCAGTCATCAATAGCAGTCATCTCACAGTAAGTCTTCCTTACCCTGCAGCCTCCCAGGTCTAACCCCTTGCTCTGAATCTGGCTTGTATACTATGAAAGACCTGCATGTTTCTGGTCACATGCCTCCTCTGTCTGCAGACTTGACCACAGGGTTGTTTCTGAATCCCTGTTTTACTGGTTGCCTGTGTCTGTGCTACAAAAACCCTGCCCTTAAAGAAGCCAAACGATTTTCCAGTAACAGGGCAAGGGTTCCCTGTTACACCGACTTTAATAAAACAAAATGTATTGATGATTTACCATTAAAATGTTTCTGCATTTTTTGCAAATGTTTTGATTTTGTGGCATTAGTATTTTCTATCAGAAAACTGTCCACCTGGAAAAATTCTGACCAAAATATAGGAAGGAGGAGCCACAAAACCTGGATCAATTGAATTTTTCATTGCTTACTCTCAGTCACTGGGTGGACTAGCCTTCCTGAGACCCCTTTCCAGACCCAAGTGCACCTTTCCAACTGGTCAGCAGCACCTCTACTTCTTGGAGAGAATCCCACAATTCATCAGTCCCATGATGTATGTACTCCACATTGGCTCTTCAGGTTATATCCCACTGTCCCTTCATCAACCATGTGAAGGGCTTGGCAACTGTAAGTGGTTGTCTTTGGAGGTCAGTGGAGAGCAACAGTTATTCAGTAAGACAGAAAAAAACCCCTTCAAAACAAAATATGATTTATTTTGACCTCTGCATCTGAGCTTTATTGACCTCTATGTATATGGTTTTATCCAGGCTTGGTATTCTCCTCAAGCACCTTGGTGAACATACTGTTTCACTTCTCACTTCTCTGGAAGCTCCTGTCACAGCCTACTTGCTGAAGATCTTGGCCATCAGTCTCTGTGGTAACCAGCTACATGTGACAAGATCTCCCCTCCTCTGTTGTGCAGCCTATCTTTGACTACACCTTTGTCCTTTGATTATGTTGGATCTTTGCCTTGGCACAACTGAAATATTTAACTTTGTTGGCACCTGGAAATAAAATTTCCCAGTAATGGCACCGTGATTTTGTCAGCTGTTTTGAAGGTGGGTACTTGATGCTGTCTTATCGCCTAGCATTTGTTTTGTTTCTTGCATGGACAAACTCCAGTCCAACTTAATCCCTTGAGTGCATTTAGGCAGCAGTAGAAAACCAAACAGGGAAACAGACTCAAAGATAAACTGTAAGGCATTTACAAGGAATAAATCACACACTTTCCAAGTTTTCCACAATACAGAGAATTGTTTTGTAATACAGCTGTACTGTAATACTATATTTCATACAGGAAACCTGTAGAAAGAGATTCTCTTAATCTTGAGTCTGTATCCCAGTGTAACAATTTGGGTTAATCTCATTTTGTATGAGGGAATAAAATGTATTTTACTGGTAATTCTACTGCACAGATTGGGAAAAAAAGTGAATTCAATGGTGTAAAAACAATTGCTTAAAAAAGAAGAGAGTCTTTGTTATGGAGGCATTGGTAGTGGATCCACCATGAAAGCTGATTTTGAGAGGTACTGATTACTCATTTCTCCTTTTGAAGTATATGAGAGTTCAGGACATAGAAAATCAGGTCTGTAGAGAAGGGTTAAAATCCTAGTTTCATACATACATGATTTTAGACTCCAGATATGATACAGTAACTCTTCTGAAGATAATAGAATTCTCCATATATTTTTTCTTCAGCAGAAACATTTATAACAGTATTTTTTAATTTGTCTGTTTTCCTCATGTTTAAATTTCTTTTAAAGTTTAAACAGCCGCACTTCCACAAATTCCTTTCTCTGTCACGTGCATGTAGAAACAAATACACACAGATAGTAGTTTAGTCATATTTTCAGCATTAAATACAGAAAGATTTTTTCTTTCATGCATGATTATCCTGGTTTTTCCAAGTTTGGGCACTCAGACAGCTCTCTCAAATTATTTGTTTTTTTTAATTTTAAAAATACATTAGAGGGGATGGTAGGTGAGAAGGCAATTTTCCTGTTTGTTTCCACTGAAAATGTTGTTTTTGTCCATAATGTCTGCCTAGGTCTAGTCTTGACTCACCAGCTGTGCTCTGTGCTCACTGCTAGTGAGACTGGGTGTGTAGAGGAGGGATGGGACTTATGGGACCTTTTGGAGGTGGGTGTTGATGTACAAAAGTAGGATGACTGGCAGGGTCTGAATGGGCACAAGGTGCTTTGTGGGACTTTGAAGAGAGTAGGGAAAATTAACAGAGATAGGGCTGGCCATGAGAGAATGAGGATTGTGCGTGCAGAGGAGCAGAAGGGGTGGCAGTGGGTGTATCATAGTAGGGGTTCTGGACTGATATCCCAGTAATTCTAGAAACCTACTTAATTGTAAATGGTTAAAAGAAACCTCAAGCTAAATACAGATAGGTAAAAAGCCTGAGGCAGAATTGTTCCAATCTTCGCAGGTTCCTCTGAACTGTGTAGATTGAACCAATAATGAACATAACTCACATTTAGTCTTCGGTTGGCCAAGGCATGCAGAAGCCTGAACTGGGCCAGGCCAAAAGGCAGGGGGTGCTGAAGCATACCTCTTAGTCTGCCAGCCATTGCTGAGGCCAGCCAAGCAGAAGCATCCCTCATTGGCTGTCTGGCACGCACACCCCTAAGCCCCTACTGTTCCCCCTTCCCTGCCTGCTCCCTAGGACAGACAGCCACAAGTAATCAGGGGGTAGGGGGAAAGTGAGTAGGGATCTGGGGTGCTCAGGAGGATGGAGAGGGCAGTAGGCCTGATCTGAGTCAGCAGGGGATGGGGCAGATCCTGGCTCAGCACTGGGATGGATGACTCCTTCCCCTCTCCCCCTGTGAGTCAGAGGCAGTGACTGGAGCAGGGCAGGGCGGTGCAGCGGGAAACCTAGCTGGGTAGACCTGAGCTTGGGTGGGAGCCCAAGGCAGAGCAGGGAAACTCCCTGAGGTGCCTCAGTTTGGGGCCGTGGCCAGGGCTCTGTTCCCCTACTTCTCCCTATCCCTGTCCCACAGGGCTGACTGATGCAGGCTGAGTAGGAGAGGCTTTTCTGCCTTAGCTCTGTGACAGCCAGGGGGATGGCCAGCCTGGCTCAACTGGACCAGATGAGAAGGGTAGAAACTAGTCTGCTGACCCATGAGGGGATGTTAGCAGGGGGGGTGCAAGGCATCAAGGGATGCCAGAGGGCAGGAAACTAAGGCTGTGTGTAGATGTAACAGGGGCCCTAAATTGAAGCCGTGAGTTTTAAAAAACACTGCTTCAATTTAGGACCAATTAAACCCCTTTGTTGTACACACACCCTGCTGACTTACCTGCCTCTCTGGCAGGGAGGGGAGGGCAAGCTACCGGCAGGTGGAGCAGTCCCTAGGCTGCGGGGGCTGGGGGGGAGCTGGTGCTTCCCTCCACAGCAGCAGTGCCTCCCCCTGCCCCGGGCAGCACCCACCCACAAGCACCTGGTTTGGGCAGTCCTGGGGGGCCCCACAGCTGTGGAGGGAAGCACTGGCCCTGTGCAGCTCAGGCAGGTAGGCAGGCTCCAAGGGGGAGGGAAGGCTCATCACTTTTCTTGGGCAGAGCCTGCTTTCCCAGGCTGCTGCCAGGCTGCCTGCATGGGCTTCCTGCAGAGCCCCTGAGCTGCATGGAGCCTGGTGCTTCACTCTGTGGCTGTAGGGGCAGCCCCAAATTATTTAAGGCGCATTGGGCCGCTGAATTTCCTGCAGTGGCTGGAATTAATGTACAATACACCACCAAGGTGTGCAAACACTGACACCATGAAAGGAGTGCAAAACCATTTAGCCCGCTTTAAAGTATTGTACACACATGCCCCTCATTTCTTAGGTGATTTGGTAGACTAATCTAATCTAAACTGATTAAATCTGATACTACATCCACCCCAAACAAAAAGGGAGGTAAAAATAACCTTGGTACAACCACGGTGCTGAGGCTATCTGTGTGCAAGTCTGGTTCCTGAGGCAGTCCCTGCAGCCTGTTGGTTTAAATACTCCACTATATAGAATCAAAGAATTATAAAAATAGGGTTGGAAGGGACCTCAGGATGTCCCACCCCCTACTTAAAGTAGGATAATCCCCAACTAGATCATCCCAGCTAAGGTTTTGTCTAGCTGGGTCTTTAATACCTCTAAGAATGGAGAATCCACCACCTCTCTGGGTAACCTGTTCCAGTGTTTTACTACCCTCCTAGTGAGAAAATTCTTACTAATATCTAACCTAAACTTCTCTTGCTGCAACTTGAGACCGTTGCTCCTTGTTCCGCTATCTGCCACCACTGGCAATAGTCTAGCCCCATCCTCTTTCACACCCCCTTCAAGTAGATGAAGGCTGCTGTTAAATCCCCTCTCAGTCTTCTCTTCTCCAGACTAAATAAGCCCCGTTCTCCTCATAAGCCATGTGCCCCAGTCCCTGAACCATTTTTGTTGCTCTCCACTGGACTCTCTCCAATTTGTCCACAACCCTTCTGTAGTGGGGGGCCCAAAACTGAACACAGTACTCCAGATGTGGCCTTACCACTGCTGAATAGAGGGGAATAATCACTTCTCTTGACCTGCTGGCAACACTCCTACCCATGCAGCCCAGTATGCCATTAGCCTCCCTGGCAACAAGGGCACACTGCTGGCTCATATTCAGTTTATGGTCTATTATAACCCCCAGGTCCTTTTCTGCAGAGCTTCTGCCCAGCCAGTCAGCCCTCACCCTGTAGTGGTGCATGGGATTGTTCTGTCCTAAGTGCAGGACTTTGTGCTTGTCCTGGCTGAACCTCATGAGATTCCTTTTGGCTCAATTCTTCAATTTGTCTAGGTCACACTGAATCCTAGCCCTACTCTCCAGCATATCTACTACTCCCCCCAGATTGTTGTCATCTGCAGATGGTGTCTACTATATGCTATAGACCAGTTTGCTTTTTACACAGTTTGACACAGATACTAGGGCTGTGAGAAATGGCTATGTTTCATTTCAGTTTTGGATTTGGCCATTTTGGAGGACAGTGGTTCGTTTCAGCGTTTCGGATCACTGTTCCGTTTTGAATTGGCCAAATCTGTTACGGAGTTTAGACACTGTTTCGGTGCTGATTTGGAAATTTGGATCAGCCAGGGACAGGCAGGCACAGCCAGGCAGCTGCAGGTTCTCCTGTGGCTCTTCTGGCTGTGTCTGCCTCTTCCCATGGCTCCCATGGCTGCCCTGCCCAGCCTCATCCCCTGCCTGTCCCAGCCCTTTGAAAAAAAGAAGAAAAAAGCCCAGCATTCACTGGCTTCAGCAGCGGCAATCAGGGGCCTCTGGGTGCTAATGGCAGAGCCCCCCCCCACACAGCACAGGGCAGTGGGGATTGCTCCCCTTCTTGGCACCCACACAGCAGCTGACCCATGGTATAGGTGCTATGCAGCTTGGCAGGGCACTGTGTGCTGTCTGGGAGTTGGGGTCACTGGGACTGAGCGGTGCTGGGCTCCGACTGACAAATTGAGCCACCCCAGCTCCCAGACAGTGTGTGGCACCCTCCCAAGCCACACTGCACCCGCAGGATGAGACGGCTGCCACACAGGTGCCAAGCAGGGGGCGTGATTCCCACTGCCCCCCACTATGCCATGTTGCATGGGGGGGACTCTGCCATGAGCACCCAGAGGCCCCAATCACTGCTGGTACAACCAGTGAGTGTGGGGCTTTTTTTTTTTTTTGTAAGTGCTGGGAGGCTGGGGCTGGGTGGGGGATGGGGTCGGGCAGGGCAGCCATGGGGGCTTCTCCTGCAGCTCTTCTGGCTGTGCCTGCCTCTGCCCTAGCAGTGAGGGGCAGCCCTGCGATCTCCCTGAGAAATCATCCAGCTGCCTCCTGGACTTAGGTAGACCTCCACCTATAATTCTATGGTTCTATAGAAAAACTCTCCATTAATTTAGGGGGAGAAATTTCATGCTTATATATGGGGCCTGATCCAAAGGCCATTTGAAGTCAGTTTCTTTGATTTCAATGGCTTTTGCATCTGGCTTATAAACTATTGACAACTATTCCTACAAAGCTGCTGTTGACTCCTTGGTTCCAGATGACTTGCAATGAAGTAGCAAATTCATAAATCAATGGGCTTCTTTTGCCAGACTTCACAGTGCATAATTGATTAAATATAAGACACTAAAGAGACCAGGGCTTTGTGTTCTCCATCTTACCCTCCTGCATCACCCCTGACGTCAGCAGATTTGAACCATGCAGCCGCTGCTCTGCAGGAAGGTCAGCATGGGCTAATAAGCAAGGGACAGCAAGCGCTAGGAAGTTGAGGTAATGAGAAAATACCTGCCATCTGGAGCTGTCATAAGCATGAATTTACATCCATTCCCACAAAACAAATAAATTACAGTCTGTGGAGCATTACTCTCCCTGGATGCAAGACCCCGCTGCTGTGGCTGTTGCTGTGAACGTCTCCCTGCTTTCCATGTCATTGTCAGGCACTGCAAAAGCTCCCCTGATGCCTCCAGAAAGATGTGAATGGGCACAAAGGGGTATTTGCAACCATCAGATGTTTAAGTGTTATACATGGAACAAGATTGTTCTGCTACGTACTCTTGCTTGCTTGTTATCTCTGACTGAAGGCTTTCCTCCCAGCCCTGACAGCCCTGCAGCCACTTTGGGAAACATGTGACTTCCTCTGGAGACTGAATTTTTTATTTGTGTTGCAGTTCTCTAGCAGGCCAAGCACAGAGGCAGTGTTTACATCAGCTTGTGTAACATCATCACAGCAGCCACAATTCAGGGAACTGAAATGCTGGATGAAAAAGGATAGGCACGATTGAAACATGGTATGTAGAAATCAACAAATAAGCACAAAAAGCAGCTATCCCCAGAAGATACCCTGTGTTTCTCAGTCCTGTTAGGGTGATGCCCTTGTTCATATAAGGAGGCATGAAACTAGTTAGTTGGAAAGTACCACTCAGAAGAAGGGAATCTGCCTTTGGTTGTCTGTGCTGTCATTTACACCTATGCAAAGTGAGTGTAAAGTGTCACCACTAGAGCACAGGAGCAAAGTACTAGGGTTATGTGGCATTTTACCCTCACATGGAACACCAGATGCATAATGACAATAAGTGCTTTGTGTCCACTAAGCTGGAAATTTCCTGCTTGTGGATGACTTACTGGCTCTTGATGGTTAGGCAAGTTGCATTATTTAAGAGATGATCTCCTTCCAGTATTATAAATTGTGGCACAATTTAAATGGCACAAAACCATCAGATGTTTTGATGGTTTTATGTTTGAATTTAGGGTACAGGAATGTCTGTCAGAACTGTTTTATATGGGACTGAATGCCAATTGCAAGCCTCTTCAGAGTCTAGGCCAGTGACTAAGTGGTTACATACATTCTGCTGTTAGTGAAGGGTGATCTCCACCAACCAATTTGTGCGTATGTATGTGCAGCCTGCTCCCATCATGTGCATATGAAATAAAAGGGCAATTTGCTTAACTGCATAATGCCACCTAGGTCCTAACCTTTTCCCCTATTACTTAGATTCTCACAAACACCCGCTGTCTGCAGTTCACTTAGGCTAGGGACAGAAGTTTCACATAAACAAGTTTAAGTGATCAGAAACGGGTTTAAACCTTGTAACAGAACAGAAGTTCATTGCACTTAAACCACTTAAAATGGCCAGAACTGGTTTAATATAAACCTGGTTGGATGTAGTATCAGACTTAACTGATTTAAGTCAAGTTGTTTTATGGAACTTCTGTCCCAGACCCCTTCCTGGTTCAAGTTAACTCACAGACCCCCAGTATCCCAGGATGCTTTGCAGCCCTGGGCTGGCCCCACCCATCTCCTCCCTGGCCAGAACACTATCACTGTCTCCAGCTGGCTGAGAAAGGGGTGGGAGTGGGAAACCTGGCTCTAAACCTCAACTAGGGCCTGCCTCGCAGCAGCAGAGCAACCCCTCAGTTTTTTCCCTGCTCCATGTGTGAGCAAAGGGGTGGGGGGGCATGGCCAAATGCCAGCCAGGCCAGTAGGCTGAGGTAGAGGGAAGGGAGAGGGGTTTAAACACCTCCCAAAAGACCCAGCCAGGGTCTGCCTGGCAGGGGTGAAGTAGCCTCTGCTTGGCTTTTCCCTTGTTCACCTCTTGAGTGGAGGGGTGGGGTTAGGGCAGGCCCAAGCTGTGGTCCTGTGCAGTCATGTAGGGCCTTTCCACTGCAGCCTGTGAGCCCCTGGCCGGGGCATGGCCACACTCCTTCCACTGTCTGAGAGGGGACAAAACCCTGGCAGGGACTGTGCCCTCCACCCCCAGCAGGGAGTGGGGGATAGAAGCCTGATGGGGGATGCCTCCCCAGGCAGACCAGGGCTGGGCTCCCATGTGGATCAGGGAGACAGGTTTGAACCCACCCTTCCCCTGGCCTCAGCATGCTGGCCCCAGGCTCCCTGCTGCTTGAGCAGGGAGTGGTGGGGGTGCGAAGCGGGGGGAAAGTCTTGGAGGGCTTCTCTCCTTCTTTCCCTTAGGCAGTGACTGGGAGGCAGGCTCTAGCACCTCCCCGCTTCTGGCCTGAGCCACTGCAAGCACGTGGTTGCATTTCCGGAATCAGAACAGAATGCCTGTTGACTTATTTCTCAGTTCAATCTACAAAGCTTAAACTTACCTGCAAAGATTGAATCAGTTCAGTTTTTGGCTTTTTGACTGGCTGTATTTAGCCCCAAGCACATAAGAATGCTTTGCCCCTACTGTTTACCTCTTAATCAAACTGGATTCCCTTCAAGGGACTCCGAGAAAGAGAAACAAGGTAAGAAGCCTTAATGAGGTGCCAAAAGCTTAGTGCACACTGTTCCATAGCTAACAAGCACTGAGCTAGAGTAAAGGCATACTCCAGGTAAGTGCATAGCCTTTTTTCAGTCCTGAGGTCATGCACGTGATCTTATGTTATTGAGTCAGCTGCCAAGTAGCAATCACTGGCTGAACAGCTGAGCCTATTCTTGCTCTGATATCAGCAACTCCATGGGTTTATGGAGTAATTCCTGATAAACGGGGATCCTGGTTTTCCCTGATAAAAAAAATTGCAAATTCTCTGATAAAAATCCCAAAAACCATGTTTAAAATGAAAGGCCCCCCAGAGCCCTGCTTGTGGCCCTCACTCCCCACCCCCACAGCCCCACAGCCCTGCTTACACCCTCACTTCCCCCCCCCACAACCACCTTAGCTCTGCTCATGCCCTCACTCCCCCATACCACAACACCCTGGCTCTGCTGGTGCCCCTTGCCCTCTATCCACAGCCTCTACTCTCCCATCTCTGCCAGAGGGGCCCCCAGCTGCCAAGCCATTTGGCCAAGGACCCAAGTCTGCAGCCCCCTGCCCCCTGGCAGGAGGCAGTGGCTTCTGCAGCACAGCACAGCCCAGTTTCCTACCTGCTGCCTGCCTGCTGTGGGCTCGGGTGGGGGGGTCTGGGTCCTCGTGGCTGCTCACACTCCCAGGGGGCAGGGGGGACCAATGCCCCCCAGATCTGTGCGCGGGGCTAGGGGCAGGCACAGTCTGCCTGCTGCAGGCTTGGGGTCCCATCCTGCTTCCCTCTCCCGGGGCCTCTGCAGCCTGGCAGGTGTGACCCAGTGCTTCAGGACACAGCAAGGCCATGCACGGAAGTTGCTTGCTGCTGCAAGCTTCACACTGCCCTGGCAACATGTCCCTCTGCTCCAGCTGCAGCAGAGTTGATGGTGTGGAGTTGTGCCCCTCACTGCTGCCATGCACAGGGGGATACATTGCCAGGGTAGCACAGAGCTTGCAGCTGCAAGCAGCTTTCCTGTGTGGCCTCACTTTGCCCTGCAGCACTTGAGTCACACCCGCTGGGCTGCAGAGGCCCTGGGAAAGGGCAGAAGGACAGGAGCCCGAGCCGGCAGTGGGCAGCAGGCAGTGTGCCCCCACCACTACCCTGCGCACATATCTGGGGGGCACAGGTCCCCACTGCCCCACCAGAAGTGTCCACAATGGTGGGGAGGTGGCTCCAGCCCCATCCTCCCAACGAGCTACCTGCTCCCCTCCAGGGCCCTGTGGCCGCATGTTGCAGCCCCGAGCTTCAAACCCCAGTCACCGCGCAGCTGGCCAGTAGTCCCAGCCTCAGCCCTGCCCAACTCCCTCGCTATAGGGGCCTCAAACTTCTCCCCCTGCACTTACCTGTGGGAGCTACTCTCCAGGCT